>NC_092374.1:126380068-127005068 GCF_030028105.1 Mobula birostris | reverse complement strand
CCAGAACCTCTCCTGTCCCCATTGATGATGCAAAGATCATTGCCAGAAGCTCAACAATCACTTCTCTCACCTCCTACAGTAGCCTGGGGTTCATCTTGTCCGGTCCCAGTGACTATATCTATATGCTTAACCTTTTCAGTCTGCTGTAAGTCATCCCTACAATTGCCAAGATCCTTTTCTGTAGTGAATACTGAAACAAAGTACTCATTAAGTACCTCTGCTATCTCCTCCAGTTCCATACACACTTTTCCACTGTCACACTTGATTGGTCCTATTCCCTCATGTCTTACCCTCTTGCTCGTCACATGCTTGTAGAATGCATTGGGGGTTTCCTTAATCCTGTCTGCCAAGGCCTTCTCATAGCCTCTTCTGGCTCTCCTACTTTCATTGTTAAGCTCCTTCCTATTAGACTTATAATCTTCTAGATCTCTATCAGGACTTCAGTTTTTGAATGTTTTGTAAGATGTTCTTTTCTCCTTGACTAGATTTTCAACAGCCTTTGTACACCACGGTTCCTGTACCCTACCATCCCTTAAGTCTTATTGGAACGTACCTATGCGGAACACCATACAAATATCCCCTGAACATTTGTCACATTTCTGCCGTACATTTCCCTGAGAACATCTGTTCCCAATTTATGCTTCCAAGTTCCTCCCTGATAGCTTCATATTTCCCTTTTCTCCAATTAAACACTTCCCTAATTTGTCTGTTCCAATCCCTCTCCAATGCTATGGCAAAGGAGATAGAATTGTGATCACTATCTCCAAAATGCTCTCCCACTGAGTGGTCTGACACCTGACCAGGCTCATTTCCCAATACCAGATCAAGTACAGCCTCTCCTCTTGTAGGCTTATCTACATACTGTGTCAGGAAGCCTTCCTGAACATACCTAATCCACCTAACATACCTGACAAACTCCAACCCATTCAAACCCCTTGCTCTAGGGAGATGCCAATCAATATATGGGAAATTAAAATCTCCCACCACAACAACCCTGTTATTATTATATCTTTCCAGAATCTGTCTCCCTATCGGCTCCTTGAGATCCCTGTTACTATTGGGTGGTCTATAAAAAACACCCAGTAGAGTTATTGACCCCCTTCCTGTTCCTAACTTCCACCCACAGACTCTCTGTAGACAATTCTTCTATGGCTTCCTCCTTTTCTGAAGCTGTGACACTGTCTCTGATCAGCAATGCCACACCCCCACCTCTTTTGCTTCCCTCCCTGTCCTTTCTAAAACATCTAAAGCCTGGAAATCTCAGTAACTATTTCTGCCCCTGAGCCATCCAAGTCTCTGTAATGGCCACATCATAGTTCCAAGTACTGATCTACGCTCTATGCTCATCAGCTTTGTTCATGAAGCTTCTTGCATTAAAGTAGACACATCTCAAACCATTGGTCTGAGCACATCCCTTTTCTATCACCTGCCTATCCTCCTTCTCGCACTGTCTACAAGCTTTCTCTATTTGTGAGCCAACTATCCCTTTCTCTATCACTTCAGCTCAGTTCCCACCTCCCAGCAATTCTAGTTTAAACTCTCCCCAATTGCCTTAGCAAATCTTCCCGCCAGGATATTGGTCCCCCTGGGATCCAAGTGCAACCTGTCCCTTTTGTACAGGTCACGCCTGCTCCAAAAGAGGTCCCAGTGAGACAGAAATCTGAATCTCTGCCCCCTGCTCCAATCCCTCAGGCACGCATTTATCCTCCACCTCACTCTATTCCTATACTCACTGTCACATGGCACAGGCAGTAATCCTGAGATTACTACCTTTGAGGTCCTCCTTCTCAACTTCCTTTCTAACTCCCTGTAGTCTGTTTTCAGGACCTCCTCCCTCTTCTTACCTATGTTATTGGTACCAATATTTACCATGACCTCACCTTCCCACTTCAGGATATCGTGGACGCGATCTGAAACATCCTGGATCCTGGCACCTGGGAGGCAAACTACCATCCATGCTCCTTTCCTGTGTCCGCAGAATCCCTGTCTGATCCCCTAACTATGGAGTCCTCTATCACTGCTGCCATCCTCTTCCTTTCCCTACCCTTCTGAGCCACAGGGCCAGACTCTGTGCCAGAGGCACGACCACTGTTGCTCCCCCAGGTAGGCCGTCCGCCCCCAACGGTATTCAAACAGGAGTACTTATTGTTAAGGGTACAGCCACAGGGGTACTCTCTAGTCTCTGACTCCTGCCCTTCCCTCTCCTGACTGTTACCTACTTATCTGTCTCCCAAGGCCCAGTGTGACTACTTGCCTATAGCTCCTATCACCTCCTCCCTTTCCCTGACCAGACGAAGGTCATCGAGCTGAAGCTCCAGTTCCCTAATCCGGTCCCTAAGGAGCTGCAGCTCGACGCACCTGGCGCAGATGTGGCCGTCCGGGAGGCTGGCAGTCTCCAGGACTTCCCACGTCTGACACCTAGCACAGGACACCAGCCTCACAGACATACTTCCTGTTTATATTCCTCACTGGTAACTTACCTGGCCCTGACCCGTTATTGCCAAAGCCCTGTTGAGCCAAAGCCCTCCTACTCTGTCACCCGCTCTGTAGAGCTGTCTTGATATGTGAAGCCAGATGCGTAAGAAAGATAAAGGGCTGGAGAGGAAGGAATCTGATAGGAGAGGAGAGTGAACAATAGGAGAAAGGGAAGGAGAAAGGGAAGGAGGAGGGGACCCAGGGGAGGTGATAGGCAGGTGAGAAGAGTTAAGAGGCCAGAGTGAGGAACAAAAGGGAGGGGAAGGGAATTTTATTTACCGTAAGCAAAAATCAATATTCATGCCATCAGGTTGGAGGCTACCCAGACAGAATATAAGGTGATGCTCCTCCACCCTGGCTATTTTCCCCTTAAATAAAAGTGTGCAGATATGTATGTAGATATAGAGGAAAATTAATGACAATGGCAGCAGGATTTCTAAAGGAATGGTCTACTGGTATTTGTTAATTATTACTTTCAATTAAGTATTATTTAAGTTTGTGCTAAAGTGACAAAATAAATGTCTTTTGAAATTTCTGAAATACCAATTGAAGTGAAACACCATAAAATATATGGAAAATATGTAACAATATGTTCAGTACCGTGCAAGAGTCTTAGGCACATGTAAAAAAAAAATTCTGTGAAGTGAAGGTGCTTACAAAAATAATGAATAAAAAGTTTCTGAATAGCAAAAACTTACTATAAAGAACAGGAAATAGTAAAAAACTAATTTAAATCTACACTTGGTGTGACTACCCTTTGCCTTTCAAACTGCATCAATTCTCACAGGTACACTGTTATGCAGTTTTACAAGAAAATCAGCTGGTAGGTTGTTCCAAGCATCTGCGAGAATTTGCCGCAGTTCACTTGCAGAAGATGGCTGTCTTGCTTGCTTCTGTCTGTCCAGATAGTCTCAACAGCTTTGATGATGTTGATACCAGGGTTCTGTGGAGGCCATACCTTCTGAAACCGTATTAAAAAATTTGAGGTGCCTAAGACCTTAGCATAGCACTGTAGAATATAGAACACCACAGCACTGTACATTGTGGGCTCTTTGGCCCACAATGCTGTGACAAGCTTTAAATCTATTTTAAGATCAATTAAACCATTCTCTCCTATGTAGCCATCCATATTTCTATCACACATGTGCCTATCTGAAAATTTCTTAAATGCCCCTAATGAATCCATCTCTAACACCACCCCTGGCAAGTGTAAAAGAAACTTGCCTTGTAAAGTAACACACACAAAAAGCTGGAGGAACACAATGGGCCAGGCAGGTCAAAAGTTACCCTTATTTCTCAAATCCTAGTCACAATATGTAGCTCAACAAGCAGGTAAGTCGTACAAATGAAGCTGATGTTTTAACAGTACATTAACACTGCTAATGTGTTGCTTTTTTCATTAATATTCTGGCCTCAGATGTTTGTTGGTCTTCTCCCAAATTTACTCTCTTGGCACATGGTCCAAGTACGTTTGTATTTGACTCAATGGCTGCCTTTTCAAGTTTGGCTATGGTAATGGTAGCATAAACAGGTGGCAAGATCCCAAAAGTTGAACGAAGAGGGGTTGGAACAAAAGGTTTTTATGGCTCTTAGATCTTTCAAGAACTTCACAGGCAATTAAATACTCCCTGGTGTGTGATTACTGTTGCAGTGCAGGAAATGTAGCAGCCAATTTGTCCAGAGGTAGATACCAGAGATACCAAGTTGAGAGTCATAGAACACTACAACACAGCAGCAGGCCCTTCAGCCCATCTAGTCCATGCTGAACCATTAACCTACATTGTCCCATCAATCTCCATCCGTACCATAGCCCTCCATACTCTTCCCAGCCATGTACCTATCCAAAATTTTCTTAAATGTTGAAATTGACCCCACATCCACCACCTGCGCTGGCAGCTCATTCCACACGCACCACCCACCGAGTGAAAAAATTTCCCCCCCATGTACCCCTTTAAATTTTCACCTTTCACCCTTAACTATGACCTTCCATTGTAGTCTCACCCAACCTCAGTGGAAAAACCCTGTTTGCATTTACCCCATCTATACCTCTATCAAATCTCCCCTCAATCTTCTACGTTCAAAGTCCTAACCTGTACAACCTTTCTATAACTCAGGTCCTCAAATCCCGACAGCACCCTTGTACATTTTCTCTGCACTCTTTCAATCTTATTTACATTTTCCCTGGAGGCTGGTGACCAGATCTACACACAATACTCCAAATTAAGCCAAAGTAACATCTTATACAATTTCAACATAACATCACAACTCCTGTACTCAATACTTTGATTTATGAAGGACAGTGTGCCAAAAAGCTTTCCTTTTGACCCCATATACCTGCGACATCACTTTCAGGGAATTATGGATCTGTTTCCCCAAATCCCTGTTCCTACTGCTCACTGTATAATATCTACCCTGGTTGGTCCTCCCAAAGCACAACCCCTCACACTTGTCTGTATTAAATTCCATCTGCCATTTTTCAACCTGTCTTTCCAGCTGTCCCAGATCCCACTGCAACCTTGACAGTCTTCCTCACGGTCCACTACGCCCTCAGTCTTGGTGGCACCTGCAACTTTGCTGTCCCCGTTTATCAGAGTATCATCCAGATCATTGATATAGATGACAAACAACAACGGACCCAGCACCACTGCCTGCAGCACAACTCCAGTCACAGGCCTCCAGACAGAGAAGCAACCATCTACTACCACTCTCTGGCTTCTTCCACAAAGCCAGTGTCTAATCCAATTTACTACCTCATCTTGAACGCCAAACAACTGAACCTTCTTGATCAACCTCCCATGTCAAAGTCCTTGCTAAAGTCCACGTAGACAACATCCACTGCTTTACCTTCTTTAACTTTCCTGGTAACTTCTTCAAGAAACTCTGTAAGATTAGTCAAACATGACTTAACATGCACAAAGCCATGTTGACTATCCTTAATTACTCCCAATCTATCCAATCCCTTAGAATACTTTCTAATAACTTCCCCACTACTGATGTCAGGCTCACCAGCCTATAAATTCCTGGTTTATTCTTAGGGCTTTTTATAAACATTGGAACAACATTAGCTATCCTCCAATCCTCTGGCACTCACCCATGACAAAGGTTATTTTAAATATCTCTGTTGGGTCGCCTGCAATTTTACACTAGACTCCCACAGGGTCCAAAGGAACACTGTCAGGCTTTGGGGATTTATCCATCCTAATTTGCCTCTAGGCAGCAAACACTTCCTGCTCTTTAATCTGTATAGAGTCTATGATGTCTGTCTCCAAGTAAATACAGATGCAAAAAAAAATCCATTTAAGATCTTCCCCAATTCTTTCGGATCCACACATAGATTACCATTCTAATCTTCTAGGGGACCAGTTTTGTCCCCTTTGCTCTTAATACCTATATCTGAAGAAGCCCTTAGGATTCTTCACGATGGGCCGAGCACAACCTGTGCATCACTAACACGATGCTCAGACTTGCAAACAAGTACAAAATGACCTGGATGCATCCCAGGTCCAAACACTGGCACCTACTCAACTATGTCATACTACGCCAGCGTGACCTTCAAGACGTCACCATCACCCGGGCCGTGTGAGGTGCTGAGTGTTGGACAGATCAGAGGCTGGTTCGGTCGGTCCTCAACCTTCACATAGCCCCCTTGCATCGTAAGCAACCAAAGTCTGTCAGAGCTTCATTCAACATCGGCAGACTGGAAGACCCAGGTCAAGTCCAACGTTTTCAAGGTGTACTTAATGAAAATCTTTCCGGCAATTCACCGCTTGTGGGAACCTGTTCTGAAAAGTGGACGCGTTCAAAGATGTCATCAAACAGACTGCAACAACTGTACTTGGACTGAAAACCCGAGTGCATGAAGACTGAAAACCACGAGATCATCTTGGCAGCCCTTCAGGCCAAGAACAAGGCCTATGCAGACTGGCAGAATGACCCATCGTCTGTCTCAAAGAAAGACAAGTTTAAACACCTGCAGCCCAAAGTACAGGCGGAACTTTGAGAAATGCAGGACGAGTGGTGGCAGAGAAAGGCTGAGCAGGTGGAATGCCATGCAGACATTCATGCCACCAGAGAGTTCTTCAGCACCATAAAGTCAGTTTATGGTCCTTCTAAATCAGGATGCTCCCCCTTGCTGTCATCTGATGAGTCAAGCCTGATCAAAGACCAGGAAGGACTGAAAAACCACTGGGCTGAACACTTTTCCAACCTACTCAATAGGCCGTCCACAGTTGATCCTGATGTCTTACAGCAGATCCCTCAGCAGCCAGTCCTGGATGACCTAGACCTGCCACCCTCTACTGATGAGATCAAGAAAGCAATCTCGCAGATGAACCCAAATAAAGCAACAGGGCAGGATGGCATTCCTGTCAAGATCTACAAAGCATTAGGCCCAAACGCCTTACAGGCATTCCAAGACATCCTGGAAGACATCTGAATCACAGAGGAGGTGGCTGACGACTTCTGCGATGCCCTCATCGTGGCTCTCTACAAAAACAAGAGACGCAAATCAGACTGCGGAAACTACAGTGGTATCTCACTATTGTCCATCGCAGGCAAGATTTTTGCCTGCATTCTCCTGAACAGACTTGTCACTGTCTCGGAAAGGAACCTCCCAGAGGTGCAGTGTGGCTTTCGGCCAGAACGGAGTACAGTAGACATGATATTTACCGTGAGGCACGTCCAGGAGAAGTGCATCGAGCAGAACAAGCCTCTTTACTGTCTTCATTGACCTGGCAAAGGCATTTGACACTGTAAACAGGGTAGCTCTCTGGATCATCCTGAGACGTTATGGATGCCCAAGGAAATTCGTGAATATGATTCAGCTGCTGCACGACAGGATGACAGGACAGGTCCTTTGCAGTGGCGATACGTCAACTGCATTATCCATTTCCAATGGGGTGAAGCAGGGCTGTGTACTAGCCCCAGTCCTGTTCAATCTGCTCTTCACCTGCATGTTGTCACGTGCTGTCCAAGGTGTGAAGCAGGGAGTGTACATCAGGTACCTATTGGACGGCTCTCTCTTTGACCTTCACCGCTTGAACGCACGGACGAAGTGCCTCATACAGTCATTCAAGAAACCCTCTTTGCTGATGACTGTGCGCTGCTGGCGCACAAAGACAATGATCTACAGTTGATGCTGAACAAATTCTCAGACACTGCTCTACCCTTTGGCCTGACTATCAGCCTGAACAAGACTGAAGTACTTCACCAGCTCATGCCAAACACCAACCCCATAGAACCAAAAATCACTGTTGATGACACCCAGCTGACAAATGTAAACAGCTTCAAATACTTGGAAAGCATCATCTCGAGTGATGGGTCTTTCAGCAAAGAAATTGGCTCCAGGATCAGCAAGGCCAGCCAGGCTCTGGGGAGGCTGCGTACCAGAGTGCTCAATCAACACAACGTCCGCACCTCCACAAAGCTGAAAGTCTACAGAGCTGTGGTCATCCCTTCTCTCCGATATGGATGTGAGACCTGGACTCTGTACCAACGACACATCAAACAACTGGAGAAATTTCACATGCGCGCCCTTCACTCCATCCTTGGCATTCGTTGGCAAGACCGTGTCTCTCCAGCCTGGAGGTCTCGGATCGCGCGGAGTCCACCAGCGTTGAGTCCCTGATCGTCAGAGCCCAGATGCGGTGGGTGGGACATGTCATCTGAATGGACGACCACTGTATGCCTCGCCAGCTGCTCTTTGGTGAACTGGAGACCGGAAAGAGACCTCAAGGTCGTCCACACAAGTGCTACAAAGACACTGTGAAGGAAACCCTACACTACTGTGACATCCAGCCAAGGGAATTAGAAGCTGCGGCTGCTGACAGAACCCGCTGGTGAGCCCTGTACTATGAAGCCTACACCAGTTTTGAAGACAGGCGCTGCCAAAAACTGATGAAAAACCGTGAGGGGCGTCACAGAACAGCAGCCACAATTATTATAACAACGGATTTCCAGTGCCCTCATTGTGCTAGACTCTGAACTTCCAGACTGGGACTGCAGAGCCACCTCCGTGTCCACAGATGAACTGCACAACAGCGTGTCTTCTTCGAATCCGAAGGACTACCACACAAAAAAAGGTTCTACCCATGAAGCCTCACTCAAAGAGTTCTTTAGTCTGTCCTGACTGAACACTGCCATGACATCTTCCCTGACTAAAAATGCCACCCCTCCCCCTTTAATCCCTCACGCTCTATCCTGTCTAAAACAACGGAACCCCGGAACACTGAGCTGCCAGTCCTGCTCTTCCTGTAACCAAGACATACTGATGACTACAATGTCAGAATTCCATGTGCTGATCCATGCCCTAAACAGGTCCACCGTTCCTATAATGCTCCTTGCATTGAAATATACGCAGCTCAGAATGTAAGTCCCACCATGCATGACCTTTTGATTCCTGACTTTGTATGTAGGCTTAACAGCATCTTTCTCAAAACCTACTACTCCACTATCTGTTATGGCATTCTGGTACCCATCCCCCTGCAACTCCAGTTTAAACCTCACCGTGAAGCACTAGTAAACCTTCCCACAGGATATTCGACCCCTCTCTGTATAGGTCCTACCTTCCCTGGAATCTGAAACCCTACTTCCTGCGCCTTCTCCTTAGCCACGTGTTAAATTGCACAGCCTTCCTATTTCTGGCCTAGTTAAAACATGGCATAGGTAGCAATCCTGAGAGCACAACCCTAAAGGCCCTGTCCTTCAACTTGGCACTCAAATCCCTGAATTTACTTTACACCCTTACTACCCCCGTCATGGACCATGACCTCTGGCTGCTCACCCTCCCACTTAAGAATGCTGTGGACTCTTTCCGAGATGTCAATGGTTTAATCGTTTCATTTAACATCAGAGAATGTATACGTTGTACAACCTGAAATTCTTGCTCTCCACAGACATCCTCGAAACAGCAGGAAACCCCAAACAATGAATGACAGGAAAAACATAAGAACCCCAAAGCCCCCTGTCCCCTCCCACGCACGAGCAGTCACAATCAGCATCAATCCTCCACCCCCCCCCACTCCCCACTTCCCACTTCCCCTCCCCTGCTTATTCCAAGGGAAGGCATCAGCATTCCCACCACCTACCATGCAAACAACAGCAAAGCTCCAGAGAGAGACCATCCTGACAGTTCAACATCCCACAGGCTGCCTCTCTCAGAAGAGAGATATCACTCCTTCCACAGCGAGAGAGGAGACCAACAAATGGCTCACTACCCAGGAATTTCATGCCATCCAAGAATTTTGTTCTTATCCACAGAACCTCCTTCCTGCTTATGGTTGGGACAAAACATTCCACTTTAGTCTCATCTGTGTAAGGGGTTTCTTTTTTTATGTCACTGTGTAGTCTAATTAAAATGGCTTCTTTGTTATGTTATAATTGAAAGGGCTTCTTTGTTATGTTAACTGCTGAGAAAGTCCTTCCCGCTAGCAGTCTGTTTGAATCACGTTACTGATAAGAAGATGTTATGAACCAATTGTGATAGTTGTTATGTTTTTGGTGTATCTGTAAGATATTGTATGCGCGGCGTTTTGGGGGAGAAGGCGGGAGAGAGAGACAGAGGATGGACCAGGTGCTGTGAGTCCGTTAACGGGGTCGGACCCCGAGTGGGGCGCTCGGTGAGGAGACGAGACGGAGACGGACTCATGTGGAGCGTCTGGTCGACCACCGTTGTTGGTCCCAGGCGGCCGGTCGAGGTGGTCCGAGGGGTGGCAGGGTGTGCTGAGCTCCAACTGTTTGAGCACGAAGAGATTGAACTTTGATAAGTGTGGCGCCTTTTATTTTCCTTTTATATTTTATCTATTAATTATATAGTTCCAGTAAGACCTATAAACGGTAAATCATTTAATCGCATATGGTGTATTGTCTGTTATTTGGGTGGGGTGGGGTACATCACACAGCATCCACACAAACTAATTACCCAGTTTGGCAGGGCCGAGGGCTGTTTCCCTACACGACAGCGAGCCGAGCGACCCTGGGGCTGGCCAGGGGGGCTACATCTGACCACAAAACCTTCTTCCACATCTTCACAGTATGTTCTAAGCAATGCTTTCACAGTCCTTACAGGCAAGGATATGCTTTTTATTAATGGTACATGTGGCATTAATCTAATACAGTGGATCAAGCAGCTAACACCTTCTTGATCCAAAATACAGTGGAGGTAGCATTCTGCTCTGGGGATGCTTTTCAGCAGCAGGGACTGGAAATCTGGTCAGGATCAATAGGAATGCTGTTAAATACTGAGAGATCCTGGATAAAAACCTGGTAGCCTCTGTCAGAAAGCTTAAACTGGGGAGGAAGTGTGTCTTTCAGCAGAACAACAACCCATAGCACACTCCCACAGCGACCATGGAGTGGCTTCAAATGAAGAAAATTGATGTCCTTGAGTGGCCCAGACAGAGTTCTGACCTTAACCCAATTGAACATCTCTGGCAAGACCTCAAGATTGTTGTCTACTGCCGCTCCCCAACCAGCCTGGTACAGTTTGAGCAATTTTGTAAGGAGGAATGGACAAATCTTGTTCCCTCACATTTTGCAAAGCTAATAGACACTTATCCAAAAAGACAACTGGCTGTAATTGCTACAAGAGGTGCTTCAACTGAGTACTGCGCAAAGGGCAATGAATACTTCCCACCTGCTGACATTTCAGTTTTTGATTTTGTAGTTTTTGACACTTTACAATTTCCCTTTTTTGGGGCTCTACTGTGAAAAAGGAACACGTGATTCACAAATAAAAACTCTCAGTTAAATTGATCAAAATCCCTGGTTGTAGTACTCGTTTATGTGAACAAGGGGTTGGGAGCTAAATACTTTTACAAGGCACAGTATACACATACAAATGTACATAAATACATACATATAAATATGTACACACATATATGTATATAAAGTTATTTTTATTTAAAACAGACCTGCAATATTAACTCTTCCTCTTTTCAGATGTGGCAAGACCAGTAGTTCAAGCATCTTCTGTTTTGTATTTCACATTTCTTTTTTTTGTAACTTATTTTTTACTGAAGTTCATCATCAAACAAACATTTCCATAAGATGTATTTCAGATACTGTACACATATATCATATTTGTCGCAAATTTCCACATAATATTTATCTGAGGTATACACTTATAGAAAGGAGAGGAAAAAAGAACAATCAAAAGAAGAAAACTATGTACAAAGTAGGAAGTGATCTCTTTTTTTTCCCCACAACATATTCATTGACTTGTGAGAATAAAATCAGGCCTATGAGGTGTTATATAATTAAACCATTTTTCCCAGTATGAATCAAATTGTTCCAACTTATGATTAACAGATGCTGTTATCTTCTCCGTTTTGTAAATATCCATTGTAATTTCCATCCATACATTTAAAGTTGGGCTCTCCTGTGATAACCATTTCCTGGTAAAGGTCTTTTTACCAGCCACCAGCAGTATATTCATTAAATATTTATCTCTTTTCAACCATTCTTGAGGTATATACCCAAAATATATGGTCTTACTTGCTAAGGGTATGTCACATTTAAAGATGTCTTGTAGGGCATTGTGTATCCCACTCCAATAGTCTTTGATAACAGGGCATTACCAGAAAATATGATAATGGTTTGCATTTTGATTTCCACAATTTCTCCAGCAAACAGGGAGGTTACTATCATAATGGGATTTCTGAGAGGGTGTAATAAAAATATCTTATCAAGTTTTTCCACCCGAACTCCCTCAATTTCTGTGAACTGGTACATTTCCATTGATACCTCCATATTATTGTCCATTCTTCCTCAGATATTATTATCCCTCCTTCCTTCTCCCATTTTGTTTTAATGTATGAAGTTGAATGTGTTTTAAAATTTGACTAACACTTATACACGCTTGAAATGATTCTACTACCATTGTCTGAATTATATGCTTTTCTAAATAGCTCTATCAAACAAGTACTTGCCTTGGTTACATTTTTAACCGTCCTATTAGCATACTGTTGCATCTGTAAATACCGGTAAAAGTCTTGTTTTTCTAACAAGTGTTTCTCTTTGAGCATTTCAAAACTGAACAGTGTTCCTTCTTTCATTATATTGCAAATAGCTGTTATTCCTTTAACTGTCCAGTCCTTAAATCTAGCATCCAGTTTATTCGGCGTAAAATCCGAGTCATATGCACACCATTTAAGAATTGCAATGTCTCTCTCTAGTTTATATTCTTTTATAATAGTTTTCCATATTTTAAGAGTCTATTTCAGCCATGGGTTATCAACAGTATTTATGTAACTTTGTAGGTTGTTATCAGCCAAAATTGCCTGTATGGGGATGGAAAGTATCCTCTCCTCAATGTTTTTCCATTGAGCATCATATGATGGGTTGCACCAGCATATCACAGTTCTCAACTGTACTGCAAAATAGTGATCTCTAAGGGAAGGTAGGCCCCATACCCCCTTTTCCTTGGCTAATTGCAAAGTTTTGAGACGAACACTAGGCCCTTTATCTTGCCATATATATCTTGATAGCATCTTGTTCCATTCATTGAATTGATTTTGGTTAATCTCTATTGGTAGGGTCTGAAAGAGATATAGTAGTCTGGGCAGTATACTCATTTTAATAGATTCAATTCTTGAACTGAGACCAAGAAAAGGAATTAAGTTGTATTTCATATTTCTAATCTGTTGTTTTCTAATAATCAAGAAACTTCTCAAATGCAAATACATCACAAAATGATATCAATGCTGTCGAATAGCACATCAGCAAATTGTAGCAATTTCTTTTAAAGTGGGTACTAAAAGACTTTCATCGAGCTTCAGTTCACTTTCATTTCACATTGCAGCATAGCAATTGGTGCAATGGAGCTAAGAACATTGCTCACTTTGGCAAGAATTTATTGCAACAATTCAACAATAACAGACATACCTTCAGCTCAGATATATCAGAAAGGGCTAAAACATTGGTAATGGTTTCTTTACCTTATCTTGAACAAGAAGCAGATCTTCAGCATGTACAAGGTCCCAAGTACATTACTTTGCCAAGAAACTACACCTTCTCTTCTAACATGGCTCGGTTTCCGCAGTGCTCCTTCAGTGTTCCACAGGTGTTCATCCCTTTAGGCTCCAGCACGTTGGGTATCATATAAGCACTCTGAGAATCTCCTATACAGCAATCCCTCCGTGGCACACAGAAAAATGGCAGGTGCAGGTGAAACTCCGAAGAGCAGTAGGGTCGATGTGAAAAGGGCCTTGAGTGCATTGCCAATCAAAAGCTTCATAGGCTGCTCCTCAAAACACTATTGATATACTTGACTCACATCCAACTTCATCATCTGCTGCCCTCCAGACAAAACTGCAAAGAGGTCTTCTATTCTGGAAAAGTGATACTGTTCCAGGGACGTGACTCAATTCACAGTTAGCTTGTGAGTTCCAAAAACTCAACATCTTGCTGCCTATTTAAGTGTTTAAAAGTTTCATTATTTTCTCTCTGAGATGTCAAATCAGTGATCTTGATGGATTTGCTGTGCCTTTAGTTGAAGCCCAATTGCACATCCAGTCTGGTTCATCAGTGTTGGGCTAATCCATCCTTTCCCTTCATGGCATCAGTCAGTTGACTGTATTTGTTAAAAGAACCCCTTCACAGTGAACACCTTGAACGCTTCCTCTGTATTATGTCTACACTTGTTTAAAGTTCAAAGTAAATTTATTACCAAAGTACATTTATATCACCGTATACAACCCTGCAAATCGTTTTCTTGTGAGCACACTCAGTAAACCTATAATAGAATACCAACCATAACTGAATCAATGGAAGACCCCACTATCTTGGGCATTAGCACCATCAATTTGTGGGAGACTTCCGGGGGAGGTGGGATGTCTGCAATAGAGTAGCTCCTTAGCAGCTAACCAGCTAGTTTAAATAACGCTAGCTATGCTAATTAACGAATGACACCTGTCAAACTCACCTCAACATGTCTTTTACAGTCTTAACCCACCATGGGCAATAGAAAAGTCACTGTTGCAAACAGTGCAGCAAGCAACACTGTCATTATTTTGACCCCTATTAGGCAGGGGTACACTTTAGTGTAGTCTGGGGTGATGTACGTTTTATATTTTCTTTTTTTGGAACACTCTCTCCCTTGCACTTGCTTTCTTGCTCTCGCCCTCTCTCTCTCTCTCACGTGCTCTCTCTCGCGGTCGCTCTCACTCGTGCTTGCTTTCTTGCTCTTGCGCTCGCTCTCTTGCTCCTTCTTGCACGTTCTCTCACGCTCGCTCTCAAAAAAATCAATTTCCAGGACATTGTATATAATTTGCAGGCATCAGGGAACCACTATTAATACGCGGGAGACTCCCGGAACTTCCGGGAGAGGTGGGATGTCTGTTAGTGTGTAAAAGACCACAAACTTTGCAAATATATAAATTAATAATAATAATAATAAATAAATATGCAATAAATATCAAGAACATGGGATGAAGGCCTTGACAATGTATCCATAGGTTGTGGGAACATTTCAATGATGGAGTGAAGTTACCCTGTTTGGTTCAGGAGCCTGATGGTTGAGGGGTAACAACTGTTCCTGAACTTGGTGATGTGAGTTCTGAGGCACATGTACCTTAATCCTGATGGCAACAGCAAGAAGAGAGCATGTCCTGAGTGATGGGTGGGGATGTTTGATGATGGATTCTGCTTTCCTGCAACAATCTTTCATGTGAATGTGCTCAATGGTGGGGAGGGTTTTAACTGTGATGGACTGGGGCATATCCATTACTTCTGTTGGATTTTCCTTCCATTCAAGTGAATTGGTGTCTCCATACCTAGCTGTGATGCAGCCGGTCAATATACTCTCCAAAATGGACTGGGCCATATCCACTACTTTTCTCACTCCTCGATATGGTGACAACAAAGGCAACTTTAGAATATTTGAGTGTCTTGCGTTGGTTTCTGGTTTTTATTTTGTCTGCTCTACTTTATACTGTTGATGTAAAGGGACTTGGGGGTCCCTGAGCAGAACATCCTAAAGGTTAACTCGCAGATTGAGTCAGTGGTGAGGAAGGTAAATGCAATGTTAGCATTCATTTCAAGAGGTTTAGAATACAAGAGCAGGGATGTGATGCTGAGGCTTTATAAGGCACTGGTGAGGCCTCACCTTGAGTATCCTGAACAATTTTGGGCCCCTCATCTAAGAAAAGATGTGCTGGCATTGGAGAGGGTTATCATACTGGTTGTATCACTGCCTGGTATGGGAACTGTACCTCCCTTAATCGCAGGACTCTGCAGAGAGTGGTGCAGGCAGCCCAGCGCATCTGTAGATATGAACTTCCCACTATTCAGGACATTTACAAAGACAAGTGTGTAAAATGGGCCCAAAGGATCATTGGGGACCCAAATCACCCCAACCGCAAACTATCCCAGCTGCTACCATTGGGAAAGCAGTACCACAGCCAAAAAGTTCTATTCAAAAGGTTCAAATGAACATCTAAACAAGCCTGATGAATTTTGGAAACAAGTCCTGTGGACTGATGAAGTTAAAATAGAACTTTTTGGCCGCAATGAGCAAAGGTATGTTTGGAGAAAAAAGGGTGCAGAATTTCATGAAAAGAACCTCTCTCCAACTGTTAAGCACAGGGGTGGATCGATCATGCTTTGGGCTTGTGTTGCACCCACAATGGACTACCTCAAGAGGCACAAGCTGAAGGTTTTGCCATGGCCCTCACAGTCCCCTGAACTAAACATCATCGAGAATCTGTGGACAGACTTCAAAAGAGCAGTGCATGCAAGATGGCCCAAGAATCTCACAGAACTAGAAGCCTTTTGCAAGGGAGAATGAGCAAAAATCCCCCAAACAAGAATTGAAAGACTCTTAGCTGGCTACAAAAAGCATTTGCAAGCTGTGATACTTGCCAAAGGGGGTGTTACTAAGTACTGCCATGCAGGGTGCCCAAACTTTTGCTTCAGGCCCATTTCCTTTTTTGTTATTTTGAAACTGTAAAAGATGGAAATAAAAAAGTTTTCTCGCTTAAAATATTAAAGAAATGTGCCATCTTTAACTCTATGCCTTTTGGAAATCAGTTCGTCTTTTACTCGCTTAGCTATTCACAGTAACAGAAATTTTGACCGGGTTGCCCAAACTTTTGCCTGCCACTGTACACTGACTATCCTGTCGTACACACTATTACAAGTGACTATAAATTACACATTGCACATTTAGACGGAGACGTAAAGATTTTTACTCCTCATGTATGTGAAGGATGAAAGTAATAAAGTCAATTCTCACTGATCTACTATGGCCAAACAGATGAGGAATGAACAAGCAAAGACAGAGAGAGCAACTTACAAGGTAATGTACCTCACCCAAGCCTGATGAGCCGAAGCCACTCTAAACACTGGCACACTGAAAAGAATGCCACTCCAAGAATGGCCATTCCACTTGCACTTGAATTATTCTTATTGGCAGTTCTAATAAATCCCTCCTGTTGACTGGTCACTCCTCATTTCAGCAAAACTACCATGAAACTTTGCCTTCAAAACCTTGATCAATGCCCTGATTAAAAAGTAGCTCTTTTCATGCACCTCTGGTGTAGATTGCCCAACTCAATCCACAGTAGTCGTGTGGACTCAAGTGTGCTGAAGGGTCTACTTCTGTGCTGCATGCCTCCCTGGTACTCTGTGATAGTTGTATTTCTTTATTGCAAATCCAGTACACCTCTGCCAACTACAGCTCTTAACAGGAAAGAAAAGTTGTGTTTCTCAAAGATCAGGCTGTAACAAGAGCTTTCCTTATTCGTTCTGACCTCCCCACTCCCTCAATGGCTCAGAGAAGCACTATCAATTAGACCATACTGCACATATTGGTGTCTCATTTTAAAGTCTCAGGAATGTTAAAGTACTTCTGTTGTTAGAAAACGTTCTTCCATTCATGGTTTGAGTCAATTGTGAATTGTCAAAAAAAAAAGAACTAGCAGAATTTCTGCAACAGTTTTTCTCTTGACAATTGCATGGTCCTCTTCAAAAATGGTAACATCCTCATGAAAAAGACAAACACTTTATAAATAGTGCTGCATGAGGCTGGATAAAAGCCACAGAGAATAAAGATTTAATGAAGTGATATTAGTAATGTTGGGACATTTATGGAATTGTCTGGAAATTTACCTTTGTTGGGAATAAATTAAGTGAATAGTAGCTGTTTCCTATAATATGGGGGGGGGGCTCTAGGACCAAAATTTAAAGTAAATTTATTATCAACATGCATACAGTTACTGTCCTATAGATTTTTTTATGCTTGGTATTAGAAAATGTTCTTCCATTCATGATTTGAGTCCATTGTGAGTCATCAAAAAAGAATCCACCGAATTTACAGTTACTGTTCTATAGATTTGCTGAGTACGCCTGCAGGAACAAGTAATTTCAGGGCTCTATGTGGTGACGTGTATGTGCTCTGATAATAAATTTTACTTTGAACTTCTGAACTTTTTTACATGTCATCACATACAACCCTGAGATTTGTTTTCGTGTGGATATACTCAATAGATGTTCCATACTCCGTGTAGATGTGCTCAGAAGTAGTGACGGTTTTACCCATGGTGGGCACAGCCTCCAAATAGAGGGACATCCCTTTAGAACAGAGATTAGGAAGAAGTTCCTTAGCCAGAGGGTTGCAAATCTGTGGAATTCATTGAATGTATTTAAAGCGGAGGTTGATAGGTTATGGGGAGAAGGCAGGAGAATTGGGTAGAGGGGGATAATAAATCATCCATGATAGAATGGTGGATCAGACACAATGGGCTGAATGGCCTAACTTTGCTCCTATGCCTTATAGTCTGAAGTTGCATTATTCTGATACATAAACATATTCTAACGTATCATTTTGGTACACCTCAATTCATTGCCTGCTACCATACCAGCTCGTGAAAATAATAACAGCTAGTTCTTAATGTGATTTAGTTCCATAGATCACCATGGTAAACTCTCACTTTGAGCGAGTGATTTTCTTCATTTAAAGATTTTATAAAAGTAGAACCTTTCAATGATTTTATAAAGCGTGGCAGAAAAACTCAATCCCAGACTTCTTTGCTGATAACACAGCAAGGTGAACTGCAAATTGTTTGAACTTTTGTGGTCATGCTCCTTTAGAAGCCTTTCACTGTATGGAAATGAAATATGAGCGAGAGCCTGCGAATACTTCATGTATGATTAATCAGTTCCCCAGCTCCCAGAGCTGCATAATCTGCTGAAAGTGTCCTGGGTCCCAAGATAAATTAAATCCTTTCAACAGTTCACTGTTTCAAATCACACCATCGAGTTAAAGCCAACCGAAGAGCTGGTTTTATAATAAATTATGCAGCAAATATATTTCTTTTTTTTAATTTTGTTTTTATTTGGATAAGGTATACACACACCTTTTTTACATATATAATCTTTCCCATTTTTTATGTGAGTAAATCTATATTAATTTGTACATTCACAAGTGCATATTGAGATAATATAGAAAATAATTAGGCACACAAATAGATGTTTATGTGCAATTGTAATTCCACTCTATTAAACTAAATAATGATAATAGTTGTTATAAAAATATTAATAATAGTGGTTGAATACTAATTTCCATGTATCTCTTCTGGTCTATTTCTTTCTGGTCCAAAATTTCCCCAGATCTTTTCTTTACTTGTGTTAATTCCACATTTTCCAAAAAAAAGACCAGTAAACGTTCAAGACGAGGGTGCTTACGTTAACACTATTACTATGTTGGTGAGACAAACAGTATAAACCATGAGGAGAGTCATCTAAAGTCTGCTCGCTCTGGGGTTATAAGTTCAATCCATTTATTCCAAATTTGATAACATTTTTCTTTTTGAATTCTCAGAGAGAAGGTCATCTTTTCCATTTTAAATATTTCCAAAATGATTTCATGCCAATCTTCTAATGTAGGTGATGTTGGATTCAACCACTTTCTGGTGATTGATTTCTTACTTGCCGCTAAAAAGGCCTGCAGCAGCTTTATATTCCAAAAACAGTACATGCCCCAAGCCTCAAAGTTCAGAGGTATCTGAGTCTTAAATACCTTAACTAATGTTCTGTGAATACCTTCCCAATATAAACTTAATTTAGGGCAATCCCAAAAAATACGGAAATAATTTGCCTCCTTGGAGCCACACCTTCTCCAACACACCACGTTTGTGTCTTTATGTTTTTCCCTGGTATGGGGTCTTGAAGTATCTTATAATATTTTTCCAACAATGTTCTCTCCAAGTCAAAGAATTAGTCGAAGACCACAAGAAGCTGCATATATTTCCCCCCAAGCCTCCTCCGAAAGTACCAACCCTGCTTCTTTCTCCCACTTCTCTTTCATGTACAATGTGTTCTCATTTTAGGCATGAGAGAGGGCATTGTATAATCGAGAAATTGATTTACTTGGTATTGAACTGCAAGCCGAATTCAGAATCTTGAAAAATTCTAATTCTACTGTTGATAAGTCTGTATATCTACAACTCTGGTTAACATGATGTCATACTTGAAAGTACCTAAAAATTTCATTGTGTTCTAGGCCATGTTTCTCCTGCAGAGTTTGAAAACTTTGTAATACACTTTTATGTATGAATGAGAGGTAGGTTGTAAGACCTTTCTTTATCTGCAGTTCAAATCTTTTATCTCCTCTGCTGGGAAGAAATTCGGCATCATATGCACACCATCTGAAAAGTTTTAACATGTTATTGATTCCACATGAATTATCCGCCTTCTGCCATATTTTTAATGTGAGATTTATCCAGCTGTTTTTAATCTTTTCCAATTGTGTCATCAATCCTTTTGTCAGCTATTGAGGCCTGTAGAGGAAAACTGTCAACCAATCCAAATTCTATTTCCTTCCATCTAGCCTTATATTCCCTATTGCACCATTATAACAGAGGGGTTATCTGTGAAGCATAAAAATAATTTCTCAAACAAGTAAGTGCCATACCTCCTCCTTCCTTTCCTAACTGTAAGGTGTTAAATTGGATTCTAGGTTTCTTTCCTTGCCAGATAAAGTGGGAAATCCATTTGTCCCATTCCCTGAATTGATTATCGCCCACCTCCACAGGTAAAGTAACCGAGGGAGACTATTCATTTTATGGTATTTATCCTTGAATTTAAACTTAAAAAGGGGATAAGATTCCACCTATGTATAGCTGCTTTTAGCTCTGAAATCAATGGCCCATAATTTACCTGTGACAATGTTGAAAGATCTTTTGGCAGGGTTATTCCTAAATATTTTACCGATTTAGCTTCCCACTTAAGATCATATGCATCCTGCAGTTTTTTGGATGCTGTATAATTTAAGGACAAAACCTGCGTTTTCTTTACATTAATTTTATAACCTGATATTTTCCTGAACTCATCCAACAGTGTAAACAATCCTATAAATGATTTTTCTGGTTCACTCAAATAGACTAAAACGTCATCTGTGAATAGCGCCACCTTCTGTTCAATCCCTGCCACCTTGATACCTTTCACAATTTTGTTCTGTCTTATTAGTTGGGCAAGAGGTTTAATGTGTAGTGCAAAAAGGAGAGGAGAAATTGGGCATCCCTGTCTAGTTCCTCTCTCTAAAATAAAAAAGTCAGAGAGTTCCCTATTTATCTTAATTTGAGCTGTAGGGCTGTCATACAAAGTCTGGATTATTTTAATAAATTTTTCTTGAAAGCCAAATCTTCCTAACACTCTGTATAGGAATACCCAACTAACTGAATCAAAAGCTTTCTCAGCGTCTAATCCCACTACCATTGTCTCTATCCTGTTCTTAATAACCTGTTCTCATATGTGTAAGGTTCTCCTTATGTTGTCCTGAGTTTCCCTTTGCTGAATGAATCCAGTCTGGTCTAAGTGGATGAGGCCAGGTAGAAGCTTTTCCAGTCTACGTGCTAATATAGATGTAAATAATTTGTAGTCCAAATTAAGAACACTGGTTGGCCGGTAATTACCACTTTCTAGTTTATCTTTACCCTCTTTAGGAATAACTGAGATAACCACCTCTCTGCAGGAAGGTGGAATTTCTCTTCTCTGTAAGATCCAATTAAAGGTGTTAAGTAATAATGGAAAGCAATTATATTTCTGCAACATGAAAAAATCTGCAGATGCTGTAAGTGCAAAGTAACACACGCAAAAAGCTGGAGGAACTCAGCAGGTCAGGCGGTATCTATGGAAATGAATAAACAGTTGACATTTCAGGCTGAGACCCTTCTTCAGGACTGAAAAGGAAAGGGGAAAGATGCCAGAATTAAAAACGTGATGTATTTCTGCTGAAGATTTCATAATATGAAGACCAGGACCATGAGATGCCAAAGGCATTAAAGTTGGAATTTGAGGAAAATTGTGGCTGTTGTCCTGTTAACAGTTGGAAAAAATTTGTCCAAATTTAATTATTTAGCAGTGAAGAGCCAAGGTAACCAAATCAACAAGGATTGGAGAGGAGATGGTTGTCAGAGTTCACCACATTAACTCTAGGTTAGGAAGGGTGGATCAGGCCAGGGGGATTTTAAATGTCCAAATACACCAATAGTCGTATGGCGCTGTAGTGGCATCAACACCAGACTTTCAGGTGAATGGTCTTGAGTTCGAATCCAGCCGTCTCCTTGCATGCTTTCCATTCATGGATGTCAAGCTAACAACTCAGCCCCATAAAAAAACCGACAGATGCTACGTAAACAGCAAAGATGCCGCCCAATGCACCACAAGGCGTGTAAAGGAGCAGCAACAACAAATATGCCAATACAGGTGGTCCCCATTTTCCAAACGTTCGCTTTATGACACCTCGCTGTTACGAAATACCTACATTAGTTACCTGTTTTCACTGACAGAAGGTGTTTTCACTGTTACAAAGAAAGGTAGCGCGCACCCAAACAGCCAAGCTCCTCCCCCGGAACTGTATTCTAGCCGCCATTGCTTAAACACGAGCTTTATCTCGATTTATTTTGTGCATCCGTTAGCAAGATGAGTTCTAAGTATCGCAAAAGCCTAAAAGAGCTCATAAGGGTGTTACACTTAGCGTAAAACTAGACATAATTAAGCATTTTGATCGTGGTGAACGAAGTAAGGACGTTGTCCGCGCGTTGAACTTGCCTGCATCCACCATTCGCACTATTTATACGCAGAGAGAAAGAATTTTGAAAGCTGTTGATGTTACTGTTGGCTCTGCTCGTAGCAAAGTGGTCTCTTTTAGTCGGCATCCAATAATGGATAAAATGGAAAGTTTATTGCTTGCGTGGATTGATGGGTGTACAAAGCATGATGTTCCATTAAGTTTTCTTATACTTAAGGAGAAATCAGTCAGTCTTTTTAATAAGCTGAAACAGAAAGCACTGGATGATGGTGATGAAAGTGTTGCGAAAGTGGAATTTAAAGGTAGTCACGGGTGGTTTGATCGGTTTCTGAGGCGAGTGCAGCTTCATAGTTTAATGTTTACTGGAGAGAGTGCTTCGGCTGATACTGAAGCTGCCGAAAAATTCCCAGTTGAACTGAAGAAGGTAATTACTGAAGGTGGTTATTCATATAAGCAAGTGTTTAACTGTGACGAAACTGCAATTTATTGGAAAAAATTGCCGAGTAAGACATTTATTTCGAAAGAGGAAAAGCAGGCTAAGGGACACAAGGCATCGAAGGACAGGTTTACCCTAATGCCTATTATTAACGCCACTGGTGATGCTGTCCTTAAGCCTCTACTAATGTACCATTCAGAAAATCCGAGGGCACCTAAAGGCGTTAATAAGAAAACACTTCCCGTTGTGTTCCGTTCACATCCAAGCAGTTGGAACACCCAAGTGTTTTTTTCTGAGTACATGAGCAGATACGTTAGTCCTTTTGTTGAAAAATACTGTAGAGAAAATAACCTCGATAATAGGTGTCTTGTGATTGTCGATAATTAGCTGCTCATCCGCCTGCCATTACCGAGTATGGCGGTAACATTCGTGTTGCGTTCTTACCGCCGAATATGACATCGTTGCTGCAGCCCTGTGACCAAGGCCTAATAGCCACAATTAAGGCTTACTATACGCAAAATATGATGCATTTTATTGTAAGTACCATTGACAGAGAGGGCAACTCCGAAGCGTCTTTGCGAGAGATCTAGAAAGACTACAATATAAAACTGGCAATCGCCAACATTGGAGATGTTCTCGATAGGCTAACAGTCTCGATGAGAAATGGCATTTGGAGGAAACTATGTCCCGAAGCAGTGAGCGATTTTAAAGGCTTCGAACCATCAACAATAAATACAGCAATAGTGAGTTTGATAGTCGTACATACATTAATTCTACTTTATATAGGCTCTGTATTTTTATGTGTTATTTGGTATGATTTGGCAGCTTCATAGTTTAAAGGTTACTGACGAGAGGGTTTCTGCTGAGAGCACTTCCAAGAGTGCTGCCGTGAGATTTTCGCTGCGCTCTACAGTGCAGAAAAGTTCTACTTTATATAGGCTGTGTATTTATCATATCATTCCTGCTTTTACTATATGTTACTGTTATTTTAGGTTTTATGTGTTATTTGGCATGATTTTGTAGGTTATTTTTTGGGTCTGGGAACACTCAAAAATTTTTCCCAAATTAATAAATGGTAATTGCTTCTTCACTTTACGACCTTCCGGCTTACGAACTGTTTCATAGAAACGCTCTACCTTCAGATGGTGGTGGAAACCTGTACTGAATTGCTCCCCCTGCTCTTTTGCGCTTCCTGTTGACTTCAGTATAAAGGGAAAATCAAGCTGAACGTGTGATCAGGAGAAGGTTTGACATCTCTGTTTTACAGCAGCCTCCAACATAAAATCTACTCAGCCCTCACTGTGAAGTTTATTCTCCACAGGTTATTTCTGCTCTTTTCCTAATCCTCTTTCATTTCAACTTACAGCCTTACAGCATTTCACAGTTCCAATATTACTTCTCCCCACAATCCCCCCCATGTCATTCACCTCCCTTTATTACCAGTTAGATCAGCTACATTTAAAAGAAAGCTTTCACCACCCTCTTAGCTGGCATCAGACTCAGTCTCTATTGTTTGCCACCCTGAGACCATTAGACCATAAGAGCAGAATTAGGCCATTCGGCCCATCGAGTCTGCTTCCCCCACTTCA
The DNA here is from genome assembly GCF_030028105.1 of Mobula birostris. Lineage (NCBI taxonomy): Eukaryota > Metazoa > Chordata > Chondrichthyes > Myliobatiformes > Myliobatidae > Mobula > Mobula birostris. The sequence continues at coordinate 126,980,542 of NC_092374.1, read as the reverse complement.
TCATGGCTGATCCATTTCCCTCTCAGCCCCAGTCTCCCACTTTCTCCCTGTATCCCTTCATCCCCTGACTAACCAAGAATCTATCCACCTCTGCCTTAAACATACCCGCCTCCACTCCCGCCCGTGGCAACAAATTCCACAGATTCACCACTCTCTGGCTGAAGAAATTCACCCTCATCTCCATTTTAAATGGCCAACCCTCTATTCTGAGGCTGTGTCCTCTGATCCTAGACTCTCCCACCATAGGAAACCTCCTCTCCGTATCTACTCCATCGAGGCCATTCAACCTTAAATAGGTTTCAATGAGATTCCCCTCTCAGTCTTCTGAATTCCAATGAGTACAGGCCCAGGGCCATCAAATACTTATCATATGAAAAGCTTTTAAATCCCAGAATCTACAACAGGGGTCCCAAACCTGGGACCCACGTACTCCTCGGTTAATGGTATGAGTTCATGTGTGTTGCTTGAATTTCCAGCATCTGCAGTATTCCTGTTGTCTGCCACTTAACAATATTTGTTTTCTGACTTTTCCGAATGATGAACAGACACTGACTTGAAGCACTAACTCTGCTTCTCCCCACAGATACCACCTGACCAGCTGGTCTTATTTCAGACTTTCAGCATCTGCTGTTTTGGTTTTGCTTCTGGTAAGTTGTTCACTGAAATTAAACCCTTAGATTTCAAGTGTGCGTAGGTGGAGAGACAGAAGGATTGATGAGGATCTGGGGAGGGAGAGGTGGAAAGATGCCAAGAAATATTCCAAGCTAAACTGGTCCTGCATCATTGGTGTCTTCATTGCAACCGGTTTCAGTGAGACCAGAATTATCCCAAGATTACTACCCCTGAACCAGAAGTCCAAGTAGCTTGGTTTAATATTATATGCAATGTGTTTTAATGATTGTAAAAGTACAAAATTCAAAATAAATTTATTATCATATGTTACCATATTCAACCTTGGGATTCATTTCCTTGTGAACATACTCAATAAGCCTACCGCATTATCCAGAGCAGGGGTTTCTGACCTTTTTTATGCCATGAACCAATACCATTAAGGCGAGGGTCCATGGACTCCATGTTGGGAACCCCTGAAGTACAGGAACTGATCCAGAAGTCTAGGGTCACAACCTGAAACATCAACTAACCATTTTCCCCCCCATAGATGCTGCCTGACCTGCTGAGTTCCTCTAGAGCAGCATTGCACAGTGAAGAACTGGCTTGTAGCAGCATCACAAGCACATAGGTACAGACAGCACACAAAGTTCAAAGTAAATTTTATTATCAGAGTACATATATGTCACCATATACAACTCTGAGGTTCGTTTTCCCTGCGGGCATGCTCAGCAAATCTATAGAATAGTAACTATAACAGGATCAACCAGAGAGCAGAAGACAATGAACTGTGCACATGCAAATATAAGTAAATAGCAATAAATAACGAGAACAAGACACTGAGATGCTGAGATGAAGAGCCCTTAGCGTGAGATTATTGGTTGTGGGAACATCTCAATGGACTGGCAAGTGAGCAGAGCTATCCCCTTTTGTTTTAAGAGCCTGACGGTTGAAGGGTAGAAACTGTTCTTGAACCTGCTAGGGCTGAGGCTCTGGTACACAGAATATAAATTATACAAGACAGTGAAAAAAGACCAAGAAAAAGAAAAAACTGTGCAGTACCAAGACCATTGTGCAAGAAGATACAATCGGAGAACACACAGTTAGTGCAAAAATATATGACCAATCCTCAAGGTAATATCTAGACTTCTCCTATTGATGTACACAAATATTTAGTTTTATTTTTAATTAACAACTAAATCCAATACTATCAGCGTTAACATTATTTTTCCCCTATTTTATTCCTGGCCTCCTCAATAATCAGAGTTGCGGTTATGATAATTTCTTTGACTATTCAAATCAAAAGCATGTTATGTGACACTTTCAGAGTAAACCAGTGTACGCAGTTTATTTTCATGCGTGAGTAATGATCCTTAAACAACTTGTGTCATTTGACCCATTGCCAGGCAGTTATGCATGGCCACTCATGCATTCAATTCAACAATGCACACACCAATACAACTTCATGAAAACTAATATCTCCTTCAAAAACCCTGCACAGCAAAGCAACAAAGGATGTGAATAGACACTCTGATAAGCTTTCACTTCGAGTATAAATGACCATATTCAGTTGTATAATTACACATAACACATTAGTTATTGACATAACACAATACATTTTATACAGTCCTTCAAATCTCACACATTTCCAAAATTAACTATGCCCAGTATATCTGAAATTGAAGATTCAAATGAAAAGGAAGGATCAACTCTAGTAATATAGCACTGTAGTTAAATATTATACTTCATAACCTAAAACAGGCCATACAACAAAGTTAACATACATGTCCCAGTATTGCATTCATTAGTGACACCCAATCTTCAATGTTGGTTTTCCCAAATTTCTCTGAGTTGGCAAAAACCAATTGGATGAGGTAGGTTTACTTTAGCCTCATATCTCTGCTCTAGACAGCAATTATCTTCTTACTAACTTTCTTTCTCAACCTTAAGCTAATACAGTGCAGTGAAACATACAGCCCCAGATTGGACAGCAGTGACATCAGCTTTCGTTCAATCTCCAGTACCTTGATCTCAAGCTATTCAAGCTGACAGTATTTGCTGCACCTGGGAAAGTATGAGAAAGTACTGAACACAATTAATTTGTCTGTATTACTCTGTAGGTACTCAACATTATTCCATCTCTTTTACTCTGTACGTACTCGACATTATTCCATCTCTATTACTCTGTACGTACTCAACATTATTCCATCTCTATTACTCTGTACGTACTCAACATTATTCTATCTCTATTACTCTGCAGGTACTCGACATTATTCTATCTCTATTACTCTGCACGTACTCAACATTATTCCATCTCTATTACTCTGCACATACTCGACATTACTCTATCTCTATTACTCTGCACGTACTCGACATTATTTTATCTCTATTACTCTGTAATACTGGAGATTATTCTACCTCTATTACTCTGTAATACTGGACATTACTCTATCTCTATTACTCTCTAGTACTCAACATTATTCTATCTGTGTTACTCTGTACATACCCAATATTATTCTATCACTATTACTCTGTACATACTTAACATTATTCTATCTGTTACTCTGCACATACTCGATATTATTCCATCTGTATTACTCTGTAACTACTCGACATTATTCAATCTGTATTTCTCTGTACATACTCGACATTATTCTATCTGTATTACTCTGTACAGACTCAACATTATTCTCTGTATTACTCTGTACATACTCGACATTATTCTATCTGTATTACTCTGTACGTACTCAACATTATTCTATCTCTATTACTCTGTACATACGCGACATTATTCTATTTCTATTACTCTGTACATGCTCGACATTACTCTATCTGTATTACTCTGTACATACTTGACATTATTCTAAATCTTAACACCGACCCCTACAGAACATCACTAGTCACTGGCAGCCAACCAGAAAAGGGTCCTTTTATTCCCACTCACTGTCTCCTACCAATCAGTCAGTGCTCTAACCATGTTAGCATCTTTCCTGTAATACCATGGGCTATTCACTTGTCAAGCAGTCTCATATGCGGCACCTTGTCAAAGGCCCTTTAAAAATCCAAATATACAACATCCACTCTATCTCCTTTATCTACCCTACATGTGAGATCCTCAAAAAATTCCACAGTGTTTGTCAGGCAAGATTTTCCCTTAAGGAAACCATGCTGACTTTGTTCTATTTTGTCCTGTGTCACCAAGTACTCCATCACCTCATCCTTAACAACTGACTCCAACATCTTCCTTACCACTGAGGTCAGGTTAACTGGTATATAATTTCCTTTCTGCTGCCACCCTCCTTTCTTAAAGAGTGAAGTGACATTTGTAATTTTCCAGTCTTCCAGAAACATGCCAGAGTCCAATAATTCTTGAAGGATCATTACGAATGCCTCCACAAACTCTGCCTCCATCTCTTTCAGATCACTATGGTGCAGTTCATCTGTTCCAGGTGACTTGTGTACCTTTAGGTCTTTCAGCTTTTTGAGCACCTTCTCCCTTGTAATAGTAACTACACTCGTTTCTCTTCCCTCACACCCTTCAACATCTGGCGCACTGCTAGTGTCTTCTACAGTGAAGACAGATGCAAAATACTCATTTAAATCATCTGCCATCTGCTTGTCCCCCCATTATTATTTCTTCGGCCTAATTTTTTAGCGGTTCTATAATCCACTCTCATCTCTCTTTTATTTTCTATATACTTGAAAAAGCTTTTTTCTATCCACCTTGCCATTGCTTGCTAGCTTGCTTTATTTCATGTTTTCCATCCTAATGATAATTCTAATTGCTTTCTGTAGGGTTTTATAAGCTTCCCAATCCTCTATCTTCCCACTAATTTTTGCTTTGCTGTATGTCCTCACTCTTGCTTTTACATTAGCTTTGACTTTCCTTCTCGGCCACGGTTGTACTATTTTGCAAATTGAGTATTTCTTTCATTTTTGGAATACATCTATCTTGCACCTTTGTCATTTTTCCCAGAAACTCAAGCCATTATTGCTTTGCTGTCATCCCTGCAGCATATCCTTTAAATTTATTTTGGCCAGCTCCTCTCTCATGCCACTGTAATTTCCTTTACTCCACTGAAATACTGCTAAATTAGACTTCACTTCCTCCCTGTCGAATTTCAAGTTGAACTCAATCATATTGTGATCACTGTCTCTGAAAGGTTCCTTTACCTTAAGCTCCCTAATTGCCTCTGGTTCATTCCTGAACACCTAATTCAGTATACCTGATCCGCTAGTAGGCACATGAATAAACTGCTCTAAAAAGCCACATTGTAGATCTTCAACAAATTCACTCTCTTGAGATCCATTACCAAACTGATTTTCCAAATCTAGTTGCATGTTCAAATCTCCCATGACTATCATAACATTGCCCTTTTGACACACCTTTTCTATTCCCCATTGTAATCTGTAGTCCATATCCCAGCTACTGTTTGGAGGCCTGTACATAACTGCCATCAGGGTGCTTTTACCCTCGCAGTTTCTTAACTCAATTCACAAGGATTCAACATTTTCCAACCCTATGTCACATATTTCTCATGATTTGATGCCATTCTTTATCAGCAGGTCCACGGCATTCCCTCTTCCTACCTTCCCATCTCTCCAATACAACGTGCAACCTTGGATATTCAGCTCCCAACTACAACCATCCTTCAGGACAACAATCTGTACAAATGCAACAAGATCAGCCACCTTATTCCTTATACTGCGTGCATTGAGACATAACACTTTGAGAACTGTATTTGCTACCTTTTTGATTCTGCATCCCTCATGCGCTGATACTCACCCTGCTGGCTGCAATTTTGTCCTCTCATCTGCCTGCCCTTCCTGACAGTCTGAATGCATGCTGTCTTCACTTTTTTATATCCATCCTACCTTGAGTCCCTTCACTCTGGATCCCATCCCCTTGCAAATTAGTTTAAACCCTCCACAGAAGCATTAACAAACCTGCCCGTGAGAATATTGTTTCCCCTCGGGATCTGGTGCAACCCGTCACTTTTGAACAGGTCATACCTCCCCCAGAAGAGATCCCAATTAAACAAGAACCTGAAGCCCTGCCCCCTGCACCAGCTTCTCAGCCATACTTTTATCCGCCAAATCATCCTGTTTCTACCCTACCAGGCATGTGGCAAGGTAGTAATCCAGAAATTACTATCCGTGAAGTCCTTCTTCTCAGCTTTCTATATAGCTCTCTAAATTGTCTTTTCAGGACTCTTTGCTTTTTCTTCCTATGTCATTGATACCAATATTACTGAGACATCTGACTGCTCTCCCTCCCCCTCCAAAATGCTGTGGAGGCATTCTGGGACATCCCTGAGCCTGGCACCTGGGAGGCAACGTACCACCTAGGTATCCTATTCACATCCACAGAATTTCCTGTCAATTTCTTTGACTATTAAGTTCCCATCCACTACTGCTCCCCTCTTCACCCTCTTTTCCTTCTGCACCATGGACCCATGCTCGGTGCCAGTAATCCAGTCTCCACGGGATTTCTCTGGGAGGTCATCCTCCACAACAGTATCCAAAACCGTATACTTATTATTGAGAGGAATGGCTACAGGGATACTCAGCACTAACTGCCTATTCACCTTCCCATTCTTTCTCCTGACAGTCACTCAGCTACCTGCCTCCTGCAACTTCGGGGTGACTACTTCCCTGTAACTCCAATCGATGATCCTCTCATTCTCCCGTACAAGCTGAAGGTCGTCCACCTGCTGCTCCAGTTCTCCAACGCGGTCTTCAAGGAGCTGCAGCTGGATGCACTGTGCAGATGAAATTCCCTGGGAGACTCGGGGTCTCCCAGGACTCCAACATCTGGCATGAAGAACTCACAATGGCTATTTAAACTGAACCAAGTGACACAGTTTTAAAAAAAGGGAAACTTAACAGAAACTTACCCAGAGCCAATACCTCTTCTGAGCCAAAGCCGAACACTCCCACTCTCACCACTGACTCACTCACAACAATGGACACTCCATTGTATGCAGTCGATTTTATTCTATCCGTAATACTCTGTGACTCTATCCTGAGCTGAGAAACTCCAAGCAGAAGAGCCAAGAGATGCATATTCAGTTTCATAAGTATCTGTAACAATAGTAATAAGCTGGACCCAACATATGGATCCAGCTACAAAAAAAAAGCACAACAGCAGCTATATTTCATTTGGGGTTTGAGGAGATTTGGTGTGTTATCCAAAGCACTCACAAACATCTACAGATGTACCGTGGACAGCATTCCAACTGGCTGCATCACCGTCTGGTGTGGAGGGGGTGGGGTGGGGAGGAACTGCACAGGATCAAAGTAAGCTACAGAGAGTTAGTTGTAAATATAGTCAGTCCATCATGGACACTGGCCACCATAGTCCATCGTCTTCAAGGAGCAATGCCTCAAAACTGTGGCATCTATCATTAAGGACCCCCATCTCCCAGGACATACTCATCAGGAAGAAAGTACAGGAACCTGAAGCCACACATTCAACGATTCAGGGACAGCTTCTTTCCCTCTGACATCCAATTTCTGAATGGACACTACCTTTTCTAATTTCTATTTTTTGCACTATTTATTTAATGTAAATATATACATACATATACGCACACACTATATATATATATATATATATATATATATATATACACACACGTATACACATACACATATATACACACACATTTATATACATGTACATTTCTACATACACACATACTATGCATACAATATATCTCCACTTACTCTAATTCACGGTTCTGCAATGTGCTGTTGCTGCAAAGTTAACAAATTTCATGACATATGCTGGTGACATCAACCCTGATTCTGATCTCATACCGAGAACTGTAACTTCTACTAAGATGTGCTTATGTAGGAGCATGGCTCAAATTGATTTTTCACATACACTATAAGACATAGATTAATTGTGTAAAGCTCACTTCTGTATTGTTTGACTTTGAAACACACACAAATTTCTACAGATATACCATGGAGAGTATTCTCACTGGCTGCTTCAACGTCTGTTATGGTGGGGGAGGGGTGTCTACTGCAAAGGATCGAAATAAGCTGCAGGGAGATGGAAACTTAGTCAGCTCCATCATGGGCACTAGCTTCCATTGTATTCAGGACGTCTTCAAGGAGTGATACCTCAAAAAGGTGGCATCCATCATTACAGACGCCCTACACAGGACATGCCCTCTTCTTATTGTTACCATGAGGGAGGAGGTACAGGAGCCTGAAGGCGTATACTCAATGATTCAGAAACAGCTTCTTTCCCTCTGCACTACCTCCCTACTTTTTTGGACTGCCTATTTAATTATATATATATATATATATATATAAAGATAGATATGTATATACACATATATACATATATGTGCAGCAATAACAAATTTCATAACACATGCCACTGATATTAAAGCTGATTCTGACACACAGACACATTATTCATTATAATAAATGCCTTTTTTCTGGCAAACTTGCCATCTTGCTGAGCAACTACTTAATAATATTATTTTAGTTTTTACCAAAGGAAGTACTCCCAAACTACCAATTATATGGTAGGAATGCATGAGAACTTCAATATCTTTTTATAGTTCTCTACAATGGCAATTGATGTTAGATCACATGTCAGAATACAAACAGACAGAAAAACCGTTTGACTGTACAAAGGAAATAGGATACTCAGTAATAATCTTCATCTTTACATAAACTGTCTTGCAAATCGCATCAACACACATCCTTGGTTCTTTTAATTAAATTTGATAGATGCAACTAAGTGAACAAAATGACAAAGTACAATAACATTTGTACTGAGGTGACATGCAAAATTAAAAGATAAATTACTTTTTAGTGATCTTCTGTGTAATAGAAGCCAGCAAACAGAAAATTAGGACATTAAATGTTGCGTAACAGGAATTTGAAAACTGGTACCAGTTACAGATGGTTAATGCTGTGAATTAAATCTGACCGTGATGCTAGCAGATCTGTTGTTGTCAGGCATTGAAAAGAACACATGAAACTGAGCAGCTGTGCCACACTGCACAATGCCAGCAACAGCCCAGCGACAGCACCCTAAGGTCTCAGTACAAGGCCTGCGAGTTTAAATCCCACTGAGAACAAAACCTAGATTTGACACTATTATTGAAGAGAGTTATCACCTTTCAGACAACAGATTCACCCAAGACCCTTCAGGAGGCCTTGAAGATCTCATAGAATGGAGGTATACAGAAGGGCAAGTGGTCTTTTAAGAAGAGAGTGTATTGAAAGTCATACAATGGTACAATGCTGTATTTGATGCTGTTAATCTGGAGCAGGGGTCCCTAACATTTTTAAGCCATGGGCCAATACCATTAAGCAAAGGATCCTTGGACCCCATGCACAGACATCTTACCCTGCAAAAACTCATTTCAGGGAGGTAGCACCCCCACCTCCCCCGCAACACCATATACCACGCACCCCGCCACCCGTCGACCTCCAAGGGTGTATGTAATACTTTGTTTAGTGATTTTGTCTAATCTGTAAACCAAGTTGGGTAAACGCAGAAAATGTGACATTAAAATATATACTTATATTATATTATATCATCATGTTTATTCTAATACAACTTTAAGCAAGTCTACAGGGAGTTTGGCCTCATCAGGTAGGACATCAATAGCATAGCTCCTTAGCAGCCAGCCAGATAGTTTAAATAACATTAGCTATGCTGTAATGACACCTGTTAAACTCACCTCAACATGTCTTTTACATTTTAACCCACCATGGCCAATAGAAAAGTCACTGTTGCAAACAGTGCAGCGAGCAACAGTCATTATTTTTGAGGTCGACTGTAAAGCCCGCCCACAGGGAAAACTGATAGCTCTACTTAGCAGGGGTCCCCAACATTGTTTGCACCGCAGACCAGTTTAATATTCACAATATTCTTGCGGACCGGCCGACTGGGGGGGTGGGGGGAGGGTGTTAATCACGACTGGAATATAGGTGATAAGTCAATACCATCATAACATTTTAAGTAACGTTTGGATATTAAACACACAGTGCATATTTTCCCCGTATGAACATATAAAATCATTGCAACACACCAATATCGCTGAATCAGTGCGAGCCCTGGGCTTGTTTTCCTGCAACAAGACGGTGCCATCGAGGGGTGATGGGAGACAGCGATACTCGAAGGGGGTTCCTTATGTCCAGTCTATTCCGCAATTTAGTTTTCGTTGCATTCATTGCAGAAAACTCCGCTTCACAGCGATATGATGCTGGAAATGGAAGCAACGTTTTTAGTGCTTTCGAGGCTATCTCAGGATATTTAGCCTTGACTTTGATCCAGAATACCGGCAGAGATGTTATGTCAAACATACTTTTCAGCCCGCCGTCATTTACAAGCTCGAGGAGTTGATCTCCTTCCCGCGCTGACATGGATGACGCGTGGGTAATGATCTCGCGTGTGTTCAAATTCAACAGTGCGTGACAGGGAATAAGGAAAGGTGGAAATAACTCATATCGTTTCATATCGCCAAAACATATTGTTTCCTCATGACCTGGTGGTTGGGGACCACTCTTAGCACGAAGAGAGACCAATCAGGATGCTCGCTGTCCCTCTCCCTCTCAAAGAAATCTATTTCTGGGATATTGCATATAATTTCCGGGCATCAGGGAGCCACTATCGATATGCGGGAGACTCCCGGATCTTCCAGGAGAGGTGGGATGTCTGCATGTAGGGAACCCCTGGCCTACAGTTTGCTATAACCAATAAAGAATGTTGTATTGACATCTCTACGTCTTGGAGATGCAAGAGACTGTGGAAGCTGGATCAGGAGGGAAAACCATATTGCTGAAGGAAGGCTCAAAACATCAGCTGCTGATTTCTCCCTGCATATGCTGACTGACCCACTGGGTTCCTGCAGCTGTTCGTTCCGAGCTCTACCTCATGCCCACGTCACAACACTAAAAGGGCCTGCTCTTCTGCCAGCTCTCACCCCCTCCCCTCTCAGTCCTTCACCCAAAGTGCCAGCTATCCCTCAGTCTCCACACTGTTGCTGGGTCACTGAGTTCCTACAGCAGTTTTACCTTTTGCTCCAGATTCTAATATCGGCAATCTCTCGTCTCCACAACAGTCCTAAATCAAATAACGACAGAAGCCAACATTAATATAACCAGGTGACTGTTGAATATCATTTTTTATTGTTAAAGTGCACTTGTGTATTCACCTTGGTAATGATAAAATAGCTGCCTGTGCCTTTAAGAGAAAATAGTGATGTCATTTTGCATGGGTGCAGTAGAACAAAGAGTTGCCATGTTCTAGAATGGACAACGTTCGAATGCTCTTCCCAGGTTTGGTGAGGAAAGATTTTCACGAGTAAAACTGATCGATGTTGGAATAGCGTGGTTGCAAAGTTCCTTAATCAGCCCACTAGTGTGAGCGAGGGGAACTCACTTCAAGGTCTAGCCTATATGTGTTTGGAAATTAAAGCACATGTGTGCCAAATAATTGCCACTACCGCATTGGTTTTGTATATTTAGTTTTAGTTATTTTCATACTGCATACGTAACAAGAGTGTGGTCTGAAGTTAAATTGAGATTGTAATAGCGGAAACTTTTTTTTAAAATTTACTTTGTCGTTTTTCTTTTGATACCCCTCTTTCTGCAATAAAACATCTAAAACAGATAAAGGAATTTAAGACCCGAAAAAGCATTTGTGTGCATTTTTCCCAGGTTACATTAAAAAAAGCTGAGAAATTCTGTTTCACAACACTGAATAAAAACAGACCTTGCATCTGAAATTCTGCTCAAACCTAAGAACAATACTGCATCCATTTCCGTACCTTGCATTACGCAGTTAAAAAAAACAAATTCCCTCCCCCCAACCTTATGGTTTCATTTTTGTCAGCACAAGGATATTACCCTGGGATAAAGCTCAACTGAATTATGTCAACAGTTGTGCTCCACCTGGTATCTCTCCTCAGTTTGATTCGCAGCCTTCCCGGTCTACGAAAGTTAGTATTTGTAGAAGACAGAACATGGAACAGTGCAGACTCTTTGGCCCACAATGTTGTGCCAACGTTTTAACCTACCCCAAAATCAATCGAATCCTTCCCTGCTGCGTGGTCTTCCATTTTCCTTCATCCATTGAGCCTATCTAAGAATCTCTTCCTAGTCTCTAATGCTTCTGCGTCTGCCACCAATGCTAGCAGCGCATTCCTCATGCCCACCGTATTCCGTATAAAAAAAACTTACCCATGACATCCACCCCAAACCTTCCTCCAACCACTTTAAAATTATTCCCTCTCACGTTGTTCTTGTTCACTCAAAGCCCCAAAGCATCCTTTGCCTCTGCGCTTACTGCTCACCCTAAGCAACAGCACCTCAAGCAGCTATCAGCAGTGAAAATACTGGAGGAACTCGGTGGGTCAGTCTGCATCTGTGGAGGCAGAGGAACGCTTGAGATTTCCGATTGAGACACTGCATCAGGTTCTATGTTACTTGCTAAGTTTTTCCAGCAGTTTGCTTCTTGTTCCAGATTACAGCATCTTGTCTTTTGTGCTTCCTTTTTAGCATTCCTAACTGACTTCAAATGAGTGTTTGGTTAGACTTAATATTTATCTTTCTGGTTAGTGTGGAGAGGAGCTGCGTTAAAGAAAGCAACATGAAAAGAAAAAGAGGAAGGTTTGTCACCCAAGACTTGATAGGGGCCCATGCCCATAACAAAATGGCCCTGACATATAACAGCTATTGCTAGGCTTCAAAACAGTTCTCATTGAGATCAGTAGCCTCCTGCGATCTCAAAAACACACACAGGAGGTCAAGGTTACAGATAGCTTCCCGGCCTCAAGATCAGTCCAGGCAGCTGCCACTGATTGATTTGCCGCTCACTGCTCCACTGGGGAAGTCTCCCGACCTCTTTTGCCCAAACAGGGACTTTGTCTATCTCAGCCCACAAAAGCTGGCAGAGCAGGGGCAGAGATTTCTCCATGCTCAAGCTTTCCCCAAACTCGAGTCTCTGATAGATTGCTCTCACAGAGTGAGACTCCTCACAAATGTGCCCATGGCAACCTTCTGCAAGGAGTGCCCAGCTCGAGCTCAGAAGAGTCTCCACAGCCCCCTGAAGAAAAGGACATTGTCAACAGCCTGTGGAACTCCCTCTCAGAGCACCCTCACTCCCTTCCGGCATTATTTCAGTAGCCATTCTTTAAGCAGTATCGCTCTTCTTTCAATGGAAGAATGTTGCTTTTACCATGCACGAGTACTTGAAGAGCTTGTTTCTGAAGTCATAGGAGGAGTATAAATGCCAGCAGTGCAATATTGTGAAATATATTAATATAATTGCTTATGCAGGAACTCAAAAAGCACAATATTGCCTGGGGAACCCAACAATGCTATTTTATGAATCTAACTTTATAAGATCTTTAAAGTACTTTTTAAAAAATGATAGGAGAACACACAATGCTGCTTTAAGCAGGAAAGGAATTTCCAGACAACCATAGAGATAGAGCACCTTGCTGAGCACAAATTAGTTTCTGATATTAAGACTATAATTATACTTAGCTAGCTGTAAAACATCTTCAGCAAGTGCTGAGATTACATTAGTCACTACAAAGATTTAAATCTTTAATTTTTACTTTCAACTTCAAAATTACAGTTGAATTCAGCAAAAAGATCAGACATTGCCCATTCTCAAAAATTTAAGTGATCCACATGCTTATAAGAATTTTATGCACTGTGAAAATTCACTGGCTAAAAATGCTGAAGTAAAAAAAAAACAGAAGAAATTGAAAAATTTTGGTCTTCAAAGTAAATTTATTACCAAAGTACATATACATCACCATATACAACCCTAAGATTTTTACTTGTGGACATACTCAATGAATACAAGAACCACAATCGAATCAAGACTGCACTCAACAGGATGGATGATCAACATGCAAATGACAACAAAATGCGCAAATACAAAAAGAAAGGAAAAAAATAACAACAACAACAAATAAATAAATAAATAAGCAAGCAAGCAAGCAATGGATATTGGAAAAAATGAGATGAAGAATTCTTGAAAGTGACAAGTCCATATGGATTGTATGAAAAGTCTGTGATGGGCGAGTGAAGTTGAGTGAAGTTATCCCCTCTGCTTCAAGAGCCTGATTGTTGAGGGATAATAACTGTTCCTGAACCTGGTAGTGTGTTTCCTGAAGCTATTGTACTTTCTTCCTGAAGGCAGCAGTAAGAAGAGACATTGGTATCCTTGTATGTGTATCACCACAGTTTAACATGCAAATACAAAAAGCAATTAGGAAGGTAAATGGTATAATATACAAAGGCAAGGATATTGTATTTGGAGTATTGTATATGTAACCAGGTGAACGTTGAATATCATTTTTTATTGTTAAAGTGCACTTGTCTATTCACCTTGGTAATGCTAAAATAGCTGCCTGTGCCTTTGAGAAAAAAGTGATATCATTTTGCATGGGTGGAGTAGAACGAAGAGTTGCCATGTTCTAGAAAGGAAAAAAAACAAACTATGTAACGAATAACCACAAGCAAATAGTGTTCTGAACTGAAGTCTGAGATCCATGGTCAGCCAAGAGACGAGTAAATATTGCAGAGCAGGCCCATCCCTTGCCCTGGGCTTCGACTCCCTGACCTTCTCAATCTGACCCAGTGCTTAAATCGACGTCCAAACATCAGGTTCTGTTGCTCCGGTACCCTCTTGGGCCTGAACCAACCTTTCCAATCTGACCTGGCGCTTAAGTAGATCGAACCGCAGGTCTTCCTGGCTCTCGGCGACAGACCCGCTGCCGCGTCTCGCCACGGTTCCGCCACATCAAATTGCCTCCAAGTCCAAAGAGAAGTTACAGGTTATTGTTTGTGATGATCATTTACCAGAAACAGCGATTAACTACTTAGTATTTTGCTTGTTTCATCGGCCAACAGCCAGAAGTTGCAGGGTCAATAACTCAATCTAGTACCTAAAGCAGACTGCTCTGCAGTCACATAGTACAGCTGGGAGGCTCTATTAAAGAGAGATCAGTCACCTGGTTTTTGCTCATCCATCTAAATTAAACACATACACAACTGTAAATAACTCTCTGTCAAGGTCCCGACTGAACAGCAGCAGGCGCCCAAGTTTCAGTGCTACAACTTCCCCAGAGTACAGTGAGCTGCCAATATCCTTTTAAGACTGAAACTACCAATTGCCTGCCATTTTCCTTCATGGAAAGTCTGTACTTAAGGGCCTTGTGCTGAGTACTCAGTGCTCAATCATAAGAGTCCCATGCTGTTTATGATCCTGACTTTGGATTTTGTTTGTGTGGTCTTGCTTATTTCGAGTCTGAGTTAATTTTAGACCTTACTCTGCGTTTGAGTTCACCACCATCCCTTGCTCTCTCGTTACACTTTCAGCACTAAATTCCACTGTAGAACATGTAGGCTGACAGATCAGGGGAGAGCCAAGGAGTCTGGCTTTGAAGAGCTGTGCTACCAAATGAGAGTTTCACCTAGGAGGAAAATTCTGATCTCAAAGCTCAGCTGCCTAGCAGCTATATCTAGTCACAGGAAGCCTTCAGGAGTAAACCCCAAGGAAAAGCCCAGAGCTCAAGTCCCTAGAATTCAATGGAATTGACTTCATTTCTTACATTCTTCACATACATGAGGAGTAAAAATCTTTATGTTACGTCTCCATGTAAACGTGCAATGTGCAATCATAGTAATTTATAATAATTATAATAAATATAGCAGTCAATGTAATATAGAGTACACTCAAATCAGCGTGAGTTCATCAGTCTGATGACCTGGTGGAAGAAGCTGTCCTGGAGCCTGTTGGACCTGGCATTTATGCCGTGGTACTGCTTCCCGGATGGTAGCAGCTGGAATAGATTGTGGTTGGGGTGGTTTGTGTCCCCAATGATCCTACGGGCCCTTTTTACACACCGGTCCTTGTAAAGGTCCTGAATCATGGGAAGTTCACAACTACAGATGCGCTGGACTGTCCGCACTACTCTCTGCAGACTCCTGTGATTGAGGGAAGTACAGTTCCCATACCAGGCAGTGATGCAGCCACTCAGGATGCTCTCAATTGTGGACCTGTAGAAAGTTCTTAGGATCTGGGGGCCTATACCAAACTTCCTCAACAGTCTGAGGTGAAAGAGACGCTGTTGTGCCTTTTTCACCATACAGCTGCTGTGTACAGACCACGTGAGGTCCTCGGTGATGTGGAAGCCAAGGAACTTGAAGTTGTTCACCCTCTCAACCCCAGATCCATTGATGTCAATAGGGGTTAGCCCGTCTCCATTCCTCCTGTAATCCACAATCAGCTCCTTTGTCTTTGCGACATTGAGGGAGAGGCTGTTTTCTTGATACCACTGTGTCAGAGAGATGACTTCTTCGCTGCAGGCCACCTCTTTATTGTTTGAGATAAGGCCAGAGATGACTTCTTCGCTGCAGGCCACCTCTTTATTGTTTGAGATAAGGCCAATCAATGTAGTGCCGTCGGCAAATTTGATTAGCAGATTAGAGCTCTGGGTGGCAATACAGTCTTGGGTATACAGGGAGTAAAGGAGGGGACTCAGTACGCAGTCCTGAGGGGCTCCTGTGTTGAGAGTCAGAGGGTTGGAGGTGAGAGAGCCCACTCTCACCACCTGCTGGCAATCTGACACTAAGTCCAGGATCCAGCTGAACAAGGCAGGGTCAAGGCCGAGGTCTCTGAGCTTCTTGTCGAGCCTGGATGGAACTATGGTGTTGAATGCTTAACTGTAGTCCAAGAACAGCATTCTCACATAAGCATCCCTCTTCTCCAGATGTGTAAGAGCAGTCCTATGTTGAGTTCAACGCTGACTGGCAACTCGTACGGTGCTGCTGGGACTGTGCCGGTCTCTGCTGTTACTTTGGATTCATCAGCCCACTATACCATTGCATACCTCTGAACAGCTGACTTCAGCAAGAAAATAAATCAAATTGTTTCTATTGAATACTGTTGTGGTGTAATACGTACACTTATCATTGAAATTTGTCCAAAAATCTTATTAGCATTTGCAAACTGCTTGAAGTAATTAATTATTTCTTGTGACATCACATGAAGTAATTAAATGCCAAGTTGCTTTATAGGGCAGCAAAACATTAAAGTATTTGCCTTGGTTACACTTTTAATCAAAAGTGTTTTAAAGTCTTTTTAAAAATGGGCCTTGCACTGAGCATCTTGAACGCAACAGCCTCAGCCACACAATGCCACCAATGGACAATGAAGACCATGACAAAACCCTAGTTAAGATGGATCTCATTGTGCTTCTGAGACCTGGACAATTAATAGTGAACACTTTAAGTCTCAGGAGAAGTACTGCCAGTATTGCTTCTGTGCAATCATCCAAATCCACTGGCAAGATAGGCAAACCAGTATCAGCAACCTGTTGTACAGCACCCTCCCCAACATCAAGGCTGTGACCACAGTCAACCATGTGGGTGATATGGTCCAGAAGCCTGTTGGTTTCCTTTAAAATAAACTGGATTCAAATCTGGTATGACAAGGGAACAATATTGCCAAAATTTCACACACAAAATGCTGGAGGACCTCAGCAGGCCAGGCAGCATCTATGGAAAAGAGTACACAGTCGATGTTGCGGGTCGAGACTCTTCATCCACAGATGCTGCCTGGTCTGCTCAGTTCCTCCGGCATTTTCTGTGGGTTGCTTCAGATTTCCAGCGTCTGGAGATTTCCTTGTGTTTGTGATTCTACGACTGCACTGTGTAGTCTCTTCAAGGGATGCCTACCCTGAGGAAGTTTAAATCTTCCACAGATACCGCCTGGCCTATTGTGTTCCTCCAGCATTTTGTGTGCGTTGCTTTGGATTTCCAGCGTCCACAGATTTTCTCAAGTTGTGAGAATCACGAACAGCTTCCAGGGAAAATAAAATCTTTGTCAGTCAATGGGGATCCTTGGCCCACAGCAATTCAAACTAGCAGAGAAGCAACCAGGCAGGCACCAAATGGTCCGTGGCGAGACTAAGCTAACAGCTGAAGAAGTGCACATTAATCCAAACTAACTAGCCACGCTCTCATCTCACTAAGCTCATCAGCCATCTTTGAAACAACAAAATACAGAGAAGCAAATCCCTGAGAGGCCGCTCAAATAAAGAAGTAGCAGGAGTATTTCCGTTTCTGGATCCAGTTCTGGGATGTGCTTGGCAATGTGGTGGAGATGGAGCTGGTGTAGCACTGCGCTTGGCGTCGGAATCTCGGATCGGTTATTCAAGATCTCATTGCACTCTAAGAGTGGAGGGAGACTGATGACGACTTTGCCATCCAGCGACTCGAGCTGGAAGCCTTCTGCCTTCCTGCCATCCTGCCATATGTTTCTGCAATGCCAGAGCAAGTTCTGAGGTAGTATGGGAACAGATTACCCTTCACGCTGAACAACTCAAAGAACTCTGGTCTCACTAGTGAGAAGTTGCTCTGGTCGTCCAGAATTACATTGGCTTTGATGGCCTTGTCTTTGGCTCCCTTAGGGTATACTTTAGTGAGGCAGATCTTTGAGCACGAACAGCTCGACTGACCTGGACTGCAAATTTCTGTGCAGCTCGAGCTGACAATAGTTGTATCAGAGTGATGCTCTCCCTCCCCGCCATCCTCTTGTGGGAGTGGAGGAGCCATGGCACTTTGCGGTGACGGGCCGGGATGCATGTCTCCATCGTGATTAGTGCTGTTACATTCCGAACACTTTACGGGGAACGTATGCTCTTTAGCGAGGTGGGAGGTAGAGGAACAGCACTTAAAACATTTTTTTTCCTTGAGAAGTGCCTTTCTTTCGCCAAAGGGTTTGTTTCAAAACATTGTGCACTTTTTGAGGGGGTGGGGTTTGCTGTACAATGGACAATTCTTGCTAGGGTCATCGTTGATCACAGAGACTTCGGTTTTATGCACTGAAATGGGTTTATTGATGACAAAATTGTATAATGACCTGGACTGCAAACTTCGGTGCAGCTCGAGCTGACAATAGTTGTGATGCCTGTACGTTCTAGTATAAATTGTTTGGCGACAATAAAGTATAAGGTAAAGTAAAGTAAAGACAATACGGTAAATTCAGTGTGTACTTATCAGTACGAGCTGGCCAAATCAGAGGTTTGCCAGTGATAAGCTTGCTTGTTGTGACTGAGTGTGGGCAGAGGCTGGTGAGTGAGCAGTGCAATGCAGACCAAGCAGAAAGCTACTGCTGGTAAACTACTTCGGTATGGATCTGGATAACCAAAAGCTGCTTTTACACGCCAAATACCACTTCTATAAGCACTGCTCCAATGATCTAATGATAGTCAGTCCTTGTTCTCTATCGGATTGTATTCTGAAATGGACCGCATTCCCTCAGAAGCCAAACAATTATGGAAAAACTAAGAAATATTACCAACTCTAAGGAAGATAATATCAGGCCAAACAGTCAAAATATGATATATCAGCTGCTGACTGAAAGCTCAAATCCCAGATAACAATTTTCTGAAAGTGACAAATTTGACAACTTCTAAATAACCTTCATGATGTATTTTAAAATCCTTTAATGAAAAGCCCAAAGCTACTTGGAAAGATAATTTTCCTTCTATGAGAATTTCATTTTGTCCTACTATTCTGAGAATGGAAGATTGAGAAACGACTCCCAAATGAATTGGAAGGCAAGTTATTCACTGATGATTTGGGGTTTTGCATGCTGCAGAGAAGAAGGAGATAATGAAGCATTACAGTGAGATAATTTGAAAGGCCTCAGTAGTCAGCCATCCACTGAGGCAAGCGTAAGATCGAATACGTGTTCATGGACAAAGGTAGCTGTGAGCTCTTTACACTGGAATCAATTTCCTTACATCACCATGGGAATATCTCATGATGCTTCACCTTCACAACGCCTTCACCTGCTGGTTTTACATTTAAGGAAAATACATCAGAGAGCTGAACACAGAAGGAAAAGATTCCTTCACATGGGATGTCATGAAGAGATCACAACCAGATTAGCTTCCACAAGCCATGCAGCAACTGGCTGTGGCTGCTTCTTCATCTGGCGAAGTGCCAACCTTTTGATGGGGGACAATGTAGAATAAGTGCTGAGGCAGAGGGGAAAAAAAAGGCTGAAAAAATGTAAATATGGTAGTTTCAATTCTTTTAAAATATTCTGTCACAGTCAACCTTAATAATTGAGCATGTCTGAGTTACAACTCGAATATTCATATTGAAAACTATATGAAAAATAATCAATTTAATATGGCCTCTGACCTTTTTAAAACAATCTGTTTAGACGTTTCTCAGCGGTTTTCTTAATTCCATTTCAAATCAGCACACTCCATAAGTAGTTTATTCATTGTAACCTACACCGCAGAGCTGAGATTTCCTTGAAGAGAGAGGGCCGTTCTACCATGCTCACTACTAAAGCTCATAACAGCTAACTATCGTCAACTAGCACTTGGTGGATGGAAAGGTTCAAATAACTTTCTGCAGTCAATCTAAAGTCCCCTGATTAACCTACATACCAAAATC
This sequence comes from Mobula birostris, assembly GCF_030028105.1. NCBI lineage: Eukaryota > Metazoa > Chordata > Chondrichthyes > Myliobatiformes > Myliobatidae > Mobula > Mobula birostris. Next base: position 126,960,460 of record NC_092374.1, on the reverse strand, counting down.
TCAAATGAATATCTATCTCGTCACAGCTGCAAAAATATGAATCCTGCAGATCTAGATTTTCTTAGTTTTACATGTACTTGTCACATAATCTTAGCACAGAGTAATCAGGTTTATTATCACTAAAGTATGTCATGAAAATTGTTGTTTTGCAGCAATAGATTATGTGTATTTAAAGGGAGCAAAAGTACTGAGGAAGTATTATTGTCCTCTCAGAAACTTGATGGTGGAGGGGTAAAATCTATTCCTAAAATATTAATATGTTTCTTCAGGCTCTACGATGGAAGTTATTGAGAAGTGGGCATGCCCTGGGTGGTGGGGGTCCTTCATGAGAGATGCCACCTTTTTGAGGCATTATCTTTGGAAGATGTCCTCGATGTTGGGGAGCCTAGTATCCATGATATTGAGCTAAATTTTAGCACAATGCTAAAACCTGGGAAAATTCTTTATACAGAGCTGTTCAATGCATTTTGCTAGTTAAATGAAAGGAGGATAGCAGGCGCCTGTTTGACTGGAGGTCTGATCATTTGCGTTTAGTTCAGCTAATTATAACATTCCTTTCATCAAAGGGAAAAACAACAAAATTATGGGCCTGATACAAAATTCAGTGCTATCACTGGGTTTCTGTATTCTACAATGGCAAAGTGAAATCCACAGCACTCAGCTAAAAGCTCTGGGCTATACATAGCCGAAAATGAAACTGTCCTGTGCTTCAACATCAGAATGCAGAAAAGTGCAGCTGAAGTTATCATTGAGAATCTTTAACTGGACTGTTAATAATTTCTCTAAATCTACTGACAAGTTTATTTGGTGATTTTTTATTTATTATTTGGTGATACAGCACAGTACTAAGCTCTTTCGGCCCATCGAGCCTGCACTGCCCAGTTATGCCCATGTGACTAATTTACATGTGACCATGTGACCAATGTACATGTGACCATGTGACCAATTTACAGCACAGTAATTAGCCTTTTCGGCCCATCGAGCCTGCATTGCCCTATTGTGCCCATATGACCAATTTACCTACTAACCCCGTGTCTTTGGAACGTGGGAGGAAACAGGAACACCCGGAGGAAACGCATGTGGTCACAGAGAGAAAGTACAAACTCCTTACAGACAGTGGCAGAACTGAACACAGATGCCGGCGCTGTAATAGGTTATGGTAACAGCTACGATGCCACCCCAAAAGAAAATTTAATATAATCAGTCCTTACCTAGAGTAAAAAGGAGGAACTAGGTGCCTCAGCAAGCATAAAGGAGGATGAACCCCTGCTGAGATGTGTGCCAGGGTGCTGAAGGATGGAAGGTAGGAGATTGCTGGGGTCCTGACAAGAAGATTTAAATCCAAGCTGCCCATAGTAGAAATGCCATGTGGTTGGAGAGCATGTGGAATCTTTAATCAGAATCAGGTTTAATCACTGACATATGTTGTGCAGCAGCAGTGCATATAAAATCTGGAAATTATGTTAAATGTATGCATGTGTACATATATGTGTGTGTGTGTATGTGTATATATATAGATAGATATGGATATAGATATAGACATGGATATAGATTTATGTTAAATTAAATTAGTGCAAAAGGAGAAAACAAAAGTGGTGAGGTAGTGTTCATGGGTTCAATGTTCATTCAGAAATTTGACAGCAGAGTGGAAGGGGAAGATGCTGTTCCTGAATTGTTGAGTGTGTGCCTTCAGACTCCTGTACATTCCTGTGCTTTTAATTGCAGATTTCTAGCACAGAATCCTGAAGTGCATGTTCATTTGTCCAAAGAAGGTATTCAGTTGGTAAAATAAAGGAAATTGCATTTTTAGAGTGTCTACTACAGTGTTAGGATATTTTGCTTTAAGTGCTAAAGAGTCATGGAGTACTACAGCACAGAAAACGGCCACTTGGCCCATCTGGTCCATGCTGCGCTGCTGTTCTGCGTGCCCCATGAACCCGCACTAGACCATGGAGCACCATACCCCTTCCACTCATGTACTTCTCTTAAAATGTTACAACCAAACCCGCATCCACCAATTCCGCCAGCAATCTAGAAAGCGGGGCGATCAGTTAACTCAGTAGCGTTTTGGAATCTTTTTCACAAATGAAGGTGATGCTGGCAAAGAAACATACATTCACTTACACCCAGAGCACTCAGTGTTAAGGTGAACCATGCGCAGTTATCAGTTATCATTCTACCAGAAGCTGAACCTAGTGTGACAATATCGAACCTAGGCTAGAACCTAGAGCTGTATCATGGACAGGCTTGGAAACACCAATGCACTCGAATGGAAAATCCTACAAAATATAGTGAATACATCCCAGTCCATCACAGGTAAAGCCCTCTCCACCATTGAGCACATCTACATGAAATGCTGACTCAGGAAAGCAGCATCCATCATCAAGGACTCACACCACACAGGACGTGCTCTCTTCACATTGCTGCCATCAGGAAGAAGGTCCAGGAGCTTCAGGACTCACACCACCAGGTTCATGAACAGTTTTTACCCCAAAACCATGAGGATCTTCTACCAAAGGAGATAACTTCACTCAACTTCACTTACCCCATCGTTGAATTGTTCCCACAACCTATGGACTCACTTTTGAGGACTCTTCATCTCATGTTCTCAATATTTATTGCTTATTTATTTGTTGTTATTATTATTATCATCATTTCCTCTTTTTGTACTTCCACAAATTTGTAGTCTTCTACGCTCTGGCTGAACGCCAAGTTGGGCAGTCTTTCATTGATCCTGTTATAGTTACTATTCTATAGATTTATTGAGTATGCCTACAAGAAAATCAGTCTCAGGGTTGTACATGACGACATATTTGTACTTTGATAATAAATTTACTTTACACGTTGAACATCATGAGAATAGCTATTGCACCGCAGAGGCATTTTAAAATTATGTTAATCATTCATGCACACTTAGTAACTTTGTCAATTTAATGCAGCATTTAGATGATGTTAATCAATGAAATGGAAGAAGGCTGACAAAATTTATTTAACATACACAGGCCTAATAGCCAACAAATAATCCCACCGACCCATCTATCCCACCGACTTCAGAGTTCAAAGTAAATTTATTATCAAAGTAAATACATGTCACCATATACATCCCTGAAATTAATTTTCTAGTGGGCATACTCAGAAAATCTGTAGAATAATAACCATAACAGTCAATGAAAGACCGATCAACCGGAGTGCAGAAGACAACAAACTGCAAATACAAAAACTAAGAAATAATAGTAATAAATGAATAAGCAATAAATTTCGAGAACATGAGTCCTTAAAAGTGAGTCCTTAAGTTGTGGGAACATTTATATGATTGGGTAGATGAAGTTGAGTGAAGTTATCCTCTCTGGTTCAAGACCCTCATGGCTGAGGGGTAATAACTATTCCTGAACCTAGTGGTGTAGGTCCTGAGGCGCCTGTACCTTCTCTCAGATAGCAGCAGAGACAGGAGAGCATGTCCTGAAAGGTGGGGGTCCCTGATGATGGCATTTTATGCAGATACACTCAATGGCGGGGTCGGCTAATTGATTTACTTGGTTTTGAGTTCTGGTTCCTGAAATTACAACACATGATTTTATTTCAGTTGACCAGGCAACTATCCCATAACAAGAATCAGAGACACCAAAATAACACTGCCTTTTTGGCACTGATGGAGGCAGACAGGAACTATGCAGTCCCCTCACCTTGTCCATTTCAATGCATTACAGTAGCAAAGTCGATGCCAGCCATAATTAGAGAAGAAGAAAAAATACGGCGTACCTTTGATCTCTGCAGCAAGATCAAGAGCTTTGCTGGCTATCACAATGTGATTTATCTTTCTGCGACATCCAAGCATTCACCAGGCTACCCTGTGACAGCTGCACCTCCCCAGCATGCTAATTATTTTACACTTCAGGGACAAGTCACTATCATACGGCTGTAAATCATTCATTGCACACGCTATTGAAGGTCTGCACATCTGAGATATTTGCAATCATTACCTTGGGAAGAATCTTGTTATCTTGAAGTTGTTACGACATACCTGTTTTAAAAAAGAGCAATATGAAGATTTTTCAAGTTTCTTGCAGAAAACTGCTAAGTCTACAAGCTGAAATCAACACCTTTAGAAATTTAAATGTCTTCTAATATGGCTTAAGGTTAATGAGCAAGATCGGTAGCCAAAACAAAAACAGAGACTTGCCATGCATCGATGTAGCTCCAAGTACTGATCCACACAATGACACTGCACTGGGCAGTGGAAGGCTATACAACATTACAGGTTTCCTCTCATGATCTAAGTATACACTCTAAGGCATCTGTTAGTCTTGTGAGACCATGGATCTGCGCCTGGAAAGTCTTCACTCTCCAGGGCGCAGGCCTGGGCAAGGTTGTATGGAAGACCAGCAGTTGCCCATGCTGCAAGTCTCCCCTCACCATGACACCAATGTTGTCCAAGGGAAAGGCATTAGGACCCATACAGCTTGGCACCAGTGTCGTCGCAGAGCAATGTGTGATTAAGTGCCTTGCTCAAGGACACAACACGTTGCCTTCAGGTCACTAGTCCAATGCCTTAACCACTTGGCCACGTGCCCACACTTAAATATACACTCAGTGGCCAGTTTATTAAGTACACATCTGATCAGCCAATCATGTGGCAGCAACTCAATGCATAATAGTTTGGAGACATGGTCAAGAGGTTCAGTTGTTGTTCACACCAAACATCAAAATGGGGAAGAAATGTTATCTAAATGACTTTAACTGTTCCATCGTCAGAGATCCCCACCACTCAGGACACTCGCTACTGCCATCAGGAAGGTGGTATAGGATCCTCAGGACTCACACCATCAGGTTCAGGAACAATTATTACCCCAGCCATCAAGTGCTTAATTGGAGTAAGGGGAATTATGAGGCTATCAGGCAGGAAGTTGGAGGCTTAAATTGGAAACAGACGTTCTCAAGGAAAAGTATGGAAGAAATGTGACAAATATTCAGGGGATATTTATGTGGAGTTCTGCATAGGTACGTTCCAATGAGACAGAGAAGTTATGGTAGGGTACAGGGACCGTGCTGTACAAAGGCTGTAGTAAATCTAGTCAAGAAGAAAAGAAAAGCTTACAAAAGGTTCAGAGAGCTAGGTAATGTTAGAGATCTAGAAGATTATAAGGCTAATAGAAAGAAGCTTAAGAAGGAAATTAGGAGAGCCAGAAGGGGCCATGAGAAGGCCTTTGTGGGCAGGATTAAGGAAAACCCCAAGGCATTCTACAAGGATGTGAAGAGCAAGAGGATAAGATGTGAAAGAATAGGACCTATCAAGTGTGACAGTTGGAAAGTATGTATGGAACTGGAGGAAATAGCAGAGGTAGTTAATGAATACTTTACTTCAGTATTCACTATGGAAAAGGATCTTGGTGATTGTACGAACACACATAAAAGTTGCTGGTGAACGCAGCAGACCAGGCAGCATCTCTAGGAAGAGGTACAGTCGACTTTTCAGGCCGAGACCCTTCGTCAGGACTAATTGAAGGAAGAGCTAGTAAGAGATTTGAAAGTGGGAGGGGGAGGGGGAAATCCAAAACGATAGGAGAAGACAGGAAGAGGGAGGGATGGAGCCAAGAGCTGGACAGGTGATTGGCAAAGGGGATATGAGAGAATCATGGGACAAGAGGCCCAGGGAGAAGGAAAAGGGGGAGGGGGGAGAAAAACCCAGAGAATGGGCAAGGGGTATAGTCAGAGGGACAGAGGGAGAAAAAGGAGAGAGAGAGAAAGAATGTGTGTATATAAATAAATAACGGATGGGGTACGAGGGGGAGGTGGGGCATTAGCGGAAGTTAGAGAAGTCAATGCTACACATGCCCTTACACTTCCTCCCTTACCACCATTCAGGGCCCCAGACAGTCCTTCCAGGTGAGGCAACACTTCACCTGTGAGTCGGCTGGGGTGATATACTGCGTGATACTACTGGGATGCTGGGGTGATAGACTGTACCTCTTCCTAGAGATGCTGCCTGGCTTGCTGCGTTCACCAGCAACTTTGATGTGTGTTGCTTGAATTTTCAGCATCTGCAGAATTCCTGTTGTTTGGTGATTGTAGTTATGACTTACAGCAGACTGAAAAGCTTGAGCATGTAGATATTAAGAAAGACGATGTGCTGGAGCTTTTGGAAAGAATCAAGTTGGAAAAGTCACCGGGACCGAATGAGATGTACCCCAGGCAACTGTGGGAGGCGAGGAAGGAGATTGCTGAGCCTCTGGCTAAGGTCTTTGCATCATTAATTGGGACAGGAGAGGTCCTGGAGAATTGGAGGGTTGCGGATGTTGTTCCTTTATTCAAGAAAGGGAGTAGAGATAGCCCAGGAAATAATAGACCAGTGAGTCTTACCTCAGTGGTTGGTAAGTTGTTGGAGAAGATCCTGAGAGGTAGGATTTATGAACATTTAGAGAGGTATAATATGATTAGGAGTAGTCAGCATGGCTTTGTCAAGTGCAGGTCATGCGTTATGAGCCTGATTGAATTTTTTGAGGATGCGACTAAACACACTGAAGGAAGAGTAGTAGATGTAGTGTGTCTGGATATCAGCAAGGCATTTGATAAGGTACCCCATGCAAGGCTTATTGAGAAGGTAAGGAGGCATGGGATCCAAGGGGACATTGCTTTGTGTATCCAGAACTGGCTTGCCTACAGAAGGCAAAGAGTGGCTGTAGAGGGGTCATTTTCTGCATGTAGGTCGGTCACCAGTGGGGTGCCTCAGGGATCTGTACTGGGACCCTTACTCTTTGTGATTTTTATAAATGACCTGGATGAGGAAGCGGAGGGATGGGTTAGTAATTTTGCTGATAACACAAAGATTGGAGGTGTTGTGGATAGTGTGGAGGGCTGTCAGAAGTTACAGCCCGACATTGATAGGATGCAAAACTGGGCTGAGAAGTGGCAGATGGAGTTCAACCCAGGTAAGTATGAAGTGGTTCACTTTGGTAGGTCAAACATGATAGCAGAATATAGTATTAATGGTAAGACTCTTGGCAGTGTGGAGGATCAGAGGGATCTTGGGGTTCGAGTCCATAGGACACTCAAAGCAGCTGCGCAGGTTGACTCTGTGGTTAAGAAGGCGTACGGTGTATTGGCCTTCATCAATCATGGAACTGAAGTTAGGAGCCGAGAGGTAATGTTGCAGCTATACAGGGCCCTGGTCAGACCACAAGTGGTGAGTACTGTGCTCAGTTCTGGTCGCCTCACTACAGGAAGGATGTGGAAGCCATAGAAAGGGTGCAGAGGAGATTTACAAGGATGTTGCCTGGATTGGGGAGCATGCCTTATGAAAACAGGTTGAGTGAACTCAGCCTTTTCTTCCTGGAGCGACGGAGGATGAGAGGTGACCTGATAGAGGTGTATAAGATGATGAGGGGCATTGATCATGTGAATAGTCAGAGGCTTTTTCCCAGGGCTGAAATGGCTGCCACAAAAGGGCACAGGTTTAAGGTGCTGGGGAGGATGTCAGGGGTAAGTTTTTTTACTCAGAGAGTGATGAGTTCATGGAATGGGCTGCTGGCAACGGTGGTGGAGGCAGAAACGATAGGGTCTTTTAAGAAACTTTTAGATAGGTACATGGAACTTAGTATAGTAGAGGGTTATAGGTAAGCCTAGTAATTTCCAAGGTCGGGACATGTTCAGCACAATTCTGTGGGCCGAAGGGCCTGTATTGTGCTGTAGGTTTTCTATGTTTCTATGTCTCTAAGCTCTTCAACCAAAGGAGATAACTTCACTCGTCCCATCATTGAAATGTTCCCACAACCTATGTACTCACTTTCAAGGACTCTTCATCTCATGTTCTCAATATTAATTGCTTATTTATTATTATTTCTTTATTTTTGTATTTGCAATTTGTTGTGTTTTGTGCTCTAGTTGGTGCGGCCTTTCATCGGTTCTTTTATGGTTATTATTATATGGATTTATTGAGTATGACACATGAAAATAAATCTCAGGGTTACATATGGTGACATATGTGTACTTTGATACTAAATTCACTTTGAATTTTGAACTTCTGAACTTTGAAATGATTGTTGGTGCCAGACGGAGCAGTTTAAGCATCTGAGAAACTGCTGGTCTCCTGGGATTTTCATAAATCACAACAGTCCCTAGAGTTTATAGAGAATGGTGTGAAAAACAAATTACATCCAGTGGGTGCAAACATCTTGCTAAAGAGAGAGATCAGAAGAGAATGGCCTGAGTGGTTCAAGCTGACAGGAAGGCAACAGTAACTCAAGTAACCACGCGTTACAACAGTGGTGTGCAGAAGAGCATCTCTAAAGTCACAACACGTTGACACTTGAAGTGATTGGACTACAGTAGCAGAAGACCACAAATATACACTCAGTGGCCACTTTATAAGGTCCTCCTGTACTTCATGAAGTGGTCACTCAGGGCAGCTCCACACACTACAGGGCATACTCAGGCAGCAGGCAACCGATGCAGACAGTCTGCAGAAGCCAACTGTGTAACTACACAACCTCCAAACCTCCTCTGCAGAGAGTGTGTGAAAGGTGAAAATGAAAATAATATCATTCAACATACACATAAATGTGGATGAATATACAAATAACTGTAGAAACCCAAACATGAAGCTAAGTATCTGAGACTGGTGAGATGTGGTTGCCAGCTGCCGCAGGCACTTTCTACTGATAGAAATGTGGCCTTCTCTCCCCTTCAACCCCACCCACCCAGCTGCTCTTGCTGTTGTGGTGATATCACGTGCAATGATGTGCCAGTACATGATTGGACAGAGCGCTGGGCATGCGCAGGATTGCCAGAATGTTCCAGCACGTGGCTGGGTTAAGATGTGCTTGTTTGTTACTGTAAATAAAAGTTCTCTAGTTCTTCCAGAATTCTTTACTGTTAACCCATGGTACATTTAAATAGAAGTAACATAACATGGTGCCAAAAGTGGTTCTGGAAGAATAATACGGGAGAATCGAGAATCAAAGATAATCGAAAAAAAGAGAAGAAAAAAGTTCGAACGTGTAAATGGTAAAATGGAAGGTTTACAACCCCCACCAAAACTTCAGCTGACTGGCAATGTAGCTGAGAACTAGAGGATACTCAAGCAACAGTTTGAACTGTACTTATCAGCGATCAATCATGAAGAAAAATCGGAAAAAAACCAAAGCTGCACTTTTGCTCCATGTAATCGGGAATGATGCAGTAGAGGTATATAATAATTTTGTCTTTGAAGATGGAAGTAATTTCAATTTAAGGTCGATAATGGATAGATTTGAAGTATTTTGTACACCTAAGTGTAATTTAATGTATGAGTGATGTAAATTCTTCACGTGTGCAGAGAGCCACTGAAACAATTGCTCAGTATGTTACTGAGTTAAGAACACGTAGTAGAACATGTGAGTTTGGATTTCTCACAGACTATCTCATTAAAGATAGACTTGTTTGTGGCATTCGAGATAATGCTCTAAGAGAAAGGCTGCTGAGAGAGCAAGATTAAAATTTTGAAAAAAGCTTTAGCGCTTTGCAAAGCTCCTGAGACCGTGATGTTGCGGGCTGAAGAGCTTTTTGTCAAAAATGGCAATGTAAATGCTGTAAAAAAGTGCAAATACATCAAGAAATATAATAATACGTCAACGAAACCAACAAGAGAGCAAGACAGCATTAGATAGAAAAAAGTCACGTGATCACTGTGCGTGGGAACATCATCCCAATCAGTGTCCCACATACGGCAAAATTTGCAATGGCTACGGTAAGATTAATCATTTTTCACGTTGTTGTAAAAGTAGAAAGAAGGAAAGTAAAATGAAACAAGTAAATGCTGTGCTTGAAGATGAACGTGAGGAATTTTATAATAGATGTGCTTTGTGAAAATAAACAAAGTAAGAATGACTGGATTATTCTGTTGCAAGTGAATCAAAACAATATTCTGTTTCAACTTGATACTGGAGCGCAAGTAGATGTTCTTGCAGAATCTGAGTTTAATGCTTTAAAGCCAAGACCGAAGTTACATAAGACAGATATAAAAGTGACTGGGTATTCAGGTGCAGACATTCCAGTTAAAGGAACATACGTGGCAAAGGTATCACCCAAAAATATTGCGCATACGCTTTCATTTGTGGTCGTGCCAAAAAATGTACAGTCAATTCTGGATTTATCTGCCTGTGAAAGACTTAATTTGGTAACAAGAATTTTAGTCCTGGATAGCATCACAGAGTCAGAATACAGTGACTTGATGAAAGAGTATGAAGGATTTTTAAAGGGCTTGGTTGTCTTTCAGGAGAGCACTCGATTAAAATTGACAACACAGTGCAACCCGTAATATAGCCATGCAGAAAAGTACCTTTTGCATTACGTCATCAACTGAAAACAGAGGTGGACAGAATGGAAAGTCTAGGAGTCATAAAAAAAATGATGAACCAACTGAATGGATCAATTCGCTTGTCATTGTTAATAAGAAAAATGGAAAACTGAGGATTTGTTTAGATCCAAGGGACTTGAATCCAGCCATTAAAAGAGAGCATTTCAAATTGCCTACTCATGAAGAAATTATGTCACAATTTGCTAATGCGAAGTATTTTAGTAAATTAGATGCATCTTCCGGATTCTGGCAACTCAAATCAGATGAACCCAGTTCAAAGTTGTGTACCTTTAACACTCCTTTTGCCAGATACTGTTTTCTTAGGCTCCCTTTTGGAATTGCATCAGCTCCTGAAGTGTTATATGTTATATGAGCACATTGAGGGCGTAGATACTTCCATGGATGATATTATTATTTGGGGGTCGACTAAACAAGAGCATGACGCCAGGCTCAGACAAGTCTTTGAGGCAACACGCAAGGCAAACCTCAAGTTGAATAAAGACAAATGTCAGCTAGGAGTGACTGAACTTACCTTTGTGGGTGATATCATCAGCAAGGAGGGTGTGTGTCCTGATCCATTGAAGGTTTCTGCTATTGAGAACATGCCAAGACCGCAATATAAAAAGGATGTTCAGAGGTTTATGGGAATGGTCGACTACATGGGAAAATTTATACCCAATCTCTCGGAATAGCTTGCTCCATTGAGGCAGCTAACAGTGAAGAGAAATGAATGGAGCTGGAACCATGAACAGGGGAAGGCATGGGGAAATCTCAAGAAAGTACTCACAAAAGAACTTGTGTTGAAATTTTATGATGCTGAGAGACCCAATAAAATCTCATGTGATGCATCTCGAGCAGGCTTAGGGGCAGTATTACTCCAGAAACATGATCAGGAATGGCTACCAGCGGCATATGCACCTCGTTCATTATCTGATCCAGAAACAAGGTATGCCCAAATTGAAAAAGAATTGCTCAGCAGTACGTTTGCTTGTGAGAGATTTCATCAGCTTGTGTCAGGGCAATCTATTGATGTTGAAACCGATCATAAACCATTGATTGCATTGTCTGACAAACTTTTAAGCGACTGTCCTTTGCAAATTCAGCGAATGATGATCAAATTGCAAAGATATGTGTTGAATGTATCATACACACCTGGAAAATTCATGTACACGGCTAACACACTTTCCAGAGCTGTGGATCCAACAACAAAAGACAGTCACAGGGACGCTATTGATGTTCAGGCATTTGTTGATATGATCATAGAGACTGTACCTGTTGCTCCCAAAAAGTTGGAACTGCTGCATCTGGAGACAGAGAAGGACAACATTCTCAGTCAGGTAATACTAGTGGTGTTAGAGGGATGGCAAGATAATAGGCATGACTGTACCTCAGTAGTACAAGATTATTGGAACCACAGATCAGGTTTCGTCCGGATGCTCCAGTTTCTTCCCACGTTCCAAGTGTTAGGTTACAGGTTAGAGTCAGTAAGTTGTGGTGACAGGCCCCCAGCACATCCTCTGACCGTATTGGTCACCGACCCAAACGATGCATTTCACTCTATGCTTTGATGTACATGGGACAAATAAAGTTAATCGCTAATCTTTATCTGTTGCCACACAGGCCTGTAATTACCAGGCTTATCCCTGCTTTTTGAACAAAGGTACCACATTCACTATCCTCTGCCACCTCTTTTGTGGCCAGAGTAATCTCTCATGCTGCCTCTCACAGCAGTCAGCATACTTCTTATTAGTCCTTGTGAACATATTCATCTGTCATCCCATTAAAATATCCAATATCACATCATTTTCCATGGCAATTGGTACTAGAATTTCTCCCATCCCGTCTCCTTGCAAGTATTTTAGTGTGGAAGTGGACTGCAGTTAACAGTATTTGCTTTACAATAACTTTTGTTGAAGAGTATAGAAGGCAAATGGATAAACTTTGTGTCAAGAAAATGGTCACACACAGGACCGGAGCTTCATATCAGCTCACTAATGTGAATGGCTCACTGAGATACACAGCCTCACACTAAACATTTACATCTGCCTCAAAAACAAAAAAGTTCTTGACATACATCAGTGACAATAAATCAGATTCCGATTGGCCATAAACGACAACCAGAAGCATCTTTTTCTGCTTTTTGCTGTCCACGTTAGGTGGCTAAACTACTTGTCAAAGCAATTCTGTGGGCGAGGCTTGTTTACCTCACCCCTTCAGATGAAATTCTTTCACACCCTTCAATGCCATTCACATGCTCAAGCCATGTCAGAACTTGGACCGAAGGGCTTCTGGAACTGGCAGGACCCTTTCCTTGTAATGACTAACAGATTTCAGAAGCAAAAATAAAGATAAAGAGATTACGATAAGTTGTGATAAGGTACCACACATACATTTCTGTTTTAACTTTCACTTTCCAACCTTATAGAGTCACAGAAACAGGCCTTTTAGTCCATCTAGTCCGTGACAACCCATTTAAACTGCCATACACCTGCACCTGGACTATAGCCCGCCATACCCCCACCATCCATGTATCTATCCAAACTTCTCTTAAACATTGAAATTGAGCCCGCAAGCACCACTTGCTCTGGCAACTCATTCCACACTCTGAGTGAAGAAGTTTCTCCTCATGTTTCTTTCACCCTTAACCTATGACCTCTAGCTGGTAGTCCCACCCAACCTCAGCAGAAAAAGCTTGCTTGCATTTACTATGTTATCTATACCCCTCATAATTTTGAATACCTCTATCAAATCTCCCCTGAATCTTCTATGTTCCAAAGAATTAAGTCCTAACCTATGCAATCTTTCCTTATAACTCAGGATCTCCAGACCCGGCAACATCCTTGTTAGTACTGTAGTTGTTCTCTTTTTAGTTACCCTTGAGTTCCTTGTTTTCTTCAATGATGGATACCAGAAATAAAGATAGATTAGGATATTTACTTAAAAACTTCTAACAAGGCACTACACTTACATCACACACTTTTCCCACCTTTTCTGTTTTAATTTTCACTTTCCAGCCTTATAGATGTCCTCTTTTTAGTTACCCTTATTTACTTGTGTTCTTTGATGAGACGAACATTAGAAAAACTAGTAAATTGGTAGTGATTGAGGAATCTCCAGCTTGGTAATTAATAAAACTGTGTCACAAGCAAACTTGTGAAAATGTGATGCATTGGGTTTATGAGGAATGATTTATTTGTCTGTTATCCAGTTTTACATAGTCTCTTCAACAACTACGATCACCTTATGCTGGATACGGCTACAGGTCAAATCAAAATCAGAATTATTATCACTGGCATTATGTAGTGAAAGCTGTTGTTTTGTGGCAGAAGTGCAGTGCAGTCAATATTTCTGTAAGTTACAATCAGGAATATTGAGATAGTGAAGAAGTCTGATGAGGAAGAAGCTCTTCCTAAAACGTTGAGTGTGTGTCTATTGCTTACATAACATCAGGCCGAATTGCTGACCGATTGCAGAACAAGTTGGACGGCACCATCAGGATATTGGTGTGAAAAGCCAATGACATGCCCATGGCATTCCATGTTTGCTCAGGATTCCCAGACCTGATGGCTCTTACTCAGGTAACGTGGGTGGATCCACAAAGAACTGCTACCACTTCCCTGTAAAATCTGACCCTAATATGCCTTTTACACGTACGGGAACTGCACTAACCTTGATCACTGGGCACTGTAAAGAGTGGTACGGATTGCCCAGCCCATCTGTGGATGCGAACTGCCCTCCATTGAGGACAGTTACAGCAGCAGGTGCAGAAAGAAGGCCTGAAAGATCATCAGGGACACCAGTCACCCCAACCATAAACTGTTTCAACTGCTTCCGTCTGGCAAACGGTATCGCAGCATTAAAGCCAGGACCAACAGACTACAGGGCAGCTTCTTTCTACAAGCCATTAGACTTTTAAATTCACATTGCTGTACATTGTGACAGTCATAATGCAAAGATTTTTACTCCTTAACATTGTGGGATGGATGCAAGATTGAAATAAATTCAATTCAATTCACATCCATTACACTTTCTGCTCTAATCATTCAATAAGTGGACTGACAACCCTTTAGTACGCTGAAGTATAAGAGGCTTTACGCATTGAAGCAGTTAGCCCAAATCCTACTCAGTCCATTTAACTTCAATATTTGTATTACTCAAAAAAATTATTAATTGTGTTCCCCTGCACTCAGATAGTGACCTGAATAAGTTTTGCCTTTAAGCAATCCACTGGGAATGAAAAGAATAACTTCCACAAAAAGTGTGCATATTTCAGAACACAGCGTTACAAATTAACTGTTCAATATTACGTCACAAAATAGACTCTTAAAATCATTTGAGGTATCTGTCACGATTTTTCACACATCCTAGTGAACAATAAATGACAGACAGCCCTTACACACACCTATAGGTGATGTTGGTCCCCTTGTGCATAGAAATCCCACCAATTTCTGCCACAAATTTTCCTCGTCCTCCATCCCACTATTAGGTGCCTCCAGGAAACACATCTTACAACACTATGTGTGATTAAGCTAAAACCATAATTACTCCTGCTGCTTCAGGTCTGAGGATCTCCTGCTACATTCCCAATTCCAGTCTTCATCTCACGCAAACCTTTCCCTTCTGACCGCACTAAACAAGTCATTCCCAATTTTGACAGTATTCTTGACTCCCTGGTGCATTTCCAAAGCATGTGGTCTTCCCACATAATCTCCAACAGCAGTGTGAAAATCTGCAATCTTTATATAATACGGCCACTCTCCAATACATTAGTGCCAATGTCCACAACCTTCATTCCCTATTCAAGATGCAGTATTCAAAATTGTTTAATGTCATTTTCAGTGAAAGATAAGATAAAGAACACAATAATTAAATTTACTCAATAATATAAATACATTAAATAGCTTATGAACAGAGATTGATTGTATGTCCATAAAGTGACAGTAGGGCACAGGAGTGCCTGTATTTAATGTGACTGAGAGGAAATGATAAAGTAGTAGTGGTGAGGGGTGTGGTGGGTGGAGGCCTTACTGCTTGGGGAAAGTTGCTGTTTTTGAGTCTGGTGTTTCAGCCTTCTTCCTGATGAGAATGGGACAAACAGTCCATGAGCAGGGTGGGTCAGATCCTTCATGATGTTACTGGCCCTTTTCTGGTACCTCCCTGTACATATGTCTTTGATGGTGGGTAGGCTGATGCCCACTGAATATTGACATTCCAAGATTACCCCATACTTCTACTACGTCGACTCAGGCCTAGCGTGCCCGACCCCATACCTCTGCCATTTAATCCAGTCAATTGCCTGGAAATTGGAGCAAGAGGATCCCACAATTTTCTTGTAAGAATTGAACTAGTGCAGGAAGATGTACATTTCACTGCTACATACAAAGTCCAAGGGCAGAAGACTAACTGGAGCTGCACTTTCAAAGGCCTAGCAGAGGCTGTGTAGGACAAGTGGCCTCCCCCTCTATTGTAAATCATTCTATAAAAAGACGCAAAATTTGAGGCATCTTTATAATATGGATTAAAACAACTTTGGGGAGGGAGGAGATAATGAGGCCACTTATTACAGAGCCTTGAAAAAGTATTCAGTCCACTTATTTTCACATTTTACTGTCTCATTTTCTAAATTTAAAACATATTGAAGCATGTTTTTTTAGGCCGATCTACAAAACATTGTGCATCATGACAAATCAAAAGAAAAATTCCAAAACCTGCTAACAATTACCAAAAAAATTAATACCAAAATTGTGAGGCTGAAAAAGTATCATCCCCCATGCAATTACTAATCTAACTTACCTCAGGTGCAATACTATATATTACCTTATCAACTCACCCAATTTGTTGATGTAGATAATTGGAGGATCACTTGTTTTCAATGAATTCATAAGAATAAATACCACCCCCCCCCCCGCCCCCGCCAACATATGGTCCATCAGTATGGTAGATTTTCAACAGATCAAACCAAAATGAAGGTCTAAAAAAAGCATTCAAGGCAAGTCAGGGAAATGATAATAGAGAAACATAAATCTGGGGAAGGGTACGAGACAATCCCAAAGGCACTGAACTTACGGTACCTCGGAGCGCAGTGATGTCCATCAACAAAAAACAGGAAAAATATGAAACCACAGCCACACTGTCGAGGTCTAAACTTAGTCACCAGAAAAGAATAGCACTTGTAACTAACCTGGCACAGTTTGAGCAATTTTGCAAGGAGGGATAGACAAATCTTGCTCCATCATGTTGTGCAAAGCTAATAGAGACCTATCCAAAAAGATTACTGACTGTAATGGCTGTGAGAGGTGGTTCAACTAAGTACTGGGCAAAGGGGGATGAATACTTTTG
Organism: Mobula birostris; assembly: GCF_030028105.1. Classification (NCBI taxonomy): domain Eukaryota; kingdom Metazoa; phylum Chordata; class Chondrichthyes; order Myliobatiformes; family Myliobatidae; genus Mobula; species Mobula birostris. The sequence continues at coordinate 126,943,791 of NC_092374.1, read as the reverse complement.
AAATGCTGACTCTTCAGGTTTTGAATTTTTCGTTTTTCATGTTTTACAATATTCCCTGATTTTGGGCTCTACTGTGAAAAAAAGGCACATGTGATTGACAAATAAAAGTTCTCAGTTAAATTGATCAAAATCCCTGGTTGTAATACTCGATTATGTGAACAAAGGGGTGAGGATTGAATATTTCTTCAAGGCATTGAAAATGGCTTAATATGCCATAGTATTTCTCGAAAGTTCTATACTGTGGCCAAAGCTTTTCAACATGCACTCAGGACTAATAAAGTGGCCACTGAGTGTATGCTTGTGGTCTTCTGCTGCTGTAGCCTTTCCACTCTCACGTTCAACGTGTTGTGAATTCAGAGATGCTCTTCTGCACACCACTATTGTAACACATGGTTATTTGAGTTACTGTTGCTTTCCTGTCAGCTTGAACCAGTGTGACCATTCCTTACTGTCCTCTCTCATAAACAAGGTGTTTTCACCCACAGAACACCTGCTCACTGGTTGTTTTTTTTCCCTCTCATTTTTTGCACCACTCTCTGTAAACTCTAGACCATTGTGCGTGAAAATCCCAGGAGATCAGCAGTTTTTGAGATACCCAAACCACCCCATCTAGCACCAACAATCATTCCATGCTAGATGACACTTCTCCCCAATTGTGATGGTTGGTCTCAAACTGAACCTCTTGACCCATATATACCCCTAACGTGCTTTTATGTACTGAGTTGCTGCCTCTTGACCATATATATCTAACACTTTTATGTACTGAGTTGCTGCCACATGATTTGCTTTAATGAGCAGGTGTACAGGTGAACCCAATAATGTGCCCACTGAGTGTACGTATTAAAGAACTAAGAATTGAACCTCTGAGCCTGTAGTTAAGACTAAATTAGACCACTGACATGGTTGTATGGATGGGAACCAGGAAATTTCAGTCACACAGAGTAAACAAAACTAAGACAGAACTCAACATGTGAAATCATGAGACCCTGCTTGACACTAAATCATGGGTTCCCACCCTGGGGTCCACAGACCCCTCGGTTAACGGTAGGGGTCCGTGGCATAACAAAAGTTGGGAACCCCTGCACTACAGGGACAAATCAGATTTTTTTCTTCCAAAACGTGGAGAAATCAGGAATTGTGGAGGAACAAAGTTATTTGTGTTTGCCTACACTCAAGGGCCTGGTATATACAAAAAGCAATGAAGAGGCAAATCTCAAAAGTGAGGAGTAATTCTTCAGCTCTACAAACCTTGTTCAGATTTGAGCTGAAACTTGTGTTGAGTTTTGGCCAATCCACCTCAGGACGTGCATATTGGTTAGAATTACTGTGCAGTGCTTTGTAGGTAGAGGTAACCAAATCAGAGTCTTCAAAATGAGTGAGTAACTAAATAGCATGATTCATTGAATGTGTTACAGGAGGCCACTCAGCCAATCAAGTCTGTGCTACCTCCTAATAGAGCAATCCTGTTAGTCCTAATTCCCTGATCTTTCTTCAGAGACCTACATAGAATCATAGAAAAGTACAGCACACAAACAGGCCCCTTGACCCATCCAGTCCACACTGAAACCACTTACACTGCCTACTCCCATCAGTCAATTACTCACACTAAAATCACCCTCAGGTACAGTGATAAAGTTCCCAGACTAGTTGCCAATAGGTCAGAATCAGGGGTTTCCAACCTGGGCTCTATGGACCTCTTGCTTAATATTGGTCTATAGCATAAAAAGGTTGGGAACTCCTTATATAAATGAACAAAACACATTCAAATTCTACCACGGCTATGAAATTTAAATTTGACTTATAGTCAAGTTAATAAAGGAACCACAGATCATGATAAAACCCCATCTGTTTCTGTAAAGAAATTTGCCTAGTGTATCTCCAAATTCTCACCAAACAAATTAATCCTTGACTTTCCTGTGAAAGCCACTATATTAGAAAACAAGGTTAAAACCAGTCAGATATCCCAGAATCGACTTAAGCAAATGAATTCATAAAAGGTAATGTCATTCCCAGCCCAGTACCTTCCCAAACAACCAGGGTCTAAATTGGAAGAACTATGAACTAAGCTGTATCAAATTCCAGACAGTTTATCAACAAGAAGTACAAAACAAGGTAGCCGGCACATGGGAACACCAGCATTTGCAGACTCCCCTCAGAATTATATATCATGCAGCCTCAGAAGTACACACTGACCACTTTATTAAATACATCAATACATCTGGTCATTAATGCAAATATGTACTCAGCCAATCATGTGGCAGCAAATCAGTGCATAGAAGCATGCAGACACGGTCAAGAGGTACAGTTGTTGACAGACCAAACAGCAGAATGGGGAAGAAATGTGACACAAGTGACTTTGACCGTGAAATGATTGTTGGTGCCAGACGGGGTGGTTTGAGCATCTCAGAAACTGCTGATCTCCTGGGATTTTCAAGCACAATAGTCTCTAGAGATTAATGAAGGATGCAAAAAAAAATCCAGTGAGCAGCAGTTCTGTGGATACAAATGCCTTGTAAATGAGAGAAGTCAGATTGGTTCAAGCTGACAGGAACTCAAATAAACATATATTACAACAATAGTGTCAGAAGAGCATCTCTAAATGCACAACATGTCAAACCAGAAAGTGGAGGAGCTACAGCAGCAGAAGACCACGGACATTCACTCAGCAGCCATTTTATTAGGCTCAGGGGGTATCTAATAAGGTGGCCACTGAGTGTATTTCACTGGTTGTTTGTCATCACTGGATATAAAACTTGGAATCTCTTCAACGCAGAAATTGCAGCAGTTCCCGAAGATGGTTCAGCATCACTTCTCAGGTGCAATTAAGAGTAGGCAAATGTCAGAAAGTCTAATACCATAGAGATCAAATAATTTTTTAAATCTTTTGTACAGAACAAGGGGGCATAATCTTAAAATTACAGCTGCATTACTCAGTAATAAAATCAGGAAGCACTGACAAAAGACTTGTCACAGCATACTCTACAGATCATTCATATTAATCTGCAGTTTCACTTGTTTTGCCAAATGCTACTAAGACGTCCAATAATCTCAAAAACTTTTATCTTAGCTGTCATATCTAAATCTCACCTACTATATTCGTTTCCAATGACAAGTCATGAAATGTTTAATGCTCTGTTTTTGTACTAACATGGATAAAGAATTTCAGACCAAAGCCCAAGTGCCCATTCTTGCTTGGATGTTAAATTTCTTCATTAATATCTTCCCTGTTTGCTACAAAACTAACAGAAACTAAGAGCTTCCAAAATTAATTGTTGTTTGTGAAAATTATTTCTAAAATTAATATATTTATTTGCGAAACATTCTTAAGAGTACAACTTAATGATAAAATCTACAAAAATCTACTTATCCAGTTGTAATCTAATGGACAAGTTTGCACTGCTTGAGTTAATGGTGGAAAGCTCACTAGGCAAACTGTTATCCATTATGGACAATCTGGCACATTTTCTCCATGACCTGCTGAATAAGCAGCAGAGTACTTTTGCCAAGAGATTCCTTCAGCTGCGCTCTCACAAGGATCTTTACAGAAAATCTTTTCTACCAAATGCAAAAAGCGTATACAGTCGTCCCTTGGTATCCGCAGATGCTCAGGTCCTTTATATAAAATGGCGTAGTATTTGCATATAACCTACACACATCCTCCCCTATACTTTAAATCATCTCTAGATGACTTATAATACCTAATACAATGTAAATGCTATGTAAATAGTTGTTATACTGTATTGTTTAAGGAATAATGATGCTTTGAAGGAGGCTCAATAATACTAATGTCAGGATCTGTGGAGGTTGAGGGCTGAGGATCTTCAAGCGTTGAAGGTCAAGGCTTCACAGTTGCAGATGCTTTAGTTAGAAACATTGTTATAGGAAGCTGTTTCTTCTTTTTCTTTGCATCATCAAACAAATCTTGCAGTGGTTGTAGGCATGTTGTTATCCCTCGGGTGACACGGAGGCTTCGTTCCATCGAAGGATCGTACTCAAGGATCTCGAGCTTGGCACTCTTATGGATGTAGGTACGATTGGGCATCTTCTTCCAGAACAAGCCCATTTCATCACAATTGCTCTGGAAGGTAGCCTTTCTCTTCTCTGAGCTTCTTGAGCTCTTCTGGGAACGCTGATGCTGCCTCGGCACCAGCCGATGCCGACTCTCCCGTGATCTTTAAGTTCTTGAGGCTGTAGCGCTTTACACAGCTAGCCAGCCATCCATTACTAGCCTTAAACTCCTTCCTCTCGCTCTCCTCAACCCCCTCACAGTAGTGCTCATAGAGGCTAAGTGCTTTTTCACGCATAATTTTGCCATCAACAGGGATATGCTTCTGTGACATGTCCTCTAGTCACACACTTAATGCTTTCTCAGTCTTTACAAGCACCTTATCACAAACAAGAGAGACCATTTTTGCTGTTGTAGAGGTAGCACTAACACTTCCATGAATTTCAGCTTCTTTCTACTTTATTGTGTGAATGCTCGATTCGTTCTTACCGAGCTTATGGCCCACTTCGGCAAGCAACATGCCACTTTTCAAAAGATCTAAGGTTTTTATTTTCTCGGCGAGAAATAGCACTTATCCTCTTATCCTTTGAGAAATTGCTTTGACCACTTAATTGCTTTTTAGGAGCCATTTTTTTTTACAGAAGCAAAGGGTGCACACAACACAGGTAGCGAACGAATGAATGCTCAAACAACGAATGCTGGAGAGAGACTGAGGATCTGTGAAATGGTGGGATGCTACAGCAGGGTATGCCTACATATCACTTCATTTGCGTGGATTCAGCGTAGTGCTCACCGCGCGGCAAATTCAAGTTCTGCTTTTTGGAACTTTCTGGAATTTTTTTCGAATATTTTTGATCCGCAGTTGGTTGAATCTGTGGATGCGGAACTCGCGGATATAGTGGGCCGACTGTACAACAGTTCATCTCTATGTGACAGGAGAACACACATCATAGTACAATACTCTCTGCTTTACTACTTTGTACATTGTTGCACATTGGTACATTATGTTATTATCCTGTACTTTATTATTAGTTTAGTCTGTTTTTAAGTGTTGCTGCTGTAACAAAAATTTCCCACTCAGGATCAATAAAGTACTTATTATTATTAACAAGAAATGCAGCTAATAATTTGATGTAATAGAGCTATTCAAATTATTTTTGATTGTGGGCCTCAGTGGTATGATCTTTAGCCTGAGTTGAAGTTTTATCTTTAGCATATAAAACGTTGTGTAGTGTCAAGGAGTCTCAATATGATGCCAGCTCTGTCTTCCTTTGTCAAATAAAGAGACTGCTTTATACCTACCAGTGCTTCTCTCCAGTGACTTCGTTCATGCAACAACAAACCTCACAAAGGGATATTTAAATAAATGGGGAAAAAGGCAAATTGAAAATGAGGCCATCCATTTCATACTTATAAAAGTCTCTAAATCATTTGTAGAGATTAAATGAACTAACTTTTCTCATTACTTCACAAGGTTAAAAGGGAGATTTTGGGCAGATGGGGCTTGTCAGCCGTGGTTGGCAGCTCATCAAGGAGAAGGAAAACTCTGATCTTAAACCTCTTCTGTCTTGCGACTATTCCCCTCATGGGGGAAGCCTCAGGAGTGAACCCCAAGGAAAAGTCCACAGCTAGAGTCCATAAGGCAGTCGATCCTACTTTGAGCTCAATGCTAATTGGCAACTCCTGCGATGCCCCTGGTGCCAAACTGTATCGGGTCTCTGTCGTTCCTTTGAATTCATCAGCTGTGTGGAGAGGGGGAGCCTGCTGCACGGGCAACAGCTTGCTCTTCAAATCATGCTACCCTGGTTTGTGTACTGGCCTGTATGTCAGATAGACAGCTAAGACAAAATATCCACAGTTGACCCCAACCAAAGGAGGTCAGAGAGATAAGGGAGGTGTTTTGATAATACTAAGGGGAACTGAGGTAAAGGAGTCTCTGGGACTGGAGATGTTAAGAAGTTGGAGTTAACATGTGAGCTTCCTACAAGCAGAGGGTAACAGAAATTGCAACCCACATCTGCAAATGGCAATTGATGGCAAGTCAAGTGTTTATTGTAAATCAGGTATTTATAGATTTTTGTCAGCCAGAATATTTAACAGTATAGGGAAAATCTGGGAAAGCAAGTCCAATAAGGATCAAGAATCATTTTATTCATCATATACATTTACACATACTAGAGATTTTCTGTGCTGTGTTGGCGTGATATGGAACAAAAACATTCAACAATAAGAACAAAGAATTATGTAAAAAATCATAACAAAAAAAACATCTCATTTAATAATGGAACGGGCACTAAATCTTGACCCTGCGTTCTGATCTTCCTTTTTTTTGTAAAACGTAGCTAACAAAACCACTGGTTACTAGGTCAACTACTTTTATAGACCTCTTGGCTTCAAAGCCGTACTCATTTTTCGGTTGCATTTGTGAGAAAGACGCTAAGTTGTGCAGAGGACTAACAAAATAATGTTTATTAAATTAACAACATAAATTATTCCTGGAAATATTTATCAGAATGATTTTTAATTCATTGATGTGATGGTTCCTTGCTTGCAATTTTAATAGAGATACTTCATACTTGGGTGGCGGCAGGGAGAAAATAATCTCTACCAAAGGAGGAGTACGTTGCTCCTTCCCTCCGCTAGCCTGCGGGTCACCCTAGGACAAGGTGTAGCACCTGCTTAACCCCCCCCCCTAATCAGGGTCACATGAAACCATGGGAGCAGGTGATGGCTGGTCGTATGAGCAGCTGGTGCATGTCACAAGTCCTGGTTATGCGACCACTGATGTCAGGCAGACAATCTCTGAAGAGTATTGATAATGACTGGGGTCACCTGTCTTGTATAGACACTGCCCAGAAGAAGACAATGGCAAACCATTTCTGTAAAAAAACATTTGTCAAGAACAATCATAGTCATGGAAAGACGATGATCACCCACGTTACGCAATTCTAATTATAAACAGGTTTCTAAGTTCTAAAGTAATACATCATAAACTCAAAGATTCTGCAGATGCTGGAGATGCAGAGCAACAGACACAAAATGCTGGAGGAACAAAGGCAGAATTTCCCAGAGGCTATCCATTTTAATTCTTATTCCAACATGCAAGTGCATGGCCTGCTTGATAGTCATGATAAGGCCACTCTCAGGTTGAAGGAGCAATATCTTATTCCATCTGGGTAACCTCCAATTTAATGATGAACCTTTTTTCAGTAATTTATTCCTGTTGTGTATTTATTACAGTAATATTTGAGTTATAATGTAAATATATTACTTGATTAAGCATTGTTTATTTGAATAATTACAGGTTATATGTAAAAGTATGTGAATGCCATATGTCATTATGCCACCACATCATATGTGCATACCTCACTAAAGTAAAAACAAAGTAGACATATTTTCCTGGGCTCCCGTATTTATCTTTTGATTAGTTTTTGGAGTTACAAAACATTAACACTTCTCACCCACCATCCCCCTTCTCCCTTTTTTTTATTCCTGTTGTGACTCCTCTCTTACCCCTTCTCTTCTTATCTGCCCATCACCTCCTTCTGGTGCCCCTCCTCTTTCCCTTTCTCCTACAGTCCACTCTCCTCTCTCATCAGATCCCCCTTCATCATCCTTTTACCTCTTCCACCTATCACCTCCAAGCTTCTCATTTCATAACCCTCCTCCACTCACCCACCTCTCACCTCACCTAGTCTTGCCCATTATTTTGTACCCTTTTTCCTCTCCCTTCTTCCTATTCTGGTTTCTCTCCCCTTCCTTTACGGTTCTGAAGAAGGACCTCAGCCCAAATCTTTGACTGTTTATTCCTCTCCACAGAAGCAGCCTAGTCGACTGATTTCCTCCAGCATTTTGTGTGTGTTGCTCTAAAGCAACGGTAGACAATGCAATAAAACTCATCATCAGCTTTACACACAAAATTCTGGAGGAACTCAGCTGGTCAGGCAGAATCTATGAAAATGAATACAACTGACATTTTGGGCTGAGACCCTTCTTCGGGACTGAGAAAGAAGGGGGAAGATGCCAGAATAAAAAGGTAAGGAGAAGGGAAGGAAGCTAGCTGGAAGATGATAGGTGAAGCCAGGCGGGTTGGAAAGGTCAAGGGCTGGAGAAGGAGAAATCTGATAGGACAGGAGAGACGACCAAGGGAGAAAAGGAAGGGGACCCAGGAAAAACTAATAGGCAGGTGAGAAGTAGAGGTCAGTTTGGGGAATGGGGAAGGAGGTGGAAAGAGTTTGTTTACCAGAAGAAGACATCAATATTCATGCCTTCAGAAATAAGAGAAAATCAGCAGATGCTGGAAATCCATGCAACACACACAAAATATGTTTCATGCCTTCAGGGTGGGGGATACCCAGATAGAATACAAGGTGTTACTCCCCCATCCTGAGGGTGGCTTCATCTTGGCACAAGAGGAGACCATGGACCAAGAGGTCGGAACAGGAATGGGAATTGGAATTAAAATGTTTGACCACTGGGAAGTCCTGCTTGTGTCAGATGCCGCAGAGATGCTGGACGAAGCAGTTCCCCAATTTAGGATGGGTCTCACCAAAGTAGATGAGGTCGCATCAGGAGCACCAGGCAGTATAGGCAAACACAGCAGGTTCGCAGGTGAAATATTGTCTCACTTGGAAGGACTGTTTGGGGACATGAATGGAGGTGAGGGAGGTGGTAAGTGGGCAAGTGTAGCATTCTGTAGCTTTGGTGCATTGTTTGTTTACAGTGCCCATAATAATTTGGTTCCAATACTTTTTGTAATAACTAGAGTAGTGCAGAAACTATAAAGTACTCTGCATGACTCCTTGTTTCCTTTGGGCAAAGTTCACATGCAAATGTTGCACAATGAAGTATATTTCCATTATAAATGACTTATGCATGAAACCCAATTGTAATGCTGACATTATTGTGCCCCTTGTGACTCAAGCTAATTCCAGTCAACAATAAGATTTGCTTTCTCTCGCAGTGTGGAAAATCATCAGACCATCTGTCGTTTGTGTGAATGAAGTCACCGAGAGACACTGAAGCTGGTGGATATAGAAGTCTTTATTCAGCACACAAGCAGGCATCATATTAGAGACACTCTGGAAGAAGAAGCCTCCTAAACTCAAAGTACGACATTTTTAACTTTAAGATCAATGGCAACTCAATACAGTTTCAATGGTTACAATGACACCATTTACTTCAATACTTTGATTTGACAATGCTTCATTAAGTTACATGTAATTTTCAAATACATGAATCTTCACACCAACACTCAAGACAGCCTAGACTGAATGTTAATCACCATTGTCTCTCTAGTTGCATTCATGCATATACAGACATCTGAGGTCAATAGGGTGTTTCCTGATTAGCAATTGACCCCAGTCTGCAGCTCCATGAAGACCATTGTTCCAAGCTGCATTTTAAATTCAATTTACAATCCATATTCAGATCTGAAGACTAATATTTGCTATATACCATAACTCCAGAGTATGCCCTAACACCGTCTATTGCTAATTAATCTATTAATGAGGTTGAAGCTAGAATAATAAAAAAGAGGCATGTGATATTAAATGCCAGAGAAGATATCCTCTGATCTATCCCATGCCAATGTTCCCACCAGATCCCCATATTCTTTAATTCCAGTTTACAATTTATTACGTGCAAATTGAACATTGGCATGTTTACATTCAAAAGCACATAGACCAGGTGAGGGTCGCCAGCAGCCTCATACCCCAGTGAGATAGGGACACATCTGTCCTAGCATGCGAAGTCCTCCAGCGGACTGGGCAGATGAGATCAATAATGAGAACCACTTGTTCTGCAACACTTTATGTAGAGCGAAGGGCACGACAAGGCACAGCAGATGTCATGCAACCAAGGAAGACCCAGATTGTGATGACTACTCCTACTAGTGGACCTGGACTTCTGAGGTTGAGAGAGTGGAACTGTCCCAGAGCAACGGTTTTTCCGCTTATAAGCTCCCCCACTCACTCTCGATATGACAGACAACCACCAACATAAGGAGATCCAGGAATACTGATTTTACTGAACTGACATATGCAAGGGTGCGGGTTGAAAGGTTATTTTAAATCATCTATTGTAAGTAGAAGCAAGCAAGGACAATACAGGATTGTTGAGTGAGCACATCACAATTCTGCAGGTCACCTGCCATCATCTTGGTGGGTGTTCAGTAGATCAAATCAGGTCCTAGCTTCCAACAGTGAACACTGTTCAAGGCCTGTGGGAGTGTGATGGATAATCATGGCAAATAAGAAGAGAGGTGCTTGTGCCAAGCAGCAAGTGATCTCCACATCCATATAAGCTGTAACTGAGAGCTAGGAAGTAGTCTAAAATAGATATTTTATAGTTAACCCAAAGAACAGAGTGAATAGTACCAAAAATTTCTACGAATTAGAGGAACTTACACCTAACTAGAAATCAGGCCCCTACCCCAAGAAAACATTTTAATAGTCTATTTTTAAATGATATTCCTACTTAAAGAACACATGAGATAAAAGTAAAATCATGTTACTGATGAACTTGACCCTCATCTGGAAAAGTTGCTTTAAAAATGCACAAAAACATTCTAAATGTCTGCATCACAATCTGTTATAGGGGAGGGGTGTGGGGCTACTGCAAAGGATCGAACGAAGCTGCAGAAAGCTGTGAACTCCAGCAGTTCCATCATGAGCACTATAACAGTATACATACACACACACACACACACACACACACACACACACACACATACATATATATACACACACACATATAACACAGAGTTATTCACAGTTTTTATTATTATGTATTGCATTATACTGCTGTCACCAAAAGAAATTTCATGGCATATGCCAGTAATATTAAATCTGATTATGAAAATATTAAAATGAATATTAATTAGCTGGATATTAAAAGTATTAATTAGACCTGCTGAGTTCCTCCAGCATTTTGTGTGTGTTGCCCTTAATGAATTGGATATTGTTCCAGATCTCACTGGCTAAAGCTGGTGGTTCCAAGTAGAATCTTTGGTGTTTAGTTGTAAGGTTAGGACTTATATATGTGCATTGTTAAATTTGTGGATCTACATCTACCAATAGATCATGGAAGTCAAATATATTTTTAATCCCATCTTGTGGAGTCCAATAAAGTCAAGTTTATTGTCATATGCCCCAGTATATTTGGGCACAGGTGCAATGAAAAAATGATACCTACAGTGTTAGGGTATATTCTGAAGTTATGCAATATAGTAAATATTAACTTCAACAGCAACTAGTCATCAGATCTGAATATGGACTGTAGGTTGAATTTAAAATGCAGCTCAGAACAATGGTTATAGTCATACTTTATTGATCCCGGGGGAAATTGGTTTTCGTTACAGTTGCACCATAAATAATAAATAGTAATAGAACCATAAATAGTTAAATAGTAATATGTAGATTATGCCAGTAAATATTGAAATAATTCCAGGACCAGCCTATTGACTCAGGGTGTCTGACCCTCCAAGGGAGGAGTTGTAAAGTTTGATGGCCACCTGCAGGAATGACTTCCTATGACGCTCTGTGTTGCATCTCGGTGGAATGAGTCTCTGGCTGAATGTACTCCTGTGCCCACCCAGTACATTATGTAGTGGATGGGAGACATTGACCAAGATGGCATGCAACTTAGACAGCATCCTCTTTTCAGACACCACCGTCAGAGAGTCCAGTTCCATCCCCACAACATCACTGGCCTTACGAATGAGTTTATTGATTCTGTTGGTGTCTGCTACCCTCAGTCTGCTGCCCCAGCGCACAACAGCAAACATGATAGCACTGGCCACCACAGACTCTTAGAACATCCTCAGCATCATCCAGCAGATGTTAAAGGACCTCGGTCTCCTCAGGAAATAGAGACGGCTCTGACCCTTCTTGTAGACAGCCTCAGTGTTCTTTGACCAGTCCAGTTTATTGTCAATTTGTATCCCCAGGTATTTGTAATCCTCCACCATGTCCACACTGACCCCCTGGATGGAAACAGGGGTCACCAGTACCTTAGCTCTCCTCAGGCCTACCACCAGTTCCTTAGTCTTTTTCACATTAAGTTGCAGATAATTCTGCTCAAACAATGTGACAAAGTTTCCTACCGTAGCCCTGTACTCAGCCTCATCTCCCTTGCTGATGCATCCAAATATGGCAGAGTCATCCGAAAACTTCTGAAGATGACAAGACTCTGTGCAGTAGTTGAAGTCCGAGGTGTAAATGGTGAAGAGAAAGGAAGACAAGACAGTCCCCTGTGGAGCCCCAGAGCTGCTGATCACTCTGTCGGACACACAGTGTTGCAATCACACATACTGTGGTCTGCCAGTCAGGTAATCAAGAATCCATGACACCAGGGAAGCATCCACCTGCATCGCTGTCAGCTTCTCCCCCAGCAGAGCAGGGCGGATGGTGTTGAACGCACTGGAGAAGTCAAAAAACATGACCCTCACAGTGCTCGCTGGCTTGTCCAGGTGGGCGTAGACACGGTTCAACAGGTAGACGATGGCATCCTCAACTCCTAGTCAGGGCTGGTAGGCGAACTGGAGGGGATCTACGTGTGGCCTGACCATAGGCTGGAGCAGCTCCAGAACAAGCCTCTTCAGGGTCTTCATGATGTGGGAGGTCAATGCCACCGGTCTGTAGTCATTGAGGCCGCTGGGGCGCGGCGTCTTTGGCAGAGGGACAAGGCAGGACGTCTTCCACAGTACAGGAACCCTCCGGAGCCTCAGGCTCAGGTTGAATACATGGCGAAGTACTCCACATAGCTGAGGGGCACAGGCTTTGAGCACCCTGGTACTGACACCATCCGGTCCTGCGCCTTGCTTGGGTCTTCCTGGAATTGCAGACTGGGATTACTTGCAAGCCAGCAAGCAGCCTGAGCTGTCTGCATATGCATGAATGCAGCTCAGAGGCACAGGTAATTAACACTCATTTTGGGTTGTTGATGTGAAGATCTAGGGGTACGTCCACATCACGCCGGATAATTTTGAAAACGCCAGTTTCGAGTAAAACGACAGGCATACACACTAAGTGTTTTTCAAAATATCTCTGTCCACACTAACATGGATATTTGGGTGAATCTCCTCTACTGGGCACGCACAGGACACACAGAAAACAAGCGAAGAGGAAACAGTATACTTAGTGCACGTTTGTCCAGTTACAGAGTAGAAAAACTTGAAAGAATTGCTCTTGGCTCTCGCACAGGAGGACTTAAAACTAAAACATATATTGGAGCATATGGAGGCAACCAACAAGAAGTTCATGGACAGTATGACCCGGCTGACGACAAACATTGAAAAACTGACCAACTCTGTTGCATTAATAAAGCACCTTGTTAAATGTATAAAACATGTCTGCATCAGTGTTGTCTTGTATTTCCATACAATGTTACATTAGGCTGTTACACATCTATTGTCAGAGAAGTACTTGCATAAATAGGTAAACTACCTTCATATAAGCAAGGACAGAAAACAGGGCAAGGTGAGTATACTTATTTATTCAGTAAGCTATGGGTCAAAGTATTTGGTGAGTACATTTCTAACTCTTCTGGCTTCAGTCTCGTTGCCGTCTGTTCTGAAATTGTTAGGTTCTGCGAAGCACAGAATCAAATTTCGCTGTGATGATTATACGCTCTAGTATCAATTCTTTGGCGACAATAAAATAGTAATAATAAGAAGAACGATGAAATGCCGCGCTGTCGCATTTGTTCTGGCACGTCATGACAGCGGTTTTAAAAAGCTCCGGTTACCCCGTACACACTGCAATGGATATTAGGCGTTTTCAGATTTATTCACTCCGTTTCTGAAAATCTCCATTTTCCAGGGCTGAAAATGCCATTTCAATGTGGATGGAAGGTCAAAACGAAGAGAAAAAGCTTCGTTTTCAAAATTATCCAGCGTAATGTGGACGTAGCCTCAGTGTTTGAAATTATGTGCAACTCAAAGTAAGCATTATGAATGTATTGTAGCTGTAGAAATTGTCCTGTTGTTACCTTTGTCCTTTAGCAGATAAAATGTGATGTAATATTGGGCCAGGTGGCCTCTTCGTCAAGAGTGTCTCCAGTATGATACCTGCTTGTTGTCTGGAATAAAAGCTTCTAAGTCACCAGTTTCAGTGTCTCCCGGTGACTTTGATCACAGTTACTATACCTGCAGTAGCATCATAGGCACATAGCATCGAATAAACAACAGTCACAAGAAAAACAAATTAAACATGAATTATACACAAATTTTACAAAACACAGTTAGAGCAAAGTAAAAAGTCTATTTTAACACGAAGTGATCATAGAGCTGCTAAACTGTAGCGATTAGGGTTGTGCCAGTTGCTTCAACAGTGAACAGTAAAACTAGTACGAGGAGATTCCTCAGAATTTTAGATTGAGCCAGACAATTTTGATGGAGATTTTAAAACTGTGGATCAGGGGGCAAAGCAGAAGATGATTTATTTGTTTAGTTATTAATTAAGCAGTAATAACATCCTACATGGAATGTAATGACATGGAAACACTAATAGTGATTTGGCTCAGTAATAAAAATACAATGGAAACTCAATATATTATCTGAATATATATTAAATGGGTCACATGGCATGCTGATTGAAAAACATTACATTGAGCTGAGTCATTTGAGCTATTGCAAGGTTGAAGTTCCCATGAACAATATTAGCACCAATGTTCCCTCTAGTTTTTAGTAGACAGTGTGCGCAAAAATCTTAGGTTGTGCAAATTTTTTTCGTACGAAAGTATGTGCACACTGAATGCACACGTGGCACAGTTTATGTAGGTTTACAAAATATTTGACATAAAACTGCACAGAATAACAACAAAATAACATACATACTTAAGTCACTCAGTTATTTTTTCTCTCTCCTGTCTTTGGCATTCACCCATTCTTTGTAAACTCTATTTAGAATAACAGAACTTCCATCCAATTGATAGCTTTTGATTCTCATTAACATATCCAAATGACATTCACCTAAACGGTTTCTCAGCTTGTTTTTGAGTTGATTCATTAGGCTAAAACCTCGCTCACAGTCCGCACTAGACGCAAGGTTCCCTCAATGTCCATCAACTGCAAGGTCGCAAAACTGTTCATTTTGAAATACAAATGCCACCATTTGAGCAAAGTTTGAAATCAGTTTGGATTTAATTTTTTCTTGCACAGAAAATTTGAAATCATTAAACTGTCTAACTATTACAGTATGATATTTTAGACATAAGGTATTAACCTGTTCATTGCCAAATGTGAAGTCACAGTCTGCAATTGCAGAGAAATCAAAAGCTGACCATTCTTGTACCTCAACTTTGATCTCCTCTGGGTTTGATCGTTTTCACTCTCACTCATCTACACTCAACTGTAACATGCGTAGCACTCCTGTAACGGGTAATGACAGGTTCTGTTGCCTGAGCTTTTGCACACCATCCAAATGCAATTTACTTGCCAAATGATGCTTCAAAACTTCAAGTTTCCAAATATCATCCCACTTCTTTCCACTAGCAAGTTCTCCAGCAACTTTCGCATCACAACAATACAAACAGATAACTTCAGTTTCTGAATCATACATAAATACTTCTTGTAGCTGAATGTTCATGACCTCATGAGCTTTCTGTGTAACAGTTTCTACTATTTTGTTTACATTCAACTTCACTTCTTTTGAATTCGACATAGTGAATCAATATTTTTTTCAATAAAAACTTAGAAAGCTATCTACAGAATTTGAAACAGATCTTTGTAACCTTTACGATAGGAACACTGTCCGCCAAGCATGGCTGCCGCTATGATGCAGCTGTACAAACCAGAACACGAAAGGTGAGGTGACGTAAATTAGTGACATGCATTGTGGCATTTGAAAAACTGACTAACTAGTTAACAGAAACAGTTAGCTAAAAGATTATTTTCAATAAGTATAATTATTACTACATTATTTTAGGTAACTAACCTTCTGTGCGCACATTAATTTCCTTTGTGCACTGGTTGAAAAACGTATGCGTGCACGCACACAACAACTTAGAGGGACCTATGATTAGCACACTACAGAATTGAGGAAATTATCGCAGAGAGCTTTAAACCTTTTAAAATTATAAGGCCCTGCAAGTTCCCTTTATAAGTAATTAGTTTTTACAAGCTCATGCTGGGAAAGGATTAATGCAACAATACAAGTTACATCAGCTAACGTGCTTTATAATCAGCTCATTTGCTGCTTTCTGCCTGATGAACATTTGTTACAGCTGGAAAAAAAAACACTGCTGTGATGAATTAAACGTACAACGAGTTTCTGACAAACTCCATTATTAATTCTGTCTGAGTGACCTTTTAAATAACTGACTTGGGCACAAGAAATAGTAAAGCTCTCCTTGCACCATACATTCTGTTAATTACTCATTTTGGTCTATTAAGAACCATTTGACAAACCAAGCATGAAACTCACATTGCAGCAAGATGGTTTAGTGCCATTTCCAGTACACAAGTGTAAAGAATTAAATAATTGGTACTCCAGATCTGACTCAGTACAAAAAAATGTAAGGCAGAGAACACCATAATACATTAGGTTCCAACATCGTCGGCTATTTATACAGCACAGAATAGGCCCTTCTGGCCCATCAAACTGTGCCATCCTATCAGCCCCTGATTTAACGCTAGCCTAATCACAGGACAATTTACAATGACCAATTAACCTACTAACCGGTACACCTTTGGACTGTGGGAGGAAACCCACATTTTCCACAGGGAAGACTTCTTGCAGAGCATGTTGGAATTGAACTCTGAACTCCAACGCCACGTGTTGAAAAAGCATCGCAGTATCTGCTACGCTACCGCATGCCGGTCCCACCAAGGACAGGTTAAGAAACAGCTACAAGAATAAAATGTCTTATTGTACTTTGTACTCACTTTCTTAACAAAAACAAGATATTGTGGAAGGTAAGTAATAGCAGGGAGTGCAGGTACTGGCAACGAGTAGTGACAGGAACATTTAAATGCAATGAACTTTCAGTGGAATTGCTGCCTTAATTTTTCATCATTTATAATTTTTATTATTTTTTACATCAAAGCTAACCTCACAACCTAAATTTATAGCCTCAGATAATTTTAATTGCAAATCCTCATCCTCTAAACCAAAGCATCCCAACCTGTGGTCCATGGAACACTTAATTGCTTAATGGTATTGGTCCATGGCACAAAAAGGTTAGCGATCCCTGCTCTAAACTCTGATGTTGACTCATATTGTAGAACTGAAGTCACAACTAGGGGAAGTTTGTGAGTTCCCTAATGTATCAAAGCATCAAAGAAAATTGCAGACTGCAGGCATCAGTTTTCTTGCAGCAGGTGTAAGCAATTTTGCCCCATTAAAAATGGACGAAACAAGAGTGTTAGTTTCAAAGTTGTATTAACTGAAGACTTTCAAAAAATGTTTAAACCACAGATTGGATTACAATACACAATCACATTGATGTTTTAAATCAGTATATTTATTTTCAAAATGTCCTGCTCTACCAAAAGCCATTTCTTTTAACCATTTAATCTATTTTTACATGTTTATTGAATGCTAATGATTGACAGATGGAGCTGACTGAAGAAACTGGGATGTGGCTTCGCAGCTCCTTCCCCTCCACCAACTTTTTGACCACTACTTCGGAAGAATAGCAGCCAGCATGTTGTTCAACACAAACCCTATATTATCATCCAGCTGTCACGGCTCAGTTGATGGGCTGGATGGTCGGGGCATCACCAGATTAATGCAATGATTATAAATTCTACACAATTTTCCTGCTTGGGGGCCATGTAATGTCGATCTTTCCAAAGCAGAATCATCACTTATATTCATATTTATGTACAATAAGCAGTGCAAAAATAGAAATAAAGAAGTAGTGAGGTAGTGTTCATGGATTCAAAGTCCATTTAGAAATCTGATGGCAGAGGGGGAGAAGCATCCGATTTCTGGATGGACACAGAACCCATAGCACTACCTCAAAAAATGCTGGTGAACGCAGCAGGCCAGGCAGCATCTATAGGAAGAGGTACAGGGCTGGGCTGGGACCCTTCGTCAGGACTAACTGAAAGAAGAGATAGCAAGAGATTTGCAGATGTGGCGGAGACAGAGGAATTGCAAGAAGGGGATGGCATTTTTGCAAGAGGCAGCGTGGGAAGAGAAATAGTCCAGGTAGCTGTGAGACTCTGCATTGTTGCTGCTTCCTGTACGAATGCTGAGCTCATTGACTTCATTAACTTTGCCTCCAACTTTCATCCTGCACTCATTTATCTGGTCCATTTCTGACACCTCCATCCCCTTTCTTGATCTTTCTATCTCTGGAGGCAGCTTATCTATTGATGTCTACTATAAGCTTATGGACTCTCATAGCTACCTGGACTATTCCTCTTCCCACCCTGTCTCTTGCAAAAATGCCATCCCCTTCTCACAATTCCTCCATCTCCGCCGCATCTGCTCTCAGGATGAGGCTTTTCATTCCAGGACGAAGGAGATGTCTTCCTTTTTTAAAGAAAGAGGTTTCCCTTCCTCCACCATCAACTCTGCTCTCCAATGCATCGCTCCCATTTCACGCACATCTCCGCTTACCCCATCCTCCCGCCACCCCACTAGGAACCCCTTGTCCTAACCTACCAACCCACCAGTCTCCGGGTCCAACATATAATTCTCCGTAACTTCTGCCACCTCCAATGGGATCCGACCACCAAGCACATCTTTCCCTACCTCTCCCTTTCTGCAGGGATCGCTCCCTACGCGACTCCCTTATCCATTCATTGCCCCCTCCATCCATTCCCACTGATTTCCCTCCCGGCACTTATCCTTGTAAGCAGAACAAGTGCTCCCTCCCTCACCACCATTCAGGACCCCAGACAGTCCTTCCAGGTGAGGCAACACTTCACCTGTGAGTCAGCTGGGGTGATATACTGCGTCCAGTGCTCCCGATGCTGCCTTCTATATATTGGCGAGACCTGACGCAGGCTGGGAGACTGTTTCGCAGAACACCTGTGCTCTGTCCGCCAGAGAAAGCAAGATCTCCCACCGGCCATACATTTTAATTCCACGTCCCATTCCCATTCTGATATGTCTATCCATGGCCTCCTCTACTGTCAAGATAAAGCCACACTCAGGTTGGAGGAACAACACCTTATATTCCGTCTGGGTAGCCGCCAACCTGATAGCATGAATATTGACTTCTCTAACTTTCGTTAATGCCCCTCCTCCCCTTCACACCCCAATCCTTATTTATTTATCTATTTTTCTCTCTTTTTTTTCCTCCCTCTGACCCTCTCACTATAATTCCTTGCCCATCATCTGGGCTCCCCCTCCCCCTTTCTTTCTCCCTAGGCCTCCTGTCCCATGATCTTCTCCCTTCTCCAGGTCTTAGATCCACCCCTCCCCTCCTGTTTTCTCCTATCATTTCAGATCTCCCCCTCCCACTTTCAAATCCCTTACTATCTCTTCTTTCATTAGTCCTGACGAAGGGTCCCGGCCTGAACCGTCGACTGTACTTCTTCCTAGAGATGCCGCCTGGCCTGCTGCGTTCACCAGCAATTTTTGTGTGTTTTGCTTGAATTTCCAGCATCTGCAGATTTCCTCGTGTCTGCACTACCTCAATACTTATTTTTACTTATATCTTTGCACTACTTATTTAACTATTTGATATATACACTTACTGTAATTGACAAGTTTCATTTCTATTACTATGCATTGTTGCAAAGACACCAAAGTTCACAACATTTGCTGGTGATATCAAATCTGATTCTGATTACATTGAAACATAGTGAAGTGCACTGTTTTGCAGCAACAGTTTGGTCTACAGGCATAAAATTACAATAAAGTACAACGTAGTGCCAAGGAATAGTGTTTGTGGGTGGCTCAGAAATGTGATGGTGGATGGGAAGAAGCTGTTCCCAAATCATTGAGTGTGGATGACATGTCCTCCTTACTTCCTTCCAGGATGCCTACCATCACAATGGTCCTCAGCCATTTCCATTCATTCCACATGATGTCAACTAATGGCCGAGTACCGGATACGGTAAAGGTTGAGGAACTTACAACAGACTTGCTCTGGCTTTGAAAGCTAGCATTCCAGAAGTAGCTGTCCCTCCAGCATAGCTGTTGAAGTATATTTACAATATTGGCACTGACTTAACGGTGTGAAAAATTGCCAAGGTATGTTCTTTTCCCCAAATCAGGATAAATCCAGTCCAGCTCAGTCCACTCCCAACAGTCAGCACTGCAATAAAAGCCACACACACACAAAATGTTAGAGGAACTCAGCAGGTCAGGCAACATCTAGGGAGAGGAATAAACAGGCAGCATCTGTGGAAATGAGTAAACAGTCATCGTTTCCGACCAAGATCCTTGTTCAGGACTGAGATGGAAGGGAGAAGATGCTAGAATAAAGAGGTGGCCTCGGGGGGGGGGGGGGTGGAAGAGGCTAGCTAGAAGGTGATAGGTGAAGTCAGGTGGGTGGGAAAGGTCAAGGGCTGAAGAAGGGATCTGATAGGAGAGGAGAGTGGACCGTAGGAGCAAGGGAAGGAGGAGTGGACACAGAAGGAAGTGATAAGCAGGTATGAAGAGGTAAGAGGTCAGAGGTCAGAGTGGAGAATGGGGGGGGGGATTTTTTCCCCATAAGGAGAAATTGATATTCATGCCATCAGGTTGGAGGCTACCCAAATGGAATACAAGGTGTTGCTCCTCCACCCTGAGGGTGGCCCCATCATGGCACCACAGGAGGCCATCGACCGAGATGTCAGAACGGGAATTGGAATTAAAACGTTTGGCAGCTGAGTAGTTCCGCTTGTGGCAGATGGAGTGGAGGTGCTCAATGAAGTGGTCCCCCAATTAACGGTAGGCCTCACCAATGTAGAGGAGGCCGCATCGGGAGCACCGTACCGTACACGATAGACAACCTCAGCAGATTCACAGGTAAAGTGTTGCCTCACCTGGAAGGAGTGCTTGGGGTCCTGAATGGAGGTGTTGTTGACACTTAAAATTATCTGCTCACCGTTACCTGATGTTTCGCCAGGAACACTCAGTTCAGATCTGTTCAAAGATTCAACACAAACATAAATGAACCGGTGAAAGGAAGTGACAATGAGGCAGCATCTGAGCAAACCTGACTTCGACAAGCTTGGTAAAACCGATGAAAATGGGCATTGGATGGAAAACCTTCTCATCAAATGGCTGCCATGTAGCATAGCAGCCTGAGCCCCAACAGCTCGGGCAATTCCAGAGTTCAATTCCAGTGCTTCCTCCCTGTGAGCGTGTGGTGTTTCTCCAGCTGCCCAGGTTTCGTCCCACAGTCCACAGATGTAGCATTTAATAGGTGAACCGGTCATTGTAAACTGTCCTGTGATTCAGCTTAAACAGGCACTTTGCTGGGCATGTGGCTCACTGGGCCAGAAGGGCCTGTTGCACGCTGTAAATCGCAATAAATAAATTAATCTTGAAAAACCCCAGCAGGATTTCCTCAGGGCAGTAAAACTAGGCCCAACCACCTCAGAGTCAGAATCAGGTTTAATATCACTGGCATATGTCGTGAAATTTGTTGTTTTGCAGTACATAGTAATAAAAACTATACATTAACATAAGTATATACATACACATATATAACGAAAATTTAACTAATAAGTGGTGCAAAAAGAGAGGAAAATAAATACTGAGGTAGTATTCATGGGTTCATCATTAGGTTTGAAGTTCAAAGTAAATTTATTATCAAAGGATATACATGTCACCATATACAACCCCGAGATGTGTTTTCTTCCAGGCATACTCAGTAAATCCAAGAGCCAGGGGAGGTCAAGTTTGAGTTTAATTATCATTCAATATAGCCAAGTGAGAGTGTTCCTCCAGGTCAAGGTACAAAACACATTACCAACAGCACAGAGCAAATAGCATATAGCACAAATGGCACATATGCTTACAATCCCAGAAAAATATACAGTCATGAAGAAAAAAATAATATAGCCCAAGTCCCTGAGTGGCATGCATGACTGTAGATTGTCCTGGTCCAGCTTGTTCTCCCACTGAGTGAACACAGAGCAAACAGGAGGCAGTGCCCTCCCTTCCCAGCAGGATTCCAGCACGCCCAACAGATGCCCCTGCGTACAGGGCCTAGTCCTTGCCACAACCGAGGCAACACAGCTGGCCCACCTTCGGTCTAGCCAGTTAATGGACTTGCAGTATTCTATGTTACCAATGTCCACCAGGGTCTTGTGATCCCAATAAAAATGTCCATGATAATCATTTGCTCCATTTGTTGGAAGGCGCACTACCTCAGCACAATGGTATGCCACAATTTCAGACGATGACACAACAACGGTCCGCAATAAGTGCAGCTCCATCGCTATCAAACAGCTCACTGATGATATAGTCCTGCAGTACCTGATATTCTTAGTATCCAATAGTGTCTTGGATGATGAACAAATGCACCTTTGATTGGACCCTGAGTCCGAGCACACCGCCATCTTACCGGAAGTTTGAGTTAGGAATACTTATCAATGATTGCACAATGTTCAATTCAATTCAAATGATAGTGCAACATTCAAATAGGTGATGATCAGCCACCCATTTTCACTGATCCTACATTAATAGTATTATGTTTTTCTCCTGAATTCCCATGAACCGTCTCCACCCTTCCCCACCTAACAAATTCTACCGCCTGGCTACAAACTAGCAACTAATTAACCCAAGTGAATCTGAGCAGCAAGTCAAGACCAGAGTACTTGGGGAAACCCACTCAGTCAGAGGAAATATATAACACCACATGGCATGAGGTCTGCATTAAAATCTAAGTCTCCGACGCCGTGAGAGAATACTTCCACTAGGTTTGCCACTGAGTTGCCCCAAGCCATTTTACCACCTTTACCTTGTCCAATCCCACCACTGCCAGTGAGGAATTTGTATGTTCTCCCCGTGACTGTGTGGGTTTCCTCTGGGTGCTCCGGTTTCCTCCCACAGTCCAAAGATTTACTGGTTGGTAGGTTAATTAGGCATTGTAAATTGTTCTATGATTAGGACAGGGTTAAATAGGTGGTACTGCTGGGCAGCATGGCTCGAAGAGCTTATTCCAAGCTGCGTCTCAATCAATCAACAAATAAACAACCCTTTACACCCATTCTGCTCTGTATAAAAAAAGAGCAAAATCCAATTTTTCATGTAACCTTTGTTCAGACATTTCTACTTGAAAAATATTATGTGAAAAATATGCTATTTAAAGTCTCAGGTTATAAAGAATGAAAAGAATGCTGTGTGTTCACTCTCACGCCATCAACAAACAGGCATGTGATTTGTAAGTTACTGATATCAATTGTCTTTCTGGTGAGCATTCCAGATCGACCATCATTCCAAGTTTACCAATTACTAAGTAACTAAATTTAGAGACAACATTAAAAAGTGCCTATTTCTAGAGCAGTAGAAATAGAATAAATTCATTTTTATTACTGATGGGAGAACAATGAATAACAGCAACCGTAAAGATAATTTCATACTGTAATGTTCGCATTGTAAGCCCATCAGAATAAAGCTCTATCAAAACCAATCTAACTCAATGCAAAGCAACTTCCAATTTTACCTGCACCAAGAGCAGTTTCACAAAAGTCACTGGTGCTTGCTTATGCAAGTTCCGAGAAAATTTAAAACAGGACCACATACTCTTGGGTTTCTTCTCAACATCATCACACATTAAATAAAAACATCTTGAGTGGTCTCAGGACTGAATGATAAACAGCTTAAACATTATAGTTCTGTACTTAATTTAAACTCACTAAAGAAGCATGCTTCTACATGAAAGTTTAGATGGGAAATCCTAATCAGATTTAATATCACTGTCATATATCAATATGTTGTTTTGTGGTAACAGTACAGTGCAAAACAAAAAATAATCAATATGTGCCATCTTGTATGACATCATCATTATGTGCCATGTTGTATGACATCATCATTACGTGCTGCGTTGTATGACGTGGGTGATCATGGTCTTTGACCGTGATTGTCCTTGGCAAATTTTTTCAACAGAAATAGTTTGCCATTGCCTTCTTCTGGGCAGTGACCCCAGCCATCAATATTCTTCAGAGATTGCCTGCCTGGCATCGGTGGTCACATAGCAGGACTTGTGATATGCACCAGCTGCTCATTCAACCATCCACCACCTGTTCCCATGGCTTCACGTGACCCTGATCGAGTTGGGGGGGGGGGGGTCTATGCAGGTGCTACATCTCACCCAAGGGTGACCTGCAGGCTAGCAGAAGGAAGAAGCAGCTTTTACACCTCCTTTGGTAGAGATGCATCTCCAGCCCGCCAGCCAAAAACTGATACAAATTACAAAATAAATAGAGCAAAAGACAAATAACAAGGGAATGTTCATCATTCATGGACAATTTAGAAATCTGATGGTGGCGGGGAAGCAACTGCTCTTAAAACATTGAGTGTGGGCTTTCATGTTCTTTACAGCTTCTCCCTGATGCTAGTGATGTGAGAGGACATGTTTCGGTTGGTGAGAGTTTTTAAATGATGAATGCCTCCATCTTGATGCTCCCTTAGTACACACTTTTAATTTTTCTTAAATTAACCTGAATGCATAATAATAATTATCATTATCATGGGTGTGATTTTAACCCAGTTTTTGTTTTGCGAAGGACAGAGGATTCAAGCCCCAAATATCATTTGTAACGCATAGAATCATCACAGCACAGAAGGCAACTTCATAACCCACTGAGCCCACGATAGTGAGTGTTAGAGATTTAGTGACAGCGATCCAATATGAGCCTCTCTATCATCCTCTTCTTTCAATCACTTGGCTATTCCCCTTCAGAAAGCCGCAACTGCCTCAGTTTCCAGCACTGCCAACATTCCGACCATTCCAGGCATTGGGAGGCAATGAAAAGCTGAAAAATAGCACGAGACTTGAGGCTTCTCACCAACATTTAGTGCTGGGATCTACTGCGAGGAGCTCTGATGATTTTGCAATTGGAAAAGTCTGTAGTCTGACAGAGACATGAAGTCTATTTTACTGTCCCTACTCTGCATCCTTATTGCCTTCACTTTGATGATGGCCTGTCAATAAGAATCATTATGCTTTCTTTTTGAAAACACACTTGTTGTCTTTTCAGTGAAAACATTTACAGTCAGGGTCCATGTGGCACAGAAATTCAACAGGCATTCTGCAGTTATCTTGGAAACAATTACATTCTTAAAACAGAGACTTCCCCTACAATTGACAGAAGTTCGTATGCAAAGACACAAATGTTATTATAGTCTTTCATG
Organism: Mobula birostris; assembly: GCF_030028105.1. NCBI lineage: Eukaryota > Metazoa > Chordata > Chondrichthyes > Myliobatiformes > Myliobatidae > Mobula > Mobula birostris. Next base: position 126,918,534 of record NC_092374.1, on the reverse strand, counting down.
AGTGGATAAGAGATGAAACAGCGGAAGATAATGCCATCTGGGCATTAGGGGTGTGGGGTACATTGGCACACTCAGAGGAAACCCACACAATGACGGGGAGAACATGCAAACTCTATACAGACAGCACAGGAGGTCTCAGGGAGCAGGTACGAGAGCCTGAGACCACACACTCATTGATTTTATTTTTATTTTTGCACTACATATTTAACTATTTCAGCTTTTTTCTCTTTATTAGCATGTATTGCCACAAAGACAACAAATTTCGCAACATATTCCGGTGACAATAAACCTGATTCAGGAATAGATTCTTCCCCTCTGCCATCAGAATTCTGAATGGACAATGAACCCATGAACACAATCTCACTTTTCTTTTTTATCTTTTTGCACTACTTATTTAATTTAACTTTTAAAATATATACACTTCTTACTGTAATTTAGTTATTATGTATTGTAATGTACTGCTGCCATAGAACAGCAGATTTCACAACATATGCCAGTGATATTGAATCTGACTTTGATTGAAACCGGATTATTGATTCTGTGAGGCAGCAGTTCTACTGGCCGTGCCACATTGCTACACGATTTTAAGTAAAAGAGTCTGCTGTATTTTAAATTTGACTGTCCTTGGAGAGGCACAAGGCCCTCATATATTATAACAGTATGTGCATACGTATACACACAAGAATAACTTTGTGCTCTACAATCTTTTACAGAAATATTGCAGTGGAGATTGTGCAAGGGAGATGATAGGCCTCCCTTTGCAGTAGCCCCAAGAATTTACCTCCCTGAATGGCATATATAACATAATTTTCATAAAAAAGAAAGTTTCATAATACAATTTATGATAATAGTTACAATTAATTTCAAATTACTTCATTGACTGAATTTAAATTCTGTCTAATCAGTCCATGTCTCTTGACTACCAGAGAAATAATTTACACACACACACATACAGACCATTCCCAATTCAATTGATTTTATTTTTGTATCTAAGTTGTTTTACTCACAGTGCACGAGTTCACACACCCCACCGGTTGAAGAGGAGGCAGGCCAGAAAAAACAAGAACCTCCCCAAAAATACAATAAAAAATTCAATGAAAAGAATGTTACATATTCACACCAATTTTTCCTAATGTAAAAAAAAAACAGGCTACACTTGTCAAGCTGACAGTCAAAATTAGATCTGGCAGAGGTCTGGCCATCTGACAAGGCAGCAATCTATCCATTCATTGGTTATGTCATTTCACTCTATTACACAGGCTTCCCTTTTGTTCCAACCATCGACCCCCCCCACCCCCACCCGTGACTAGTGGTGTTCTGCAGGGGTAAGTGTGGGACTCCTTTTTCATGTTAGACTATAAGACAAAGGAGCAGAAGTCGGCCATTCAGCCCATCGAGTCTGCTCCGCCATTTTATCATGAGCTGATCCATTCTCCCATTTAGTCCCACTCCCCCGCCTTCTCACCATAACCTTTGATGCCCTGGCTACTCAGATACCTGTCAATCTCTGCCTTAAATACACCTAATGACTTGGCCTCCACTGCTGCCCGTGGCAACAAATTCCATAGATTCACCACCCTCTGACTAAAAAAATTTCTTCGCATTTCTGTTCTGAATGGGCGCCCTTCAATCCTTAAGTCATGCCCTCTCGTACTAGACTCCCCCATCATGGGAAACAAATTTGCCACATCCACTCTGTCCATGCCTTCCAACATTCAAAATGTTTCTGAGGTCTCCCCTCATTCTTCTAAACTCCAAGGAATACAGTCCAAGAGCAGACAAACTTTCCTCATATGATAACCCTCTCATTCCTGGAATCATTCTAGTGAATCTTCTCTGTACCTTCAATATCAGCACATCCTTTCTTAAATAAGGAGACCAAAACTGCCCACAGTACTCCAAGTGAGGTCTCACCAGCGCCTTACAGAGCCTCAACATCACATCCCTGCTCCTATACTCTATTCCTCTAGAAATGAATGCCAACATTGCATTCGCCTTCTTCACCACCAACTCAACCTGGAGGTTAACCTTAAGGGTATCCTGTACGAGGACTCCCAAGTCCCGTTGCATCTCAGAACTTTGAATTCATTCCCCATTTAAATAATAGTCTATATGTTATATGTGAATGACTTGGATGACGGAATTGATGGATTTGTGGTCAATTTTGTGGATGATACTAAGATAGGTGGAGGTATGGGTAACGGTGAGGAAGCAGGGAGTCTGTAGAAAGACTGAGACAGATTGGTAGAATGAGCAAAGAAGTGGCACATGGAATACAGTGTAGGGAAGTGTATGGTCATGCACTTCGGTAGAAGGGCAAATCTGTGCAAGCAGCCTCTGTGGAACACCTTTAGCCACTGGCAGCCAACCAGAAAAGGCCCTCTTTATTCATACTCCTTGCTTCTTGTCAGTCAGCCAATCTTATACCATAGGACCATAAGGTATGGAACAAATACTGCAAAGACATGGAGAATGTATTTTGGTCATAAAAGACTAAAGTGGAACTTTTTTGGCCTCTAACTAAGCAGTACCTGTGGTGCAAACCTAATACTGCATATCGGCCAGTTAACACCATCCTTACTGTAAAGTATGGTGGAGCTAGCATCATGCTATGGGAATGCTTTTCAGAATCAGGGACTGGAAATTCAGTCAGGATTGATGGGAAGATAAATGCTGCTAAGTACAGAGAGATCCTGGATAAAAACCTGCTGGCCTCTGCCAGGAAGCTTAAACTGGAAGAAAGTTCAACTTTCAGCAGGACAACTACCCAAGCACACTGCCCAAGCAACCATGGAGTGGCTTCAAATGAAGAAAATTTAAGTTCTTGTGTGGCCCAGTCGAGACTTTAACCCGATCAAACATCGCTGGTCGGGTTAAGACACAAGATTTTTGTCCACTGTCACTCCCTAACTAACTTGGCACAGCTTGAGCAAATTTGCAAGGAGGAATGGGCAAATCTTTCCCTATCACGTTGTGCAAAGCTAATAGATTACTGGCGGTAATAGCTGGAAGACATGGTTCAAGTAAGTAGTTAGGAAAGGGGGATGAATACTTTTGAACTGCTGATATTTCAGTTCTTGAAATTTTATTTTTTCAAGCATTTCAATTTTCCCTGTTTTTGGTTTCCACAGTGAAAAAGGAGTATGTGATTCACAAATAAGAATTCTCAGATAAATTGATCAAAATCCCTGATTGTAATACTCATTCATGTGAACAAAGAGTTGGGAGGTGAATACTTTTACAAGGCACTGTATAACTGAAAAATCATTTTATATCCTCTTTTATATTATTGGATAGCTTACCTTCACATTTCATCTTTTGTCTTTTTTTTTACTTGCCGTCTGTTGGTTTTTAAAAATTTCTCAATTCGCAAAGTCCCTACTAATTTTTGCAATAGTATAAGCCCTTTCTTTTGTTTTTAGGCCGCCTTTGACTTCCCTTGTCAGTCACGGTTGCCTCATCCTCTTAGAATACTACATCCCAAAGAGGAAGTATCTTTTCTGTCACTTCTGAATTTTCCCCAGAAACACCAGCTATTGCTGTTCAGCCATCATCACTGCTAGTGTCCCCTTCCAATCAACTTTGGCCAGCTCCTCCATCATACTCTTGTAATTCCATTTGCTCCGTTGTAATACTGATACATCTCAGTTTAGCTTCTCCTTCTCAAACTGCAGGGGGAATTCTATCATATTATGATCTGCTTCCTAAGGGTTCCTTTACCTTAAGCTCTCTAATCAAATCTGGGTTATTACATAACATCCAATCCAGAACTGGCCTTCCCCTAGTGGTCTCAATCATAAGCTACTCTAGAAAGCCATTCCTTAAGCATTCTACAAATTCCCTCTTCGGGATCCAGCACCAACCTGATTTTCTTAATCTGCAGTACCTGCATATTGAAATCCCCGTGATTATTACAACATTGTCTTTTTTACATGCCATTTCTAACTCCCTTTGTAATTTGTGGCCCACATTCTGGTTACTGTTCAGAGGTCTGTATGTAACTCCCATCAGGGTCTTTTTATGCTTGCAGTTTCTTAACTCTACTCAAAGATTCTACATCTTCTAATCCTGTCACCTCTTTCTAAGGATTTGACATAATTTTTTTTTAAACCGAGCTACACCACCCCTTCTACCTGCCTGTGACCTTTCAATACAATGTGTATCCTTGGACGTTAAACTCCCAACTATGATCCTCTTTCAGCCACAACTCAGTGGTGCACATATCATCATACCTGCCAATCTGTAACTGCACTACAAGATCATCTACCTTACTCCATATACTGCACGCAGATATAAAACCTTCAGTCTTGTATTCATGACCCTTTTTGATTTTGGTTCCCTGTTACACTTCACTTCATCCCACTGACTGCAATTATGCCTTATCATCTGCCTGTCCTTCCTCACCGTCTCACAACACACTGCATCAATTTGTATACTAACTGCCCCATCCTCAGCCCTATCACTGTTTCCCATCCCCCTGCCAAGTTAGTTTAAACCCTCCCCAACAGCTCTAATGATCCTGCCCGCAAGGATATTGGTCCCATTCAAGTTCAGGTCTAAACTGTCTGTTTTGTACGGGTCATACCTTCCCCAGAAGAGATCCCAATGATCCAGAAATCTGAAACTTTGCCCCCTGCACTAATTCCTTGGCTACGCCTTCAACTTACAAATCATCCCATTCTTACCCTCACTGGCGCATGGCACTGGCAGCAATTCAGAGATTACTACCTTTGATATCCAGCTTTCCAACTAACTCCCTATATTCCCTGCTAAGGACCTTATTCCTTGTCTTACCCAAGTTATTGGTCAATATACACCATGACCCCTGATTGTTCACCATCCCCCTTTGGAATGCTGAGGACCTGATCTAAGACATCTCCGACCCTGGCAGCAGCTGTTACAATGGAGTGCTGGAAACGGACCCAAATGCAAGACACAGACACTGAAGTACAAGGAACAGGACTTGACTAGAGTAAGGACGTGACAGGATTCAGGCAAGGAGCAGGGACAAGAGCGCTGACTTGGGCTAGGGAAAGCGGGACCAGGACTAGGAACCATGGACTAGGAGACAAGGCTTGGACTCCGAGCCAGAGTCTGGACAAGGACCCAGAACCTGGGTCTTGCCTCGGGCTCAGGCTCGGACTCCAGAGCCAGGCAAGGACATGACATGGCTTGGGCTCTCGGAGCTTGGCTGCGGGATCGTCGAGGCTTGGGCTCTCGGAGCTCAGAGACAGACTGGGAACTAAACATCAACATAGAGCCGGGATTTATCATTCGACAAGCCAGGACTCATCTTTATCCCAACACTAACATGAGACAGGATAGAACATAGAAATAGAGCCGAACTTATCCTAAGACAAGCCAGGACTGAACTTCTCCACACCAAGGTGGGACAGGTCCATCTGTTGGGTAACGGCAGGATAGCCAGACTTACCCCACAGAGGCGAGCACAAGACAAGACATGACATGACCCACCCCCCCCCCCCCCACCGCCACCTGCACAGCAACAGCAAGATGGCCTGACTTACCCCACAGAGGCAAGGACAAGAAGAGACAAACACCAAAGAACAACAGGCAGTTCCATCTCTGCTCCAGGGTAGCTTCAAGTCTCAGTTCAGCCAGCAACCTCAGCTGGCTACAGAAATACCTAGGCTGGCTACCTAGCTTAGAGTGGATGGCAGCCACTCAGCTGGCCTGGGAAACAGCCAAATCCATACCACAAAGACCACTCCAATGAGTGACAACAAGGCTCCATGAAGCAGTGGTCCTCCAACCAGGCCTAGAGATCACAAATGGTTTCATCAGCAGGCTGCTCCAAGGGGGACTGACAAGACAAACCAGCAGCCCACACTCAATCCCAAGGTTACTTCTATTGCAAGCCCAAAGATGGGAATCAGGTGCCTATGATTAACTTAAACAAGGGACAGCTGGAAGACCCAGAGTCCCGAGTCCATGGACTAGACCGTGAACCGGAATGCAGACTTCATGGACCGGACCATGATATCGGAAGGCAAAATACCATCCTGGTAACACACACAAAACGCTGGAGGAACTCAGCAGGCCAGGCAGCATCTATGGAGAGGAGTAAACTGTTGACGTTTCAGACCAAGACCCTTCATCAAGGCTCATGAACGACTGATGAAGGGTCTCGGCCTGAAACATCAACTGTTTGTTCATTTCCATAGATGCTGCCTGACTTGCTGAGTTTCTCCAGCGTCTTGCATGTGTTGCTTTGGATTTCCAGCGTCTGTAGATTTTCTCACATTTGTAATACCGTCCTGGTGTCTCCTTCACATCTACAGAACCTCCTGTCTGCTCCTGGGATTTTCCCACACATCAGAATCTCTAGAGTTTACAGAGCACGATGCAATAAAAACATCCAGTGAGCAGCAGTTCTGTGGGCAAAAACAGCTCGTTAATGAGAGAGGTCAGGGGAGAATATCCAGACTGCTTCAAGCTGACAGGAAGGCAACTGTAACTCAAATAAACACACATTACAACAGTGGTGTGCAGAAGATTCAAGATTCAATAATTATCAAAGAATGTATAAATTATACAACCTTCAGGATTTACTTGCTTATTTCTGCCTGTGCATGTTACAACAGTGGTGTGCAGAAGAGCATCTCTGAATGCACAACACATTGAACCATGAAGTGGATGGGCTACAGCAGCAGAAGACAACAAACACACATCCAGTGGCCACTCTGTTAGCTACAGGAGGCACTGAGCGTATATAGAAATAAGACCAGAGTGAGTCGGAACAAATAAATCTGATCTATGAGTCATACTGAACTGGGGCCTTTCTAAAACCTTCCTCACTGATGCAAAGACTTGCATTCCATTGCGTATTATCTGCCCTTCTACATGTATACAGGAGGGCACATCCTGAGACTCTGTGCTTAATCTCTGCAAAGTCTAATTCACAAAGCCCCATTTACCATCTTGATAAATAAATCCTGCCCTTAACCATATATATATATCTCTGCGATAGGGGCATTGACCTGTGCTTAAGGGTCCATCAATCCTTGGGCAAGGGGAAAGGACGAAGAGATAGAGAAAAAAGTTTGAAATTTGAGGAAGTAACGCACTGCGAGCCTTGCTTGTCGTCACAGCAATTATCAACAAGTGGTACGTGACTGCCATATGTTAGCAAGACTTAAATGCATTAAAGATAACACATGGCTCCATTCTCTGAACTAGCCTATGATTCACGATTTATACTTCACAGAGATGGTCTAATGAGCGTTGGAATTTCCCAAAACAATTCAATGTTTTATCCATGGCAGGAGTGGATGGGAGAGACAAAACAAGACTGAAAATACTTGAAATGTTATATGAATAGAGGACATGTTGAGTACACCATTAGTAGTCGCTACAGGAGGCACTGCCTCAAGAAAACAACATTCATCAAAGACTCCCAGCATCTGGACCATGCCACCTTTTTGTAGCTACCAGCGTACAGGTGGTACAGAAGCCTTCAGATCCAAGACTGCTTCCCTTCAACCATTCAGTTCTTGAACCAACCGGCAAAACCCTAATCATACAGTTTAGCAATACTCTATTATGTTTCATAACTTCAAAACATTAAACTAATTCAAAGAAATTAACGGGAGTCCAAAAATGTGGGTGTATATTTTGAGCAACACACATAAAAGTTGCTTGAATTTCCAGCATCTGCGGAATTCCTGTTGTGTATATTTTGAGTTTACTTTAAGCAAGGTGTGCACATATCACATGGTAACATGATGGATGGCATAGCCAATAAAGGTTTTTTTACATCTAACTTGTAATTATTTAAATCAAACAATATATACAAGATTACTTAAATATTACTGAAATATTAAATACGCAACAGTCCTCCCCGCTTAGCTATATTCTCCCCAACTCAGTAAAATGCAACTCAACTGTATACACAGTATATTATACATCTACTATATACAGACATCCACAGCATAGTAAATTTTAAATTATCACATTCAGGCCTAACGATTTAATCACCGAAGGATTTCTTACTCTTGTGGGATGATGTCTTTCCTGACAAGGGGGATCACTGCTTGGCAGGTGACACTTGTCTCTGTGAAAATAATCTCAAGTTCTGGATCCACCTCTGCAGTGGTTGTAGGAATTGACTCTGAGACTGCAGGATGTGGTTCTGACAGCGGTAGCCACCTCTCTTCTCCTTCCTTTCTCTCCTTCTAGTTTATGCATCTTGATCCTGGGAAGGTGCATTTAGTTCACTGGAGTGTCCTTCTATTGCCCACTTTACGATCCGATCTCTTCTCGGTTTCCTCATCCACAGCATCATCTGCTGGATCCTCTGTTCTCATTTCTCCATTGATTCCTCCTTCTTTCTTTTTCACCTTCCATTCATCCAGCTGGGCTTTGCTCTTTGCATCTACTTTCTCAAGTAGTTTTATGCCACTTAGCACTAAATTGGACATTTTTGTTCCAGTGGTGTTTTCTTGAAAAAGTTGTGCATAATTTATGTTTATTTTATATTTTTTTTCTTGTAAATGCTGCGTATAGACTTTCTGGATACTTTCTGGCAATCGCTCTGCACGTGGCTGCAAGGGCCTGCGGAGTTGTGGAATAGCTCAGTACATCACAGAAACCAGGTTCCTCTCCATGAACACACTCTATATTTCTCATTGCCTCAACAAAATACCTGGCATAAGCAAGGATAACATCCATCATGGACAATCTCTCTTCTCTCCTCTCCCATCAGGTAGAATATACAACAGCCTGAAAGTACATACATAGCCACGAAGCCCCAGGACAGCTTCTACCCCACTGTTATAAGACTATTCAATGGTTCACTAGTATGGTGAGATGGACCCTTGACCTCACAATCTAACTCATTATGAGCTGACACCCCGTTTACCTGCACTGCACTTTACACTTTATTCTGCACTTACCTCCTTCTACCTCAATGCACTTTGTAATTAATTGACCTGTATGAACAGTAAGCAAGACCAGCTTTTCACTGTATCCCGGTAAATGTGATAACAATAAACCAATTCCAATACGATGCTATGGGCTTGTGATGCGGCTGCAAGTAATTTTTGCATTGCATCTGTGCATACATGTTCTTCTGCATAAGACAATTCATTCAACTTTGACTGATACATAGCAGGTCAGGCAGTATATATGGATAAAGACATAGTTTTAACATTTCTTGTCATGATTTATTTTAAAATGGCCAAAACTTCAATCATGTTCCTCCACGGATGCTGCTTGACCTTCGAAGTATCACCAGCATTTTCTGCATGGACCATAAATTCAATGTTCAAAGTAAATTTATTTTAAAAAGTACATATATGTCGCTATATATAACCCTGAGATTCATTTTCTTGCAGACATGCACAATAAATCCAATAACCACAATAGAATCAATGAAAGACCTCACCAACAGGGCAGACAACCGGTGTGCAAAAGATGACAACTGTGCAAATGTAAATACTCACCTCTATCTTAAATGAGTAGCCCCTTATTCGGAACTAATAGGTTCCTGTTCGAGATATGTCCATTCAGAACATCTTCTCAGTACCAGTGAAGGGTGATGTGGTGGAACAGACTGCTATAGTCGCTTTGGATATACAAGAATCCATATAGCTAGATACTTTATTGAACCCAAAGGAAATTACAATGTCACAGTAGCATTACAAGTGCACAGATATACAAATATTAGAAGTGAAGTAAGAAAGAACAGAAAAATAAGTTACCATAGAAATAAGATGTACAAGATTTACAAGTCAAGGATTACAAGATTTACAAGATTTCCATATTCACACCAATAAGGTGGTAGTGAAAGAATTACCATATTATACAGTAATGGGTGCATACTCACACTGTCCAGATAAGAAGTGATGGTAGTTTGAGAAATCGATGTTGGAGGTTGAAGCTACCCAGACGGAATACCGGAATATGAGGTGTTGCTCCTCCAACCTGAATGTGGTTTCATCGCAACAGTAGAGGAGGCCATGGACTGACATGTCAGTATGGCAATGGGAAGTAGAATTAAAATGGGTGGCCACTAGGAGATCCCAGTTTTTCTGGCGGACGAAGCACAGGGGCTTAGTGAAACGGTCTCCCAGTCTACACTGGGTCTCACCAATATACAGGAGGCCAACTTCAAACTACACAACTAGAGCTTGTTCCGTGTGTCCACAACTCGTTGTGTAAAGAAGTGCTTCCTGATGTTAGCCTGAAATCTCCCCTTAACCAGTCTTCACCAGTGGCCCCGTGTCCTCATTGCTGGATTAATTTTGAAGTGGCAGCTGGCATCCACCTTACCTCTACACTTAATGATTTTGAACACTTCCATCATGTCTCCTCACATTCTACAGCTACTTGGGCTAAAAAGATTTAAATCTTTCAATCCTTCTCATAACTCATATCTTGCTGACCTGGAATGAGTCTCGACACCTTTCTCTGAACTTTCTGCAGGCCCTTCACATCCCTCACAATACACGGAGACCAAAATTGTACACAGTACTCAAGGTGCAGCCTCACAAGATCATTATACAGCTTAAGGGGAAAGTCTCTAAACTTGAACTCCACTGAGTGCATTATCTAGCCCAACATTCTATTAGCCTTCCTAATCGCTTCTGTGCATTGTCTAGATGTTGACAGTGACCAGGATGCCCATATCCTCCTCATACAATGCACTTGTTAACTCAAGACACACCTCACCCCCTTGTATATTTATATCTATTATTCGTACTTGCTATATGTAATATTTTACATATACTTACATTAAATTTCATCTGCCATTTAAATGCTCACATCTGGATTTTGTTTAGATTTAACTGTATTGATTCTGCTGCCTGAATGTTATCTGCCCGTCCCCCTATACTAGTTTCTTTTTTCTGTGCCTATCCAAAACATTAATGTAAATTAAAAACAGCAGCAGCCCCAAAACTGATCCCTGTGGAACCTCACTTTTAACATCTTCTAGTGGTGAAAATGATCCTCTCACCAGAACTCGATGTTTTCTGTTTTTGACCCAATTCTGCACCCATTCAAATACCTTACCCTCAGTCCCTACCTCCTGTAATTTGTTACTTTGAACTTTGAACTCTGAACAGTGCCATCTGTGGAGAGAGAAGTAAAGTTAACTTTTCAGGTCAAAGACTTTCGCCAAAATTTAATGAAAAGCCGCCAACCTGAAGAGTTCACTGTTTCTCCGTGCACAGATGCTGAAAACTGCCAACATTTTCTTCCTTTTTATCTCTGATTCCAAACTTCAGCAGTCCTTTGCTTTTGCCTAACAACCCTATGAAAAGACATGAACACCCAGCAATGATATCATTGTTGACAAACTGTTTTGTATCTAATGGTTTTCGACAAAATAGCCAGGTGTCATGTTAAGCATTTCATAAGATATCCAGACATGACAATAATGTTGTGATTTAGTTTCATTTGGAATTCAGACCACAAGTTACTTTGGGCATTTCAGTATCAGTGTTGAAACATGATTCATTAGTGTGAAAACGTGCTTAGATAGCATGAAAAAATGGTTTGACAACAGCAACAGCCATTGATTAGCAACTGCATACTAATTACTAACCATACTCAAGCTGCTAAGCTTTTATTTAGATATTCTTTTGCATAACAAGCTGTTAAGAGACTGTGGTAATATTTTTGCATTCCTTTCTTAATATCCATTATGTCTCAGCTGCTGATGTGCAGTTCCACCTCACTTCCTCACTTTTGAGTTTTTCTTTCCTGAAAGTATGAACAGCTGGTGTCTATTTTCTGGCTGCTCGCAGTTTCCTATATTTCAGTGCTATCCATTCGGAAGTTCACTTACCTTACCACTGGTAACAGCAACGCATCAGGGTTTCAAACTGGAAAGTCCTGTTATTTCCTGACACATCTGAATTAAAATCAGGCAAGTCGGTGAGTGGAACCCTCAGGAGGACCACAACCTTGTCGAGGTTTGGAGGCTTGCGTGCATCAATGACCTGGAGAGCTACGGGAGCGAGACGTACCAGCTGGTTGAGTGGTCGCAGCAACAATCTTGCACTCAACGACAGCAAGAGCAAAAAACATTGTGGACTTCAGACCGAGTAGGTAAAGGGAACATGAACCAGTCCTCAGAGGGATCAGAAGAGGAGAGAGAGCGAGCAGTTTCAAGTTCCTGGGTGTCAAGATCCCTGAGGATCTAACCCGGTCCCAACATATTGATACAGTTATACAGACCATAAGATCGGGAGATACAGGAGCAGAACTGGCTCATCAGCCCAGTGAGACTGCTCCACCATTTCATCAAGGCTGATCCATTTCCCTCTCAGCTCCAATCTCCTGCCTTCTCTCTGTATCCCTTCATACCCATTGTTTTAACTTGGGCTCACTTTACACCGCACGCTGTTGGAGCAGTGCTGCCAGGATAATCAAGGACACGACCCACCCAGCCAACACACTTTTTGTCCCTCTTCCATCCGGGAGAAGGCTCAGGAGCTTGAAGACTCGTATGGCCAGATTTGTTCTTTCCAACTGTGATAAGACTGCTGAACGGATCCTGACCCGGATCTGGGCCGTACCCTCCAAATATCCAGACCTGCCTCTCGGTTTTTTTGCACTACCTTACTTTTTATTTTTCTATTTTCTATTTATGATTTACAATTTAAATTTTTAATATTTACTAATTTTTACTATTTTTAATATTTTTAATATTTAATATTTGTAATCCAGGGAGCAGGAAGCATAGAATCAAATATCGCTGTGATGATTTACGTTCTAGTATCAGTTGTTTGGCGACAATAAAATATAAAGTATAAGTATAAAGTATACAGTACCCTGACCAATCAAGAATCTATCAACCTCTGCCTTAAATATACCACATGCAAAGACTTGGCTTCCACAACCGCCTATGGTAAAGAATTCCACAGATTGACCACTCTCTGGCCAATGAAATTCCTCCATACTTAAAGTATGTATACAATATACAACCTTGAGATTTGTCTTCTTGCAAGCAGAGCAAAGCAAAGAAACTCAATAGTACCAATTTAAAAACCCACACAACAAAGACTGTCAAATATATAATGTGCAGAAAAAAAGAACAAATTGTGTAAGCAATAAAAAATGTAAACAAGTGACACACAGAACATAAACTACAGAGTCCCCAAAATAAGTCCACAGCCAAGGAGCAAGTTCAGTGCTACAGATGGTCCAGGAGCCCGATGGCTACAATCCACAGCCACAGAGCCAGTTCAGTGCTGCAGCCAGTCCAGGAGCCCGATGGCTACAGGCCACAGCCACAGAGCCAGTTCAGTGCTGCAAGACAGCGGCTATATTTCATTAGGGGTTTGAGGAAATTTGTTTGTCACCTGTCTACATACAGCAGAGCTTTGGAGGGATGATGGCACCTATCGGCGACTTCTTTATTTGCATCTTCGGAAACAGCTCAATTTCTACCTTTAATATCTTTACATTTCCCTTTCAGGGTTCTTTTGAACACCCTGACCTGGAGTTACACACAGTCTTCAGTTCTTTGCGGGAATGGGACCCGTTCTCTGGGTTCCATGACTAGCCATTATTCAACATGCCAAGGGTTGGGCCTGAGAGTCTCGATCATGTTCAGAATTCTAAGATCTCCGGGCTCTGGAAACAGGTGGAGCGAGGGTTGGTGTCACGGCAGGAAACTTGTGTGTTGTTGGGGAGGCTGGAAAATCTTTCGCTGTGGGCCCGAAGACACGAGGTCTTTGCGATCTTCGGACACAGAGCTAAAAAAAAGCGACAAAACAGACTTTTAACATCGTAAACCAGCGGGTTGTTGTTATGTCTCCCACTCGCTGTGAAAATGGGGGCACCTCCCTCCCCCTTGCCAGGGAGAGAGAGAACCTGTGGTTTGTTGAATTTCGGATGAAATGCAAAGCTTTTGGGGTAAATTTGGTCTGTGTCTTTGCTATTGCTTAGCACACGTTTGGGCTCGGTGATGCTACCGATGCGCGTTTTGTTTTGCTGGTGGGGGAGGGGGTATCGTTGCTCGCTGCCGCTTACACGTGGGAGGGGGAGCTTGGAGGGACTTTGGGGTCTCACATTTAACTGTCGTTCATTCTTTGGGGCATTTCTCTGTTTTCATGCATGTTTGCGAAGAAAAAGCATTTCAGGATGTATGTTGTATACATTTCTCTGACATTAAATTTGACCTTTGAACCTTTGAAACACTTGAAAACGTCTACAGATGTACCATAGAAACTATTCTGACAGGCTGCATCACTGTCTGGTATTGGGGGGGGGGGTGCGGGGGAAACTACTGCACAGGATCGAAAGAAGCTACAAAATGTTGTAAAATTAGTCAGCTCCATCTTGGGTACTAGGCTTCGTAGGATCCAAGAAATCTTCAAGGAGCAGTGCTTCAGAAAGGCGGCATCCATTATTAAGGACCACCATCACCCAGAACATGCCCTCTCCTCATTGTTACCATCAGGAAGGAGGTACAGGAGCCTGAAGGCACACACTCAGTGATTCAGGAACAGCTTCTTCCCCTCTGCCATCTGATTTATAATTGGGCATTGAACCTATGAACACTTTTCTCACTTTTTTTTATTATTTCTGTTTTTGTACTATTTTTAATCTAATTATTTATATATTTTATTTATTTATTTACCATAATTGATTTACTTATTTGTTTTTTCCCCTCTATATTATTATGCATTGCATTATACTGCCGCCGCTAACAAATTTCTTAACATAAGCTGGTGATGTTAAACCTGATTCTGATTCTGTTGACTGGAGTCGGGGCTTTATGCTCTGGCTCTTGGTAGGGTCATCCAAGCCAAGCAGGTCAAAGGGTAGAGGCCAGAATAAGAGTGGTCCACTGGTCCTCCAGGTTCAGGGGTTCAACTCAGGGCTAACAACCGTGACTGGTAAAACAAAACTGTTATGGAAACAGCAATAAAGAATCCTACATCCAAATGGACAGTATTCCTGAGTCTCCACCCGGGACTTGCATGATGGACAGTTGTGAAAACTGAGAGGGGCCCACTGACATGATGAAGGAAGCCCTGAACACCGCCAGACATGAAGGATCTTCATTGCTGCCCTAAACACCAGTGGCAACAGGCAGCTCATCATCACAAGACAGTGAAAGAAGTCTAGGAATTTCCAGGGTGATCAAGGACATCATTGACCAGTTCAGTAAGATTCCCCTTCCTTGACCACTCGCTGACTTGGGAAGCACTGCTTCTTTCAGATTGCTTTCCTTTCCCTCCCAACACTTCCCTCTGGTGTTCTACAGTAATCCACCCCTCCCCTTCCTCCTGTGCACGGCTCCCTTTGTTAGCTTCACGCACTGAGATGGGATCAATTACCATAGCTATTCCGACAACACCCTGCTTTACTTCTCCACACCTTCAATCAGTATGCAGCATCATGAAATTTGTTTGACATCTTGAGTGGCAGATTCATCTGCTTTAACATTGGCAGATTAGAAGCCAGCAGTGTTGGAGACTTTAGGAACACAACATGTTTACCACTGATTTCAATTCCTCCATCAACCATCGCTGATTCATCCACCATACTCCCTTGCTTCTGAGTCAAAGTCCAACAGCAGAAGCCTGGAGACTGGATGCAGGAGGCCTGGACTGGATTTGGAGGACTGTCCGTGTGTGTGTGTGTGTGTGTGTGTGTGCGTGTGTGTGTGTGTGTGTGTGTGTGTGTTTGCGTGTGTGTGTGTGCGTGTGTGCGTGTGTGTGTGGGGGGTGTGTGTGTGTATGTGGGGGGGGGTGTGTGTGTGGGGGGGGGTGTGTGTGGGGTGTGTGTGTGTGTGGGGGGGGGTGTGTGTGGGGGGGGGGGGTGTGTGTGTGGGGTGTGTGTGTGTGTGGGGGGGTGTGTGTGTGTGGGGTGTGTGTGTGTGTGGGGGGGGGGTGTGGGTGTGTGTGTGTGTGGGGGGGGTGTGGGGGGGGGGTGTGTGCATGTGTGTGTGTGTGTGTGGGTGTGTGTGTGTGCGTGTGTGTGTGTGGGGTGTGTGTGTGTGCGTGTGTGTGTGGGGGGGGTGCGTGTGTGGGGTGTGTGTGTGTGTGGTGTGTGTGTGGTGTGTGTGTGGGGGGGGTGTGTGTGTGTGTGTGTGTGTGTGTGTGTGTGTGTGTGTGTGTGTGTGTGTGTGTGTGTGTGTGTGTGTGGGGGGGGGGTGGAAGCGAGGAAAGGGGTTTGTTTTGCAGTTGTTTTGTTACTTTTTGTGCTGATGTTAGCAGTGGAAGGTGTGGTGAGGCTTGTGGCCTACCGAAGTTGAGTTGATTGCTGACATACACCTCACTGGATGTTTCAATGTACACCTCTGAAAGATAAATATGACTCTGAACTTTTCTTTACTAAAATCAATGCAAACTTGCCTTTTTCCTCATTGTCTGCAGTGTCCTTTCTGTTGTTCACCGTGATGCTCACTGATTGAACAGCCACGCCACTTCCTACCTAACAGCCAAGTGGATTTGTCCCGTTGTTTGCCAAGGACATTTCTTCCGCATTGCCGAGGAGTTGTAAATCCTCATCCACCACTTCCGCTGGCAGCTCGTTCTGTACTCTCACCACCCCGAGTGAAGATGTTCCCCCTCTTGTTCCCTTTCACACAATCTATGGCCCCTAGTTCTAGTCTCACCCAGCCTCAGAGGGAAAAGCTTAGTGCTGGAGCAAGAGTTCTTCAGACCTGCAGTGGGATAGGGCCTGTGTGCGGTCCTCTCTCAGCTACCACCCGACAAGAGGTACAGAATAACGCACACAAAGTGCTGGAGGAACTGAGCAGGTCAGGCAGCATCTATGGAAAAGAGTAAACAGTCTATGTTTCGTGTTGGGGGAGGGGAAGGAGGATAGCTGGAAGGTGATAGGTGAAGCCAGAGGAGTTGGAAAGATAAAGGGCTGGAAAAGAAGGAATTTGGATAGGGGAGGAGAGTGGACCCAGAGGGAGGTGATAAGTAGGATAGAAGAGGTAAAAGCTCTGAGTGGGGAATAGAAAAAGAAGGAAGGGAAAAGGAAAAAACTTACTGGAAGGTGAAATTGACACTCATGCCTTCTGGTTGGAGGCTACCCAGATGGAAGTACAAGAAGGATGTAAGGAAGTACAAATCACACACCAAGTCTCCATTTGGCTCTTGAACCAACTGGCATAACCCTAATCACTACAGTATAGTAACACTGTGACCAATTTGTACTAAAATGGGGTTTTTGTTCTCACCATGCTGGCTTTTCCTTGAATTTGTGTGCGTGATGCTCTTGCCGCTGTTTCTCATTGTAATTATGCATACAACAATCAACTCAGCTTTGACTTTGGTCCCTTGAGAGTCTGGGGTTACTCCAACATCCCCGATCATATTTAATGTCATTCACCTGCCACTCTCTTCCAACTCCACTGCTGCTCACATCCCCTACCTGGAACTCCTTACCTGCCATCTTACACCAATTACCTCAGAATCCCTTCTCACCACTCCTCTTCTTATTTTTTCACTGCCCAATCTCTCCTCTCTACTCTCAGCTCTGATGCAGAGCCTTGGCTTGGAATGTCAAAAATTCCTTTCCTTCCCCAGATGCTCCTCGACCTGCTGAGCTCCTCCAGCAGATTTTTTTGTGGCACTTGATGTCACGTGGAGTGATTTAGATCAGCTGAACTGACTTCTGGATGCAAGTAACTCAGGAGCAAGCATTTCCAGTTGAATACGTTTGCAAATGACAGTAAATTTCTACAGATGTACTGTGGAGAACAAGCGCATTGTTTGCATCACTGCCTAGCATGAGACTCCAATGAATAGGATCGCACGAGACAGCAGAGGGTAGTAACCTCCATCACGGGTACAAACCTCCCTACAATCAAGGACACCTTCAAACTGCAGAGTCTAAAGAAGGCAGCACCTGCTGTCTGAAATGAGTTGGTACTTTTCCCCCCTTGACAGTGTGGGTTTCCTCTGGGTGCTCCAGTTTCCTCCCACAGTCCAAAGATGTAACAGTTGGCAGGTTAATTGGTCATTGCATATTGTCCTGTGATTAGGCTAAAATTATACTGGGGGGATTGTGTGTTGGTGCATGGCCAAGTGGTTAAGGCGTTGGTCTAGTGATCTGAAGGTCGCTAGTTCGAGCCTTGGCTGAGGCAGCATGTTGTGTCCTTGAGCAAGGCACTTAACCACACATTGCTCTGCGACAACACCGGTGCCAAGCTGTATTGGCCCTAGCGCCCTTCCCTTGGACAACATCGGTGGCGTGGAGGGGAAACTTGCAGCATGGGCAACTGGCGGTCTTCCATACAACCTTGCCCAGGTCTGCGCCCTGGAAACCTTCCAAGATGCAAGTCCATGGTCTCACGAGACTAACGGATGCCAATTACTATTATATTGTGGAATTGCCGGGAGGTGTGGCTCGAAGGGCCTATTCTGTGCTGTAACTTAATGAATAAATAAGTAAATAAATCAAATCTCAATAAATAACATACATAAATAAAATAAATTTCAGGACCTTCACCATCCAAGACAAGCCCTCTTCTCATTACCACCATCAGAGAGGACGTACAGGAGCATGAAACCCATGCACAACATGCTGGAACAGCAATCAGATTTCTCAACTGTCAGTGAACTCCAGTGCAGCCCTATTCTGCACTGTTCATTTTTATTGTAACTTACAGTAATTTGTTATGCCTCTGCTATACTGCTGTCACGAAACAAAAATTCACAAGACCAGAGGGCATGCAGAGTGGGTAGGTTCAGAGGGGGTGTGAGGGGTAAGGTTTTTTTACTCAGAGAGTGGTGGGTGCCTGGAATGCACGGCCTGGTATGGTGGTAGAGGCAAATACATTAGAGGCCTTTAAGGTACGCTTAGATAGGAACATGGATGTGAGGAAGATAGAGGGATATGGGCATTGAGTAGGTAGGAAGGATTAGTTTTTGGGGGTTTTTTTGATTATTTTTTAGCTGGTTCAGCACATTGTAGGCCAAAGGCCTGTTCCTATGCTGTACTGTTCTATGTTCTATGTAATTGATGTCAGTGAGAATAATCCTGATTCTGATTCTAAACTTTGACTTCAGCAGCTTCATTGCTGAGGGGGACTTTTCAGAGCATTTTCTTCCCTGTAGCAGATAACTGTCCACCACCTTCAGCATCACAGTGTGAACAGATTTCACAGCTTTGATCCAATCCACTGGTTGTGGGATCATAAACTCAAGAGATTCTGCTGATGCCGGAAATCCAAAGCAACACACACCAAGTGCTGGAGGAACTTGGCAGGTGAGGCAGCAACCGTGGAAATGACCAAACAGTCAGTGTTTCAGGCTGAGATCCTGCTTCAGGATAGAAAGGAAGGAGGAAGACGCCAGAACATAGAGGGTGGGAGAGGGGAAGGGGCAAAGCTGGAAGGAGAGTGGGAAAGGTAAGGAGCTGGAGAGGAAGGAATCTGATCGGAGAGGAGATTGGACCAGAGGAGAACGGGAAGGAGGGGCACCAGGCAGAGGTGATAGGCAGGAGAGAAGGGGTAAGAGACAGAGTGGGGAATAGAAAGGGGGGGGGGGAGGGGAATATTCTTACCGGCAGTAGAAATCACTATTCGTGCCCTCAGGTTGGAGACTACCCAGATGGAACATAAGGTACTGCTCCTCCATCCTGAGGGTAGCCTCATTGTGGCACAAGAGGCAGCTACAGACTGACATATCAGAATTGTAGGATCAGATATTCTGTTCCTGCACCTTTGCACAGATGCATTTTTGTTACAACTTCATCAGGTTGACGCCTGTATTTTATGCAAGCTTGCAAACAGGATCATTTTGGGATTACATTTTTAAACTACTTATTTGCCTAAAAAATCTGGCATATTGTATGCTAGATGTTAAAATGCAAATTAAAACCAGATTTAGAAGTTATTTCCTCAAAGACCATGAACAATAAGCAATTCAAAGACTGTTTGAGGTAACTGATAAACTCATCACACCCTTTGTGCCTGGAGCACCCTGGTCTCACGCATTGGACAGCTGTCTGCACTCCACCCACCATTCAGGTGGTGGACAAGGACATGAAAGCAGAGGCAGAGATGCAGGCAGGCATTCAGATTTGTAAATTGAAAACTCAAAAGGAAAATTTAAGCCACACTAAAAATGTTGGATACTGATCATTAATCTGCATCCTCTCTAAAACCAGAAATACAAAAAGTACTCTAAATGTGAACGAATTAAATCAAGACTTTACAAGTTCAACATAACTTTCTGACTTTTATACTCAGCACCTTGACTGATGAAAGGAAGCATGTGGTACCTTATCCATAACCTATTTACTATCCCCTTATATTTGGCCATTCAAAATGCAATACCTCATACTTATCTGGAGTAAACTCTGTCTCCCATTTCCCCTCCCAAATCTTCAACTGATCTATGTTCTTCTTATTTTACAAGCTTGCTCACTGTCCACAACTCTAGTAATTTTCGTGTCAACTGGAACCACACCAAAGATCTAGGAACAACTTTATCTGATTGTTGTCGATGTTCTGAAGATAAGTGGAGGGACAGGTAGTTTTGAGGAACTTAGATAGCTTGGGAGAATGTATCCAGTACACAGGAAAATGGGCAAAGCAGTGACTGATGGAATATACTGTAGGGAAGTGTATGGTCATGCACTTTGGTAGAAGGATTAAAGGTATAGGCATTTTCTAAATGGGGAGAAAACTGACAGATCCGTGGGCCCCTGGTGTTACACCATGGGCTCATATCTTGTTCAAGATAAAAACATCATTATAAATAACTTTTCTGAGGTAATTTCTGTTAAATTATTGCTGCAAACAGTGAAGGGGTGAGTGCTGGCGAGGGGGATGACCCGAGATGGTGTGTTGCAGAATTGTTGCAGATGGAGTTCCAACGCCCAGACAACTGGCCTGGGCATGAGGTTGGGTCGCTCTGGGCACCGAACTGATTTGAAGAGCTTGAGAGCAGCTTTGGGCTAGGCAGCAAACCCTGGGCCTGAAACAAATTGCTGGGCAGCGTGGTCTAGGCCCGGAGCCTTTGCAGAGGTGCCCGGATCCTAGTGTGAGGTGTGATTCACTCTTTAGTCAATTTAAACGCTGGCCCAGATTGGAGGCGAGAACTCACCATGATCTTCACTCCTCTCTCCAGGGTGCCAGAGTCTTCCGCTGTCCGTTGTTTAGTCAATTTAAACACCAGCCCAGGCAGACTGAAAAGGCAGGGCATCGGGATCTGGGTCAAGAGTCAATTTCACTTGTTCTGAAGGCTGCCCCAGCTGCTGTGCTCCGTGCCCACTCATATGTTCAACTGATAAGCGAGGCTTTGGGCCTACTCTGGGCTGCTCTGAGAACTGTAGTGGTGGTTGGGGAAGTGGAGGGGTGTCTTAGTGGGTGGAGGTGTTGACCAGCCTTACAGCTCAGGGAAGGTAACTGATGAGAGTGGGACAAACAGTCCATGAGCAGGGTGGGCAGGATCCTTCATGATGTTACTGGCTCTTTTCCAGCACCTTTCTGCATGCATGTCTTTGAAGGCAGGTAGACTAGTGCCAGTAATGCGTTTGGTTTTGACTGCCCATTGCAAAGCCTTCCTGTCCCCACTAATTAAAGAATAAAGAATTATATAAAAATTGTAATAAATGGCTTAAAGTGCTTACTGTGCAGTGCTGTGATGGAGGTAATAGAGGCAGTTGGGGTGGAGTTTAACGAGAATGGTTGACCAGATTAACTGCCTGGGGGACGGAACTTTTATACAGGGCCAGAATTCCTTGGAGTGGCATCATAGGTAGATAGAGTCATAAAGAGAACTTTTGGAACATTGGCTTTCGTAAATCAAATGAGTACAGGAGTTGGGATGTTATGTTGAAGTTGTACTAGGCATAGATGAGACCCCAATTTGGAGCACAGGTTTCCCCCGCCATCTGAAGGTAAAGCGTTCCTATGAAACGGTTCATAAGCCGAAAAGTCGTAAAGCGAAGAAGCAATTACCATTTATTTATACGGGAAAATTTTGTGAGCGTTCGCAGGCCCAAAAATAACCTACCAAATCATGCCAAATAACACATAAAACCTAAAATAACAGTAACATATAGTAAAAGCAGGAATGATATGATAAATACAAAGCCTATATAAAGTAGAAATACTTTTCTACAATTATTACTGAATTGTTCTCCGTAGCGAAAATCTCGCGCAAGCGCCGTCGGCAGAAAATCTCACGCAAGCGCTGTTGGCAAGAACACTCTCTCCAGTGACCTTTAAGCTATGAAGCTGCCAAATCATACCAAATAACACATAAAAATACACAGCCTATATAAAGTAGAAATAATGCATGTACAGTGTAGTATCACTTACCGGAATTGGTTCAGCGCCGAGCACACTGATGATGGTGTGTTAGACTGAGTCGTCGCAGGTTGGGTGGTGTAGTGGCCCCCACCCTCCAGGCCGCCGACAGATACCGAACCGCGAAGCATGCAGGGGTGCAGCGGTAGCTGGGAGGCATCCAGCACATCTTTAAGAGAAAAGCCAAAGTAAACATGCTAATTAATTATGTGTCCGGCGGCACCTAATTAATTAGCATGTTTATTTCGGCTTTTTTCTTAAAGATGTGCTGTGTGCCTCCTGGCTACCGCTGCATTCCCCACGAATCGCGGGGTGGTGGGACACCGGGGTTTCATCTCATCGTTTGTTTCCATTAGAGCAGGCAGCTCATCTTCTTCTATCTCTGCCCGCCTCGATGTCGAAGGTCGAGGTTCGTCGTCTGATGTGGAAGGCTTGCTTGACTGCTGAGCCTCGCACATTTTTCTATCATACAGTTCTATGTAAGCACTCAAACCATCCTGCAAATATCCCCTAAATCTATGTACCCTTTCAAAATTAAAGTTGTACTTTATCATTGCAGCAAAAATCTCACACAGTCACTTTCGGTCCGTTCGCTTACTGCATTCGGCTTCGATTGTTATCCTTTCCTCTTCCAATTGCATCAGCTCTTCATCCATCAGTTCTTGGTTATGGGATGCCAAAACCTCTTCAACATCATCTTCGTCAGCTTCCACAAGCCGAACTCACTTTATCCTTGCTTTGTTCACCATGATCGTAACGCTTAATTATGTCTAGTTTTACGCAAAGTGTAACACACTTATGAGCTCTTTCAGGCTTTTCCAATACCTCAGAACTCATCTTGCAAACGGCTGCTCACAGACACGTGTTTAAGCAATGCCGTTCCGAATCCAGGGGAGAGCGGCTGCTTGGAACACGCGCTGCCTTTTACGCGCGCTGATTTTTTTGCACGCTGATTTTCCCCGCGCGCTGCTTTTTTTTTCATAACAGTGAAAACACCTTCTGAAAGCGAAAACAGGGTACTAATGTAGGTCTTTCGTAACAGTGAGGTTTTGTAAAGCGAACGTTCAAAAAGTGGGGGATACCTGTACTGGGTACAGTCTTGGTCACCTACCTACAGGAAAGATATCAATAAGAATGAAAGAGTACACAGAGTTTTGATTGTGAATTTGCAGAGCATCATTTGTGATGAAGACAGATGCTAGCAAATGGTCAAGGAAATGGTGAATCATCTACAGCACTGGCTCCGATAAACAGGGTCACCATTCACCAAATTAGTAACTCAAAGATTAAAGTACACTTGTTATTAGACCATAAAATATAGGAACAAAATTAGGCCATTTAACCCCTCCAGTCTGCTCTGCCATTTCATCATGGCTGTCCAATTTTCCTCTCAGCCCCAATCTCCTGCCTTCTCCCCGTATCCCTTTATGACCTGACCAATCAAGAATCTATAAACCTCTGCCTTAAAAATACGTTAAGACTTGACCTCCACAGCTGTCCGTGGCAAAAATAATGCACAGATTCACCACTCCGGCGCAAGAAATTCCTCCATATTTATCACAGTATGTGTACCACATACAGCCTGAGATTCATCTTGTGTGGGCAGCCATAAAAGAAAGAAACACTACAGAACCCATTAAAAACCCCACACAGCAAAGCCCGTCAGACATTCAATGTGCAGGAGAAAAGTACAGATCGTGCAAACAATAAAAAACATGTAAACAAGTAACACACAGAACATAAACCGCAGAGTCCCTGAAAGTGAGTCCGTAGCCAAGGACCCTGTTCAATGTTACAGCCGGTCCTGGAGCTCGATGACTACAGGACACAGCCACGAAGCCAGTTGGACCAAACAAGTGACAAATGAGCAGATCATTTCCTGGCCTGAGACAGCACTTCCAGCAAGCCAGGTCTGAAATGGAAGACTCACAAAGCTCAGTAGAAAACTAATCAAGAATCTCAATGCCATTGTGACAAATGCACAAAACAAATTAGCATAGCCAGTATCCCGCTCCTTCACCATCAGTGCACTGTAACTGCAGATTATACCTGCACACACTATCAGACATCCCACCCTGCAAAAACTGATTTCAGGGAGGTAGCACCACCAATTTGCGGGAGACTCCCGGAACTTCCGGGAGAGGTGGGATGTCTGCAATACAGTAGCTCCTTAGCAGCTGGTCAGCTAGTTTAAATAACGTTAGCTATGCTAATGAACGAATGACACCTGTTAAACTCACCTCAACATGTCTTTTACAGTCTTAACCCACCATGGACAATAGAAAAGTCACTGTTGCAAACAGTGCAGCGAGCAACACTGTCATTATTTTGACCCCTATTAGGCAGGGGTACACTTTAGTGTAGTCTGGGGTGACGTACATTTTATATTTCCTTTTTTATGGAACACTCTGCTATGGTGCGCTCTCGTTCTCTCTTTCTCCCTCTCTCTCTCGTGGTCGCTCGCACTCTCACGCTGTTGCTCACTTTCTCTCTCGCTTTCTCTCTCACGCTCTCTCTCGCTTTCTCCCTTGCGCTGTCTTGCTTTCTCTCATTCGTTCGCTCTCAAAAAAATTGATTTCCATGATATTGTATATAATTTGCGGGCATCAAGGAGCCACTATTAATATGTGGGAGACTCCCAGAACTTCGGGGAGATGTAGGATGTCTGCACTATATTCCCAAAACAACACAAGTAGCAATACTGTATGACAGGAACTCCAGCATCTAAACATATAATATCCTAACTTGGATTGCTTTACTTTGATGCATCAGAATTTCTTGTGTAGGAAGTCTGGCTGCTCTGGGCTTCATGTCTGCGAGCTCAGTGATGTTTTGCTCCACTGTGTGATGAACTGAGGCTGAGGCTGTGGCCTGCTCCGGGCTTCGTGTCTGTGGACTCACTTTCCTTTGGAATGCTGTTGCTTGCTTTTACTGTTTGCATGATTTGTGTTTATTTTCTCCCTCTGTGCATTGGGTGTTTGTTGGTCTTTTTTTCAAATGAGTTATTTCAGTTTCTTGTTCAGTGGCTGCCTGTAAGGAGATGAATCTCAAGATTTTATACTATGATAATAAATGTACTTTGAACTTTCTATTTAACTTTATCACCATAATAGCACTGCTTTTAAAATACTCACTACATTCACAAGGAAACTATTGATAAGAGAAAACACACTCTGATGAATAATTATTAACACAAAGCATTAACTGGTTTCTGTTTCCACAGATGCTGCTTGAGTGGCTGAGTTCATCCAGCATTTCTGTTTTTACTAACATTCGTAAAAAAACATTCAAATTCACAACTGCTTGGACAGTGCAGAAAGATCTAAAACAAGAGGCACCGGTGAAGACTCCTCTTTGAAATGAAGATGAACGGAGGAGCAGATATTTGCTTATTCCTCATTACTACTCCAGTTCACAGGAGGTTATCATTGTCAAATTGTCAATATACAACATAGCGTGTTTCTATGACTATTCATTATGCACATTTAACACTTCAAAGAACGTTAAGAGAACCATGAGTGTGAGCAAAATAATGTCAGTATTCTAAACCCAGTCAACCAATTTGTAGCATTTTCTAAAGATCCAAAAGAAAACGCAAGAGAAAAAGATAAGACTAGGAAGAATTTGTGGCTAGCCTTATATAGTTCAAACTGCACTTTGTTGGAAGTTAGTAATTCCCAACAAGAGGGATAGAAACGAGCAGCATGGTTTAGTGAGATTAAAGCCTTAACTGTTCATTATACCTGGTGTAGTTAAAAGAGCTAATTCAGCTTCAGAGTAGGCTCCTTCCAAACAGCATTCATGTCCATGTAACTGTATCAATGCCAGGAACTTGACCAAAATGAACACTCGAGACTCAATGATGCAGCACACTGGAACAATAATGTGTGACAAAATGCCCTCTGAGATTTTTATATAAGAACTCTAAAGTAAATAATAATGGGCGAGTAAAACAAAATTATAGTCTGTTTGTCTGTGTGTTGAATAAGTTCACCAGACCAGTGAAAGTCACATCAAATAAATCAGTCCAGGCTGCTGTGCACATCCGTTATGTCACAAGCACCTGCTGGTAGGCATTTTCCAATAAATTATCATATCCTTACCCTAAGCTTCTCCACTGTGTAGGGGATTTTCCTTCAACACATCAATAACTTTCTACATACAGTCTGTCTGTCTGTCTGGGTACCATATCCGATGCGGACTCTGGTGACCATGGTTTTCCATATAGATCTATCCTTTGTTTTTTGGATGACTTCCATTTCCTCGATGTGTAGCCCTGGCTATGCTTTTGATGTACATAAACCGAGGTCTTCCTCTAGGTTTGCTCCCCTCGATCTTTCCAGAGAGTATGAGTTTTTCTAGTTCATCTTTCCACATGATGTGCCCTAGGAATCTGAGTTGTCTTTCTCTTATTGTTGGTATGAGTGATCAAGCTGCTTGGGCTCTTCTGAGAACTTCTTCATTTGATGTGTGTGTGGTCCATGATATTTTTAACATTCTCCTGTAGAACCATAACTCAGCTGCTTCTAGTCTCTTTTCCATTGCTAGAGAAATGGTCCAGCATTCACTTCCATAAGTCAGGATAGAATAAATGTAGCACTGCAGTATTCTGTTTTTAGTGTACGTGCTCATCGTTCTGTCTGTTAATATGGTCTTCATTTTTTGGAAAGCTTCTTTCGCCATTCCTATTCTGTATTTGATACCTGTGTCCCACCTGCCATTACTTGTTATTAGGCTGCCAAGATATTTGAATTATACACATTTGAATTATTCCACATACAGTACTGTACAAAAAGTCTTAGGCACCCTAGATTTTTTTTTAATATGGTCTTCACAGAGCCCAGGTCTCAACATCATCGAGGCTGTCCAGGATTACCTGGAGAGACAAACAAGCGAGACAGCCAAAGTCTGCAGATCTGTGGCAAGTTCTCAAAGCTACTTGGAACAACCTACCAATTGATTTTCTGATAAAACTGCATCTGAGAGAATTGATGTAGTTTTAAAGGCAAAGGGTAGTCACACCAAATATTGATTGGATTTAGTTTTTTACTGTTTACTGCTATTTATCATTTTTTTTTGATTTTATAAAAAAATTTAATATCATTACTTTTGAAAGCATCTTTGCTTTACAGAATTTTTTTTACATTGGCCTAAGACTTTTGTACAGTACTCTACAAAATGCTAATCTCTCTCTCTGGCTATCCATCTCATAGGATGATGATGGTTCCTTTCAGTCAGTTAGTGGGGTTTGATATGAAAGGAACAGTGTGTGTGTGAGTGCATTTTAGGTGAGTAGGGGGTTGCCCAGGTCCAGACCCACCCTCTTGACATCCCCTCCCAGATCCAGCGGCATGGTGGAGTCCAAGGCGGCTGGGGGAAGTTCTGTTGCAGTGAATGGCCAGACCAAGCTTCGATGCAAGGGATGCCCTTTCCGCACTTCACAGCACGTGTTCGTAGATGGCTGTTGATCCTACAAGAAGGTTCATCTGCCCTTTGACAGGTCTTGTTCTTCGTCCTGCAGGGTGTCTAGCCACCCTCCATGCTAATAATCCACACAGGAAATGATGCATTAGCAGTATTCATCTGCAATTTATCATTCAGGCTTTTTTTTTTGCAGTGTTACACTTCCGTAAATATAACCAATTGATAATGTGGGTGCTAATTAATAAATTACAGGTTTCCCCCACCATTCGAAGGTAGAGCGTTCCTATGAAACGGTTCGTAAGCCGAAATATCGTAAAACGAAGAAGCAATTACCATTTATTTATAAGGGAAAATTTTGTGAGCATTCGCAGACCCAAAAATAACCTACCAAATCATGACAAGTAACACATAAAACCTAAAATAACAGTAATATATAGTAAAAGCAGGAATGATATAAATACACAGCCTATATAAAGTAGAAATACTTCTCTACAACGATTGCCTGCACAGATCTCCATAGCGAAAATCTGACGCAAGCGTTCTCAGCAGAAAATCTCACGCAAGCACTGTTGGCATAAACACGCTCTCCAGTAACCTTTAAACTATGAGGCTGCCAAATCTACCAAATGACGTGTAAAAATACACAGCCTATATAAAGTAGAAATAATGTATGTACAGTGTAGTATCACTTACTGGAATCGGGAAGACAGCTTGCCGAGCAAACTGATGTTGGTGTGTTAGGCTGAGTCATCGCAGGTTGGGTGGTGCAGTGGCCCCCACCCTCTGGGCCGCCAACCCGATACATTGCCGTGAAGAACGCAGCAGTAGCCAGGAGGTACACAGCACATCTTTAAGAAAAAATCCAAAATAAACATGCTAATTAATTAGGTTCCATCAACAAGTAATTGTCGGCCCAGATCAGAGGCGATGCAATCGGAAATCGGCACTGATCTGGACCGACAATTACATGTCAGCGGCACCTAATTAATTAGCTTGTTTATTTCGGCTTTTTTCTTAAAGATGTGCTGTGTGTCTCCCAGCTACTGCTGCATTCTCCGCGAATCAGAACAGTATCTGTCCGGGGCCACACAGAGCCCAGGTCTCAACATCATCGAGGCTGTCCACGATCAGTTCTTGGACAGCTTCACTTTCGGTCCATTCGCTACTGCATTCGGTTTCGATTGTTATCCTTTCCTCTTCCAATTGCATCAGCTCTTCATCTATCAGTTCTTGGTCATGGGATGCCAAAACCTCTTCAACATCATCTTCGTCAGCTTCCACAAGCCGAACTCACTTTGTCCTTGCTTCGTTCACCACGATCGTAACGCTTAATTATGTCTAGTTTTACGCTAAGTGTAACACCCTTACGAGTTCTTTTAGGCTTTTCCAATACCTCAGAACTCATCTTGCAAACGGTTGCTCACAGGCACGTGTTTAAGCAATGCCGTTCCGAATCCGGGGGAGAGCGGCTGCTCGGGACACGCACTGCCTTTAATCGCGCGCTGATTTCTTATCGCGCACTGCCCTTCTTTGTAACAGTGAAAACACCTTCTGAAAGCAAAAACAGGGTACTAGTGTAGGTCTTTTGTAACAGTGAGGTTTTGTAAAGCGAATGTTCGAAAAGCGGGGGACACCTGTATTGCAGTCTATTGAATGGATAAGAATTTCTTGATAATGTAGAGACCCTTATTCAAAAGACCACAATAATCTATTAAAAATGCAATTTATCTGTTGATAACAATAATGTATGCTCTGAGGTGCATTTTGGGATGTTTCTTTAAATACGTATTTTCTAAGTACATGTATGTTACCATATTAAGATTCATTTTCTTGCAGGCATTTAAAGGAAAAAAGAAATACAATTTCATGGAACTTTATAAATACACTGTCAATCAATGTGCAAAAGATGACAAATTGTGCAAATAAAGTAACTAAGAATCCAGAGCTGTAAAGAGTCCTTGAAGGTGAGTCCGTACCTTGTAAAATCAGTTCAGAGTAGTGGTGATTGAAGTTATCCACCCTGCTTCAGGAGCCTCACTATTGTGGGGTAATAAATAGACTCTGAACCTGGTGTTGTGGCAGCTATCTCCTACCCCTTGGTAGTAACAAGAAGGTGGTATGGCTTGGATGGAGGTCTTCCATGAGCTACTGTTTTTGGGTGGCACAATAGGGTGTCGTTTAGCACAACGCTTTACAGTACAGGCGACCCAGGTTCAATTCCCGCTGCTGTCTGAGACGAGCTGGTACATTCTCCACGTGACGGCGTGGGTTTCCTCTCACAGTCCAAAAATGGACCAGTTGGTAGACTCATTGGTCATTGTAAATTGTTCCATGATCACTTCAGGGTTAAGTCGGAAATTGCTCGGCATGGCTCAATGTTCCACACGGTATCTCAATACATAAAGAAAAACTTTTTCTGCACACCACCTTCTGTAGCTCTTTCCACTCTTTGGTTTCATTGATGCTGAGAGGCTGTCTTCGCAGCACCACTCAGCAGGATTTTCAATCTCTTCCCTCCCCCCCCAAAATGCAGATTCCTCACCACCTTTGATTCAGCCAACAACAGTAGCATCATTGGCAGACATCCCCCTCTCCCAGAAGTTCCGGGAGTCTCCTGCATATTGATAGCAGCTCCTTGACACCAGCAAATTATATACATTATCCCAGAAATCGATTTTCTTGAGAGAGAGCGAGAGGGCAAGGGTGAGAGAGAGAGAAAATCCTGATTGGCCTCTCTTTGTGCTAAGTAGACCCTCAGTGGGTGGGCTTTACAGTCGACCTCTCTCTCTCTCTCTCTTTCATTGTCCATCAGTTCAGTTTAGTGTCCTGCAGCACCATGGCAGCCTGTTCCAAAAATAGAAAATATAAAATATACTTCACCCCAGACTACACTGAAGTGTACTCCTGCCTAACAGGGGTCAAAAATGATGACAGAATTCAGAAGTCAGCTGTCTCACGAAACACTTGTGAATCCAATGTCTTGCAAAATGAACAAATTCATTGACACAGACATTGAGGTTGAGACTTCTGGCAAAATGCTCAAATCTGCCAAGCAAGCCACATCACAGTACAAGGAAAGTTTGCAAAAGAAATAGAAAAGCTACTTGCATTAGCATTGAGACTGCCAACAAA
The DNA here is from genome assembly GCF_030028105.1 of Mobula birostris. Lineage (NCBI taxonomy): Eukaryota > Metazoa > Chordata > Chondrichthyes > Myliobatiformes > Myliobatidae > Mobula > Mobula birostris. The sequence goes on along the minus strand of NC_092374.1, from coordinate 126,887,720 downwards.
ATACTCAATAAGGAAGGTGTGTGTGTGTGTATTTGTAAATAGTTTCGATATGTGATCAAATAAATTGTTGTGTTCTTTCATAATCAAATGTCCTGTATACATACACCCTTGGAGGTCGACCCCGGGGGGGGGGGGGTTGCGGGGGGCGGGGGTGGTGGCGCTACCTTCCTAAAATGAGTTTCTGCAGGGTGGGATGTCTGCATCGGCAACTTTCAATACGGCATTGGAGCTGTCCTGAGCCACAAGTATAAAGTGAGTCGAGCATTAACTACCAGGAATCCACGTTGAATTAGTGGGATACCTTGATAACTAGAAAAGCTGGAGCAGTGGGATGTTTGAACTACAGTTGATTCAAGAACGGAGCTGAGAAGTAGATTTGATCATGATGTTCACGAATGTTGACACTAGATTGGGCCAATAGCCTCTTTTGTATTTACATCCTGTGGATTTATAAGGTGTTATTTTAGTCAAAATGTGCTGTGCAGAAAGGGTAACTCCAGAGAGACTCACAACGTTCAGTATAGGAGACCCGGCTAGGGGCTACCATCATTTTCACATGCGATTACCCCACCAATGGCAGGTTTACAGGACGATAGGAAGATAAAGGTCGGTAACCAGAACTTCTATCTATCATCCTTCCTCTCCCCCACCCCCACACCTTTTTATTCTGTTGTTTTCCCCCTTTCTTTACTGTCCTGAAGAAGGGTCTCGAACTCTAGACCTGAAATGTCCATAGATGCTGCCAGATCTGCTGAGTTCCTCCAGCATTTTGTGTGTGTTGCTTCCGATAAGCGCTACCGGACCGCAACGGGAAATCGTCTCAAAATTATTCCTTGAATAATCAGGGCTCATAGACGAAGAAATGTAGTTTTATGCCAGGGTCTAGTTGCCTCTAAATGCCAGAGGGGGAAACTTGGGGAAAAGCTCAATATCTTGCCACTTATATCGAAAATTTCACAGAAAGTGCGGGCGTCTCACTGGTAATACGCCCACTGTATCCGCCTCTCGGAGTTGTTCAGGTGCGTTTAAGATCACAAGCACCAGTTTTAGAGGCAGCCAGTTCTCGTTCCGATATATCTCTGCCGACCAGTTTAACAAAAAGTACTTCTGATTTAGTAACCAATAATGTGATTAAACTCCGCGTTACGTTAAACAATGCATTTAGATTAAATCTTTCAACACTTGGAAACGTCCCTAAAACGTGGTCTGGTACATATATATATTGTTATCTTTAGATACCACCCCAGGCGAAATACTAGGATTATGACTTCACTCCCACTTCATAACTACAGAGCCAGTAAAATGCAGGAAGCGGACTAGCTTCGGTTCAAGTTGCTTTATAATCCAACTCAATACAACGATTGGAGGGAAAATACTAAATTTGTAAGGCAACGTTTCTGACAAAACACTCGCTCATTTTTCAGACGACGCTCGTCTTTTCCTTGCTCTGCACAGTGCGAGCGAGTGAGAGCAAGCGACTGAGATTCCCTTACAGGAAAAGTAAAAGCCGGATTTGGAAATACTGTAAACCTAAAGTCATACACTGTGAAAGTGGTCGGTTAATCCAGCTCCCGGGTTACCGACACCCCTTGACAGCCACGGGACGGTCTACAATGACGGAGTTCGTTCCGGTCCATGCCCAATATTTAACAGCGGCTCGGGAGGACTCGCCGTGCACCACACACCCCCGCTGCCTCATTCCCAGCGACAATCACTTTAATTCAATTTTTAACTGCGTGCAAAGCACAAAAGCTTCAGCTCATCCTTGTACAAAGAGATGGACGTTCGACAGAGATCGCGGACATTTATCAACAACAACAGAGCTGTTATTTTTTTAGGAAATAAATGTTTTGGTTTACCTGTCTGGTAGGAGGAGGGAAGGTCAAATTCAAAGTTTAGCTGATGTTGTCCAAACAGTGGTTGAAAAGAGAGCAAAGAATGGGCTCCAAACGGATCAGGTTTCTGACCGAAATCCCTCCACCCCTCTAAGGCGGCGCTGGCTCGCACTACGTCATCCAGGGAGAAGTATGACAGGTGAATATTATTATCACACTTCACTAGTACGGTAGAGTTACAGTGGGTAACTAATATGGAAGTGAGAGTTAATAGGTAAGGGTCGCAGGTTTCCTTCACTGAACACCTGATATGAAACAAATTGAGGTTTGGTGGCTGTCCATTGTGCCCGACGTTGACGGGAAACCAGTGGGGGAGTTCAACTTCTCTTCCTCAGAAGTCCGGCTCCAGTGGTACGAACAAGCGTCACAAACTGGGGTTTTCCTTGGTTGCAGCGGATGACCCTGACATCTTCTGTGCTCTCCACGGAGCGTTGTGAGTACCGCCTTCTTGGTCATTGGATCTCACGGTGGATCTTATCCGCCGGAGCAGACTTCTCATGCTAGGACAGGCATGTCCCTATCTAACCGGGGTATGAGGCTGCCGGTTACCCTCACCTAGTTTAGCCCGCCTGTCGATGTGGTGTACCGGGGCGTGACCGCTGTCGCATGCAAACAGCTACCTGGAACCACGGGTGACTGCTGAGTGTCCAGTGGGGACCAAAGTGAGTGAGCTGCCCCGGAACGGACACGGCAAGCTCCTGCATAAGAGGGTTACTCCTCCTTGGGCAACCCATACACTCCACGTTGAAGTTTATGTCAATCTAATCGACAAATCATTAATGATACTCCTTTAGCTTCTTTCCCATTGTCCTAGGAGGAAACTGAACCTGTGTCACCAGCTCAGGACCTCAGATGGTGGATAAAAGGTTACAGACCAGAAAGGTTGGCTCCTTCTCTTTCCACAGATGCTGCCCAACCTGCTAAGTTTCCCCTGCACTTTCTGTTTTTACTGTGGATTTTCAGCATCTGTGGTTTTTACTTTCATTTCCAGCATCAGGCACCTCCACCATCCAGGCCACGGTCTCTTTCTGTTGCTGTCATCAGAGAGGATGGTACAGGAGCCTTAAGTCCCATGTCACCCAGTTCAGGAACAGTCATTACCCCTCAGCCACCAGGCTCCTGAACCAGTGTGGAGAAAATCAAGCAGCTTGGCACTGAACTGACTCCACAACCCATGGACTCTACAACTCCTGTTCTCTGTGTTATTTATTTATGGTGGGGGGGGGGTGTATTTGTACAGTTGGTTTTCTTTTGCATATTAGTTGTTTGTGTGTCATTTTTCATGGTTTATCTTACATTTCTTTGTCCTACTGTGAATGGGCACCAAGGCAACTTAGCGCTTACCGTGACACCATTACAACTCAGAGCACCAGAGTTCAGAGTTCAATTCTGAAATCATCTGTAAGGAACATGTACATCCTCCCCTTGAACATGTGGGTTTCCTCTGGGTGCTCTGGTTTCCTCCCACAGTCCAAAGATGTGCCAGTTGGTAGGTTAATTGGTCATTGTATATTGTCCCGTGATTATGCTGGGGTTAAGTCGGGGGTAGCTGGGCGGCGCGGATCGAGGGGCTGGAACTATTCTGCACTGCATCTCAGTAAGTAAATAAAGGAAAACCATTTTTGCGGCAGTGCTCCATATAAATTTACTCAATAATGGGCTGCTGGCAACATGGTTCAAAGTGCCAGAAGGACCTGTTCTGTGCTAATCTCTAAATAAAATAATATTAAAATAAGCCTGCAAGAAAATGAATCTCAGAGTAGTATATGGTGACATATTCAATTCAAGTTTAATTGTCATTCAACCATACATGAATACAGCCAAACGAAACAGGCATTACTCCAAGGCCAAAGTGTAAAACACAGTACCAACAGTCACACACAGCACAAAGCACACGTGGCACATACAAGATAGCAAGCACATGTAAGATATCAGTAAAATGCAGCAATGCAAAAAAAAGACCAGATCCTGAGTCCATGAATGCAGCAGAAATCTGCAGTCAACCACAATGCAGCTTGTCTTCTGCCGAGCGAACACTAGGGGGCAGCACTGACTCCAGCTTGGACGCCACACCACACTGCCCCGGTGGAGTGCACTGGATTCTGTAGTTGACCACAACACAGCTTGTCTTTTGCCGAGCGATTACAGGAGGGTTAGCACTGACTCCAGCTTGGACACCAGGCCACAGTAACGTAGTGGTTAGCGTGACACTATTACAGCTTGGGGTGTCAGAGTTCCGAGTTGAATTCCAATATCATCTGCAAGTAGTCTCCAAAGACGGTTAGCAGGTATGATATACGTACTTAGATTTTTGAAAACTCTTTAACCTTTGAAAGTTATTGATGGGGGGTAGACGCTTTTGGGCACAGTGAAGGCTTGAAGTACAAGTGTCCTGTATTTATGTTTCCTGTAATGTCCACTAATGGATGCATTATCCGCTCGTGTTCATTTGTCATGGGAGAAATGATCAGCAAGAGTTCATCTATTTCTGAACTGAGAGGGGGTCTCTTCTCTTCTTCTACTATGTCGTCCCTTGGTATCAAGAATGACCTGCTTCCGGTCTAGTTTTGTGTTTTATGAAGCTGTTGAGGAGGCCAACATGAGGTCCATGACCATTGCCACGGGTAGACAGGGATGTGCTTTACTGATTGGAAAGTCTTGGATTAATGGTAAAGTGCTCGTTTTCAGTGCAGAACGCTGAGGTGTTGTAGGAGAGGTCAGCGCGCATGGGAAGTTCACAGAGGGACATAGGTGCATCACTAACCCACAACTCCAGTGAGCTGGGTTCTGCACCTATATTCGCTGGAATAAGGGGTTCTTATGGAAACTTACCAAATATTGAAAGACCAAGATCAGGGGTTCCCAACCTTTTTTTTTGCCATGGACCAATGTCATTAAGCAAGGGATCCATAAACCAGTTTGGGAACCCCTGGAGTGGATGTGAAGAGGATATTTCCAATAGTGAGCGAGTCTAGGGCAAGAGGGCACAGCCTCAGAATACAAGGATGTTCCTTTAGAACAGAGATGAGGTGAAACTTATTTAGCCAGATGGTTGTGAATCTGTGGAATTCATTGCCATGGATGGTAGTGGAGGCCAAGTCATTAGGTATGTCTAGAGCGGAGGTTGATAGGGTCTTGATTAGTAAGGGCATCAAACGTTACAAGAAGGCAGAAGAATGGGGCTGGGAGGAATAATAAATCAGCCCCGATCAAATAGCAGAACAGATTCAATGGCCTAACTCTGCTTGAAGCGATGTTAGAGGAAAGCAGCATCCATCATGCGAGATCCTTACCATCCTGGCCATGCTCTTTTCTCATTGCTGCCATCAGGTAGAAGGTACAAGAGCTTCAGGACTCGCACCACCAGGTTCAAGAATAGTTACTACCCCTCAACCATCAGGCTCCTGAGCAAAGGGGATACGTACCCTCACTTGCCGATCCATTGAGATGTTCCCACAACCAATTTCACTTTAAGGACCCTTTACCTTGTTATCTGATGTTCTCATTATTTATTGCTATTTACTTATATATGCATTTGCACAGTTTGTTGTTTTCTGCACTCTGCTTGATCTTTCATTGATCCTGTTATAGTTACTATTCCACAGATTTGCTGAGCAAGCCCGCAGGAAAATGAACCGCAGGGTTGTATGCGGTGACATATATGCACTTTGCCAATAAATTTAATTTGAAGTTTGGACTTTGAAATGTTAGGAAAGACAAATCAGCAATAAACTGATACACTTTATTTATTGATTTAGCAATACAGTGCAGAGTGGGTCCCTCCAGCCCTTCGAGTCATGCTGCCCCAGCAGTTCCACAGCCCTGATTAATCCTAACCCAATCACGGGACAATCCACAGTGACCAATTAACCTGCCTGGCTCCTCTTTGCACTGCAGGAGGAAATCAGAGCACCCGGGGAAAACCCACTCATTCCATGGGGAGGACGTACAGAGACTCCTTGCAAAATGGCAGCAGAACAGAACTTCAAACTCCAAGCTCTGAGCTGTAATAACATCATGCTACCGCGGCGGGGATTTAAGACATGGTGACACAGACGTTCCTGCAGTGTCTCACTCAGACAATGTAGTCTGCAGCTGCTGTGACTGGACTGAAGGCACTGACTCAAGGTCTCTGATGGAACAGGGTGCTTGTCATATACTCTAAACAACTGATAAGCAGGAAGTCTCCTTTTCCTCTACCCTCCTTTCCTATCATAACTTTCCAAAAGATTTGTGTTGCTAGGAAGAATTGGTTTGCCTCACTCTGGGATGCAAGCCAGGGTCTCAAGTTTTGGAGCAGAAATCATTCTAAACCACATCCATAGCTTCCAGGATTGAGTGCATGCATGAAAAGCAAGAATGCACCCCCTCAACGATGCTCTGGAGTGCAGTTTTTGGATGAAGTAAATGCAAGGGATTCTGCAGATGCTGGAAATCTAGAATAACACAGACAAAATGCTGGAGGAACTCAGCAAATCAGGCAGCATCTTTGGAAGGGAATAACCTGTTGTTGCTTCGTGCCAAGGCTCTCAGTTGGATGAAGTGGTAAAGTGATTCATTTAGGTGACGTGTTGAGCTAAGGACACTTTTTGCATTCTTGAATAACATATATAAACCTATGACTTGATTCGAAGAAGAGCAAGGGATATTTTTTCTGTGTGCTGGTTTATATCTATCCCACATCCTACGTCATTAAAGAATATATAAAGTTATAATGACCACATGGTGAGGGAAATGGCTGTGTGTGACTGGCTCTCACTTCACTTTGCATGGCCAGAGGCTGTTAAAATTACACACGGCATAGTAGACATGGCAGCCTCGTCCTATGCTGCATCATTTTGTGATTCTAAGTTATACAAGGCTGATTTGGTTTCAAGATGGATTTTTATGTTCCAGTCTCTTCAGTGGGATTTGAACCAGCACCCAAGTGACTCAGGAGAATGTAACCAACCAGGTTACAGAAGCTAACCACACACAGTGGCAGCATGGTGGTTAGTGCAATGCTGTTACAGCTCAGTGTGTTCCTGAGTTCAGAGTTCAGCTCCTCCGCCATTCTGTAAGGAGTTTCCATCCATCCTTCTCGTGGGATGTGTAGGTTTCCCCTGGGCACTCCCGCAGGCCAAGATGTACCCGGTAGGTTAATTGGTCATTGTAAATTGTCCCGTGATGAGGCTAGGGTTAAGTCGGGTGGCTGCTGAGCTTGCAGGGCTGGAAGAGCCTGTTCTGAATGGTATCTCAATAAAATAAAAAGGAGGTACAGTGTCCTCAGGACCCACACCACCAGGTTCAGGAACACCTCAATCATTAGTGTATAGAACCAGAGGGATAACTTAACTCATCCCAACACTGAAGGGTCTTTGCCCGAAACGTCAACTGTACTTTACTTCCATATGTGAGTTCCTCCAGCATTTTGTGCGTGTTGCCCACAAACTATGGACTCACTTTTAAAGCACTATTCATCTCACATTCTCGAAATTTATTATTTATTTCTTCTTCTTCTATGATTACTTTCTTACCTTTTCCTATTTGTGGTTTGTTGCTTTTCTTGCACGTTGGTCGTTTGGCCATCCTGCTGGGTGTGGTCTTTCATCGATTCTATTGTGCTTCTTGTATTTACCATGGTTGCCCACAAGAAAACAAATCGCTGGGTTGTATATGGTGACATGTATGTACCTGGATAACAAATTTACTTTGAACTCCGAATTTTGCAGGTTTTTTGTGGAACTCTGACTAGTCTGTACTTGGAATATGTTTCCACAGTGAAGTCAGGATCTCATTTCCATAGGAGGAAATGCCTTGAGGGTTCAGCAGGCCGACTGCAATGAGAGAAGATTAAGGTGACTGCACCTAAATGCAGATGTTCGGGACTGAAAATATATTCAGCAGGTAGGGTTAGTTGATTGCTCATTTCATTTGTCAAATGAAAGAAACCTATTTCACTTAGGGTTCACTTAGCTTAGGGGTAACTGGGGTTGTGCATTTGCTGGGTTGGTCCAGAAGGGCCTACTCGGTGTGGCATCACTTAATTAATTAACTGCAATATCCAATATCTTTTATTCCCTTCATTAATTAATCAAATTCTCCTTTGAACATAACAGGTGAATCTCTCCCAGTGCCAGTAAGGCAGTGCCAGTGCAATCTATCTAGATCACAATTTACTCTCTGCCATGACTTCTCCAAAAACCTAATCTTTGCAGTCACTTTGTTACAGGTAGTTTGAGTTTACCAAGCACTTCTTCAACTAGAAAGATTTCTTTTCTGGTCACTGTCAGTACCACATTGTGATGGTCACAATGTGTGTGATCGGTCCCAAGAGGTTAATTCTACAAATATTAGAGGGAAAAAAAGTTTTGTGCAATAATAATAGTAATGGAAATACAGTAGATAGTAAAAACTGAAATAAATCAGCAAATGTTTATTATCTGAAATTGCTAGACACAATGTTCGGTCTGGAAAGTTATAATACACCCAGTCCAAAGACAAGGTGCAACATGGCAGTTTCACTCCCAGCTGTTTCTGGCATCTCCAAGTCTGAATGCTTGAAACAGAAATGAGCAAAACCGTTCTGAATTGTCTTAATGCTTATTTCTCGCCAACTTGATTAATTTTCCAGATTTTCTCTAATTCCACTGTTTAGAATAGAATAGTTCATCACTCAGATCTGATGGATTAGCCAAAAGTTGGCAAAACAAGTTCAGATATTAATTACAATGCCTTCAAATTTAGGTCATTTGTTTTCAGAATCACTGCACCTTCGGAGCTGCCAAGTATCCAGGGAAACCAGTACTATAGTAAAGTTGAGCAATGTTTCAGTCTTTTAATGTAATAACAATTTGCCTGAGTGGAAAATAAAATTCTTACTTTTTATATAATAAGGGAATTTCAAATGTGTTTCAAAAGGTTTTGGCAGCCAAAACAGAAGCAAAAGCTTTTGAGTCTGAATTCCCAATGCACCGCTATCAGTTAATATTATGATCTAATACAATTCTAAAGCATCATATCAGGGCACTTACTTTGTTTGGGTTATGCTGTCAGAGAAAATGGTTGATTATCTTTTGCACAAGGGACTTCACGGGATTTGAAATGAAAATTGATCATTCATGCAGATATTTCAATGCATTATGTCAACCTTCACAGTTCCTTTTAGACAATAAATTTCAGGACCTCACTTTGGTACAGATCAACACCAAGTACACATTAGTGTACTGGCAATATGGGAGAAATGTGCATGCAACAGTAACCAAGATACTGTTTAGCATTCCTTTGTTCACATGAATCATACACGAATAAACTGCTATGTAATAGATGTTAGATTAAATTCTGAAAGAGAAGATTAAATAATAAACATAAGGAAGTCTGCAGATGCTGGAATTCAAAAGCAACACACACAAAAAACACAGGAGGAACTCAACAAGTCAGGCAGCATTTTGTATGTGTTGCTTTAGAAGATTAAATATCCAGACAAATATGGACAGAAGAATTTCTTACAAGGTTGGTGGAAGTGGCTGGTTAAGATGGCACTGGTGATGTCCAGCAACTACTTACCGGCGGCAAAAAAACAAAACAAAGAAAACTGCTAAATACCTTATTAATAACACTTTATTCATAACAATCACTAATAACAATGGAGAGGCCAGCGGTGACAGAGGTGGAGGCGCAGGAAAGGCACAGTCGAGGCGAGAGACGGTGTGGTCGAAGCAGAGTCGTAGCGTTCCCGAGAGCGAGGGAAATCCCGACATCTTATCAATTTAAGCACCGGGCTGAATTGGAAAGATTGTGAATGGGCAGAATCGGGGTAGCGGGGTCCATGCCCAGAGCAGTCCAAGAGTGAGGAATGACCAAATGTTTGGATGATTTAGGCGCCAGGCCAGATTGAAAAGGTCTGGGTTTTGGGACCGGAGGTGAAATGAGGGCCGGTTCTGCCTGGTCCTGCTCACTAATCCGCAATGTTTACTCATCTCTGTGCTGAACTGAGACTGTGGCCTGTTCCTGCTGCAGTGATGCCTGGCTTTCTGTCTTTCATCAAACTTCAGTTCTGAAGCTATTTGCTTACTCTTACAGTTTTTCTTTCTCTCTCTCTGCATTGGGTGTTTGACAGTTCTTTTTCTTTAATTGGTTCTTTTGAAGTTTTTTTGTTTTGTGGCTGACTGTTAGGAGTCAATTCTCTAAGGTTGTACAATGCATACATACTTTGATAATAAATGTACTTTGAACTTCAATTATCTGAGGTATTGCATTTCAATCTTAAACTATAAGAATGAAATATCAACTATAAAGAGGTCCAAAAAGTCATTTGCATGGTCACTGGTCATGATCTTAGTTTCTTCATTCACAAAAATTCCTCACAGTTCCATGCAAATCTTCAGTGAGGATTGGGGTCTAAATTTATGTACAGAATGCTGGTTCAATTAATGGTAAGGTTGGTTCCAAAAAATAACCATCAAAAGAAAGAAAATGTCACATTAAATGTTAGCTTGACCCATGTTCCTTTGCTCAAACACAGTATCAGCTCTGTACCAATGACAGCTCCTCTGAAGGTCATTTTTAAAATTGCTTTATATCTGGAACTTTAAGGTAAAATTAGCTTGGACTCCTGCGGCTTCTGATAGAAAATAAACTTTCCAGACCCTTCAGTTTAAATCTGAAACACAGTAAGCCTTAGAACTATGTGAAAATTGGGATGGTAGGGTGACCAGGTGCCAGTGATGTTCACTTGGTTGTGCCAACTATTTCTGTAGATCCTGGCAAACATACTTGGATATGACTGCACTAATCATTGGTCTGAGTGACTGAATACATCCAGGAAAAGGTGCCAATCTGTGTCACCTGATGTTAGGATGCTTTTGTCCACCATGGATTGTCAGATGACTTCCAGACAGAAAACAGAGGAATGGAATTTTAAAAAAAACATTATTTAACACTAGAATCCCACAGGTATCTCACAAGATTTGTACTGATTCAACAGTTGTTCATAATTCATTTTAATGATTTAGAATCAAGCACATTCTTCATGAATTTGAAGATAATACCAAATTTCAGGAAGGTAGCCAATGCTCAGGAAGACTACAACAAATTACAGAAGGGAAAATGAGAATAAACAAAAAGACTGCAGATGTTGAAAATCTGAACTAAAAGCAGACAGCACTGAAAACTCTGCAGGTCAAGCAGCACCTGTATACATCATCCTTAAGAATTACAGAAGGATATCTGCAGAATGGGCAAATAATCGGCGTTTGAAGTTAACACACATAAATGCAAAGCAGTTCAATTTTGAAGATGCAGTTGGGAGGACACATTACTTGCAAGATGCAAGTCCAACTTGGGTGGAGGAGCAAAGAGAGAGATTTCAGAACAGCAATGACTAAAACTTCCTCTCAAAAGTCCAATCCTACATCTCCGTCAAGAGAGGTGGACACAGGTAAGGCCAGCAAGAGAGGTGGACACGGGTGAGGCCAGCCAACAGGGGTCTGGTGAAGCTGTAAGTGGAAGAAGTGGATTGCAGAAACATTGACGAACTCAAACCATACTATCAACTTCGGAGTACAATGGAACTAAGTAGTAATTTCTAAAACAAGTGGAAGTGTTGAAAGTGTTGACACTATTTCGCTTCACACACATGGGGCCTGACCTTCTGAATATCTCTGTATTTTCTGTTTTCGACTAAAGGTTGGCAAGGTTGTTTTAAAAAAATTATCCAGGCACATAGGTTTCTTGCTGGAGGGATGTTTAAAGTTTAAAATTCAAAATAAACTAATTTAAAGTAAACATATGTTATCATGACAGTGGATTACAGTTAATTAATTTGGCAACAGTTAACTACAGTAGCCACTCATTTGGGACAACTCTCGAAGAACAAAAAAAATTGAGAAAATAGCCAGAATTCCCTTCATTTAGTTGGTAATATGCCACTTAATTGGGACAGGAGATTATTGCAAACTGTTTCTAACCAGCAACAGTCACATGCATTTGCGTGGCCATAAGACACTACGCTATGCTTAGACTGAACAATTTTTAAAAATACATTCAGCTGTGTGTGCTTGTGTTCAAAAAGCTGGCAAGAAATAAGCAGGAAGACTGCTTTGCTCACTGCGGTTTCAAGCTTTCAGGCTTGGCGCTGCCAGAAACGGCTAGGAGTGAAAACAAAATTATTTCACTCCTTCCATCAAGTTAGGACCTATGAAGAATTTGGAGGTATCTGCAATCATCTTGAATGTTGCAATGAAAATGAAAATCTGGAGGATGCAATCATTGAAAGCATTGTTTGAAGGCAGTCCATTATCTGCACTAGGTATCAGTGCTGATTTTGTTAATTTACAGTCAATCAAAAGATCTCTGTGGTGTACACTGAATGCATTCCTCCTTCTACAACTGTTAGGAATTAATACAATTTTATAGTACTGCAGTAGTATTGGTACTGTTCTAATTTGTTCTGTATTTTATTTAATTACCTAATTTGTTACTCATTTAAATGGTTGTTTTTTTTATATACCTTTTTAACCATTTCTATGAAACTTTGGCAAAGTGGGGCAGCTGCTTAATTGGGCCAAAATTGTCCTGGTCTCTATGTGTCCCAATTGTTGTGTTTACTGCAAATACATTCCTACTCAGTTTTATGAAAACAGTAGGATTAAAACATATCCTGTCCCGTGGTCAACGTAAAATAGTTTCGTATTAGGAATACGAAGTCTCTGATGAAGGGCCTTCTTAAGCAACACACACAAAATGCTGAAGGAACTCAGCAGGTCAGGCAGCATCTGTGGAGATCAATAAATAGTTGACGTTTCAGGCCGAGATCTTTCTTCACTAATGGAAAGTAAGAGGGAAGCCCCCAGAATAATGAAAAAAGAGTAAAATGTTTAAATTACTTGCAAAATAAACAGAGAAATATAGAAAACCTACAGCACAATACAAGCCCTTCGGCCCACAAACCTGTGCCAAACATGTACTTAACTGAGGAATTACTTAGGGTTACCCATAGCCCTCTATTTTTCTGAGCTCCATGTACCTGTCCAGGAGTCTCTTAAAAGACCCTATCGTGTCTGCCTCCACCACCGTCACCAGCAGCCCATTCCACGTATTCACCACTCTCTGAATAAAAAACTTACCCCTGACATCTCTGTACCTACTTCCAAGCACCTTAAAACTGTGCTCTCTTGTGCTAGCCATTTCAGCCCTGGGAAAAAGCCTCTGACTATCCACACGATCAATGCCTCTCATCATCTTATACACCTCTAAAAACAGAAAATGCTGAGAATATTTAGTGGGTCGAGCAGCATCAGAAGAGTTCCTGACAAGTAGAAGCAGTCAGAAGCTCCCTGACCAGTTGAGTATTCGCATCACTTTCTGCAGTTAATTCACATTAAATGTTAATACTTCTTCATCATTAACTTTCCTGCCTAAAGGAGGAGATCTGGTTTTTCATTAACTTGATTTTTTTTGTGAGATGTTGTTGATTCCATAATCTACAGTATTTGTCAAATTTTTGAAATTTTTAGATCACTCAGTTCAGTATTCCAGCAGCAAATATTCTAATAGTAGGTGACCATTTAAGAAATGTATCAGTTGTGGGAGAGACACACGTTATACATTTAATATCTTAGAAAGCTAGGGAAATACATACAAAATACTTTACCACTAATTCAAGCACGGTCAATATTAATATAAATATCCTGAGAGCACTCTCTCTGAACAAGTCCAAACGCTGCTCACCCAATACATGGAAAAATAAGTAAGTTTTTAAAAACTTTAGCCCTCTCATTTATTTACATTTGAGAATTTCGGGCTCAACATGAAATGACTGTTGTAAATGCAGGATAAGGCTTTTGTTCCAGGCTTCTACTTTATACTTTATTGTCGCCAAACAATTGATACTAGAGCGTACAATCATCACAGCGATATTTCATTCTGTGCTTCGTGCTCCCTGGAGTACAAATCGATAGTAAATATTAAAAATTTAAATTATAAATCATAAATAGAAAATAGAAAAATGGGAAGTAAGGTAGTGCAAAAAAACCAAGAGGCAGGTCTGGATATTTGGAAGGTACGGTCCAGATCCGGGTCAGGATCCGTTCAGCAGTCTTATCACAGTTGGAAAGAAGCTGCTCCCAAATCTAGCCGTACGAGTCTTCAAGCTCCTGAGCCTTCTCCCGGAGGGAAGAGGGACAAAAAGTGTGTTGGCTGGGTGGGTCATGTTCTAGCAGCCATGCCTGTTGCCTGTGTCACAATAATCTTTCTCAGCAGCATCTCCCACTAGTTTAGAAACTTCTATGACCTAAAGAGAAAATCTCCATGCTTTGATTGTAACAGAAAATATTAATTTCCTTCTGTCATACCATGTTATTAGTCGTATCTCTTCATCAAAGACCACACCAGTAATTGAAGGTTATTATTGATAGAACTAATATAACTCTGCAGGGCACCCTTGGGCAAGGGGTAACACCTACTTAGCCCCCAATCAGGGCCACATGAAGCCATGGGAGCAGGTGGTGAATGGTCGTATGAGCAGCTGATGCATATCACAAGTCCTGGTTATGTGACCACTGACACCGGGCAGACAATCTCCGAAGAGTATTAATAATGGCTGGGGTCACTGTCTTGCAAAGACACGCCCAGAAGAAGGCAATAGCAAACCATTTCTGTAGAAAAATTTGCCAAGAACAATTGTGTCATGCAAACACCACGATCGCCTATGTCATACGACACGGCATATAACAAACAAATGAATATGACTGAACATGCAGATATCAAATGTCTCACAGCAGCACATTAGGCTGGACTGGAGTTCAATACTGGATTCTCAAGCTTATCAAATAATAACTTTACTCGCATGGTAAAGGTCAGTTTGCATCGTATAATCTTTGTGGAAATAATTTGTCTCAGTAATTCTATCACTACAATTTTAACTGCTTTTGGATGTGTTTTTCTTCCTACATATCTATCATCAGATGCAAACATAACTTCAAAGTACAATCACTGGAATAACAATTTTAGCCTTTGGTTTAACTACATCCCAAATCTACTTTCAACCATAACATATGATGAAGTCTTAATTTATTTGTTACAATTATTGCTTTTGAGGTTTCTGACTTGCCAAAAGAAATGCATTTCTAGATTACTATCCAATAAAGTTAAAGATAAGAAGGGTCAATCTGATAGGATTGTATCATCAGTCCCTCCAACGATCAGCGGGAATTGGAGGACCAGATATGTTGAGAGATTGCAGCTACAGTGGCATGCGGAAGTTTGGGCACCCCTGGTCAAAATTTCTGTTACTGTGAATAGCTCAGCGAGTAAAAGATGACCTGATTTCCGAAAGGCATAAAGTTAAAGATGACACATTTCTTTAATATTTTAAGCAAGATCACTTTTCGTATTTCTATCTTTTACAGTTTCAAAATAACAAAAAGGGAAAAGGGCCCGAAGCAAAAGTTTGGGCACCCTGCATGACAGTACTTAGTAACACCCCCTTTGGCAAGTATCACAGCTTGTAAATGCTTTTTGTAGCCACCCAAGAGTCTTTCAGTTCTTGTTTGGGGGATTTTCACCCATTCTTCCTTGCAAAAGGCTTCTAGTTCTGTGAGATTCTTAGGCTGCCTTGCATGCACTGCTCTTTTGAGGTCTATCCACAGATTCGAGATGATGTTTAGGTCAGGGGACTGTGAGGGCCATAGTAAAACCTTCAGCTTGTGCCTCTTGAGGTAGTCCATTGTGGATTCTGAGGTGTGTTTAGGATCATTATCCTGTTGTAGAAGCCATCCTCTTTTCATCTGCTCTTTTGGCTGCGGCCAAAATTCAGCATCAGAAGTTTGCAAAGGAACATCTAAAAAAGCCTGGTGCATTTTGGAAACAAGTCCTGTGGACTGATGAAGTTAAAATAGAACTTTTTGGCCACAATGAGCAAAGGTATGTTTGGAGAAAAAAGGGTGCAGAATTTCATGAAAAGAGCACACAGTCTTTCTCCCAGGAAGGGTTGCTAAGAACGGGACAGCATAAGATTAAAATCAGAGTTGAGAGATTTAAAAGGGATATCAGAGGCATCTTCTTCACTCGGTGTATTGGAATGAGCTGCCACAAATAGTGGTTGATGCAGGCATGTTAGCAACATTTGAAGGGCATTTAGATAAGTACACAGATAGGAGAGGTATAGAGGGCTTTGGACCAGAAGCAGGCAGATGGGATTAGCTCACTGGGCAACACGTTCAGCATGGATGCATTGGACTGAAGGGTCTGTTCCAAGCTGTATGATTCTATAATTCTAAGAAAAGGCTTTTAAATATAAATTGTAATTTAATGCATTGAGATTGTAGGTGGCAGGTGGTTAGGAATTATAATCTAATCAGTTTTGAGCGAATTAAGCAAAATCAAACAATTAAACCAAGTTATTATTGAAAACTTCTATTACTGTTCTTTTGACCTCATTCCAAGAGTTCCAACTGTCAAATCAGGCCAGAAGAGCTCCCAAATTCAACCTTCAGGCTTTCCTGTGTTGTTTGACTTCTTCCTGGGCTAAACTGGAATAAGCTGTAATTTGTCTCGAATCATTGGGTCCAGTTGGTAGAAAATCTGTCTGCAGTTTCTACTCCAGTAATCATGCAATTGCCGGCCGGTGGTGTAGAGGCATCCACACTGGACTCTGAGGTGAGTGGTCCCAGGTTCAGATCAGAACGGCTCCTTGCAGACTTTCCATCTGTGCTGGGTTGAGCGTCGAGCTAGCAACTCGGTCTCGCAAAAAACAGAAAAATGCTAAGGAAACAGCAGATTTGCCACCCAATGCACCACAAGGCACAGAAAGGAACGATCGTGAATAAACCAGAAAAGAATTGCTCCAATGTGACCAAATAGTTTGCAGACATCATGTACAGATTACAATTGTATTCACCAGGTGTCAGAAAGCAACATCACCATGCAAGCAGAATACTATTTTTAGCATAGGAAACAAGGTAAAAAAAAAGAGATTCAACACAAAAAAAGACTCTGTATATATCATGTTCATTAAACATCCTCTGGTCTTCCTCGCTTGGCAGTTAGGACTCACTGAAGGTAAGTCAGGAGTCCATCATGACAGCAGTTTTGCCCATTTGATAAGTTCTATCCAGTCTTTGTATGCTTTTAAACTCAAAAAATGACATCACACTCCTTTGAGTGTAAATGTCTGGAAGTATCAGGAAGGCAGTGCTTTCCTTCTGCAGCTGGCATCAGACAACGTGGCTGATGGATTTAAAGAACTCAGTCAGACTTGACTTGCTGCTGCATCAGATCTGTAAAAGGAGTAGAAGAGGTGCTGTGATCCAGATTATGTTCTGCATCCCAATGCTGGAAGACGAAGGCAACCCATGCAGCCGTTTCACCATAAACACCGCATTTGTGTGATTCGTTGGCACTTCAATGTTACAGATCATCCCTTCACAACAGGAAATGCACTCCTGAAATAAAAGCACAAGAGACCTTTCATCAGGACTGAAAAGGAAGTGGGGCGGGTGAAGCCAGAAAAGGGTGGAGGGAGGGGAAGGAGTACAAGTTGGCAGGTCCATCACATATAGACCCCTCCCCACCTACTCGCCGCTGCCATCAGGAAGAAGGTACAAGAGCCTCAGGATTCACACCACGAGGTTCAAAAGCAATTACTGCCCCTCAACCATCAGGCTTTTGAACCAAAGGTGATAACTTCACTCAGCTTCACTCACCCCATTGCTGAAATGTTCCCACAACCTGTGGACTCACCTTCAAGAACTCTTCATCTCATATTCTCAATATTTATTGCTTGTTTATCTATTATTATTATTATTATATTTGCACAGTTTCTTGTCTTCTGCACTCTGGCTGAACACCCAAATTGGGCCCTTCATTGATTCTGTTATGGTTATTATTGTATAGATTTATTGAGCATGCACACAAGAAAATGAATCTCAGGGTTGTATATGGTGACACAGAAACATAGAAACAGAAATTAGGTGCAGGAGTAGGCCATTCGGCCCTTTGAGCCTGCACCACCATTCAGTGCGATCATGGCTGATCATCCAACTCAGAACCCTGTACCTGCCTTCTCTCCATACCCCCTGATCCCTTTAGCCACAAGGGCCATATCTAATTCCGTCAAAGTGACATACATGTACTTTGATAAATTTAATTTGAACTTTGAACCTTAAGGTGATAGTTGCAGCCAGGTGAGGGGGAAATATCCTCATTAAAGTCACATTCCAGTTCATTTAGGATCAGTGCAGGAAAATTACACTGAGGTTAAAGTTCAGCCTTATTGAAGAATATCCTCATGGAATAGCAGAGAAGCAATGAGGGGCCAAATGGTCACTCCTGCTTCTATTTTTCAGTATTTAATGGCACAAAAAGAGACCATTCAACCCAAACCATGCATTTCTACCTCAATATTGCCTGCAATTTACATGTGTGCCTAATGCCTTTACCTCCACTGACTCTTCTAACACTCCTGCAACTCAACAAGGCACCAATTCATTGCCAACTCAGTTAGGCTCTCCTGAGAAAATGCTCAGATACCAACTATCTTATTTTAATTGCACCTGTTGAAAACTGGTTAAAAGGATTGGTACATTTATGGCAATATCTGATTTTAAAAAAGGCAAGTTAGGAGGCTGAGATTGTATTATCGAAAGGTTTGTCACCAGCTGTAGATGATGTCAAAGTCAAAGTACATTTATGATCAAAGTATGTATTCCATAAGCCTCTCAAAGTCAAACCCTCTGTCCACACTGTGAGAGGAGGAAATGGGTAAGGTCAGCTAACAGGGCTCTGGTGAAGCTGTACAGGCCAATCACCTGTACAGTGGATACAATGGATTACAGAAACATTGATGAACTCTAACCATATCATTGACTCCGGACGATGGAGCCAGGAGGTCATCGACGGTCTATGCTCCACTGGAACCTAAGGGCTTAAGAAGAAGAAGAACGTATTCCAGATACAATCTTGAGATTCATCTTGACTGAACTGAATGTCTGAACTATTGGGTGTCCCAACCTTTGCTGTGCTAGAGTCCAGGGGAAAGTGCAGGAAGAAAGCTAATTAATCCATTGATACATTATAAATGAAATTATAGGTATACAGTCCCTTATCCCAAATTCTGAAATCCAAAAAACTCCGAAAACCGAAGTTTTTTCCGCCAACAGCTGACGTCACTCAGGTGTGACGTGGCAGCACTAGCAGAGGCCACCAGACCTCAGTTCTGGCTCAGCGCTCATACTGGTTACATGTGCATTTTCTGTTCGCTGATATTTTGTGTTCACTGTAGACTTTGTGTTTAATTTCACTGTGAAAATGTCAAAAAGAGCTGCAGATACCCCTATGGGTAACAATGAGAAAAAGAGAAGGAAGCATCTATCATTATCAATAAAGCAGAAAGTGGAGTTATTGCAGAAGCTTGATCGTGGTATGTCTGTGTGGCGTCTTACTGAAGAATATGGTGTCGTAACTACCACTGTATATGATTTAATGAAACAGAAAGCCAAGTTACTGAAGTCTTATAGTGACAGTGACATTCCACATTTATTCCAATAAGTCATTTACCATGAGTTTGATTCAGTTCATTTGAAGCTGTATATTTTTATGTTTAATTGAATGTTTTTGTTGGAAATAAAAAAATGTTCTTGTCATTATTCCCTAAACAATACAGTATAACAACTACTTACATAGCGTTTACATTGTATTAGGTATTATAAGTAACCTAGAGATGATTTGAAGTATAGGGGAGGATGTGCGCAGGTCCGGAGCTCTGCCAGGTCCTAAAGTCCACCACACTGAGACAGGTTAAATAAGGGACTTGAGCATACGTGTATTTTGGTATCCGCGGGGGGGTCCCAGAACCAATAAGGAGGGATTCTGAAATCCGAAAAATTCTGAATTCCGAAATGCAACTGGCCCCAAGGATTTCGGATAAGGGATTGTGGACCTGTACAGGAGTCAAAAGTAAATTCTTTGTTCCTTAGGTCTTCCACCGGGCAGCTGGGATGACATGGAGCCATTAACTGTATAGCATATCTGAGTAATTTTCATCTGGTTTGTAAATAGCTATTGTTGAAAAATAATAAAAATTATGTCTTACTTCGGCAATTGTAGTCACAGATACAATTTGTATAAAATATGCAAAATGCTATAACATTGTTAATGAGAGATTTTTCTGTGACAGTAATCAACTTAAACAAACTTGCATCAAGTACGAAGAAGAAAGAAACTTCCTGTGTACCTAAATAAATGTTGTTCTGTCTCCAAGCATCAATGTTCTAAGATAAAGATATAACACGTAATGTACATAACATGCTTATAAGAGAATATAAAATCACCCTTTACTTCTAAATCTTTGGTTCAAACTTTCCTTTATTAATTAAAACGTACACATTAGTAAAAATGTGACCCTGTTTCATCTTTATTCTACGTTTGAGACTAAAGTTAGGAAATGAAAAAAATTATCATAATGGTCGCCTGAAAGGGATCTCCTCTGGGCCCCAGAGCAGCAAGTGCACTGGGTTTCAACTAGGATTTGTTGCTGTTAAGTAACAAATCCTAGTTGAAAGAGATAGGATTAGGAACAAATTCCTGGGCATAAGAGTCCATTTAAGAGGATGGCAGTCTACCAGGACATCAATACCAATTTACATCTTTCAAAAATATTGCTTTTCCCTCCAGCTGCTGGTGAAATCCACAGCTGGTTGTATTTATTCATTGCGTAACAGGGCACACCAGTGGGCCTACTCCTCGATGCCGACTTCAGCATAAAATCACTGGGATGACAGTCCAGTGTAGTGCAGGGGGAAAATTTCATTGTGAGATGAGACATTAAGCTCAAGGTTCTTCTGCTCAAGTTAATATTCAAAGGTTCATTTATTATTGAAGTATACAACTCTGCAATTCTTCTGCAGATAGCCACGAAATCGAGTAAGTGAAGAGCGGCAGCAGGATCACCAACCCCCAAAACCTCTCCACCCCACACAAAAAAATAAACAAAAAGGAAACAGGCACATCATCTCCCAAATCCCTCTTCCCCACACACAAGAAAATAAGAAATCGGGCAAAAAACACAAAATACAAAAAAAGCACATGACTGAAAAAGAAGTCTTGTGGATAATGAAGTAGGTTTTCAAAGCTTGCAGAGAAATTTAGGACAGTTAGAAGAGTGGGCTGAAAGATGGCAGGTGGAGTTTAATGCTGATAAATGTGTGGTGCTACATTTTGGTAGGACTAATCAAAATAGGACATACATGGTAAATGATAGGACATTGAAGAATGCAGTAGAACAGAGGGATCTAGGAATAATGGTGCATAGTTCCCTGAAGGTGGAATCTCATGTGGATATGGTGGTGAAGAAAGCTTTTGGTATGCTGGCCTTTATAAATCAGAGCATTGAGTACAGGAGTTGGGATGTAATGTTGAAATTGTACAAGGCATTGATGAGGCCAAATTTGGAGTACTGTGTACAGTTTTGGTCACCAAATTATAGGAAAGATGTCAACAAAATAGAGAGAGTACAGAGAAGATTTACTAGAATGTTACCTGGGTTTCATCACCTAGGTTACAGAGAAAGGTTGAACAAGTTGGGTCTTTATTCTTTGGAGCATTGAAGGTTGAGGGGGGACTTGATAGAGGTATTTAAAATTATGAGGGGGATGGATAGAGTTGAGGTGGATAGGCTTTTTCCATTGAGAGTGGGGGAGATTCAAACAAGAGGACATGAGTTGAGAGTTAAAGGGCAAAAGTTTAGAGGTCACATGAAGGGGAACTTCTTTGCTCAGAGAGTGGTAGCTGTGTGGAACGAGCTTCCAGCAGAAGTGGTTGAGGCAGGTTCGATGTTGTCATTTAAAGTTAAATTGGATAGCTATATGGACAGGAAAGGAATGGAGGGTTATGGGCTGAGTGCAGGTCGGTGGGACTAGGTGAGAGTAAGAGTTTGGCACGGACTAGAAAGGCCGAGATGGCCTGTTTCCGTGCTGTAATTGTTATATGGTTAAGTCTACTGTCCAAGTTCACTTCTGAAATGCAGAAAACCTGGGCAATATTCTCCCTCTCCGTGCAGATCGATCTCACCAGTGATAAAAAGGCAGTCTCCCCTCTCTGTGCAGATCAACCTCCCCAGTGATAAAAAGGCAGTCTCCCCTCTCCGTGCAGATCAATCTCACCAGTGATAAAAGGGCAGGCAGGCAGTGTTTCAATCTCCCTCGTCACTTTAATCGCTGAACAATGGAAGCTTTAATCAGTGAAATGGAGTCGAATATCAGCTCACAGCCTTCGCACCGCGGGCTTCCCGTATGTTGCCTCTGCCTCCTGGAATACCCTCAGAGACGGCAAAGCACTGAGCCACCCAAACGATCTCCAAATTGCAAATCACAGGCTCCAACAGTTATAGAACCACATTCAAAATGAGAAACAAATGTAAAAGACAGAAAAGAAGAGAAATATATGGTTTCATGAACTATCCAGAAGATGTCAACCTAAGAAGCATTGTATGCAAGCGCCATCTTGACTGGAAGACTGGAAAATGAAAGTCTGGAGAGATATTCAATATTTATCACCCATAACACTTATAGAGAGATTATTTTTCATTATTATACTTTTGCCTTTGCAAATAACAGTGTATGCATTAGCCACCTGTTGGCTATATTTCCAATGTAACTACAATTCTGGCACTAAATCAGAACGTCATACATGAGAGTATGTGAAAGATGTGATATAAATGCAGATCTTTCTTTAGATAATGCACAAAATTGTTCATATATATTACTACAGTCCATAGCACGGAAATTGGCCCTTCAACCCAAAATGGTTATCCCAGGACTTACCGTATAACCAAATTTCCTGAAATGATGGCACCCCACAGAACGGCATTCTTCCTTAGAAACACATCTCTTTGAAACTGATTCACTCCCGCCGTGACTTGTAAATCTGTGCACCGTCAGGCAATACGCCGTGTCTGTTACACAGAAAAATAACAACAGCGTTGTGAGACCTCTTTGCAAACCAATCTGAAACCCATAAAAACAGGTTGTCCATTGTTTTGTTTTAAACCCTGTCTATTTAAAAGAAAGCATTTAATATCTCACAATTTTAAAATTTAGTTCTCCTAGTGAAAAGATTGAAAAGGTCAGGGTGTCAGAACCGGAGCTGAGGGGCAGGCCGATTCTGCCCAGTTGTGCTCGCTGCTCCGCGACGTTTACTCAGCTCTGCACCTAACATAGGCCGTGGCCTGCTCCAGCTGCAATGCTGACCGGCTTCATGTCCGTGGTCCCACAACGTTTATTTGGCTCTGCAATGAACTGAGGCTATGTCCTACTCCAGCTGCAGTGATGCTTGGCTTCGTGTCTTCCATTAATTTTCAGTTCTGAATGCTATTTGCTTACTTTTATTGTTTGCAAGACTTTTTCCTCTCTGCGCATCAGGTGTTTGACGGTCTTTTTTTTAATCGGTTCTTTCGAAAGGCTGGCTCTGTAATAGGAATCAAAATAGACATACTACAGGCTGTGGTAGAGCTAAGGACCCTCTGAAAAATTCTGGCATTGTGGACAATGTTTCTCACCCTGTCCTGCATGCCATCCTGATTGAAAAGAGGAACACTTTCAGTAATAGACTAAAGCAACTGTGCTACCTCTGGTAAGGCTCTGAAAACCTGTGCCAACCAACTGGCAGAAGTATTCAAGGCCATTTTCAACCTGTCACTGCTGCGGGCAGAAGTTCCCACTTGCTTCAAAAAGGCAACAATTATACCAGCGCCTAAGAAGAATAATGTGAGCTGCCTTAATGACTATCGCTCGGTAGCACTCATATCTACAGTGATGAAATGCTTTGAGAGGTTAGTCATGACTAGACTGAACTCCTGCCTCAGAAAGTACCTGGACCCATTGCAATTTGCCCTTCGCCACAATAGGTCAACAGCAGATGCAATCTCAATGGCTCTTCACATGGCTTTAGACCGCCTGGACAATACAAACACCTATGTCAGGATGCTATTCATTGATTATAGCTCAGCATTTAACAGCATTCCCATAATCCTGATTGAGAAGTTGCAGAACCTGGGTCTCTGTACCTCCCTCTGCAATTGGATCCTTGACTTCCCAACCGGAAGACCACAATCTGTGTGGATTGGTGATAACATATCCTCCTCACTGACGATTAACACTGGTGCACCTCAGGGATGTGTGCTTAGTCCACTGTTCTACCCTCTCTATACCCATGACTGTGTAGCTAGGTATAGATCAAATACCATCTATAAATTTGCTGATGATACAACCATTGTTGGTAGAATCTCAGATGGAGACGAGAGGGCATACAGGAATGAGATATGCCAACTAGTGGAGTGGAGTCGCAACAACAACCTTGCACTCAAGGTCAATAAGATGGAAGAGATGATTGTGGACTTCAGGAAGGGTAAGATGAAGGAACACATACCAATCCTCATAGAGGGATCAGAAGTGGAAAGAGTGAGCAGCTTCAAGTTCCCGGATGTCAAGATCTCTGAGGACCTAACCTGGTCCCAACATGTCGGTGCAACTATAAAGAAGGCAAGACAGTGACTATATTTCATTAGAAGTTTGAAGAAATTTGGTATGTCAACAAAAACACTCAAAAACTTCTATAGATGTACTGTGGAGAGCATTCTGACAGGCTGCATCACTGTCTGGTATGGTGGGGGGCTACTGCATAGGACTGAAAGAAGCTGCAGAGGGTCGTAAATTTAGTCGGCTCCATCTTGGGTACTAGCCTACAAAGTATCCAGGACATCTTCAAGCAGCAGTGTCTCAGAAAGGCAGCGTCCATTATTAAGGACGTCCAGCACCCAGGGCATGTCCTTTTCTCACTGTTACCATCAGATAGGAGGTACAGAATCCTGAAGGCACACACTCAGCAATTCAGGAACAGTTTCTTCCCCTCTGCCATCCAATTCCTAAATGGACATTGAACCCGTGAACACTACCTCACTTTTTTAATATGTATTATTTCTGTTTTTGCACGATTTTTAATCTATTCAATATACATATACTGTAATTGATTTACTTATTTATTTATTATTTTTTCATCTGTATTATGTATTGCATTGCTCTGCTAAGTTAACAAGTTTCATGACACATGCCGGTGATAATAAACCTGATTCTGATTCTGCTCCAGGGAGCATCATATGAGGTCATTCTTACTGTTGTTGGCTGAATGAAGTCACTGGAAAAAATTACTGGAAGATACAAAGCAGCTTCGTTATTCAACAAAACAAGGTACAGCAGGCATCACGTGGAGATGCTTTCAGTTGAAAGATCTGCTGCCCCAACATGGGATTCGATATTTTTTGTGCCAAAATCAAAGGACAACTCCAAATGTACAATATATGGACAATGCTTTCTTTGAAAGTACATACAACCTTCACACCTCCTGGTTTACATCCACACCACAGACATCCAAATGAATTTTAATCAGCATTGTCTGGTCTGAGATTCACTGACTTTAGGAACTCATTGTTCAGAGCTGCACTCCAAATTAAATCCACAATCCATATTCAGGTGTGAAGACTGGTAGCCAAATCAGTTGCTAAATGTATATGTCCTAAACACAAAAATCACTCTAACACTTACCCTCAGCCACCAGGTTCTATAATGAGTCAACCTAGAGCCGGGGAAGTGATCTTGTAATCTTTGACTTGTAAATCCTGTATATCTTATTTTATTTTTGGTAATTATTTTTTATTCTTTCTTACTTCTAATATTTGTATATCTGTGCACTAACAATGCTACTGTGACACTGTAATTTCCTTTGGGATTAATAAAGTATCTATCTACCTTTTGAGTTTCTTTATTTTGTGGCTGCCTGTAAGGAGATTAATCTTAATGCTGTATAACGTATACATACTTTGATAATAAATGTACTTTAAGCTTTGAAATAAAGGGGAGCCTTAAACTCAAGTGGAGAGACAATTACTAATCTAATACCTGACTAAGGATACTACAATGTTACTAAGTCATGTACCTTCACATCATGATGGTTTATGCATTTTTCTCCATAAAGTCTTTATTTTATTAAAAAAAACAAACCCACTATCTCTTGACAATTCAAACACGAGAAAATCTGCAGATGCTGGAAATTCAAGCAACACACAGGCCAGGCAGCATCCATAGGAAGCATTTTGTGTGTATCTCTTGACAATTCAGAAGTTTTAAAACATGATGAATAATTCCAAAAGAGGAACATGATGTGACAGCACTGACCCTTTTCTGCAGTTGGTAGTGTGGCCGAGCGGTCTAAGGCGCTGGATTTAGGCTCCAGTCTCTTCGGAGGCGTGGGTTCAAATCCCACCACTGCCAGTGAGATATTTTCCCCACAAACAAATACCTCAATTTAAGGACTCTTATCTTGGTATTTCACGTTCTTCTTCTTTATTACTAATTATTTTAATTTGCATTTGCACAGTTTGTTTTCTTCAGCATTCTGATTGATCTTTCATTGCTCCTGTTATAGTTACTATTCTATAGATTTGCTGAGTATGCCTGCAGAAAAATGATACTCAGAGGTGTATGTAGTGACACTCTGTTAATAAAGTTTACTTTGAACTTTGTTCACCAACAGTGGCTTGCACCCTGTAATCAGGATGAAACTTTTG
Source organism: Mobula birostris (assembly GCF_030028105.1). Taxonomy (NCBI): domain Eukaryota; kingdom Metazoa; phylum Chordata; class Chondrichthyes; order Myliobatiformes; family Myliobatidae; genus Mobula; species Mobula birostris. Next base: position 126,861,230 of record NC_092374.1, on the reverse strand, counting down.
TGTAGAGTGCTATTTACTTCATGGTAAGTTTCTTATATAATATTTGCTTTGCAGGCTTGGTATAAAATTTCACCCAAATCCATCTTCTCTTCTGAATATTGATCCACCTTTTCTATAAAGACTTCATACTTTTTGTTTTGACATTCTGTTCCTGAGTAAGCGATTTGTAATAGTTTTTATAGATTTAACATTAGCAGAATGTGTATTGCATGTTTTAGGATGCCCACCAGTATTATAGAACATAATAAGGAGTTTCAAACAAGCATCAAGTTGGATGAGTCTCCGGGACTAGACGAGATGTACTCCAAGCTACTGAGGGAGACGAGGGAGGAGATTGCTGAGCCTCTGGCAATGATCTTTGCATCATCAATGGGGACAGGGGAGGTTCCAGAGGACTGAAGGGTTGCAGGTGTTGTTCCCTTATTCAAGAAGGGGAGTAGAGATAGCCCAGGAAATTATAGGCCAGTGAGTCTTACTTCAGTGGTTGGTAAGTTGATGGAGAAGATCCTGAGAGGCAGGATTTATGAACATTTGGAAAGGCATAATATGATTAGGAATAGTCAGCATGGTTTTGTCTAAAGCAGGTTGTGCCTTACGAGCCTGATTGAATTTTTTGAGGATGTGGCTTACCACATTGATGAAGGTAAAGCAATAGATGTAGTGTACATGGATTTCTGTAAGGCATTTGATAAGGTATCCCATGCAAGGCTTATTGAGAAAGTAGGAAGACATGGGATCCAAGGGGACATTGCTTTGTGGATCAAGAATTGGCTTGCCCACAGAAGGCAAAGAGTAGTTGTAGACGGGTCATATTCTGCATGGAGGCCGGTGACCAGTGGTGTGCCTCAGGGATGTGTTCTGGGACCCCTACTCTTTGTGATTTTTATAAATGACCTGGATGAGGAAGTGGAGGGATGGGTTAGTAAAGTTGCTGATGACACAAAGGTTGGGGGTGTCGTGGAGAGTGTGGAGGGCTGTGAGAGGTTACAGCGGGACATTGATAGGATGCAAAACTGGGCTGAGAAGTGGCAGATGAAATTCAACCCAGATAAGTGTGAAGTGGTTCATTTTGATAGGTCAAATAAGATGGCAGAATATTTATTTCAATTCAGAAGCAATTTTACTTGCAACTAACACGTTTCTCAGGTGTTGTGACATTTACCCAAGGGCTTCTGGCCTGGCTTGGTTTGCTTGACCATACATTGTAGTACGGTCATCTAGAGTGTTAGTGAGTATTCTGGTGTTAGGTTATTTAGCAAAATATTAACTTCGGCAACTAACCTCAGCAGCCAATCTTTAGACCTGAACATGGACCGTTGATTAAATTTAAAATGCAGCCCTGGACAATAGGTTCCGAGAGCTATGAACAGCGGTTAATTGAAAAACCAGGCAATGCTGATTAACATTCATTTTGGGTGCCTGGAGTGCGGGTGTGAAGAAGGAGGTGTGGAAATCAAATATAATTCAAAGGAAGCATTGTAGATACAATGTAAATTTAGAACTATCCTTTGACCTTTAGAATATAACACGTCATGTAAGGGCCTCTTCCGTCAGAAAGAGTCTCAGTTAGTTGAATAAATATTACTTTATATCTCCAGTGACTTTTTTCACATTACAACACAAAGAGAATTACTTTTCTGAAACACTCATTCTTATGCTGCTGGTAAAGGGTTCACATCCGTATTCATCTGGGTTGAAGAGTAAACTCAACCAAAACACGAATGTCCTCCTTCCTTCTGCCAGATATATTTCGTATTTTCCCCATTCCTCCTCAGTCCTGAAACATTGACCGTCTACTCTTTCCCATAGATGCTGCCTGACTGCTGAGTTCCTCCAGCATTTCGTGTGTGTTGTTTTGGATTTCAAGCTTCTGCAAATGTTCTCGTGTTAGGAACAAGAATTTGTTGGATAAATTTGGAAGGAACAAGAATAGAAACATAGAAAACCTACAGCACAATACGGGCCCTTCGGCTCACAATGCTGTGCCGAACATGTCCTTACCGTAGAAATTACCTTGGGTTACCCATAGCCCTCTATTTTTCTGAGCTCCATGTACCTGTCCAGGAGTCTCTTAAAAGACCCTATCGTATCCACCTCCACCACCATCACCAGCAGCCATTCCATCCAATCACCACTCTCTGTGTAAAAAAACTTACCCTTGACATCTCCTCTGTACCTACTTCCAAGCAACTTCAAACTGTGCCCTCTCATGTTAGCCATTTCAGCCCTGGGAAAAAGCCTCTGACTATCCACACAATCAATGCCTCTCATCATCTTATACACCTCTATCAGGTCACCCCTCATCCTCCGTCACTCCAAGGAGAAAAGGCCAAGTTCACTCAACCTATTCTCATAAGGCATGCTCTCCAATCCAGGCAACAGCCTTGTAAATATTCTCTGCACCCTTTCTATGGTTTCCACATCCTTCCTGGAGTGAGGTGACCAGAACTGAGCACAGTACTCCAAGTGGGGTCTGACCAGAGTCCTATACAGCTATAACATTACCTCTAGGCTCTTGAACTTAATCCCATGGTTGATGAAGGCCAATGTACCGTATGCCTTCTTAACCACACAGTCAACCTGCGCAGCAGCTTTGAGTGTCCTATGGACTCGGACCCCAAGATCACTCTGCTCCTCCACACTGCCAAGAGTCTTACCATTAATACTACATTGTCATCATATTTGACCTACCAAAATGAACCACCTCACACTTATCTGGGTTGAACTCCATCTGCCACTTCTCAGTCCAGTTTTGCATCCTATCGATTTCCCACTGCAACCTCTGACAGCCCTCCACATTATCCACAACACCCCCAAGATGAGCAAATTTACTAACCCATCCTTCCACTTTCTCATCCAGGTCATTTATAAAAATCACAAAGAGTAGGGGTCCCAGAACAGATCCCTGAGGCACACCACTGGTCACTGACCTCCATGCAGAATATGACCCATCTACAACCACTCTTTGCCTTCTGTGGGCAAGCCAATTCTGGATCCACAAAGCAACGTCCCCTTGGGTCCCATGCCCCCTTACTTTCTCAATAAGCCTTGCATGGGGTGCCTTATCAAATGCCTTGCTGTGTTGAATGTGTTGGATAAATTTGGAAGAAAGTAAAAACTACACATTTAGAAGGAGGACTTTGTCGCGTAACCTTCTAAATAAGTCCTCTCCCTTGTCCACTTTCCCACCTAGCTCCTGTGTTCTTGGATCTCCTGTTGTGCTTGAAAAATTGAGCTCAGCTTGAATACATCCAATAGCTAAACGCCCACTGCTCTCTGTGCAGTGGAATTCCTACCCTTTGCATTAAGAAGTTTCTCCTTTTCTCAGCCATGAGTGGCAGATTCCTCTCCCAAATTTATTTTGTGATTATGCACTTTTGTCAAAGGCAGTCCAGCCAGGATTTTCTACAGTTGGTCCCTTTCACAATGTGATCACATCACATTCTTCCAGTCTCTGGTAAACACAGGCCAACATTGCTTAATCTGTCAGGCTAAGAGAGAAATGACTCGGTCAAGATGGAATGGTGGAGCAGACTCAATGGGCCGAATAGCATAATTCAATGGTTTCAATGGTTGATTTAATATCAGAGAAGGTATACAGTCTGCCAGCTGGTGGTATAGTGGCATCAGCGCTGGACTTCGGGGCAAAAGGTCCCAAGTTCGAATCCGGTCCTGTGCAGTAGCTCCCCCCCTCCCCATACCAGACAGTGATGCAGCCTGTCAGAATGCTCTCCACGGTACATCTATGGAAGTTCTTGACTGTCTTAGGTGACAAATCAAACCTCTTCAAACTCCCAATGAAGTATAGTCGCTGTCTTGTCTGATATGTTGCATTGATATGTTGAGACCAGGTTAGATCCTCAAAGATCTTGACACCCAGGAGCTTGAAATTGCTCACTCTCTCCACTTCTGATCCCTCTGTGAGGATTGGTTTGTGTTCCCTCGTCCTACCCTTCCTGAAGTCCACAATCATTTCTTTTGTCTTACTGACATTGAGTGCAAGATTGTAGTTATGTCAGGATGCTGTTCATTGACTATAGCTCAGTATGTAACAGCATCATTCTCACAATCCTGATTGATACGTCACAGAACCTGAGCTTCTGTACCTCTCTCTGCTATTGCATCCTCAACTTCCTAACCGGAAGACTACAATCTGTGTGGATTGGTGATAATATATCCTCCTCACTGACAATCAAAACCGGCGTATCTCAGGGGTGTGTGCTTAGCCCACTGCTCTACTCCCTCTATAACCGTGACTATCTGGCTAGGTATAGCTCAAATACCATCTATAAATTTGCTGATGATGCAACCATTGTTGGTAGAATCTCAGATGGAGATGAGAGGGTGTACAGGAGCGAGATATACCAGCTAGTTGAGTGGTGTCACAGCAATAGCCTTGCACTCAGTGTCAGTAAGATGAAAGAGCTGATTGAGGACTTCAGGAAGGGTAAGACGAAGGAGCACATACCAATCCTCAGAGAGGGATCAGAAGTGGAGGGAGTGAGCAATTTCAAGTTCCTGTGTGGCAAGGTTATAACCTGATCCCAACATATCGATGCAGTTATAAAGAAAATAATACAGCAGCTATGCTTCATTAGTTTTTTTGATTGAAGAGATTTGGTTTGTCATGTAAAACACTCAACAATTTCTATAGACGTACTGTGGAGAGCATTCTGACAGGCTGCATCACTGTCTGATATGGGGGTGTGGGGGCTACTGTACAGGACTGAAAGAATCTACAGAAAGTTGTAAAATTAGTCTGCTCCATCTTGGGTACGAGCCTCCATAGTATCCAAGACATTCAAAGAGCATGACTCAGAAAGGCAGCGTTCATTATTAAGGACCCCCAGCACCCAGGGACATGCCCTTTTCTCACTGTTAACATCAAGTAGGAGGTACAGAAGCCTGAAGGCACACACTCAGCAATTCAGGAACAGCTTCTACCCTCTGCCATACAATTCCTAAATGGACATTGAACCCATGAAAACTACCTCCTTTTTTAACATATATTATTCTGTTTTTGCATTATTTTAATCTATTTAATATATGTATATATTCTTACGGTGATTTATTTATTTCCTTCTATATTATCATGTCTTGGAATGAACTGCTGCTGCTGTTAACAAATTCCACGACACATGCCAGTGATAATAAACCTATTTCTGATTCTTTGCCCATGTTTGGCTCAAATCCCCCCTAAATTGGCATAAACATCATTGAGGACCTCACATGGTTGGTACATACTGGCTGTGTGGTGAAAAAGGCACAACAGCACCTCTTTCACTTCAGACGGCTGAAGAAGTTTGGTATGGGCCCCCAAATCCTAAGAAATTTCTACAGGGGCACAATTGAGAGCATCCTGACTGGCTGCATCACTGCCTGGTATGGGAACTGTACCTCCCTTAATCACAGGACTCTGCAGAGAGTGGCGCAGACAATATTCAGGACATTTACAGAGACAGGTGTGTAAAAAGGGCCCGAAGAATCACTGGGGACCAGAGTCACCCCAACCACAAACTGTTCCAGCTGCTACCATCCGGGAAATGGTACCGCAGCATAAAAGCCAGGTCCAACAGGCTCCGGGACAGCTTCTTCCACCAGACCATCAGATGGTTAATTCATGCTAACACAGCTGTATTTCTATGTTATACTCACTACCCTGTTGTACATACTATTTATTATAAACTACTATAAATTTCACATTGCACATTTAGACGGAGATGTAACAAAGATTTTTACTCCTCATTTATATGAAGGATGTAAGTAATAAAGTCAATTCAAATTCAAAAAAAAATCCTTCCTATCTGTTTACATTTTTTTCCATAGATGCTCTCTGACCTGCTGAGTTCCCCCAGCATTTCCTGTGTTGCTGTGTCTTTTATATGTTGTTATTGTAGCTGCCTCTGTACTTGACTTCTTTTATTTCCCCACTTACGCTGCATTAACTACTGAGTGCTTTGAGCATTGTCTGTTTTCATTCCGAATGTCCAACACCTGTAGTTTTGTTTTGCTTCAATGCCTATCTGCAGCTTCTGTCATTTGGTGTCAAATTTTGTTTAATCATCTTTCTGTGAATGACTGGGATATCTTATTTTTTACATTGATGTCATGATGAGGCCACACTCAGGTTGGAGGAGCAACACCTTATATTTTGTTAGGGTAGCCTTCAACTTAATGGTGTGACCATCGATTTCTCGAACTTCCAGAATTACCTACCCACCCTCTCCCGCACCATTCTCCATTCACATTTCCTCTCTCACCTTATCTCCTTACCTGCCCATCACCTCCCTCTGGTGCTACTCCCCTTTTCTTTCTTTCCATGGCCTTCTGTCCTCTCCTATCAGATTCCCCCTTCTCCAGCCCTGTATCTCTTTCACTGATCAACTTCCTGCTCTTTACTGCACCCCTCCGAGTTTCACCTGTCCCCTTGTATTACTCCCTCCCCTCCCCCCAGCTTCTTACTCTGACTCCCTATCTTTTTTTCTCCAGTCTTGATGAACGATCTTGGCCCAAAACGTCAACTCTTCTCTTTTCTCTAGATGCTGCTTGGCTTGCTGAGTTCCTCCAGCATTTTGTGTGTGTTGTTGGGATTTCCAGCTGTAACATGCTGTAGGGTTTCACTGCTATGTAACATGTTGTAAGGTTTCACTGATAATACAATGGTTTCTCTGTAGCAGCAATGTTTGGTTTATGACTAGAGATAACGGGGTTGGGAACGCTGATGTTCTTTCTTGTGAGTCTGGAAGAGATTGTCATGGTCTTTTGCCAGGGAGAGATGCGGAGAAAAGACACGAATGGAGAGAGTTGGTAGACTGCCGGACAGGTTGGATTTGGAGCGAGGGTCCAAAGGGTGGTGTCGATCAGAGGAGGTCGATGGTGGACGATCGATTTATCAGTGAGCGCCAACATTGCGCAATAGACTGTTTCATAAGATTGGGCCCTTTTACTTTTTTTTGTTTCCTTTACTAACCAAATAGTCAAAGTAAGAACTATAAAGATTAATCGTTTAATCACATATTGTGTACTGTTTGTTATTTCGGGGTACTGATTTGTAGCAGGGGACACATCATTCAGCATCCACCCAAACAAGATTTCTGAAGTTTGGCTGGGCCTAGCGCAGCTCTCGTTTTAATGCAGACCAGTGCTGAGGTAATGGTAGCTGGGGGCGGAGATTTCAAAGACTGGGTTCTCTCATTTCTGAGGAGTGAGGGGAAAGATTGGTTGGATTTGGAATGTCCAATTAGTCCACGTTCACCGGTGAAGAGTGAGAATTCTGAGTTAGTATCCACCCTTGCTTCTCCGATGAATAAATGGAAAAATCAGATTCAAAGTCCCAGCTATGGCGGGCTCCACCTATTCTCTGGAATAATGCCCACCTCTGAAGGGGAGGAGGAGTACGAGACTTGGGCGGAGCGGACCTCTCAGTTGTTAGATGAGTGGCAGTGCTCTGATGATGTAAAGCGACAGAGATTAGTTGAAAGTTTGAATAGGCGGGCCATTGATATTGTGAGAACTGTCAGGTTGAAACATCTGGTAGCAACAGCTGTCAATTACATGCAAGCACTGTTCAATGCTTTTGGCCCGACTGGAAGCCCAGTAGAGCTCATGGTGGGGTTTCAGAACATGGGTCAGGAGAAGACGGTGAGGGATATGAACTTGCTTGACGTATTGGTATATCTGGATGACCTCAGAGTATTTGGATCCACCTTGGAAGAACATGAAGCGAGGCTGCTGAAGGTGCTGGGCCGCCTGAAAGCTGAAGAGTTAAAACTTTCCCTGGACAAGGGCCAGTTCTGTCAAATGTCTGCTATGTTGGGCACACAGTCTCACAGGATGGGGTAAGAACCCAACTAAGATCGAGGTGGTTACCACTTGGCCAAGACCCCAGACTGTGAGCGCTCTGCGCTCGTTCCTCGGGTTCTGTGGTTACTATCGGAGGTTTGTGAAAGGCTACACAAAAGTGAGTCACCCGTTGGATCAGCTTCTGTGCGGTTACCCTACCCCTGGGGAAGAAAGGGAAGGGGGAAAAAGGACAGGAGGGTGGAGAGTATCTTAGCCCGTTGGAGCCCTTTGGACCGAGGTGGGATGCAAAATGTGAGGAGGCCTTTCAGTCGCTGAAGGAGTTGCTGACCTAGGCGCCAGTGCTGGATTTTGCGGACCCCCATTACAATATGTACTGCACACAGATGCCAGCCGAGAGGGTTTAGGGGGCGTCGTGTATCAGGATCAGGGCTCCGGGTTGAGAACTGTTTCGTTTGTCAGCCAGAGTCTGTCGCCCTCCGAGAAAAACTATCCCACGCACAAGCTGGAATTTCTGGCATTGAAATGGGTGGTGGTGCATAAGTTGAGTGACTACCTCTATGAGTCCAAGTTTGAGGTGAGAACAGACAACGACCCCCTAACTTATATCCTGACCTCGGCAAAACATGCCACAGGCCATCGGTGGTTGGCAGCATTGTCTGCCTATGATTTCAGCCTGAAGTACCGGTCGGGGAGCCGGAACATTGCTGCTGATGCTTTGTCCTGACGGGCGCACGAGGGACTGGACAGGGACGAGGAGTGGGAGAGCGTTCCTGCCCCAGGGGGTGAAGGCCATGTGTCAGTTTGCCATCACCGTGAAGGCAGAAGGAGGGACAGGAGTGAGTGGTGGATTAATTGGGAGTTTCTGATGACACTATCCCCCAAGTTTATTGTAACCTGACTGCTCTGAAGACAAATCAGCTGCCGGACTTAAGTTCTGGGGAAGTGGCAGCTGCTCAGCGAGATGATCTGGGCATTGGTACCATTTGGGCGGCAGTTGAAAAAGGAGACATGGCTCAGGTGGAGAGGATGAAACACGCGTTGGTGCCTCCATTACTACAAGAATGGTCTTGGTTGGAGTTGAAGAACCAGATCTTATACAGGGTCATGTCACCCCCCCAACCGACCCCGGCGTCACCAGCTGGCTCTGCCTGAGAAGTATTGGAGGATGGCGTTGAAATCACTTCATGATGATTCTGGACATTTGGGGGTGGAAAAGACCAATGGATTGTTTTACTGGCCCGGGATGAAATTGGAGGTTGAAGAATGCTACAAGTCGTGCATTTGATGCACACAGTGGAAGACACTGCCTATGTGGGCAGCTCCTTTGTCCCACTTGTAGAGTGCAGGGTCCCTGGACCTAGTGTGTATGAATTTCCTGTCAATAGAACCTGATGCCAGCAACACGGCGAATGTCTTAGTCATCACGGACCACTACACCGGATATGATCAGGCTTTTCTTACCAAGGACCAGAGGGCGTCTACGGTGGCAAAAGTGTTATGGGAGAAGTATTTCATTTAGTATGGCCTTCCCAGGTGAATACATAGTGATCAGGGACAGGATTTCGAAAGCAGACTCATCCATGAGTTACTGGGCATGCTTGGAGTTGAGAAGTCGAGGACCACACCCTATCATCCGCAGGGTGATTCCCAGCCAGAGAGGTTTAATCGGACCTTGCTAGACATGCTCGGGACCCTGGAGATCAGCAAGGAGAGCAGGTGGAGTCAATATATTGGGCATCTGGTTCACTGTTACAACTGTACATGAAATGAAGCTACTGGGTACTCGCCATATTATCTGATATTTGGGCGCGAGGTAAGGTTGCCCATTGACCTTTGTTTTGGGACTGACGAGAGTGACTTACCACCAAAGACTTCTCTGAAGTATGTATCTGACATGAGAAGAGGGTTGAAAGGGCTTATGAATTAGCTGGGGTCGCAGCAGCCAAGCAGAATCAAGGAAATTAAAGGAGGTATGATCAAAAGATGAGATTCTCCCAACTCCTGCCGGGAGACTGAGTCCTCATAAGGAATTTGGGACTACCTGGAAAGCATAAATTGGCTAACCGCTGGGCGGCTATGCCCTATGTCAAGGATCCCCAACCTGTTTTGCACTGCGGAGCGGTTTAATATTGACAATATTCTTGCAGACCGGCCGACCCAGGGGGTGGGGGGTGTGGGTAGGGTTGCCAATGGACAAGAGTAGCAGTCAAATACGTTGTGTTTACCCAGAAAAGACTACAATGACCATGAAGCCTTGCATGGGCACCAGTGCGCATGCCTGACCTCCGCGTGCATGTACCTGCTGATCTTTTTCCCCTGCAAATCGTTTTTGGTGATTCTGTTCACGCGGGGTGCGGGGGGGGTATGATGTTAATCATGACCGGAATATAGGTGGTAAGTGGCTAATACACTCAATTTCGTTTCTAAAAGGGTTTATCTAATGAATTTAATATTAAACACAAAGCGCATATTTCCCTCGCATGAATATAGTGATAATTCAATTATCGGGGAGGACAGGAGAACTTGAAGTAAGCGTTGAACGAACTTCCAGTAGAAGTGGCAGAAGCAGGTTCGATACTATCACTTAAAGAAAAATTGGATAGGTGTATGGACAGGAAAGGAATGGAGGGTTATGGGCTGAGTGCAGGTCGGTGGGACTAGGTGAGAGTAGCGTTCGGCACGGACTAGAAGGCCCGAGGTAGCCTGTTTCCATGTTGTAATTGCTATATGGTTATATAAGTAAGTCTATAGCATCATAACATTTTAAGTAACGTTTGGATATTAAACACACAGCACATATTTTCCCCGTATGAGCATATAAAACCATTGCAACACACCAATATCGCTGAATCAGTGGGAGCCCTGGGCTTGTTTCTCTGCAACAAGACAGTCCTATCGAAGGGTGATAGGAGACAGCAATACTCGAAGGGGATTCCTTATGTTCAGTCTATTCCGCAATTAGTTTTTGTTGCGTTCATTGAAGAAAACTCCACTTCGCAGAAAAATGTTGGAAATGGAAGCAACGTTTTCAGTGCCTTTGTGGCTATCTCAGGATATTTAGCCTTGACTTTGATCCAGAATACCGGCAGAGACGTTATGTCAAACATACTTTTCAGCCTGCCGTCATTTGCAAGCTCAAGGAGTTGATCTTCTTCCCACGCTGACATGGCTGACACGCGGGTAATGACCTCGCATGCGTTCAAGCTCAACAGTGGGCGTGACAGGGAATGAGGAAAGGTGCAGCTGACTCCTATCGCCAAATCATATCGTTTCCTTGCGGCCCGGTAGCACATGCTTTGCGGCCCAGTACTGGTCCGCAGCCTGGTGGTTGGGAACCGCTGCCCTATGTGGTGGAGAGTCAGATGCCAAACCTACCAGTTTTCCAGGTGAAACCAGAGGATGGGAATGGGCCTGTCAAGATTCTCCACCAGAACCTCCTGTTGCCCCTGGGTCAAGAGGTGCAAGTAGACCCAGAGACCGACTTGGAGCCTACACCTAGTAAGAGGACTCTTCAGAAACGTGGGGTGACTGCCGGGTCCCCAACAGGCGGGGTTAGGCCGCCCCCATCCCTGAGGGGGATACTGATTGTGAGGATGAGGACCTGGATGTGTGGTATATGCTGCCTTTCGCTAACTCCCCAGTGATTGAGAAAGAGACTCCCAGCCCTTCTCCCACTGAGACAAGTGAAGTGGGGGGGGGGGGGCCACCTGTCGGCAGCCTGGGTTGCAACAGGACTCTGCAGGGGAGGAAGCGGGGTTTGATCACGGAACAAAGGGCTCCGAGTTGCATGTGAACACGAGTGATAGGTCGGGGGAGGCCTCCCCTGGTAGACCGGAAGTATCCCTAGTAGTGTCGGAACCTGAAGAGTTAGATGATGGGGTGCGGAGGTCGCAAAGAAGTAAGAGACCACCGGATAGGTTGGTCTACATAGCACCAGGGGAACAGAGTGTGACCCCTACTGTGTTGGGGAGCTATGTCACTGCCTTTTACACCTGGATTGGGCTTTGTGTTTTGCAGGAAGGGTTGGTGAATTATCTCAACATCATGAGGACATGACTAAATTTAGTGGGGGAAGAGGGTAACATGCTGTAGGGTTTCGCTGCTGTGTAACATACTGTAAGGTTTCACTGATAATGTAACGGTTTCTTGGTAGCAGCAATGTTTGGGTTATGACTAGAGATAATGGGGGTAGGAATGCTGTTTGTTCTTTCTTGTGAGCTGGAAGACAGATTTTCGCGGTCTTTTGCCGGGGAAAGATGAGGAGAGAAGACGCAGATGGAGAGAGTTGATAGACCGCCAGAAGGGCTGAACTTGGAGTGAGGGTCCAAAGAGCAGCGACGATCGGAGGAGGTCGATGGTGAACAATCGATTTATCAGTGAGCTCCAACATTGCGCAACAGACTGTTTCATAAGATTGGGCCCTTTTTCTTTTTTTTTCGTTTTCTTTACTAGCCATATAGTCAAAGTAAGAATTATTAAGCTTAATCGTTTAATCACATATTGTGTACTGTTTGTTATTTTGGGCTACTGATTTGTAACAGGGGACACATTGCGCAGCATCCACCCAAACAAGATTTCTTAAGTTTGGCCGGGCTAGGGGCTGTCACCCCCTGTATTAAGCCACTAGCCGAAGCGAGAGTTACACAGCATTAGCAGATTTTTTTCTCATTTGTAAATGTAAGTTACACTTACTTTTGTACAACAATAACATGCTCTACATGCTGTTAGAGAGCTCTGTAGTCCAGGGGTTCCCAACTATTTTTATACCTTGGATCCACGGAGCCCAGGATGGGAACCCCTGCTGTAGTCAGACAAGGACACCAATGGGGCACAGAAAACAATTTGAAGCAGTGCAACATTTTAAAGGGAATCTCAGTTTCCTGTCTGCTCAGAGTGGAGAAAGGGCATTTGGGATGGCATTAAGAAGTTTGGGAGCGCACAGAAGCCCCGTGTAAACCTTATGGAAGAAATATGCAATAATGTCGAGGCTGAGGGGGGAGGATGAAGCAGTGTTCAGCTCACTAGCTCAGGCCTTACTCGCCTCAGCGCTGAACTGACTCTGGGGCTTGGGCTCACCTTCGGGGACTCTGCTTCATGTTCGGTGTATTATTTTTTCACTTCTTTATTGCTTAAATGATTTGTTTTTTTTTCCTACATTGGATGCTTGTCGGCCGTTGCTTTGTAGGGTTTTGCTTTTGTGGATTCTATTGTGTTTCTTTGTTTTGTGGTTGCCTGCAAAAAGATGAATCTCGAGACTGTGTATTGTAAACGTACTTTGATGATAAATGTACTTTGAACTTTGATCTTATGCTTAAGAATTATTTTCTCTCCCATCCCATCAGCCATCTATTGAAGCATCAGTGGTTCCCACTTCAGTCTCAGTAACCACCTCAGAGCCCAGAGAACCGCAGAGTAAGCTAGTTACCTTTGATTCCCAGGGATTGCCTAAGAAAGAAATGAGAGTTGAAGGGATGTTGTCTAGTCCACCTAAGCCAGCCTCCTAACACAGGGTTAAAACCACTAAAGAAATCAATGGTAAAAATAAACAATTACACTTTATAATTGCTTCCTCTCCCCTCCCCCCACCTTTTTACCTGGGCATCTTTCCCTTCATTTTCAATCCTGAGAAAGGGATTTGATCCAAAACGTCAACGGTTTATTCATTTCCATACATGCCGAATTCCTCCAGCACTTTGTGTTTGTTGCTCTGGATTTTCAGTATCTGCAGATTTTCTCATGTGTATGATTCACACTTTACATTTATCTATTGTATGGCCCAAGCTCAATTAAATATCGGGGTAACATTTTTCACAGATAGTTTAATGCAAGCCTTTAAACACTGACAGAAATAAAATAAGGAATAAATGACAGAGCCCTTCTTTATCTTAAATTGATTTATATCTTAAATACTATGTAAAATTAAAACATAAGACATACTGACTGGACCTTTACAACTTATTCAATTGTTCAAAGTAAAACAAAAGTAAAGCAGTCAACTCTTTAGTCTATTTACAAAGAAGCCTTTGGTCTATCAATCACACCATAAGCTGTAAATTTCACATAAAAGGCTGTTTGAATTGAGTAGCTACATCCGTTTGGCTACAGGGTACTCACAATGAGGGCACCATTTATCCTCAGCCCATCGGTTACACTCGTAATTGTCCAAAGCGTTGTTGCAAGTGAAGCACTTGAAGCTGTTTGGAAATGGAGTTGCTGCAAATAGAGAAAAAAGGTCAAGAAAAGATGACCAGCTCATCATTCCACTGAACTGACAAGATACTGCACCTCAATAAATTTAAAGCACTGAATAAGAGAATCAGAGATAAGTTGCAGCACAGAAGGAGTCCATTTTACCTCCTGAGCCAACGTCAGCTGCATGTTCTACTACCTATTCAATCCCAATCCCTGCTCTTTTCCCAAAGAAGTTTGGTGTGGGCCCCCAAATCCTAAGGACTTTCCACAGGGGCAAAATTAAGAGCATTCTGACTGGCTGCATCACTGCCTGGTATGGGAACTGTACCTCCCTTAATCGCAGGACTCTGCAGAGAGTGGTGCGGACAGCCCAGCACATCTGTAGTTGTGAACTTCCCATGATTCAGAACGTTTACAAGGTCAGGTGTGTAAAAAGGGCCCGAAGGATCACTGGGGACCAGAGTCACCCCAACCACAAACTGTTCCAGTTGCTACCATCCGGGAAACGGTACCGCAGCATAAAAGCCAAGACCAACAGGCTCCGGGACAGCTTCTTCCACCAGGCCATCAGACTGATTAACTCATGCTGATACAACTGTATTTCTATGTTATATTGACTGCCTCATTGTACATACTATTTATTATAAATACGATAAATTGCACATTGCACATTTAGACGGAGACGTAATGTAAAGATTTTTACTCCTCATGTAGATGAAGGCTAATGAAGTAATGAAGTAATAAAGGAAATTCAATTCAATTCAAGCTCTATAAATGTTGTTCCCCAGTGATTGTCCAATTCTCCTTTGCATTGAGATAATCAGGAAATATTTACGTTACAGTGAATATTTAGTGTATTGGTTAGCGTAATACTTCACTACACCAGCGATCACCAATTGGGTTTCAGTTCCGCCACTGTCTATAAGGAGTTCGCATGTTCTCCCCGTGACCACGTGGATTTCCACTGGGCATTCCAGTTTCTTTCCATATTCCAAGAAAAAGACACATGGGGTTTTTTATTCATTTATGGGATGTGGACATTGCCAGCTAAACCAGCATTTATTGCCCATCCCTAGTTGCCCTTGAGAAGGTGGGGATGAGCTGCCTCCTTGAACCGCTGCAGTCCCTGAGGTGAAGGTACACCCACTGTGCTGTTAGGGAGGGAATTCCGTGATTTTAACCCAGCGACAATGAAGAAACGGCAATATGTTTCTAAGTCAGGATGGAGAGTGACTTGGAGGGGGATTTCCAATCAGTGGTGTTCCCAGGTATCTGCTGTTCTTGTTCTTCTAGATGGTAGTGGTTGTGGATCTGGAGGGTGCTGCCTTAGGAACTTTGGTGTGCTGTTGCTGTGCATCTTGTAGATACTACACACTGCTGCAACTGTTCGTCGATGGTGGAGGGATAGGATGCTTGTGGAAGGGGTACCAGTCAAGTGGGCTGCCTTGTACTGGATGGTGTCAAGCTTCCTGAGTGTTGATGGAGCTTCACTCATCCAGGCAAGTGGCCAGTATTCCATTACACTCCTGACCTGAGCTTTGTAGATGGTGGACAGGCTTTGGGGAATCAGGAGGTGAGTTATATGCCACAAGATTCCTAGCTTTTGACCTGCTCTGGTAGCCACGGTGTTTATATGGCTAAACCAGTTCAGTTTCTTGTCAATGGTAACCCCCAGGATGTTGATAGTAGGGGATTCAGTGATGGTGATGCCACTGAATGTCAAGGGACGATGGTTAGAGCCTCTCTTGTTGGATATGGTCATTGCCTGGCACTTGCATGGCTCAAACGTTATTTGCCACTTGCCAGCCCAGGCCTGGATATTGTCCAGGTCCTGCTGCATTTGGGTATGAAGCAGCTGAAGATGGTTGGTCCTAGGACACTTCCCTGAGGAACTCCTGCAGTGATGTCCTGAGGATAAGATGACTGACCTCCAGCCATCACAACCATCTTCCTTTGTGTCAGGTACGACTCCAACCAGCAGAGGGTTTCCTCCTAATTTCCATTGAATCCATTTTAGCTAGGGTACCTTGATGCCATACTCGGTCAAATGCTGCCTTTATGTCGAGGGCTATCACTCTTACCTCACCTTTGGTATTTAGCCCTTTGGTCCATGTTTGGACCAAGGAGGTGATGAGGACAGGAGCTGTGTGGCCTTGACAGAACCCAAACGGGGCATCGGCAAGCTTGTTATCCAGTGTTAGTAAGGATTAAAAAGTGTGGGCATGCTATATTGGCGCCAGAAGCACGGCGACACTGCAGAATCAGGTTTAGCATCACTGGTATATGTCATGAAACTTGTTAACATTGTGGCAGCAGCGCAATGCAATACATGAATAGAGAGAAAAAATAAAACTGTGAATTACAGTAAGTATATATATTAAATCGTTAAATTAAGTAAGCAGTGCAATAAGAAGGAAATAAAAACATGGTGAGATAGCGTTCATGGGGTCAATGTGCATTCAGAAATCTGATGGTAGAGAGGAAGAAGCCGTTCCTGAATCATTGAGTGTGCGCCTTCAGGCTCTGTACCTCCTCCCAGATGGTAGCAAGGAGAAGAGGGCATTTCTTGGGCAATAGGGGACGCCACCTTTCAGAGGCACCGCTCTTGGAAGGCGCCCTGGATACTACAGAGGCTTGAGCTCATGATGGAGCTGACTAATTTCACAACTCTCTGCAGCTTACTTCGATCCTGTGCATTAGCAACCCCCCACCCCACCACACCAGGCAGTGATGCAGCCACTTGTGGGCTGCTCCCAGCATAGCAACAGACTGTGCTGGTCATTGATACAAAGGCACATTCACTGGGTGCTTCAATGCAGACGTGACAAATAAAGTTAATTAAGCTAATCGATATACAGCAAGTGGTATAGACATTCAACAGCACACACCACTGTTATTATTAAGGGCCTCCAGCACCCAGGGCATGCCCTTTTCTCACTGTTACCATCAGGTAGGAGGTACAGGAGACTGAAGACACACACTCAGCGATTCAGGAACAGCTTCCTCCCCCCGCCATCCGATTCCTGAATGGACACTGAACCCTCGGACACTACCTTATTTTTTAATATACAGTATTTCTGCCTTTTGCATGATTTTTAATCTATTCAATATACGTATACTGTAATTGATTTAGTTATTTATTTATTATTAATTTTCTTTCTTATATATTATGTATTGCATTGAACTGCTGCTACTAAGTTAACAAATTTCACGTCACATGCCGGTGATAATAAACCTGATTCTGATTTTGATATTTCGTATTGAAATGACTGAGCCTGATATTTGGAAGAAACGGCGGGAGGAGAGGATGGGGCACGACACAGCTTGCAGCAGCCACTCCGGTGAATATCTGTTATCAGTCAAGTAGGGTGCCGTGCACAATCCTGATTTGATGGAGACAGGCATGAGAGCACGGAGGAACATCTGTGAAACCTCTGAAATGCCTGTTTCGCTAAGGTCCCGAGTCCTTGGCTTTGCTTGTTGCTCGGCGGCCAGGGTGGGATCGAAGCGCTCAGCAGAGATGGTGCTCGGTGCTTGGTGTCGGAGGGCTAGTTGGAGGCTCGAAGTTTTTGGACGGACTCAGAGTTGGCTGCAGTCGGGTGCTTCCAATGCATCGGCAAGTTTGCGGCACTTGGAGTTCATGGCAGGGAGAGTTTCTCCCTTCTACCGTCTGCATGAGATGTTGGGGCTATTGGGACTTGAGACTTTTTTTTAACCATGCTCATAGTCTGTTCTTTATCAAATTACGGTATTCCTTTGCACTGTTGTAACTATATGTTATAACTATGTGGTTTTGTCAGTTTTAGTCTTGGTTTGTCCTGTGTTTCTGTGATATCTTTCTAGAGGAACATTGTATCATTTTTTTAATGCATGCATTTCTAAATGACAATAAACGAGGACTGAGTGTCCTCATAATCTAATCTAATCTAAATCTAAAGATTTAGCTGCTGGGCCAGAATGAAAAGATCAGGGGTCGGGGCTAGAGGCGAGCGACAAGCTGGTTCAGCTCAGTGCTCTGCAACATTTTCCCAGCTCTGTGCTGAACTAAGGGTCCACAGACAGGACTATCTTTGTGGACTTCAGTTCAGAACACTATTTGCTTGTGTTTATTGTTTGCATGATTTCTTTTTCTCTGCACATTGAGTGTTCGACGATCTTCGTTTTGATTTTTTTTGGTGTTTCTTTGTTTTGTGGCCGCCTGATAGGAGATCAACCTCAAGGTTGTACAATGAATACATACTTTGATAATAAATGTACTTTGAAGTTTGAACTTTGTTTCCTAACTAAGTCGGCATCTTATTTGAAAATATACATTCTGAACACTACACATCGAAGTTAAGTAGGAACATCCGTGCATTCCGTTACAACTTTCTTCAGAACTGGTGTATGGCATGGTAGTGCAGTGGTTAGCACACTTTACTGTACAGGCGGTCCGGGTTCAATTCCCTCTGCTGCCTGTAAGGAGTTTGTATGTTCTCCCCATGACCACATGGGTTTCCTCCGGGTGCTCCAGTTTCCTCCCACAGTTCAAAGACATAATGGTTGATAGGTTAACTGTAAATTGTCCCATTGTTAGGCTATGATTAAACCGGGAGATTGCTGGGCAGCGCAGCTTGAAGGTCTGGGAAGGCCCGTTCTGTGCTGTATCTCAATGAATATACAACGTTCTGGACTGAGGTAGTTCCTTTTGATTTGTCACAGCTGTGGTATAATTGAAACTTTAATCATCAAAGAGGGAGCCAGGCCTTTCATGACCAAACAACCAAAGCCCAATCTGCTGCTAACGGCCAGGTCCTGGGAGATGAGGGTCGATGTGGGAAGGAGGCTGCAGTTCCCGGATGTGGTGCACACAACCCTGCGCCCAGACATTGTACTGTGGTCAACTGAAGACAGGAAAATAATTCTGGTTGAGCTGACTGTGCCGTGGGAGGAGGGATGGGAAGAGGCCCACAAGAGAAAGGCCTTGAAGTACCAGCCCTTAGTGCAGGAGTGTAAAGACAAGGGATGGCAGGCATGGTTGTTCCCTGTGGAGATCGGCTGCAGATGTTTTCCAGCCAAATCAGCATGGCAGTTGTTGTCAGATCTGGGCCTGGAGCAGAAAACAAGCAGCTCATAGGATGGGGGAAGAGGCAGAACAAGCCTCTTGTTGGATTTGGAGTAGGTGAGAGGAGGGAAGCTGGAAGCCAGGAGCAAATAGGCAGTGATTTGGCCACCACTGCCAGCCCACCAACTGAAGAGTGTCGTGGTTAATGGTCGAAACACTCTGTGAAGGATGGGAACCACCTGATGACATCTGCTCCTGACTGAAGGCTACGGATACCTTATAAGGTATCTGGAGAATGCACCCTAACAGGTGTATGTAACAAGCAAGGAACATAAGCCTTAACCAACACTAAAGTTATGGACAGGATCATTTCCAGCAGGAGCCCATGTACTTCTGGTGGTGTCCCGTCTTGATAGGCAAGATAAATTGGATCTAGGAATGTCCTTGCAACAGAGAAATATGTGGACATGAAGAGAATGCTTCGAACAGATACGAGGAGGAATTTCTTTAGTGAGAGGGTGGTGAATCAGAGGAATCCAATGTCACAGACGGCCGTGGAGCACAATGCATTGGTCTATTTAAAACAAGAGGTTCTCCATTAGTAAGGGCATCAAAGGTTTTGGGGAGAAGGTAGGAAAATGGTTTGAGAGTGATATTAACTCAGCCATGATCGAATGCCGGAGAAGACTTGATGGGCTGAATGCCTAATTCTGCACCGACATCTAATGGAGTATCATAAAATAAAAATAGAAAATACGTAGCAGGTCAGGTGACACTTATGGAAGGAGAAACAGTTACTGCTTCAGGTCCAATTCCTTCCTTCAGAACTGGGAAAAATACTTCCAGATTTCTAACAACAGTTGTTTTTGATTTCCATTTACAATTGACCGTTTCCCACTTCTGACAAAGCTTGTTCAGTAACTCAAATTCCCTTTCCCATAGATAGTCCCTGTTCTTGCTGAGAGTTCTGTCCTTGCATTTTACAATTTCCAGCACCTGCACTCTCTGTGCACATTTTTGAACATGTCGTCACCTCTTCTGAAGTGTTCAGCAAGTTAAGGCATGGGTGTCACTGTATGAATTACATGCAAAGATCATCATCCTGAACGAGGTGCAGAATATACAGAGTGAACATTCACTGAGGATGTTTTCAAGAAAAGATTTATTGCACCCAAGGTTATACAGAGTTCAGATATCCCTCCTTAGCAGAGCTCTTGACTACATCTTGAATTCTTGAATGCAGTGAAAATATACAAGGACATTGCCGGGTCTTGAGGACCGGTGTTATAGGGAAATGTTGAATAAGGTTAGGATTTCATTAAATGGAGTGCAGGAAAACGAGGGGAGATCTCATACAGGTATGCAAAATTATGAGGGATCTGAATGAATGCAGGCTGTTTCTCCTCAGGCCAGGTGAGACTAAAACTGCAGATCATAGGTTTAGGGTGAAAAGTGAAATATTTAAGGGGAATCTGGGGGGGGGGGGTGCTTCTTCACTCACAGGACGGTGTGAATGTGGAATGAGCTGCCAGCAGAAGTCATAGATGTGGTTCAACTGCAATCCTCAGGAGAAGTTTGAACAGGTACATGGATGAGTGGATTATACAGGCTGCAGTCTGGGTGCAGGTAGATGGGACTAGCAGAAGACCAGTTGGCATGGACTTGATGGGCCAAAGGGCCTGTTTCTCTGCTGTAGTGCTCTATGACTATTGATCTGCATGTTCTGCTTGATGTTTGCATAGTCAGCAAGAAAGATTGTGGGATTTAAAACATGATTTGAATTTGATGCCCCTCAACTTTTCCAAGGTGTTTTCTGCTGGTCTTCAGACTGGACCTCTTGGCATAATTTTATTTGCAAATCATGGTTTCCCCTTAGCACAGCTGACCTGGCACCAGTAGTACTCCTCATGACAACACAGGACGGCAAAGTGCAAACTTCCGCCACTCCCTCATGCAGAAATAGGAGCGTTGTGGAGCTACAGAAAACCTACACTGTTAACTCGTGAAGAAACCAACAGCACATGGGAATTGGAAATGAGACAGCACTGTCACCTCGATGTTTCACAGACAGAATCTATCGGTCTTGGTTTCCAATGGGCAGCATTATGGAAAATAACTCAATAAACCAACTTTTGGTGATCACAATCTTTTTAAACTGGATCTATTGTGAAATGCATGCTGTGATCTCTGGGCTTTTTATCAGCTCACACCAGATGGAATTGCTCAGGCCAATCAATCACATGCAGGACACCCAGACATGTACCACCAACCTTACATTGCCCATTAAGTTCATGGCAGTCTTTGTATCAGTAGGCTTGAAGGGCCTGTTTCTGTGCTGTATAAAACTCATTTGATCAGGGACCTCGAGGTAAAGCAGCCATTAGGAGGTAGTGACCATAATATGATAAGTTTTAATCTACAATTTGAGAGGGAGAAGGGAAACTCAGAAGTGTCAGTATTACAGTTGAACAAAGGGAACTACGGTGCTATGAGGGAGGAGCTGGCCAAAGTTCAATGGAACAATACCCTAGCAGGGATGACAATGGAACAGCAATGGCAAGTGTTTCTGGGAATAATGCAGAAGGTGCAGAATCAGTTCGTTCCAAAGAGGAAGAAAGATCCTAAGGGGAGTAAGGGGAGGACGTGGCTGACAAGGGAAGTAATGGACAGTATAAAAATAAAAGAGAAGAAGTATAACATAGCAAAGACGAGTGGGAAGCCGGAGGATTGGGAAACTTTTAAAGAGCAACAGAAGGTAACTAAAAAGGCAATACGTGGAGAAAAAATGAGGTACGAAGGTAAACTAGCCAAGAATATAAAGGAGGATAGTAAAAGCTTCTTTAGGTATGTGAAAAAGAAAAAAATAGTCAAGACCAAAATTGGGCCCTTGAGGACAGAAATGGGTGAATTTATTATGGGGAACAAGGAAATGGCAGACAAGTTGAACAGGTACTTTGGATCTGTCTTCATTAGGGAAGACACAAACAATCTCCCAGATATAATAGTGGCCAAAGGACCTAGGGTAATGGATGAACTGAAGGAAATTTATATTAGGCAGGAAATGGTGTTGAATAGACTGTTGGGTCTGAAGGCTGATAAGTCCCCGGGACCTGATGGTCTGCATCCCAGGGTACTTAAGGAGGTGGCTTTAGAAATCGTGGATGCATTGGTAATCATTTTCCAATGTTCTATAGATTCAGAATCAGTTCCTGTGGATTAGAGGGTGGCTAATGTTGTCCCTCTCTTCAAGAAGGGAGGAAGAGAGAAAACAGGGTATTATAGACTGGTTAGCCTGATGTCGTTGGTGGGAAAGATGCTGGAGTCAATTATAAAAGATGAAATTACGACACATCTGGATAGCAGTAACAGGATCGGTCCAAGTCAGCATGGATTTACGAAGAGGAAATCGTGCTTGACTAATCTTCTGGAATTTTTTGAGGATGTAACTATGAAAATGGACAAGGGAGAGCCAGTGGATGTAGTGTACCTGGACTTTCAGAAAGCCTTTGATAAAGTCCCATATAGGAGATTAGTGGGCAAAATTAGGGCACATGGTATTGGGGGGAGAGTACTGACATGGATTGAAAACTGGCTGGCTGACAGAAAACAAAGAGTAGCGATTAATGGGTCCCTTTTGGAATGGCAGCCAGTGACCAGTGGGGTACCGCAGGGTTCAGTGCTGGGACCGCAGCTGTTTACAATATATATTAATGATTTAGGTGGGGGAATTAAAAATAACATTAGCAAATTTGCCGATGACACAAAGCTGGGTGGCAGTGTGAAATGTGAGGAGGATGTTATGAGAATGCAGGGTGACTTGGACAGTCTGGGTGAGTGGGCAGATGCATGGCAGATGCAGTTTAATGTGGATAAATGTGAGGTTATCCAATTTGCTGGTAAGAACAGGAAGGCAGATTATTATCTAAATGGAGTCAAGTTAGGTAAAGGAGAAGTACAACGAGATCTAGGTGTTCTTGTACATCAGTCACTGAAAGCAAGCATGCAAGTACGGCAGGCTGTGAAGAAAGCTAATGGCATGCTGGCCTTCATAACAAGGGGAACTGAGTATAAGAGCAAAGAGGTCCTTCTGCAGCTGTACAGGGCCCTGGTGAGACCACACCTGGAGTACTCTGTGCAGTTTTGGTCTCCAAATTTGAGGAAGGACATTCTTGCTATTGAGGGAGTGCAGCGTAGGTTCACAAGGTTAATTCCCAGGATGGCGGGACTGTCATATGTCGAAAGATTGGAGCATCGGGGCTTGTATACTCTGGAATTTAGAAGGCTGAGAGGGGATCTTATTGAAATATATAAGACTATTAAAGGATTGGACACGCTGGAGGCAGGAAGCATGTTCCCGCTGATGGGTGAGTCCAGAACCAGAGGCCACAGTTTAAGAATTAGGGGTAGGCCATTTAGAACGGAGTTGAGGAAAAACTTTTTCACCCAGAGAGTGGTGGATATATGGAATGCTCTGCCCCAGAAGGCTGTGGAGGCCAAGTCTCTGGATGCTTTCAAGAAAGAGATGGATAGAGCTCTTAAAGATAGCAGAACCAAAGGTTATGGGGATAAGGCAGGAACTGGATACTGATTGTGGATGATCAGCCATGATCATAGTGAATGGCGGTGCTGGCTCGAAGGGCCAAATGGCCTACTCCTGCACCTATTGTCTATTATCTATTGTCATTGTTTTAAACACTGAACTGTGGCTGAGAGGGACAAGGTTCTTAAGCACCTGATTGATGCACTTCCCTATGGCCGACGTGGCAACCTTTACCGACAGCTCCTGAGAGAAGCCACAGTGTTACAGTGCATTCATTACTGTGTGACATTGTCCAAATTCATTATCTTGTCGTGGCTTAGGACTGGCCTATGTTTAGCATAACGTGTTTAGCACACAAAAGAGGGGAAATTCCATTTCTCAGAAACTGTGAGAAACGAGCCCCACCTCTCGAATGTGAATATGACCCCAAGGTCAAGTAATTGTCACTGGGAGTTTCGGCTAATTTATAGGTCCTGTGTAGGTTTCAAATATTTACACGGTACTTTTGGGCGCAAAGACATTAAAAGGTTTGTTTTAACATTTTATGCTTTAAGATTTTATTTTGTTTTAAGATTTACAAGGGAACTGATTGGCCAAATTTGGTAGAGAACTACCTACTTTCTACAATGAACTCACTTACAGCTACACTGTTTAAACTTTATTAAAATTTAAACAGTCTTAAGCGATCATGTGATATTTCTAAAGCAATTTAAAACAATATATATATTTTAGTATGTTGTTAAATTACCTCAGTGCATGGCCGACTTTGTACTCGGTAGGTTTGAATAGAAAGGCAGGGAATAAGTGTAATGTGTTGATCTGCATTCATAGTGGAAACTCCATCCAACTATTCAATAAACCCTGGTCAAGATAAATGGTTTTTCATTATGATTGATACCAATTATCATGGTTTCCCGCACTTCTGTGTGATATCAGTAAAAGGTAAAGCTTTGTGAACAGGTTTTTATTTTATTTTATTGAGGTCCAGCATGGATAAAGCCCTTCCCGCCCTTCGAGCCATGCCGCTCAGCAGTCCCCCAATTTAATCCAGCCTAATCATGGAACAATTTACAATGACCAATTAACCTACCTATTGGTACGTCTTTGGACTGTGGGAGGAAACCGGAGCAACCGGACGAAACCCCCACGGTCACGGGGAGAAGGTACAGGCAGCGGCGGGAATTGAACCTCGGTCACCAGTACTGTAAAGCGTTGTGCTGACCGCTACACTACCGTGCTGCTCAATGGCAATGTTAGCATAGCCACTAGCGGAAAGATAAAACTTTATTTATCCCAAAGGAAGTTATTGCTGCAGGGTTGCTCAGTCAGAAATACATAATTTAAAATACAAAACCCAAGCATTGAGGTAATAAAAAGTGCAAAATATGGATTAAAAAGTAATAGTGCAAAAATACAGATGTGCAAGGAAACCATATACTTATATTCTTAAGGAGGAGGAGGTGTAGAGTCTTATAGCCACAGGATGAAAGGATCTCCTGTGTTCCATAGCTTCTGCAGCATCCTCCTCTCAGACACAACTGCCAGGGAATCCAGTTCCACCCCCAGAACAGAGGCGCTATTACAGCCTGGGGCGATGGAGTTCGGAGTTCAGAGTTCAATCCCGGCATCCTCTGTGAGGGTTCTCAGTGTGTTCTCCCTGTGGGATGCATGGGCTTTCTCCAGGTGCTGCCCTTTCCTCTCACAGTCCTAAGACTGTGGGTAGGTTAACCGGTTGTTGTAAATTGTCCTGCAGGGCTGTCGGGGTTGCTGGATGATCCGGCTCAAAGGGCCAGAAGGGTCTATTCTGCGCAGTATATCTAAATAAATAGAGTAGGTGCTGCTAATGAATTCAGCCACTTTGACCCATTGTATTGCAGAAGAGATGACGAGCAGTCACTTTAGTAAGTTACAACATGCAGAGAATGATATCAGAGACAGTATCAAAGTGCGATTGTGAGATTTACTTACGCGACATTGGCAGCTTCACGTTATGAAAGTTTACATTTCTGCTGAATCCACCATCTATTAGAAGGGCGAGGAGCAGGAAGAGGACAACCACTGCTGGACGGTGAACTACAGGCATAGTATCTGCTCACATTAAAGGTCAGCACCAGCTGCGCCTGCGGGAGCAAAGACAGCAGCATTTTAATGATGCTAATTATCGTAAATAACATACTCAGTTTTCAAAGAGTATTCTTTTAAATTGTTGATTCTTATGTAGATCAATCTGTACAAAATAAACACAGGCGAGTTGCACTTGCCAAATCCAGATCCCCATGGCAACGCACACAAAATGCTGGAGGATCTCTGCACGTCAGGCAGCATCTATGGAGACGAATAAACAGTCGACATTCCAGGACCCTTGATCAGCATGAGAAAGGAAGGGTGGGGGGGGGGGGATCTAGAATAAGAAAGTGGGCGGGGGAGGGAAAGTTGTACAGGTTGGCAGATGATATGTGGGCCTAGGTGAGGGGGATGAAGTGACAGGCTGGAAGGTGAAAGGCAGAAGGGGTAAAGATGTGATGAAAAAGGAAACTGAAAGAAGAGAAGAGTGGGCCATGGGAGAATGGGAGGAAGGGGAACCAGAGCCAGGTAATGAGAAGTGAAGGAGTAAGAGGGGAGGCAGAATAGGGAATGGAAAAAGAGAGACAGGGGAGGGTTGTCTTGTCGGGCTGCAGGCAGCCTCAGGAGAACATGAAAATTCTACACAGGTAGCACCCAGCAACAGGATGGAACCTGGATTTCTGGCGCTGTGAAGCAGTGGTTCTGCTAGCTGCACAATGACCTGCCCAAAGTCCTACTTCTATAGGCTGGAGTTTCCCAGAAATGGAGATGTCACCCTTCATCAAGAAGGTTTGATCAAACATTTAACCGGTTTTCTTTGTCTGCTTCGTAATCTCCTCCCACAACAGAGTTTGGAATAGAGGGTCTATTCCAGGAGTGTGGCATTGCCCGAGCTAGCAGCGTGAGGGTATTCAGGACCTCATTGCTGGGAGCACCTCTACACGGAGTGCTGTCCCAGGAAAACAGCATGCTCTCTTCTTGTTGCTGCCATCAGGAAGCAGGTACAGGAGGCCCAGGGCTCACACCACCAGGCTCAGGAACAGTTATTACCCCTCAACCATCAGGCCAGAGGGGATAACTACTTCTTAGAAGTTTTCAAGGATTCAGCAAGACATCTAAAACTTTGATAAATGTCTATAGGTATGAAGTAGAGAGTATATTGACTGGTTGCATCACCAGAAGCACAAATACCATTGAATGGAAAATCCTGCAAAAAGGGTAAAGCTCTCCCAACCACTGAGCACATCGACATGGAGCGCATCCAGCACCAAGGACTCCCACAACCCAGGCCACGCTCGCTTCTCACTGCCGCATCAGGCTGGTCACCTCAGCAGTGCAGCAGTTAGTGCAACACTATTCCAGCTCGGGACGACAGCGGTTGGAGTTCAATTCCAATGTCATCTTTGAGGAGTTTGTACGTCCTCCCTGTAGAATGCATGTGTTTTCTCCAGGTGCTCCAGTTTCCTCCCACAGTCCAAAGACATGCCAGGTAGTAGCTCAATTGGTCATTATAAATTGTGCTGTGATTAGGGTAGGGTTACATTGGGGAGTTGCTGGGCAGCGCAGCTCAAAGGGCCAGAAGAGCCTATTCCACACTATATATCAGGGAAATAAAAAAGTACAGGAGCCTCAGGACCCACACCACCAGGTTCAGGAACAGTTATTACTCCTCAACCATCAGGCTCCTGAATCAGTGGGGAGAACTTCATTCAACTTCACTCACACCATCACTGAACTGTTCCCACAACCTGTGAACTCACTTTCAAGGACTCTTCATCTCGTGTTCTCAATACTTATTGCTTATTTAGATATTATTACAATAATTCTTCTTGCTTTTTTTTCTCTTTCTTTTTGCATTTGCACAGTTTGTTGGTTTTTTTGCACATTCATTGCGGTCCATCCTGTTGGGTGCAGTCTTTTATTGACTCTATTGCATTTCCTGTATCTACTGTGAATGCCTGCAAGTAAATGAACTTTGTACTTTGATATATGTACCTTGATAATAAATTTACTTTGAATTTTGCGGGCTTTTGTGGAACTCTTGGTATAATGTGTATTAGTCTGGTTTCCACAATGAACAAAGGATCTTATTTCCATAGGAGGAAATACCTTGAGGGTTCAGCAGGGAGACTGCAATGAGAGAAGATTAAGGTGACTGCACTTAAATGCAGAAGGGATGTTTGGGACTGAAAATATTTACAGCAGGTTGAGTTAATTGATGGCTCATTTCATTTGTCAAGTGAAAGAAACATATTTCATTTGTTCACATTTTTCAAGTTATTACAGAAGGCACAGTGACGCATAAATCATTGATCTTCAAGGGCTGAGGGTGCAGGCAATGAAACAACTCAGGGTAGTAGAGCCCCTCTCGAGTAATGCAAGTGGAGGAGAGTCTCTGTGCTGCAAGCAATCTGCAAACCAGTGCAAGTTTCACCCAGCCTGGCTGATCTCCCAGACAAGGGTTTATCAATTAAGTTTCTGCTCAAGCTCTTTCGTCTCAACTCCATAAATAAAGGAAAATGTAATAGTCACTCTACATTTCTGAGTGAGGCAACTACCCGATTGTAAAATGTTAACAAAAATACATTGGAATACTTACTAATTTTAATCAAGAGAAAGAAAGACTAGATTTATTTGTCACATGAACGTCAGAACAACAAAATACAAAGTGAAATGTGTCATTTGCATTAATGACCAACACAGTGGTTTGCACCCCTCATCTAAGAAAGGATGTGCTGGCATTGGAGAGGGTCAAGAGGAGGTTCATGAGAATCATCCCGGGAAAAAAAGGTTAATGTAAGAGGAGTGTTCAATGTCTCTGGGCCTGTACTCTCCGGAGGTTAGAGAATTGAGGGAAGGGATCTTGTTGTGTAATATTTCACTAATGTTTGAGGAATATTGTAAGTATATTGTTTGATTAAGCATTCTTTGTTGTTTACATAATGCAGTTCATCTGTAACAGTACACAAACGGCATTCGTCATCACGCCATCACGTGATATGTACGCACCTAGCTTAAAGTAAAACACAAAGTTAGACTCACCTTTCTGGTCTCGTGTCTCTTTTTAATTAGTTTCATGTTTAGGAGTTACAAACGTAAGAGTGGCGACAAATAAGTTTTAAATGAACCCAAGACGACTACCTATCTGTTGAAGCGCAGCGAGACGTTCAAGTTAAAATAAAGGAGTAGTTAGAACATTGAGTTTAAAAAAATTGCAGCATGTGTTCTTCTTAAGGGAAGACATGGTCAAGTTTAACAAAAGGCAGAAAACAGAAACAGACTCACATTTCTGGTCCCATGTCTTCCTTTTAATTAATTTAATATTTTGGAGTTATAAAACTTGACAGATCTCATTAAAACCTATCAAACAGTGAAAGACCTAAATAGAGTGGACATGGAGAAGACATTTCTAATAGTGGGAGAGTCTAAACCAGAGGACAGAGGCTCGGAATAGAAGGGTGTCCATTTAGAACAGAGGTGAGGAGGAATTTCTTTAGCCAGAGAGTTGTGAATCTGTGGAAATCATTGCCATACATTGCCGTGGAGACCAAGTCATTGGGTATATTTAAAGCAAAGGGTGATAGGTTCTTGATTAGTAAGAGCATCAGAAGTGGAGAAGGCAGGAGAATTGGGTGGAGAGGAATAAATCAGTCCTGATGAAATGGTGGAACAGATTCAATGGGCCAAATGGTTTATTCTGCTTCTGTATCTCAAGGTCTTATGATCAGTCCAAATATGTGCTGAGGGCAGCCCACAAGTGCCACCATGCTTCTGGTGCCAACATAGCATGCCGACAAATTACTAACCCTCACTTATCTGTACTTCTTTGGAACATGGGCGGAAAATTGGGCACCCTGATGAAACCCACATGATCACTGGGAGAACATAAAACCTCCTTACAGCTTGTGCAAATCAATCTGTTTCCTAGTTTCTCCTCTGAGTAAAAGTAAACACTTTTAATATTTTTAAAAGTTGCTCAGTTTTGAAATTAATGACTTGATTGGAGGGGTGGTCAGGTTTGTGGTCTAGTCTGACTTCCAGATTTTTAAAATCACCGCAAGATTGTGGAAGCTCAGTTTACATTCACCACAAGTTGTCACTTACGATTCTTCATTACTTTGCAATAGCTAGGGCCACTTCAAGCAGATTGTACTGTCAAACCACACTAACTAACGGAAACTCCAAAGTTCAAAGTAAATCTTATTATCAGAGTACATATATGTCACCACATATAACAACGAGAATCATTTTCCTGCAGGCATACTCAGCAAATCTATAGAATAATAACTCTAACAGGATCAATGAAGGATCAACCAGAGTGCAGAAGACAACAAACTGTGCAACTGCAAATATAAATAAATAGTAATAAATAACAAGAACATGATGAAGAGTCCTTAAAGTGAGATTACTGGCTGTGGGAACATCTCAATGGATGGGCAAGTGAGTGTAGTTACCCACTTTTGTTCCAGAGCTTGATAGTTGAGGGGTAGTCACTGGTCACTTCTTGAAACTGGTGGTGCAAGTCCTGGGGCACTTGTACCTTCTACCTGATGGTAGCAGTGAGGAAAGAGCATGGCCTGGTGGTGAAGATCTCTGATGATGATGCTGCTTTCCTACGACACTGTTTCACGTAGATGTGCTCAATGGGACAACTCCATTGCAAACATTGATTTTGCCAAATTTTGAGTCTGGCTACAAATTTGTGAATCATCATCTAATTACACAATAATTGATGATTGAATTGGCAAACTGGAATGATTAGTGCCAAAAGCAAAATATATTTTATTTTTCAATTTGCTTGAGGTAAAAAACACCTAATACAGTAGATTCCAATTCATTGTGTCAGCAGTTAATCGGGGAAGCTGCTTAGCTGGGACCACACTTAAAGAACAGATGTTAATTGAAAAAAATAGCTGAAGGATCATGGCCTGAAATGTCAACTGTTTATTCATTTCCGTACATGCTGCCTGACCTCCTGAGTTCTTCCAGCTTTTTGTACATGTAGCTTGGGATTTCCTTTGTTTATTTGGGACACTATGCTACCTAATTGGGACAAGAAACTGTTGCCAAACAGGTCCTAATTCACATCAGTCGTGTGCACTTATGTGGCCATTATACATTACATCATGCTTACAGCGAGGAATTCTTAAATAGCATCATTGGCTTATGCTTGTGTTATGTTACTCATTAGGGCCGACCAACACCACATTAAAAAGCAGTGATTTTTGACACGGCTTCATCAATGAAGGCAATGAATGCAGTCCATTATTTGCACTAGGTGTCTGTGCTGATTATGTTCATTTACAGTCAATCAAATGAAGACAGAAGCATACACTGGATGAATTCTTCCTTTGATAACTATTGGGAACTAATGCACCGTTTTATAGTACTGTAGTAATACTGATACTGTTCTCATTTTTTCTGTATTTCTTTTAAATACCTAATTTGTTACTCAGTTAAAGGCAAGTTTGTCGTTTTTAAACTATTACCATGAAACTTTGGCTACTTGGGCCAGCCACCTCATTGGGCCAAAACACACTGGCCCTGATATGTCCCAATTAACCAGAAAATACTGTAATTAAGGGCTTTGGCTGAATATTCCAGTTATCCGAGAACTGAAGACCTGTACTAACTGGAGTGTTTAAAGACATCTTCAAACGTATGCTTTTGCAGTCTGAGGCACCCATCTGCTTCAAACAGGCTTTAATCATATCAGTGCACAAGAAGAACATGAAAGCTGCCTCAATGACCAATGTCCACTTACGTCCATTGTGACGGAGTGCTTCAAGAAATTGGTCACGAAGCCTATCAGCCCCAGCCTGGACCCGATCCAATTTACCTACTGTCACAACAGGTGGCGGCTCTGGACAATGAAGACGCATACACCAGGAAACACTTCATGGACTACAACTCCGCATTCAACACATTCGTCCCCTAAAAACTCACCACTATGCTCCCAGACTTGGGCTTCGATATCTTCCTGCACTACTGGGTCCTTCATTTCCTCACTGGCCGACCCCAGTTAGTTTGGATTGGCAACAACATCTCCTCCACACTCACCATCAACACAGGTGCACACCAAGGCTGTGAGCTTAGCCCCACATTTTACTCACAGTATACATATGATTGTGCGGTTACGTACAGCTCCAATGCCACATTTAAGTTTGCTGATGACACCACTGTCATTGGCCAAATCAAAGGTGGTGATGAATTGGCATATAGGAGGGAGATTGAAAATCTGGGTCTAACAACAACAACCTCTCACTCAATGTCAGCAACAACAAAGAGATGATTATTTAATACAGGGGAAAAAAAACTGAAGTCCATGAGCCAGTCCCTCATTTGGAGGTCAGAGGTGGAGTAGGTCAATCCCTTTAAATTCTGTGATGTTATCATTTGAGAGGATCTGCCCAGGGACTAGCAGATAAGTGCCATTATAAAGAAGCATGACAGTGCCTCTACTTTCTTAGAACTTTGACAACTTCTGTAGATGCACAGTAGAAAGTATCCTGACTGGTTGCATCACGGCCTGGTATGGAAACACCAACGCCCAGGAATGGAAAAGACTGCTGGAAGTGGTGGGTACAGCCTAGTGCATCACAGGCAAAGCCCTCCCCACTATTGAGCTCATTCACATACAGTGCTGCCACAAAAAAGCAACATCCATTATCAAAGACCCCACCTATCCCGGCCATGTTCTCACCTTGCTATTACCATGAGCAGACATCCCACCCTGCAATAACTCATTTCAGTGAGGTAGCACCATCAATTTGCAGGAGACTCCCAGAACTTCCGGGAGAGATGGGATGTCTGCAATAGAGTAGCTCCTTAGCAGCTAGCCAGCTAGTTTAAATAACGTTAGCTACACTAATGAACGAATGACACCTGTTAAACTCACCTCAACATGTCTTGTAGTCTTAACCCACCATGGGCAATAGAAAAGTCACTGTTGCAAACAGTGCAGCGAGCAACACTGTCATTATTTTTGGCCCCTATTAGGCAGGGGTACACTTTACTGTAGTCTGGGGTGACGTACGTTTTATATTTTCTTCTTTTGGAACACTCTGCCATGGCACGCTCTCACTCGCTCTCTCTTGCTCTCTCGCTTTCTCTTGCTCTCTCGCCCACTCTCTCGCTCTCTCTTGCTCTCTCGCTCACTCTCTCGCACTCTCTCTTGCTCTCTCTCACTCTCGCTCTCAAAAAAATCAATTTCCAGGATATTGTATATAATTTGCGGGCATCAGGGAACCACTATCAATATGCGGGAGACTCCCGGAACTGCCGGGAGAAGTGGGATGTCTGCATGAGGTACAGAAGCCTTTAAGTCCCACACCACCCGATTCAGAAACATTTATTACCCTAAAACTGTCAGGCTCAAACAGCACTTACCACAACTCTGAACTAATTCTATGGCCTGCAGACCCACTTACAAGGATTCTTTAGAACTCATGTTATCTGGGTTACTTTTATTTGGATAATCTGTCTGCTTTTGCACATTGTTTATTTGTCAGTCCTTGTTTATGTATAGTTTTTCATAAATTCTATTGTATTTATTTATTTCCTGTAAATGCCTGCAAGAAAATGAATCTTAAGGTAGTATATGGTAACATGTATGTACTTTGATCAAAGGTTTTGAACTTTGAGTTCTCCTCTCCTAGTCTTTGCGTCATAGAAACTCAGGCTGGAACAATGCACCAGACACCAACACTCAAATACTGTCAGCATAATATAACCCCCCTCTTGTTTACAATGCAAGTTGCTTATTACAGGGTGGTATGTGCGTGCTTGGCCACTTTATACCTGTGAGATCAGTGGCAGCTGTGTAGCAGGGGAAAAGGCACACGCAAACCTCAACGATTGCCATTAAAAACGTGTTTAGACACCCTAATCAGATGCTGATAATCCGTGGGATGCAGCGTGACTGTTGCTACAGGCTGTCAAATTCTGGCAACTTTTCAAACACATCACAGCTGGTTGTGCAGTGGCTATTCATTGTTCAATTAAAGTAGAATTTACATATTTAACATAATGAAGAGAAACCTTCTGGTTTGAGATTCAAAGTCTTATACATTCTGTTGAGTTCATTTCTCCCCGGCAAAGTGTGTTGGGTATGAGTTAACAGTATTTTAATTTCTATGAAATATTTTGGGCGTTTTGAAAAGAAAGTGAGCCTTGCTTCAGTTGGGAAATTTGAGTAAAGGAAACTATGTCAAGGGATCACTAGTAACGAGCAAGAATTATAACAGTGGGTCTGGTGTTAGTATTTTAATTTCTATGAAATATTTTGGGTGTTTTGAAAAGAAAGTGAGCCCTGCTTCAGTTGGGAAATTTGAGTGAAGGAGACTATGTCAAGAGATCACTAGTAACGAGCAAGAATGATACCAGTTGGTCCGGTGTTTGGATTGCTAGATTAGGCTTCTGGCTTGGTGATTGTTGGAGTAAAAGACGGATGAGGCCACTCTCGGGTTGAGCAGGCAACATCTCATATGGTGTGAGCATCGATCTCTCTAGTTTCTGGTGATTTCTTCCCTCCTCTGTTTCCATTCCCCATTCTGGCCTCTCCTACCTCTTCTCCACGCCTCATTCCCGTATGCCTATCATTCCCTCTGGTGCCCCTCCTTGCTCCCTTTCTCCCCAGTAATCTCCTTTTTCTCCTATCAGATTCCTTCTTCAGCCCTCTATCTTTTCTACACAGCACCTCGCAGCTTCTCACTTCACCCACCACCTGGCTTTACCTGTCACCTGCAACTTGGTGCTCCTTCCCCTCCCTCCCACCTTCTTATTTTGGCTTTCCCCTTCCTCTCCAGTCCTGATGAAGGGTCTCGGCCCCAAGCATCGGCTGTGTATTCCTCTCCGTAGATACTGCCTGATCTGCTGATTTCCTCCAGCATTTTGTGTGTGCTATCCTGGATCAATTCAGATTCAGGAGTTTGTGGTGGGGAGCACCAGCATGTGGTCAGGCATTTGAGGGGTCAGTCAGTATCACGCAGAAAAGGTGACCAGAAAGACAGCCAGCAAATAAATAATTTAACGGGGCTCTACAAGAGCCAGGTTCCCAGGGCCAACCCTGGAACCCACTCACAGGTCGATAGGGTGGTTAAGAAGATATATGGCATGCTTGCCTTTATCAGTCGAGGCACCGAGTTCAAAAGTATGTTCGAGCTTTATAAAACTCTAGTTAGGCTGCATTTGCAGTATTGCGTATGGTTCTGGTTACCCCGTTACAGGACGGATGTTGAGGCTTTGCAGAGGGTTCAGAAGATGTTCACCAGGATGCTGCCTGGATTAGAGGGAATCTGTTATAATAAGAAGCTGGACAAGCTTGGGTTGTTTCCTCTGGAGTGGCAGAAACTGAGAGGAGATTTCATAGAGGTTTATAAGATTATGAAAGACATAGATAGACATAAACAGTATCTTTTCCCAGGATTGAAATGTCTAATACCAGAGGGCATGCATTGAAGGAGAGAGGGGGTAGGTTCAAAGGAGATGTGAGGGGCAGTGTTTTTTTTCACAGGGAGAATGGTGGTGCCTTGAATGTGTTGTCTGCAGAGGTAGAGGAGGCAGATAAGTTAGGGACTTTTAAGAGCTGTTTAGTTAGGCACATGAATGTGAGGGAAATGGAGGGAGGGATATGGACATTGTGCAGGCAGAAGAGTTTAGTTCAGATGGCCATTGATTACTAATTTAATTGGTTCAGCACAACATTGTGGGCTGAATGGGCTGTCCCTGTGTTGTAGTGTTCGATGTTTGAGGGAGGTATTCTTTAAATCAGTCAGAAACAGGGTTTAACAGACACTGTGAAAATTTGTTCTGTTTGAATAGCCTACAGATGGCACTGGCTACTGCAGCCACGGACAAAAATACCAGGTGGGTCGGCTCTGCTGTCTGCAGCCAAGATTCACCGTCCGCTGGGGAGGAGCTGAACAAAAACAAAATCGTGTCCTTCACAATCTGTGCTCCAAGGCCTGCGATTTACTGACATTTTATTTCTTCCAGAAGCCGAAACAGGCAGCACACAAAAACACAGTATGATGTGACCAAGCCGCAGATCCATAATATTATCGAAGCAATCTCAGCAGGTTACATAGAGACCCTTAATCCCAGTGTTGACAGGAGGAGATCCATCTGCTCCCAAGGCAGGGCACTTTAATAAGGTAATGTTGAAAGTGATTTGATTGTTGAAGTCCTCTTTGTTTTCAAATTCCTTCATGTATATGTCACAGAATTAACAGATAATAGAGTTAATGTCTTTATTCATGTATGCAAAACTGTCCGATCTGGCCAATTGAAAGACTCAAGCAAATATAAAGTAATAAAGTTTGGTTTAATTAGGTGTGGGTTTATGTGAAATTTAAAGATGAATGCTGTGAAAGCCAACAATCCTAGAACTGATCAAGATAAAGAGAAATAAATATTTTAAGGCTGATTTATACTTGTGCGTAGTAGTTTACGCCGTAGCCTACGCCGTTGTGAGCATTTATACTTGTGCGTTTGTGTGTCTGCGTCGCTCTGCAATTCACCACCAAAACGCTAGTTGGCAGTGAGGTTTCTATGCCACTGTGCTGAGTTTCTTCATGTTAAAACTCAAACTTCAAACAATGGCGACTGAAACTGAAGGTGGGTGAACTTTCTGTGCTTGTCCGGCCACTGAGAGACATGGACGAGGAAATGCATTTCAAATATTTTCCGATGTCAGCAGGTAGATTTGACGATTTGGTTCATCGTCTCCAACCATTTATTTCGCATCAGTGTACACACAGTATACTCAGAGACTGGCAATCACCATTCGAGCTTTAGCTTCAGGTGGAAGTCAACAGGCTGTAGCAGCTAGCTACAAACTGGCGTCAAGCACAGGGTCCTCCATAATTTCGGAGGTCTGTAAAGCTTTATGGAAAGCATTGCAACCAGAGTTCCTTCCCTACCCTTCAGTCGCCCAATGGCAAGCTCAAGCTATTGCAGCGTAGGAGGAAACACGATGCTACCAAGTGGACCAATCACAGTTGTTGCGGTCTGCGACGTCGCGACGCGTAGTACATTTTGCGAGAGGTGCACGTCAGGCTATGGCGTAGGGTTCGGTGTAGAGTACAGCGTAGGGTACACTGCTACACCGTACCTACGGCGTACATTTGACGCACAAGTATAAATCAGCCTTTAGTGTGATAACACATTGTGGCGGAGTGAAGATATGACTCCACCAAAGAAGGTGTAAGCTGCTCCATCCCTCCACTAGCCTGCAGGTCATCTTTGGACAAGATGAGCACCTGCTTAGCCCCCTGATCAGGGTCACGTGAAGCCATGGCAGCAGGTGATGCATAGTTGTACGAGCAGCTGGTGCATATCACAAGTTCTGGTTATGTGACCACTGACACCTGGCAGACAATCTCTGAAGAGTATTGATAATGGCTGGGGGGTCACCCGTCTTGTAAGGACACTGCCCAGAAGACAGCAATGGAAAATTGCTTCTGTAGAAAAATTTGCCAAGAACAATCATGGTCATGAAAACACCGTGATCGTCCAAGTCATACGACACAGCACATTACATGACAACTGAATGAGCAAAATAAAGGCAACTCACACAAAGTGCTGGAGGAACTCAGCAAGTCAGCTGGATGTTTATTCCCCTTCATCGATGCTGCCTGACGTACTAAGTTCCTCCACCCTTTTGTGTGTGTTGTTCAAAACTTCCAGCATTTGCAGAATCTCGTGTTTTCACAGATAGACGTGAAAGAGGAATATGTGCAATTTATGTGAAACGTGGGGCAGGAGAACATTGCTTAAACAAGAATCTCATCTATAAATAAAGACTACTTGTTCCAAAATGATACCTTTTGGAAAATGATGTAAAAAACAACATATAAGGAAAGACCAAGATTACTAAATGAATGGAAAAAGACAGTAAAGGTGGTGTTTAAATGGGGTCTGGGAAGCCTTGGGGATATCGCTGCAGCAGCTTCCAGGTGTAGTTGGAAACTGGGGAGAGCTGGTCTAATTGTGCTATGGAGTCTCCTATAGTCTATGCTTTGTTTCATCCACAAGCTAGCTGCAGGTGTGATATAATTCAAAAAAAACACATGGCTCCTACACCAACCTTTTCGATGCCATGGACCCCTACCGTTAACCGAGGGGTCGGTGGAACTCAGGTTGGGAAGCACAAAGAGTCATAGAGAGAGAATCAGCACCGAAATAGGCCCTCGCCCACCAGGCCTGTGCTGAACATCAAAGTATTTACACTGATTGATCTTATTCTCCCAAATTCCCACAGATTCTGCAATTTGTTAATGCACTAAGGACAATTTCATAATGGCCAATAAACTTATCAACCAGCGTGTGTCTTTGGAGTGTGAGAGAAAACTATGAAAGCAGAAAATACAGGTTCTTCATAGACAACATCTTAATTATGAGATAGCGTAATTGTGAGAAAGTGAAGCAGCAGCTCCCACGATATGTTCCACAGTGCTGCCAAGAACGGGCAAGATCCTGTTGGAGCTGAGCTGCCCGTCAACATGCCGTCTTGGGCTCTCCAGATATGTTGATCGAATCTCTGTGTCACATGGTGTTCACAGTAAGTAGGTGGACAGGCAACATACAACTGAGGCTCGGCCCTCTGGTTAGCTTTGACAAAAGGTCAAAACTTGACCTGGGCTTTTGTCTTGTGTCAAATTGTCAAGGGATCTAACAATCTGACGCTGAGCCATTGAAGAACGACTACAGATGTCATAAATAATAAAGGGCAGCACGGCAACAAGGTGGCTACTTACCTACTGCCTGTTATGCCGCTGACGTTTGGGGCAGTAATGAAGGCCCTCCATCTCTGACTCTATAGATGCATTCTTCATTGCAATTTTGTTTTGACCAGTCAGGGTTGTTAGCCCTGAGCTGAACTCCTCCCTCCAACCCCCCAACCTGGAGGACCTCTCTTCATCCAGCCTCTACCCTTTGACCAGTTTGGCATGGGTGACCCTACCCTGACTCCAGCCAGCATAGCTCTCCGGGTCATGGAGGCACGCAAGCATCCAAACCCTACTGCAGGGTTGTCATCCTCCTGGAGGAACATAGTGGTTAGCACAGCACTATCACAGTGCCAACAACTCAGGTTCGCTAACGCAATTGAGGTAGAAAATAAGCAAACAAGAACACAGGCAGAGAACATCTTATTTACAGTATATCACTTATAAATCATTAAGAAGATTAAACTGAAGTAAGTTATGTACCTTCCCTATTCGGAAGCTAAAAACTCTCATTCAAATGATCCTAGAGTCCAGATTCCAGGAGTTCTTAACCTCTTTAATGCCATAGACCCCTTTGGCAGTCCGGTAAAGCCTATGGACAGCTTCTCAGAATAAGGTATTGAAATATATTTGTAACAATTGTAACGTGATATGAAAATATCTGTGATTTCTATTGGTGACAGTGTGGTTTGTTGCCTACATTTGAAATTGAAAGAAATCTTATATTCAGTTAGAGGTTAGTGAAAATAAAGATGTAAACTTTTTCCCATCAAAGTTCATGGACCCCCTGGAAACTATCCATAAACCCCAGGTTAAGGACCTAAACCAAATCAATCTCACAAACATATCTGTCAAAGTAAATTTGATCTAATATAGATCGATATTAAGCCAAGACAAATTTCAGTGCAGAAAGCAGAACAGTGGCTCTTTCCAGAGGCAAACTGTACAATTCAGCCCATTAACTAAATTCAAATCCTTAATATAAACTGGTTTGAAATTTGTTTCAATTTCACTATAACATTTTATGATAATAACCTCTTCTAATCATCATAAAAATTAACCTTCTCAGTCCCTTGAAAGTGTCAAAACACCGTGCTGAGATCTCACCAAAGATAGTATGCAACTTATTTTGTGAAATCTATAATGGTTACAGCTGGTCTTCAATTTTGAATATTAAAAAATTCCTTTACTAGAGCAAAATTATAACAAAAATATTAGAATTACATGATTAGTCAGACCATTATGGTTAATAATAATGTCTTATTTCATTGACTCTATTAAAATTATTTTTGGCTTTTTTTAGTTTATGGGAAGCACAAACAGGCTTCATCGGGTGTGGACAAAAATTAACCAGATGGATTTTAGAAAGAAAGAGGTACTTTTAGTTGATTCATGAGATTACAGTGATAACCTCCACATCACACACAACCCACTTGTCAATCCAGCACATTCCTGCCCTGGCGCAACGTCAAAATCCTGGAAATTTCTGCATTATCAGAACATCTGTACGACGCCAAATGCAGTATTTAAAGAATTCTCAATAACAGCCAGAATTTGGCGTGAAACATTTGGGTTTCACTTCCAAAGAATGAGATTAAAGAATAACATAGGTTTGGACAATTATTGCGCAAGTAGTTGACAAGTAGGTGGGTTGAACCTCACAAAGAAAACTGGGAGAACAGCTTACTCCTTGATACTCATGCTGCAATACAAGACTCACTTTAATGTTGTCACAATTCCACGCTTCCTTTGTAAACCATCAGTAATGAAAGGTCATTCACTTATTTAATTGTGAGAAGGGACTTTAAGTGGTAGGTGGCAATTTACTGTTCAAGTAAATGGAATGTGTGCTTTTGAAATTGAATACCTTTCTCAAGGGGAATGAATATTTCATCAACAATTCCTTATAAAATCAAACTTAGGGACCTACATAAAGTTAACAGTTCTTACAATATGTGGCAAAAATCCAGCTCTTAAGATTCAGAATGTTGACTGATGTTGTAAAATTTTACGCTTTATTAGTTTGTAAGGATCAAAAGGGACAGGCTTACATTATAGACAAACTTTATGACATGTCCCAGATTACTTCCACTCTTTAATCCTTTACCTCTCCAGGGACTGGGAATAGTTTCGAAGTTGGACTGCACCCACTTTTTGGTGAACTACACTCAGTGCCACTTTATTAGACTCCTCCTGCACCTAATAACGTTGTCAATGAGTGTATGTTTGTGGTCTTCTGCTACTGTTGCCTATTCATTTCAAGGTTGGGCATGTTGTATATACAGAAATGCTCTTCTGCACACCACTATTGTAAATTGTAGTTATTTGATTTACCGTCCTGCCTTCCTGTCAGCTTGAACTAGTCCGGCCATTCTCTTCTAACTGCTCTCATTAACAAGGTGCTTTTGCCCACAGAACTGCTACTTAATGGATGCTCCTTTTTTTCCGTTCTATTTTCTGTAAACTCTAGAGACTTGTGCGTGAAAATCTCAGATGATCAGCAGTTTCTCAGATGCTCAAACAACCCTCTCTGGCACTAACGATCATTCCACAGTCAAGTCACTTCGATCACATTTCTTCCTCATTATGGTGTTTGGTCTGAACAACAACTGAACCTCTTGACCATGTCTGCATGCTTTTATGCATTGAGATGCTGCTACATGATTGGCTGATTAAATATTTGCATTAATGAACAGGTGTACCTAATAAAGCAGCCACTGAGTGTAAATGCCAGGAAGTGGACTCAGGCTACCTTGCAGGTGAGGTCAAGTAGAGTGGGGAATGTGGCAATGTCAAAGGAGGGCAAAAGCAAAAGCATCTTGAGGAGAAGAACCCCTTGGAGATGAAGCAAAGCACACTGGACCTCAGCACCATGAAGACCCTATGATCAGTCCTGCCATCTGGTCACCAGGAAATTACTGGGGTGAATTAATCAAAACACAGAAGACAGAAACTGCACCCAAAGCCTGTCTGCACCTAGGTTTCCTCGAAGTAAAAATTATAGGAGTTAAGTTTCACACATAAAGACAATATCCCAGATCTCAATGTGCATTATTAGAATTAGAATTTGAATTTTATTCTTACATCCATCTCACAACACGAGAGAACAAAAATCATTATATTGCATCTCTGTCGCACTGTGCAAGCAAAAAGGAAGGGAAATGTAGGAGGTTATTGCACAAACACTAAGATTGTATACAGAATTGTTTTGTATACAGGTATGTACAGTCAGATACACAATCAGATCAATGTACAGATATGCAATCAGATCAATGTATATTGATAAGTGTGATGGCCTGTTGAAAGAAGCTGTCCCAGCACCCGTTTGTCCTGGTGTTAATGCTGCGGCACCATTTGCCAGATGGAAGCAGCTGAAACAGTTTGTGGTTCGGGTGGCTGGAGTCCCTGATGACCCTCCAGGCCCTTCTTATGCACCTGCTGCTGTAAATGTCCTGAACGGAGGAAGGTTCACGTCTACAGATGCTGTGGGTTGTCCGCACCACTCTTTGCAGTGCACCTTATGAAAGGACACCTGTTGATTGCCATAACCACTTTAAAGTATGCATGTTTCACTGACTCCAGTATGATGTGCTCCTTATTGATTTCCTTGTTATAAAGTACAGACCATAATTTACACCTAGTGGCCACTTCATTAAGTACATCTGATCGTTGGTGCAAATATCAAATCAGCCAATCATATGGCAACAATTCAATGCATAAAACATGTAGGCATGGTCAAGAGATTCAGTTGTTATCAGAATGGGGAAGAAATGTGATCTAAGTAACTTTACCATGGAATGATTGTTGGTGCCAGACAGGATGGTTTGAGGATCTCAGAAACTGATCTCCCTGGATTTCATGCACAACAATCTCTAGAATTTACATTAAATGGTGCAAAAAAACAAAAAGAAATCTAGCGTGCAGCAGGTCTACAGCACATTACAGGCCTTTCAGCCCACAATTTTGTGCTCACCATGTAACCTACTCTAGAAACTGCCTAGAATTTTCCTACCACAAAGCTCTCCATTGTTCTAAGCTCCATGTACCTATCTAAGAGTCTCTTAAAAGACCCTCTTGTATCTCCCTCTACCACTTTTGGTGGCAGTGCATTCGACACACCCACCACTCTCTGTGTGAAAAACTTACCTCTGACATTCCCCTTGTACCTACTTCCAAGCACCTTAAAGCTATGCCCCCTCATGTTAGCCATCTCAGACCTGGGAAAAAGCCTCTGGCTATCCACACCATCAACACCTCTCATCATCTCATACACTTCTATCAGATCACCTCTCATCCTCCGTCGCTCCAAGGATAAAAAGCCAAGTTCACTCAACTTATTCACATAAGGCATGCTCCCCAACCCAGGCAACATCCTTGTAAATCTCCTCTGCACTCTCTATAGTGTCCACATCCTTCCTGTAGTGAGGTGACCAGAAATGAACAAGTGGGGTCTTACCAAGGTCTTGTATAGCTGTAACATTACCTCACGGCTCTTGAACTCAATCCCAGAGTTGATGAAGGCCAACACACCATATACCTTAACAACAGTGTCCGCCTGCGCAGCAGCTTTGAATGTTTTATGGACTCAGACCCCAAGATCTCGCTGATCCTCCACACTGTCAAGAGTCTCACCATTCTATATTCTGCCATCATATTTGACCTCCCAAAATGAACCGCTTCACACTTATCTGGGTTGAACTCCATCTGCCACTTCTCAGCTCAGTTCTGCATCCTATCGATGTCACGCTGTAACCTCTGACAACCCTCCAGACTATCCGCAATATAATCTTTTGATCCAATTTCTGCTATAACACATGCATATAAGATCAATTTTCTTGCAGGCATTCACAGTAAGACAAGGAAATGCAATAGATTCAGTGAAAACTACAAAGACTGAGGAACAACAGACGT
This sequence comes from Mobula birostris, assembly GCF_030028105.1. Taxonomy (NCBI): domain Eukaryota; kingdom Metazoa; phylum Chordata; class Chondrichthyes; order Myliobatiformes; family Myliobatidae; genus Mobula; species Mobula birostris. The sequence continues at coordinate 126,817,948 of NC_092374.1, read as the reverse complement.
GCAATAGAAGACAAACTGTGCAAATACACAAAAAAACAAATAAACAAACAAATAATGGAAGTGAGAATATGAGGCAGAAATTGACATGTTCCTGATTGGTAAGGGGTTTGGGCTTAATGGTTATGGGGAGTAGGTGGAAGAAGGGCCTGAAGAAAAATAAATGAGCCATGATTGAATGGCAAAAGAAACTCAATGGGCCCAATGGCCTAATGACCTAATCTAGCTCCTGCATCTTATGATTTTATAACATGGTCTTCCCAATATTGACTCACTTCACACCACTGCTCTAGAAAGACTGAATGTCCTCAAATTTTCACAATGTTTGAAAGAGAACGTAAATTTCAAGGCTATTTTAATTTAATTTAATAATCAATCATTTCTCTGATTTTGTTTTCATTTTCAGAGCCAAACAATGTCAGGCACAGGCCTTAAGGAGGCTTGGATTTGTGTCCTAATTCCTTATAAGAAGTAGGACGGTGATTCCATTGGGAATATGGGTCACAGACTGACAAGTGGCAATGTTAGTCAATGCTCGTTACACATTGGGGTCTCTTCTGGGAATGAGCAAAATCTCTACCATTTCAGTTCAAACTAGAAGATCTTTGTGAAGGGGGAAACATCCTTTTGATTTTTGGTTTGTTATTTAACAGAAAGAAATCTAGCCAGTGATTTCCATGGAAACAGAGTTCAGAATTATGTAGCTCACCCACAGTTCTTTGCAACCAGAATTATAATTCAAATGTTCAAAGTAAATAGCACTGAGAAGCAAAAAAAATGATGACACCCTGAATTTGAAATAAAAATGGAAAATAGCAGAAATTCTCAGCGGATCAGGCAGCAGCTGTGGAGAGAAAAACAGACTATATGGTCTTCAACCTACAACATTAACTCTATTTTGCCTAATCTGCTGAGTACTCCCAACAATTTGTTTCAACTTATATAACATAGGACATAACACTCACAAAATGCTGGAGGGACTTTGCAGGTCAGGCAGCACCTATGGAAATGAATAAGTAGTCGACGCTTCGAGCCCAGACCCTTCGTCAGGACTAGAAAGGAAAGGGGAAGATACCAAAATGAAGAAGTGAGGAGAGGGGAAGGAGGATAGCTAGAAGGTGATAGGTGAAGCCAGGTAGGAGAGAATTTATTGTGTTTATTATATAACACAGAACCCACTTGATGGTAGTGACCTTCTTTCCTCTACTGGTAAAAAACTTCTCGTCTTTTTTTGGCCAAGAGACATTTTGATCTAACTCACAGACTTCTATAACAAAGAGGTGATTAACTGTGAAGTGCCAAATGTGGCGTTCCTTAATTTTACCAAGGATGGAAAATAGCACTAGCACTTGCTTTTAAAAATCCTCGACTAATTTTCTTCTCAATTACTTAAAGGGGGGATAAACAATCAGAATTGAAAGTCAGTTGAGTATATAATAGGTGACTCATCCCACACTGCCAGAATTCTACTCCCATTAAAATAAAAATTACCTCCCGAAATTCAGTAATAAGGACAATGCACACTTATCCACTAATGAGAAAGAAGGAGGCTATTCAGCCCATTGAGTCCATTGCATCAAACCATAAGATACAGGAGCAGAATTAAGCCATTCAGTCCATTGAGCCTACTCCACCATTCAAACATGGCTGATTGAGGCCAGCTTCAACAGTGGAATTTCTCCTTTCTCGATTTCCTAGTAGACCTGCAATTTATTCTGCCCTGTCTGCCCACTAACTTGCTTTGATTCTTTTTTTTTTATCACTTACCTATACTAACAGACAACTCACAGTAATTAATTCAGTAATCTTCAGGATGTAGGAGCAAACCAGAGTAACCGGCAGAAGTCTAGTCATTAGGCATCATGCAAACTCCACACAGTCAACATCCTCAGCATACCCCGAAGACCTCCCTCTCTGCCAAGGACTATGTTTATGTTTCCTGCTGCCTCAGAAAAACAGCCAGCATAGTCAAAGGCCCCACACACTCTGGACATCTCCTTGAGGGTTATCATAAATAAAGCATCAGAGGTGTTTTAAGTTTAAGAAAAACCTTAGCAACTAATTTATCGTCAACCAAGCATAGAACATAAAGCTCGGCAGGAACCTTCACGACAATACATCATCACATCAGATGCTTTTTGTAGCCAGCTAAGAGTCTTTCAATTCTTGTTTGGGGGATTTTCGCCCATTCTTCCTTGCAGAAGGCTTCTAGTTCTATGAGATTCTTGAGCCGTCTTGCAAGCCCTACTCTTTTGAGGTCTATCCACAGATTCTCAATAATGTCCCCCAAACAAGACTTGTCAAAGGGGGTGTTACTAAGTACTGCCATGCAGTGTGCCCAAACTTTTGCTTCAGGCCCTTCTCCTTTTTTGTTATTTTGAAACTGTAAAAGATGGAAATAAAAAAAGCTTTATTGCTTAAAATATTAAAGAAATGTGTCATCTTTAACTTTATGCCTTTTGGATGTCAGTTCATCTTTTACTTGTTTAGCTATTCAAAGTAACAGAAATTTTGATCGGGGTGCCCAAACTTTTGCATACCACTGTATGTCTCGACCACTACATTATCCTGCAGCTTTTTCTCCCCTCTCCCATTGGGCAAAGGAAATAGAAGTCTGAGAACACATCCCGTCAAGCTCAAGGACAACTTCTATCTCACTGTTATAACATTATTGAATGGTTTCCTGAAACAATAAAATGGGCTGTTGGCCTCATAATCAACCTCATTATGATTGTGCAATTTCTCTGAAGTTGTGCTTTATTCTACATTCTGTCTTAGTTTTACCTGGTACAACCTCAATACACAACGCAATGCTTAGGTCTGTATGAACAGTATGCAAGACAAGCTTTTCACTGTACCTCAATCATCATCATGTGCCGTGTAGTATGATGTGGACAATCATGGTGTTTGACTGTGATTGTTCTTGGCAAATTTTTCTACAGAAGTGGTTTGCCAATGCCTTTTTCTGGGCAGTGTCTTTACAAGATGGGTAATACCACCCATTATCAATACTCTACAGAGATGGTCAGTGGTTGCATAACCAGGACTTGTGACATGTACCTCAATACTTCCGACAATAATAAACCAGTTCCAATTCTAATCCCAGGCCATGAATGAATTTGGATCCCTGGAGCTGTACAACAGCCCACATGAACAATGGTACCATTATGTCACCCCTGCTCCTGAGGTGGGTGAGTGTTGACTCAGATTGAAGTGCACAATCTTTGCAGATTTGCCAAATTCTCCAAGGCAATAAAGTGAAGGTGTTGAAATTTGTTTTACTCTCTCACCATTTCAGTGGAACTTTGCACGTTGAGAGCTGAAAGCTAATTAACTTGTTTGAAAATCCATGCAAAGCACAAACAAAATTTTACAAAAGCTCAAAAGCTTTGAATTGAAATCTTTAATCCATGGTTCATGCAAACAAATCAGAAAGGATGGTTATATATTACATAATTTACTATAATCATGATGAGAACTTCCAATAAAGTTTATTGGCAAAGTGTTTCAATTGATGATTCATGTATGCAGCAGTGATGTAGTACCTAATGATGATAATCATCCTTTATGTACAATGGAATCCACCTGTCCTAGAAGATTTGGTAGTCCTTGGACACATGGCAATCTCATGCCAATGGCGGAGTAGAAAGAGTAAAGTTATTATTCACTGAATCAGACCCCATCAGTTTCCCTTCATCCACCACCACCCACCTCAATACATCCTCCATCCTCACCTCCATCCAGAGCCCCAAACAGTTCTTCCAGTTGAGGTAACACTTCACATGTGAATCTGTCGCAGTTGTCTACTGTGTATGGTGCTACCCATGCTGCCTCCTCTACATTGGTGAGACCCGAAGTAGACTGGGGGACTGCTTTGTTGAACACCTCAACTCCATCAGCAAAAGGTGTAATTTTCCAGTGGCCTACTATTTTAATTCCTATCCCCATTCCATTCCATTGCATCAGTCCATGGCCTCCTCCTCTGGCATGATGAGGCTATACTCAGGTTGGGGAAGCAACACCTCATATTGTATCTAGGTAGCCTCCAACCTGATAGAATGAACATTGATTCTCCTTCTGGTAACTTCCTTCCCTCTTTTTCAGTTCTCCACTCTGGCTTCTTACCGCTTCTCCTCACCAGCCTATCACTTCCCCTGGTGCCCCTCCTCATTCCCTTTCTCTCATGGTCCATTCTCCTCTGCTATCAGATTCCTTCTTCTCCATCAATTTGCCTTTTCCACCTATCACCTACCAGCTTCTTACATCATCCCTTGCCTCCAAACACCTGTCTTTCACCTATCACCTTCCAGCCTGTCCTCTATCCCCTCCCCCCATCTCTTTATTCTGGCATCTTCCCCCTTCCTTTCCATTCCTGATGAAGGGTTTTGGTCTGAAACATCGGCTGTTTATTTATTTCCAAAGTTGCTGCCTGAGCTGCTGACCAGACCTCCTGATTGTGTTAATCCAGGTTTAGGTATGTGAAATCCAAAGACAGGACAAGTGCAACTGTAAATGGGTTCAAACATCTCTGGAATCTTGCAAAGTGCTTTAACTCCTGGGATGGCTTTATTTCAAACTTCAAAGTTCAAAGTAAAGTTATTATCAAAGTACATATATCTCACCACATACAACCCTGAGATTTATTTTGCACACTCAATATATCTATAGAATAATAACCATATAACAGAATCAATGAAAGACCACACAAACTTGGGCATTCAAACAGAGGGCAGAAGACAACAAGCTGTGCAAATACAAAAAGAAGAAATAAACATAGAAACGTAGAAAACCTACAGCACAATACAGGCCCTTCGGTCCACAGAGTTGAACCGAACATGTCCCTACCTTAAAAATTACTAGACTTACCCATAGCCCTCTATTTTTCTAAGCTAATAAATAATAACTAATTTTTCTAAGCTAAAAATTAATAAAAATAGTAAATAAATAAGCAATAAATATAGAGAACATGGGAAATTTCAAGTTTCATTTATTATCAAAGAATGTATAAATTATGCAACCTTGAGGTTTGCCACAAAGCAAGAAATTTGAAAGGACCCAATTTAAAGAAAAAAGAATAAAAATTAAAATAAAAGACCAATTCTTGATAAGCAAGAGAAAGAAAAAATTAAAAATCATGCAACCAATTGAAGTGAGCAACAACAGCTAAGCCCAGAGTAGGCCCAAAGCCTCACTTATCAGTTCATTATATTAGTGGGCATGGAGCACAGCAGCTGGGGCAGTCTTCATAGTCTCAGTGCCATGGAGATGACCATCGCAGAGAACGAGAGAAATTAGCTCTCGTCCCAACTGAGACCCTGTCTTTTCAGTTTATCTGGGCCGGTGTTTAAATTGACCAAAAATGGAACAGTGAAAGGCTTCGCACCCTGGAGAGAGAAGTGAAGATCGCAGAGAGCAATCAAAATCAGCTCTCACCTCCAATTAGGACTGGCGTTTAAATTGTCTAAACAGCATATTGTACCTCAAGGCCTAGACAACACCGCCTGGTTACTTGCTCTGGATCCAGATTTTGTCACCCAGCCCGAAGCCGCTGTGAAGCTCTTCAAATCAGCTCGGTGCCCAGAGCAATCCAGCCTCATTCCTAGGCCAGTTGTACAGGCACCGAACCTCCTCTGTCTGGGCCCCACCTTCTCCTCTTGGTGCCCAGAGTGACCTAACCTCTCTCCCGGCCCAGTTGAACGAGCATTGGAACCTCTCTGCCTGGGCCCCGACCTCTCCTTTCAGCGCTCGGAGCAATCCAACCTCGCTCTCAGGGCAGCTGTATGGGCACCAGAATTCCATCTGCAACGATTCTGCAACACACCATCTCGACTCACCCTACGAACTCGGCTTGCCATCGCTCGCCCCTTCACTATTGCAGTGATAATTTAGCATAATTTACCTCAGGAAAGGTATTTTTAGTAATTTTTTTAAAGTCAGATTTCTTAGCTTTTTGATTACCAGAAGCTGTTGCACATGTTCGGTAGTGCTATCTTAACCGAAATTTGCGGAAATTCCTATGAAATCTTTTGATTACTTGATGCAATTTACAAGCACATATTTGATTTTTGGATCTCATCTCTGTAACAGCAGACTCTTAAATTTAATTACAATACTGATTCCAGGTAGGTCAATCCTCGTCAGTACTCCTCACCAATCGTATCTGCACATTATTCCTAGTTGCCTGCCACAGTATATCTGGAATTTTTTATAATTATAGCCCAGACTCAGCAGAAACCAGCTGATTGGGCAATCGAGGTCAGGTGACCAAGCAGCTTGAAAAGCTCAAACAAATAAATGGAGGGGTAGCTCAAGCGGAGTGGCCTGTGGAAAGCGGCCAGTGAGTGAGTGGGCCAGTGAAGGAGTGGAGCTTTGAGGCTTTGACTTGAGAGGTTTCGACAAGAAGAGGCGGAGGATGAGCTTGCTCCCAGTTAGTCTTTACAATGTCTCCTGAGACAGTGAGGTGCCTCTCATTTGAGATGTGGCAGTCTTGGGGAAACTCCCCTCTCCCGCAGAGTCACATCTGCCAGAAGTGCATACGGCTGGGCAATCTGGAAGACTGTGTAAGGAATCTGGAGCAGCAGCTGGATGACCTTCGACTCATAAGGGAGAATGAGGCAGTCATAGATGAGAGCTACAGGGAGGTAGTCACACCTAGGCTGTCGGAAGCAGGTCGTTGGGTGACAGTCAGAGAGGGAAAGCGAAGCTGAGTAGACAGGTAGTGCAAAGAACCCCTGTAGCCATTCTCCTGAATAACAAGTTTACTGTCCTGGATACTATTGGTGGGGATGACCGACCAGGTGTGAGCCACTGTGGCAGGGCCTCTGGCACTGAGTCTGACCCTGTGGTGCAGAAGGGTGGGACAGAGAAGAGAAGAGCTGTCATCATTAGGGACTCTATAGTTCGAGGAGCAGACAGGAGATTTTGTGGATGTGAGAAGGACACCCACATGGTTTGTTGCCTCCCGGGTGCCAGGGTCCGAGATGTTTCTGACCGGGTGCATGACATCCTGGTACGAGAGGGAAAGCAACGAGAAGTCATGATACATGTTGGTAACAACGAGCTAGGCAGGAAGAGGGATGAGATCCTGAAGTGTGAGTTTTGGAAACTAGGCAGAAGGCTGAAGAACAGGACCTCAAGGGTGGCATTCTCAGGATTGCTGCCAGTGCTACGTGACAGTGATGGTAAGAATTGGAGGAGATGGCAGTTGAATGCGTGGCTGAGGAGTTGGTGCAGGGAGCAGGGTTTTAGATTTTTGGATCATTGGGATCTCTTCTGGGGAAGGTGGAACCTGTACAGATCGGATGGGTTGCACCTGAACTCGAGGGGGTGCAATATCCTTGCAGGTAGGTTTGCTAGCATAGTTCAGGAGGGTTTAAACTAATTTGCAAGGGGGATGGGACCCAGAGTGATAGAGCAGTGAAAGAAGTGCATGGAGTAAAGCCAGATCTAACATATAGAGAGGCTTTGAGGAAAGAGAAGCAGAATAGAGGGTGTAAGGGTAGTAAGGAAGAAGGGCTAAAGTGCATGTACTTTAACGTGAAAAGCATCAGGAACAAAGGTGATGAACTGACAGCTTGGATACATACATGGAATTATGATGTAGTGGCCATTACAGAGACTTGGCTGGCACCAGGGCAGGAATGGATTCTCAATATTTCTGGATTAGATTAGATTATGAGAACACTCAGTCCTCTTTTCTTGTCATTTAGAAATGCATACATGCATTAAGAAATGATACCATGTTTCTCCGGAGTGGTATCACAGAAAACAGGACAAACCAAAGACTAACACTGACAGAACCACATAATTATAACATATAGTTGCAGCAGTGCAAAACAATACCATAATTTGATGAAGAATAACCCATGGGCACAGTAAAAAAAGTCTCAAAGTCCCGGAGTCGATCAACTCCCGAGTCCCTGATAGCAGGCGGCAAAAGGGAGAAACTCCCTGCCATAAACCTCCAGGCACCGTCAACTTGCCGATACCCTGGAAGCAGCCAACCACTGCCGACCCTGAGTCCATCCGTCCGAAAACTTCGAGCCTCCGACCAGCCCCTCCGATACAGCCTCCCAAGCGCCATCCTCTGCCGAGCGCCTTTGACCTCTCCCCGGCCACTGAAACACGCAAAGCCGAGGATTTCGGGGCCTTCTGCTCCGGAGATTCCAGTTACCACACAGTAGCAGCGGCAGCGAAGCAGGCACTTCAGAAGTTTTCCAGATGTTCCTCCATGCTCTCACGTCTGTCTCCATCAAATCAGAATTGTGCATGGTCCCCTACTTGACGGATAACAGATATCACCACCGAAGTGGCCGTGCGCGCTGCCGTCGCGCTACCATCTTCTCCCCCCTCCCGGGAGGATTTCAGAGCTTTAAAAGGGATGTGGGGTAGAAAGGGGTGGAAGGGTGGCATTACTGGTCAAGGATACTATTACAGCTACAGAAAGGGTGGGTATGTTTGTATGTTCCTGTCAGGATTAAAGGCAAATTGAATAGGAATAAGGAACCTTGGTTCTCAAGGGATATTGCAACTCTGATAAAGAAGAAGAGGGAGTTGTATGAAATGTATAGGAAACAGGGGGTAAATCAGGTGCTTGAGGAGTATAAGAAGTGCAAGAAAATACTTAAGAAAGAAATCAGGAGGGCTAAAAGAAGACATGAGGTTGCCTTGGCAGTCAAAGTGAAGGATAATCCAAAGAGCTTTTACAAGTATATTAAGAGCAAAAGGATTGTAAGGGATAAAATTGGTCCTCTTGAAGATCAGAGTGGTCGGCTTTGTGCGGAACCAAAGGAAATGGGAGAGATCTTAAATAGGTTTTTTGCGTCTCTATTTACTAAGGAAGCTGGCATGAAATCTATGGAATTAAGGGTATCAAGTAGTGAGACCATGGAAACTACAGATTGAAAAGGAGGAGGTGCTTGCTGTCTTGAGGAAAATTAAAGTGGATAAATCCCCGGGACCTGACAGGGTGTTCCCTCGGACCTTGAAGGAGACTAGTGTTGAAATTGCGGGGGCCCTGGCTGAAATATTTAAAATGTCGCTGTCTACGGGTGAAGTGCCGGAGGATTGGAGAGTGGCTCATGTTGTTCCGTTGTTTGAAAAAGGATCAAAAAGTAATCCGGGAAATTATAGGCCGGTGAGTTTAACGTCAGTAGTAGGTAAGTTATTGGAGGGAGTACTAAGAGACAGAATCTACAAGCTTTTGGATAGACAGGGGCTTATTAAGGAGAGTCAACATGGCTTTGTGCGTGGTAGGTCATGTTTGACCAATCTGTTGGAGTTTTTCGAGGAGGTTACCAGGAAAGTGGATGAAGGGAAGGCAGTGGATATTGTCTACATGGACTTCAGTAAGGCCTTTGGCAAGGTCCCGCATGGGAGGTTAGTTAGAAAAATTCAGTCGCTAGGTATACATGGAGAGGTGGTAAATTGGATTAGACATTGGCTCGATGGAAGAAGCCAGAGAGTGGTGGTAGAGAATTGCTTCTCTGAGTGGAGGCCTGTGACTAGTGGTGTGCCACAGGGATCAGTGCTGGTCCATTGTTATTTGTCATCTATATCAATGATCTGGATGATAATGTGGTAAATTGGATCAGCGAGTTTGCTGATGATACAAAGATTGGAGGTGTAGTAGACAGTGAGGAAGGTTTTCAGAGCCTGCAGAGGGACTTGGAACAGCTGGAAAAATGGGCTGAAAAATGGCAGATGGAGTTTAATACTGACAAGTGTGAGGTATTGCACGTTGGAAGGACAAACCAACGTAGAACATACAGGGTTAATGGTAAGGCACTGAGGAGCGCAGTGGAACAGAGAGATCTGGGAATACAGATACAAAATTCCCTAAAAGTGTCGTCACAGGTAGATAGGGTCGTAAAGAGAGCTTTTGGTACATTGGCCTTTATTAATCGAAGTACTGAGTATAAGAGCTGGAATGTTATGATGAGGTTGTATAAGGCATTGGTGAGGCCAAATCTGGAGTATTGTGTTCAGTTTTGGTCACCAAATTACAGGAAGGATATAAGTAAGGTTGAAAGAGTGCAGAGAAGGTTTACAAGGATGTTGCCGGGACTTGAGAAACTCAGTTACAGAGAAAGGTTGAATAGGTTAGGACTTTATTCCCTGGAGCGTAGAAGAATGAGGGGAGATTTGATAGAGGTATATAAAATTATGACGGGTATAGATAGAGTGAATGCAAGCAGGCTTTTTCCACTGAGGCAAGGGGAGAAAAAAACCAGAGGACATGGGTTAAGGGTGAGGGGGGAAAAGTTTAAAGGGAATATTAGGTGGGGGCTTCTTCACACAGAGAGTGGTGAGAATATGGAATGAGCTGCCAGACGAGGTGGTAAATGCGGGTTCTTTTTTAACATTTAAGAATAAATTGGACAGATACATGGATGGGGGGTGTATGGAGGGATATGGTTCGTGTGCAGGTCAGTGGGACTAGGCAGAAAATGGTTCGGCACAGCCAAGAAGGGCCAAAGGGCCTGTTTCTGTGCTGTAGTTTCTATGGTTCTATGGTTCTAATGTAGCAGGATCCTCTTTTGAGTCAATATGGGTGGAAGTCAGGAACAGGAAGGGAACAGTTACTCTATAAGGAGTATTCTATAGGCCCCCTGGGAGCAGCAGAAATACCGAGGAGCAGATTGGGAGGCAGATCTTGGAAAGGTGCAAAAATAACAGGATTGTTATCATAGGTGACTTTAACTTCCCTAATATTGATTGGCACCTGATTAGTTCCAATGGTTTAGATGGGGCAGAGTTTGTTAAGTGGGTCCAGGACGAATTACTGTCACAGTACGTTGACAGGCCAACTAGGGGGAAGCCATACTAGATCTAGAACTAGGTAATGAACCGGGTCAGGTCACAGATCTCTCAGTAGGTGAGCATCTGGGGGACAGTGACCACCGCTCCCTGTCCTTTAGCATTAGCATGGAAAAGGATAGAATCAGAGAGGACAGGAAAATTTTTAATTGGGGAAGGGCAAATTATGAGGCTATAAGGCTAGAACTTGCGGGTGTGAATTGGGATGATGTTTTTGCAGGGAAATGTACTATGGACATGGTGTCGATGTTTAGGGATCTCTTGCAGGATGTTAGGGATAAATTTGTCCCGGTGAGGAAGATAAAGAATGGTAGGGTGAAGGAACCATGGGTGACAAGTGAGCTGGAAAATCTGGTCAGGTGGAAGAAGGCAGCATACATGAGGTTTAGGAAGCAAGGATCAGATGGGTCTATTGAGGAATATAGGGTAGCAAGAAAGGAGCTTCAGAAGGGGCTGAGGAGAGTAAGAAGGGAGCACGAGAAGCCCTCGGCGAGTAAGGTAAAAGAAAACCCCAAGGCATTCTTCAATTATGTGAAGAACAAAAGGATGACAGGAGCGAAGCTAGGACCGATTAGAGATTAAGGTGGGAAGATGTGCATAGAGGCTGTGGAAGTGAGCAAGGCCCTCAATGAATATTTCTCTTCGGTATTCACCAATGAGAGGGAACTTGATGATGGTGAGGACAATATGAGTGAGGTTGATGTTCTGGAGCATGTTGATATTAAGGGAGAGGAGGTGTTGGAGTTGTTAAAATACATTAGGACGGATAAGTCCCCAGGGCCTGACGGAATATTCCCCAGGCTGCTCCACAAGGCGAGGGAAGAGATTGCTAAGCCGCTGGCTAGGATCTTTATGTCCTCGTTGTCCATGGGAATGGTACCAGAGGATTGGAGGGAGGCGAATATTGTCTCCTTGTTCAAAAAAGGTAGTAGGGATAGTCCGGGTAATTATAGACCAGTGAGCCTTACGTCTATGGTGGGAAAGCTGTTGGAAAAGATTCTTAGAGATAGGATCTATGGGCATTTAGAGAATCATGATCTGATCAGGGACAGTCAGCATGGCTTTGTGAAGGGCAGATCGTGTCTAACAAGCCTGATAGAGTTCTTTGAGGAGGTGACCAGACATATAGATGAGGGTAGTGCAGTGGATTTGATCTACATGGATTTTAGTAATGCATTTGACAAGGTTCCACACGGTAAGCTTATTCAGAAAGTCAGAAGGCATGGGATCCAGGGAAGTTTGGCCAGGTGGATTCAGAATTGGCTTGCCTGCAGAAGGCAGAGGGTCGTGGTGGAGGGAGTACATTCAGATTGGAGGGTTGTGACTAGTGGTGTCCCACAAGGATCAGTTCTGGGACCTCTACTTTTCGTGATTTTTATTAACGATTTGGATGTGGGGGTAGAAGGGTGGGTTGGCAAGTTTGCAGATGACACAAAGATTGGTGGTGTTGTGGATAGTATAGAGGATTGTCAAAGATTGCAGAGAGATGTTGATAGGATGCAGAAGTAGTCTGAGAAGTGGCAGATAGAGTTCAACCCGGAGAAGTGTGAGGTGGTACACTTTGGAAGGACAAACTCCAAGGCAGAGTACAAAGTAAATGGCAGGATACTTGGTAGTGTGAAGGAGCAGAGGGATCTGGGGGTACATGTCCACAGATAACTGAAAGTTGCCTCACAGGTAGATAGGGTAGTTAACAATGCTTACGGGGTGTTAGCTTTCATAAGTCGAGGGATAGAGTTTAAGAGTCGCGGGGTAATGATGCAGCTCTATAAAACTCTGGTTAGGCCACACTTGGAGTACTGTGTCCAGTTCTGGTCACCTCACTATAGATAGGATGTGGAAGCATTGGAAAGGGTACAGAGGAGATTTACCAGGATGCTGCCTGGTTTAGAGAGTGTGCATTATGATCGGAGATTAAGGGAGCTAGGGATTTACTCTTTGGAGAGAAAGAAGATGAGGGGAGACATTATAGAGGTGTACAAGATATTAAGAGGAATAGATAGACTGGACAGCCAGTGCTTCTTCCCCAGGGCACCACTGCTCAATACAAGAGAACATGACTTTAAGGTAAGGGGTGGGAAGTTCAAGGGGGATATTAGAGGAAGGTTTTTTTACTCAGAGAGTGGTTGGTGCGTGGAATGCACTGCCTGAGTCAGTGGTGGAGGCAGATACACTAGTGAAGTTTAAGAGACTACTAGACAGGTATATGGAGGAATTTAAGGTGTGGGGGGGGGGTTATATGGGAGGTAGGGTTTCAGGGTCGGCACAACATTGTGGGCCGAAGGGCCTGTACCGTGCTGTACTATTCTATGTTCTATTATTGAGCTGTTTCTTCTGGAGCAGGATCAGATTTATTATCACCAACATGGTACTGTGCAAAGGTCTTAGGCATGTATATATAGTCAATTTCATGTATCGCACTGTACTGCTGCCACAAAAGAAAAACACATTTCACGACGTGTGAGTGATAATAAACCAGACTCTGATGTAGGTCTCTACTGTGGACTGAGAGTGGGAAAGGGCCAGGGAGAGGGGAGGGAGTGGGAAGTACCAGAAAGACATTCTGTAGTTAACAATAAACCAATTATTTGGAATTAAATGACCTTGCCTGATGTCTCAGGGCTGGGTGTGTCTACACCCGTGCCAGCCCCGTTCTCTGCCACCTGACCCACACCCCTCCCGTGGCACTCCATTCTCACCATTCCCAACATCCTTTGCTCCCACCAGATTTACAAACTCGCTCTCCACTCCATATTGACAAATACAGTATAGTGCAAAAGTCTTAGGCACCCTAGTCAAATATATATGCCTAATAAGATTTTTCAACAGTACTATATGTCATGAAATTTGTTTTGCGGCGGCTGTCAAGTGACAAAAAATTACTGTAAGCTACAAAGTTGAATAAATAGTGCAAAAAAGGAATAACGAGGTAGCGTCCATGGACCATTCGGTAATCAGTCAGTCGATCTCTCTCAGTCCAGCACGCTTCCTCATCACTGGCTAAGGCTCTACCAGCAACAGTGGTGTCATTGGCGAATTTATAAATGGCGTTTGAGCCGTGCTTAGCCTCACAGTCGTGAGCGTGGAGAGAGTAGAATGGTGAGCTAAACATGCATCCTTGAGGTGCGCCTGTGTTGACTGTCAGCGAGGAGAGGTCATCAGTGATCCACCCTGACGGTGGTTTCTTCATGAGTAAGTTCAGGATCCGGTTGCAGAGGAAGGCACAGAGGTCCACTTTTTTTAAGACGGAGCTAACAGTAGAAGCAGATACAATAATGGTGTTTAACAGCTTTTAGATAGACACACAGATAAGCAGGGAATGAAGGGATATGGAACATGTACAAGTTAAAGAGATTTTGTTTAATTTGACGTGTTCTGCACAGACATAGAAACATAGAAACATAGAAAATAGGTGCAGGAGTAGGCCATTCGGCCCTTCGAACCTGCACTGCCATTTATTATGATCATGGCTGATCATCCAACTCAGAACCCTGCCCCAGCCTTCCCTCCATACCCCCTGATCCCCATAGCCACAAGGGCCATATCTAACTCCCTCTTAAATATAGCCAATGAACTGGCCTCAACTGCTTCCTGTGGCAGAGAATTCCACAGATTCACCGCTCTCTGTGTGAAGAAGTTTTTCCTAATCTCGGTCCTAAAAGGCTTCCCCTTTATCCTCAATCTGTGACCCCTCGTTCTGGACTTCCCCAACATCGGGAACAACCTTCCTGCATCTAGCCTGTCCAATCCCTTTAGGATCTTATACGTTTCAATCAGATCCCTCCTCAATCTTCTAAATTCCAACGAGTACAAGCCCAGTTCATCCAGTCTTTCTTCATATGAAAGTCCTGCCATCCCAGGAATCAATCTGGTGAACCTTCTCTGTACTCCCTCTATGGCAAGGATGTCTTTCCTCAGATTAGGGGACCAAAACTGCACACAATACTCCAGGTGTGGTCTCACCAAGGCCTTGTACAACTGCAGTAGTACCTCCCTGCTCCTGTACTCAAATCCTCTCGCTATAAATGCCAGCATACCATTCGCCTTTTTCACTGCCTGCTGTACCTGCATGCCCACTTTCAATGACTGGTGTACAATGACACCCAGGTCTCGTTGCACCTCCCCTTTTCCTAATCGGCCACCATTCAGATAGTAATCTGTTTTCCTATTTTTGCCACCAAAGTGGATAACTTCACATTTATCCACATTAAATTGCATCTGCCATGAATTTGCCCACTCACCCAACCTATCCAAGTCACCCTGCATCCTCTTAGCATCCTCCTCACAGCTAACACTGCCACCCAGCTTCGTGTCATCCGCAAACTTGGAGATGCTGCATTTAATTCCCTCATCCGAGTTATTAATATATATTGCAAACAACTGGGGTCCCAGCACTGAGCCTTGCGGTACCCCACTAGTCACCGCCTGCCATTCTGAAAAGGTCCCGTTTATTCCCACTCTTTGCTTCCTGTCTGCTAACCAACTCTCCACCCACACCAATACCTTACCCCCAATACCGTGTGCTTTAAGTTTGCACACTAATCTCCTGTGTGGGACCTTGTCAAAAGCCTTCTGAAAACTATTCTAAATTCTCTATGTTCTGTTGGAGCTTGAAGGCAGAAAGCAATTTATATACAAAAATGGGAAATCATCTGGGTTTCTCAATTTAACAAAATCCTATAATGTATGGCCTTTGAAATTCACGAGTATGCAACATCATTAATTAGTCAATGCAAGCTAACAATTTAAAAGTCATTCTCAGTTTCTTTCGTGAACTCTTTTGTTGACTCTTAACAAAGCCAAATGATTCCCTTCCCCCACTCAGCCCAAAATGTCAACTCTTTACTCCTCTCCATAGACCCTGCCTGAACTCTGCCATGGACTGTCCCATGCTCAGCTGCAGAAGGAGGAGGATTGAGCATGGGGCTAGAAACCTCATCCTTTCGAAAGCTTAGAGCTACAGAAACACCACCAGAAGATCCAAAGGCCTCATCCCTGGGAGAGAAAGAATGAAGATGGCTGACATCTGAGCAACACGAAAGACTGGCTCAGAACAGAGGGCTCTGGAAAGCTGCTGCCGGCTGCCTATGCCCCAGTAGGGGTGATGGGCTTAAGGAAGTAAGCAAAGGATATTGCCTGACCTGCTGAGTTCCTTCAGCATTTTCTACATATTACTTTGGATTTCTAGCATCTGCAGTATTTCTTGTGTTCCTAATATTCAGTCCTTTTTATTTACCTGAGACACCCTGGTAGTTGATGCAACTGTTAAAATTATTTATTGTGCCTCAATAAATACACAAACATTAACAAACAGAGCAATACTGCCTGAGCAATGGTAGTCTGATCGATGGATAATCTCTCACTGATCTACCCCTCTCTACCTCTCCATGTCTCTACAACTTACTGTTTCAATTGTGAGCTTACTCAATACGGAGCAGGAAAACTGCTGATTGAACTGTTGAGGGTATTAGGATCAAACCAAATTGTGACAGAACCCTATCATAGTCCTCGTGCTTTACATCTCAGCAAACTGCATACCATGAGGTACAAGCAATGATGCCAGCCAGAACACACAATTATTTGGTCTGGAGCCACGGTAGCGTAGCGGTTAATGTGACACTGCTGCAGCTCGGGGCGACGGAGTTCAGACTTCAGAGTTCAACCCCGACTTCATCTAAAAGGAGTCTGAACTTCTTCCCTGTGGAATGCATGGGTTTTCTCCGGGTGCTCCGGTTTCCTCCCACAGTCCAAAGATGAACTAGTTAGTAGGTTAATTGGTCATTGTAAATTGTCCTGTGAATAGTTTAGGGCTAAATTGGCGGTTGCTAGGCGACACGGCTCAAAAGGCTGGAAGGGTCTATTCCACGCTGCATCTCTAAAATCAAAGTAAATTTATTATCATGGTACTTATGTGTCACCATATACAACCTTGAGATTCATTTTCTTGCAAGCTTTTACAACAAAATAAAGAAATAATAGAATGAATGAACACTATACATACAGTAACAAAGACCAACAAACAGCCAATGTGCAAGAGGGGACAAACTGTGCAAATAATAAAAATGTAAGTAAATAATACTGAGAACATGAGTTTCAGAGTCTTTGAAAGTGAGTGAAGTTATAAAAGAGGTACAAGTTACTCCTAATCTCATAACAGGAGAATGAAGCCTCTATAAAAGCTTAAACTGAGTTCCTTCAGATCTCGGTTTTGTGACAATGCGTCACATGTAAAGTAGGATTATTGCTTCCAAGCTGTGGTGGTTGTCCATCATGTCCAATGATGATAGAAATCCTGTGCAGGAGAGTTCTTAAAGTGGAAAAGCCCTTACACTGGGGCAGTTCCACTCTCTCGACCTCAGGAGTCTGGGTCCAGTGGTACGAACAAGTGTCACAAACTGGGGGCTTTCTTGGTTGCAGTGGATGACAATGGCATCTTCTGCGCCTCGTCACTCCCTTCGCTCTCCATGGTCTTCCAAACTAGGGCAGGTCAAATGAACTCCCATCCAATGTTTTTTCTATCGGCACCGTGTTCAGGGCTCCCTTTCAGCCTTGTGTGAGAGTCTACCTGAATCAGCTCTTTGGGGGAACTGAGACCACTGGCAGATCTAAAACCCCAGTGACAGATCTATGCAGGGTTTATGCATTATTTCAATAGACCCTCCGAGTGCAACAATATCAGTTTTGTATCGCACCACTGAATCCGATAGGAGAAACTATAAACAGCATGCAATATCGTAATAGCCAGAAACTGCCTAGTTTTCTATAGAGAACATATTGCCTCATAATGGTACTTTATTGGTGCTGAAATTTCCATCAATTATTTTTCTAATGTGCATTGTATGCAATTATCAGAAAGATACATTTTAATTGGTTTGTGTTTTCAAGAAATATTGTCCAGGCTATAACTTCACAACACGCTGGAGGAACTCAGCAGGTCGGGCAGCATCCGTGGAAACGATCAGTCACTGTTTCGGGCCGGAACCCTTCGTCAGGACTGAAGAGGGAAGGGGCAGAGGCCCTATAAAGAAGGTGGGGGGAGGGTGGGAAGGAGAAGGCTGGTAAGTTCCAAGTGAAAAACCAGTGGGGGAAGATAAAGGGGTGGGGGAGGGGAAGCAGAGAGGGGATAGGCAGGAAGGGTGAAGAAGGAATAGGGGAAAACACAATGGGTAGTAGAAGGAGGCGGAACCATGAGGGAGGTGATAGGTAGCTGGGGGAGGAGGCAGAAACAGGGATAGGGGAAGGGAGGGGGAGGGAATTACCAGAAGTTGGAGAATTCTATGTTCATACTAAGGGGCTGGAGACTACCTAGACAGTATATGAGGTGGTGGTCCTCCAACCTGAGCTTAGCCTCATCATGGCAGTAGAGGAGCCCATGTATGGACATATCCAAATGGGAATGTGAAGCAGAGTTGAAGTGGGTGGCTACCAGGAGATCCTGTCTGTTGCGGCGGATGGAGCGGAGGTGCTCAACGAAGCGGTCTCCTAACCTGCGTCGGGTTTCACCGATGTAGAGGAGGCCGCACCGGGAGCACTGGATGCAATAGATGACCCCAACAGACTCAAAAGTGAAGTGTTGTCTCACCTGGAAGGACTGTTTGGGGCCCTGAATGGTGGCAAGAGAGGAGGTGTAGTGACAGGTGTAGCACTTACGCTTACAGGGATAAGTGCCGGGTGGTAGATCCGTAGGGAGGGACGTGTGGATCAGGGAGTCGCAGAGGGACCGATCCCTGCAGAAAGCGGAGAGGGGTGGAGAGGGAAAGTTGTGCTTAGTGGTGGGGTCCAGTTGAAGGTGGCAGAAGTTGCGGAGGATAATGTGCTGGATCCAGCAGCTCCAGGCTATAACTTATTTGCCTATAGATACCTCTTCATACTTCAGAAGTCACATATTCAAATATTTCAGTCATGTCTTTTAAGACTATAAAATTATTTCTAATTTGCAAAATAAAATTATCAATGGAATTTACCTTCCAACATGTAAGCTATCAAATGGCATTTAACCTCTAACCTACAGGATGTTAGAGTAATCAGAACTTACTGAACTAGCAGAGCAGATGACAAGCATCTCCCCCTTAACAACAAAACAGCAGATTCTATATATACATATAGTATGTGTGAATATCTACACGTTCACATTCACTCCTGCACTCACATTAAAATGATTACCATAACAAAGACCATTGGAAGTTATTTAACTTTATTTAAGATGCTATTTTTGAAGTACTTGCTCCTCTTGACGCTTCCTTTGACAAACTTCTGTAGATGTGTACCAGAGAGTGTACTGACAGGCAGCATCACAGCCTGGTAAAACACCAATGCCCTTGTACGGAAAGTTCTACAGAAAGTAGTGGATACTGCCCAGTCCATCACAGGTAAAGTCCTCCCCGCCAATGAATACATCTACATGAAACACTGTTACAGGAAAGCAGCATTCATCAGTGACCCCCTCCACCAACTAGGACATGCTCTCTTCTCACTGCTGCCATCAGGTACAAGGGTCTAAGGACTCACTTCACCAGGTTTAGGAACAGTTATTACCCCTCCGCTGTCAGGCATTGGTAATAATCTAGTGTCAGTCTTTAACCTCTTTCTACCGTGTCATAATCACAGAACTGGCAATCTTCTACTGATATTACAAGTGAACATCAGCAACAGAAATCATCAGGGTACTCTTGTACCAACACAGGTCACTATCGATTAGAATGGCAGCTAAGAGACATTTACTTGGGGTACAGTATTTGACGCTTGCCAGGGGCACATTAATGGCATAGTTGCTAAATTACCAGACCGTTAATCCAGAGGCCTGCACTAACAATCTGAGTTCAAATTCCACCATGGCAGCTTTGGAATTTGAACATAAAAACACTGGTAATTGGGAATACTGATCACGGAATTGCTGGGTTGTCAAAAAATAAATCAAACTCGCAAATGATCCAACCTGGTCTGACCTGTATGTGGCTCCAGAACCACATCTATATGGTTAACCGTCGAACATCCTCGGAAGTGGTGTAACAAATAGCTCCATTCAGAACCAATCAAGGACAGGCAATAAATCACGGCTTTGCCAATAATATCTATATCCTCAAAATTAATCCATTCCAAAACTAAGCATGGTAATTATGCATAGAAGTTCCAGTGAACAAAATCTTAGAAAAAATTACTTTTGTTTTAACATTTAATAGTCTCTGAAAGTCAGGGGTGTTTCTGCAATAGTACCTTGAGGAAATGCCACTCACATTCCAGCCAACTCTGGAAAACCGGATGCAGGACACCAACAAGTTTGTCTGTCTTCATGCCTGGTCATCATGACACGAAGGGCAATGAATCCAGGCAGGTTGCTAGATCAAAACAGCCTGGCTCATTGTTAACACAAACACATTAATAGCATTGTGCATTATAATTAAGATCGTAACTTCAAAATTATCTCTGACAAAGTTCAAAATAACTTTATTGTTAAAGTACATACAGTATGCCGGCTGGTGGCATAGTGGCATCAGCACTGGACTTTGGGGTGGAAGGTCCCAAGTTCAAATCCAGCTGGCTCCCGTGCACGCTTTCCATATGTGCTGGGTTGAGCGTCGAGCTAGCAACTCAACCTCGTAAAAAAGAAATTGCCTGCTACAGAAACATTAACAGCAAAAAGTTGAAGGCCTGTGCTCTCTCGTGAGTTTAAAGGTAATTTCTTTCTCTTTTTTTTTTACATACAGTATTAAATTAAATTAAGTTAATGGCTCCATCTGTCTAAGTAGACAATGGATGCGCCTGGTTCCGGGACGCAGACCTGGATGATGAATATGGAGATCCTGCGCTGCCCAGACATCAAGATCCCCCTCTCGGCCTCGCGGATGTGGTCCAAAGGAATGTGAAGCAGTACAGTTGGCATCAGCTTGGCTGCAGGAGCTGCCGGGAGGTGACGTGATACATCATCCAACCACCTTAGGGGCTCCACTCCGGATTTGTGTAGGGCTTACTCCTTAGCCTTCTCTTCTCTCAAGGATACCCACAAGGCAGTGGGATCTGTAACCCTGGGTAGGGGCCCGTACCGGGTACTGTCAGCCAGAGCCAGCTGAGCCACCATATACAATCCTGAGATTCATTTTCTTGTGGGCATACTTAATAAATCCATAATAGAATGATAACCATAACAGAATCAACGAAAGACCACACCACCTTGGATATTCAAGCAATGGGTAAAAGTCAAAAAACTGTGCAAATACAAAAAGAAAGAAATGATAATAGTAAATAAATAAGCAATAATTATCGAGAACATGAGATGACGAGTCCTTGAACGTGAGTCCATAGGTTGTGGGAACATATCAATGATGGGGCAAATGAAATTGAGTAAAGTCATCCCCTTTGGTTCAAAAGCCTGATGTCGAGGGGTAATAACTGTTCCCGAACCGTGTTACTCTTAAGACCTCTAAATTGCCTTCATCCTAATGGCAACAGTGAGAAGAGAGCATGTCCTGGGTGGTGGGGGCCCCTGATGATAGATGCTGCTTTCTTGTGACAGTGGTTCCTGTCGATGTGCACAATGGTGGGGAGGGCTTTAATCATGATGGACTGAGACATATCCACTACTTTTTTGCAGGATTTTCCATTCAAGAGCATTGGTGTTTCCATACCAGTCTGTGATGTAGCCAGTCAATATACTCTCCATTACCTTACCGAAGTTTGTTAAAGTTTTAAGTGTCATACCAAATCTTCACTAACTCCTAAGGAAGTAGAGGTGCTGGTCGTATGTAAAAAAGACTATATTAACTTCAGCATGTCCTGAAATGCCTAAGAAACAATAAAGTGATTTTGAAGAGTACTCATTTTAATTCAGGAACAATCAAGGCAGAAGTGATATGATAGAAGTGTTCACCAAGCCAGTCAATTGCATCCTTTTCAAGTAGCAGTGGGCATTTGTTCACAAAACCATAGCAACTAATTTCTAAACTCCAAATCCACCAATCTAAGAACAAAGATTTGTAGTCAAAAAGATCTTTGAAATTCAACGAGGTTTAATTGGTTCAAACTTACTGGACACAAACTTGATATGCCTGTCATGAAAGGGGCTTTGTTGTCATATCTGAGACTTTCTGACAGGTTTAGATCCTACTGGAGGTTATTATTGGCAACATGTTAAAAGTACTGTGTCAGGTGTCTGTAAAAGTTGACAAATCAATTGTGGAGTAGCTATGGACTTAACAGTTCTAATAACATTTAGGAAATACAGTGAATGCTGTTTAATAAATTAGTTATTGGTAACCTACATATTAGAAACATAGAAACATAGAAAACCTACAGCACAATACAGGCCCTTCGGACCACAATACTGTGTTGAACATGTCCTTACCTGAGAAATTACCTAGGGTTACCCATAGCCCTCTATTTTTCTGAGCTCCATGTACCTGTCTAGGAGTCTCTTAAAAGACCCTATCGTATCTGCCTCCACCACCGTTGTCAGCAGCCCATTCCATGCACTCACCGCTCTCTGCATAAAAAACTTACCCCTGACATCTCCTCTGTACCTTCTTCCAAGCATCCTAAAACTGTGCCCTCTCGTGCTAGCCATTTCAGCCCTGGGAAAAAGCCTCTGACTATCCACACGATCAATGCCTCTCATCATCTTATACATCATCTTAAATTTTTTCATATGTTATGCAGAATGTATGCTATTTCACAGAATTGGGATACATTTTTATCCATGAATTAATGCTAGCCAAATACCAGGAACTGGTAGAACAGTGCCAGAGACAGGGCTGGAGGGCACGATGCCAGCCTATAGAGGTGGGGTATAGAGGTTTTACTGGCTGCTCGCTGTGCAGAACCTACTCTCTCCTTGTCATTAAAGGGATTGCAAAGAAAAGAGCCACCAGGACCGTCACAGAGGCTGCTGAATGAGCCTCCATTTGGCTACGGAGCAAGAGATGTGACCCGTGGACGAATACTGCTGGGACACAAGCCAGGGCCTGACCAACCCTGGCTGGATCGCCTGGGCGAGAGTATTTGATGTTGAAAGACCCAATGACCCCAGGTTACATCACTGACAATGTGT
Source organism: Mobula birostris (assembly GCF_030028105.1). Classification (NCBI taxonomy): domain Eukaryota; kingdom Metazoa; phylum Chordata; class Chondrichthyes; order Myliobatiformes; family Myliobatidae; genus Mobula; species Mobula birostris. The sequence goes on along the minus strand of NC_092374.1, from coordinate 126,795,093 downwards.
CACAACACATCCCAGGATGTATCTCAGCATCTACAAAATAATATCATCCAAGTGTTTCTATCCCACTGTGTAATTTCAAGTATTTCAAAAAAGTTTATAGGCTACATTGCAGCTTTATGCAGTTGATGACTGCTTTTAATTCAAGGAGGAGTACCACAAATGGTGTCTATGTCTTATGAAACATTTTCATTCAGAAACAAAACAGGGAAAAGTAGAAGAGAATAAATATTAATAAGATCGATAAGCTCATTGGGAAGGCTGGTTCTGTTCTGGGGGTGGAACTGGATTCCCTGGTGGTTGTGTCTGAGAGGAAGATGCTGCCAAAGCTACGGAGCACTATAGACGATCCCTCTCAGCCCCTCCATAACGCACTGGACAAACAGAGGAGCAACTTTAGTAACAGACTGATTCCACTGAACGTCACAGGAGATCCTCTCTCCCTGTGGCTATAAGACTCTACACCTCCTCCTCCTTAAGTATATAAGTGTATGGTTTCATTGCACATCTGTAATTTGCACTATTACTTTTTAATACACATTTTGTATTTTTTTTGTCCCTCAATGCTTACATTTTGTGCTTGAAAGTATATATTTCTGACTGAGTAACATTGCAACAATAACTTCCTCCAGGATAGATGAAGTTTTATCTTAAACTGTATAGTCACAGAGCGTTCTAGGTTTCAATAATGAAGACGGAATTACAATGACCTTCTAAACTAACAAGAAGCTCTGATTTTGGACTTCCTGAAAATCGCAGTTACTAGCTTTAATTTAACAGGGTATGTATTGGACATGAGTGGCAATGGGTTCTTGGTCCATAACTGTGTGCTAACACTATCAATGTGAACCAATTACAATTACACTGTGAGCCTGCACACTGACCAACACTACGAATATTTGTATTTATATCGTACTTATATCTATTTTTATCACGACTAAAGTTCATTCTGGAAAAAAAACTGCATGTGGGCAAAAGTATGGCTTGTATTGAGAGGCAGCCTAGCCTAAAATCCTCATCTGGTATTGACATGAGGTCTTTACATTCATCTTATAATGGTTTATTTCCACTCCATTTCAATGGTTGTACGATGACTGATGAGGTCCATGTGAGACCCGCAAACTCCGTGAGGTGTTCTATCGGGTGGATAGATAAATGGGCAGACTATTATTTAAATGGGGAAAGAATTCAAAGTTCTGAGATGCAACGGGACTTGGGAGTCCTCGTACAGGATACCCTTGAAGTTAACCTCCAGGTTGAGTCAGTAGTGAAGAAGGCGAATGCAATGTTGGCATTCATTTCTAGAGGAATAGAGTATAGGAGCAGTGATGTGATGTTGAGGCTCTATAAGGCGCTGGTGAGACCTCACTTGGAGTACTGTGGGCAGCTTTGGTCTCCTTATTTAAGAAAGGATGCGCTGTCGTTGGAGAGGGTACAGAGAAGATTCACTAGAATGATTCCGGGAACGAGAGGGTTAACATATGAGGAACGTTTGTCCGCTCTTGGACTATATCCCTTGGAGTTTAGAAGAATGAGGGGAGACCTCATAGAAACATTTCAAATGTTGAAAGGCATGGACAGAGTGGATGTGACAAAGTTGTTTCCCATGATGGGGGAGTCTAGTACGAGAGGGCATGACTTAAGGATTGAAGGGCGCCCATTCAGAACAGAAATGTGAAGAAATTTTTTTAGCCAGAGGGTGGTGAATCTATGGAATTTGTTGCCACGGGCAGCAGTGGAGCCCAAGTCATTGGGTGTATTTAAGGCAGAGATTGATAGGTATCTGAGTAGCCAGGGCATCAAAGGTTATGGTGAGAAGGCGGGGGAGTGGGACTAAATGGGAGAATGGATCAGCTCATGATAAAATGGCGGAGCAGACTCGATGGGCTGAATGGCCGACTTCTGCTCCTTTGTCTTATGGTCTTATGGATAGGCAGGTAGTTTGAGATTGGATTGTTCCCTTCTTTATCAACACGGCTCTTCTTTCTTTTATTAGATACAGTGTGGAATCGACCCTTTGAGCTGCACCACCCAGCAACCTCGAATTTTAACCCCAGCCTGATCATGGGACAATTTACAATGACCAATTAACCTCTCAACCGGTATGGCCTTGGACTGTGGGAGGAAACTGGAGCACCTGGAGGAAACCCAGACAGTCACAGGGAGAACTCCTTACAGACAATGGCAGGAATTGAACCGAGGTGGCTGGTACTACGCTACTGAGCCGCTCACTGTGCGATCCAAATGCGTGGAAGCAAAGTTCTCAATGCCATCCCGTTTCCTCCTTTACACCAAGGAAGTGGCTCCCCAATCATGAATAGGGATATTGTAATTTTTCATGGATGCTTTGGTATTATTGAATCTTTACACCTACTCTGCACCAACTGCATTAATAATGTTGTATATTTAATTATATGTCGTACAGGCACTTTATGTCAACTTGTACATCTACAAAATACTTTTTTATCTGGTATGATGTTAATATTATTTTCTGTGCTGTATGTGATACATGTACCAAACTTTGCACCTTGGTCCCTGAGGTTGCTTCATTTAGCTGTGTACATCTTCAAAGTTCAAAGTAAAATTATTATCAAAGTACATACTGTATGTGTCACCATATACAACCCTGAGTTTCATTTTCTTGCGGGCATACTCAATAAATCCAATAACCATAATAGAATCAATGAAAGACCACACTCAACAGGACAAACAGACAACCAATATGCAAAAGACAACAAATTATGCAAATACAAAAGAAACAAAACAAATAATAAATAAATAAGCAATAAATATTGTGACTATGAGATGGAGTCCTTGATGATGAGTCTATGACCGGATGACAATAAACTTGAACCTGGCAATTTCTTACTGTGAGGGCAATGGGTCTGTTTCCGAACTCCAATGCTGGGCAGGTCCTACAGCCTCAACGAACTGTAATTAGTGCCTTCATGCAAGGGATGCTGGCCTGAGAATGAGGTGATGACATTTATTTGATTATCCTACCAGCGGATTAGGAGGACCGTGTGGAACTGTCAATTGCAGTACCTCTTCAGTGCTTTACTCTACAGCTGAGAGAAATCTAACACCCAGAAGGAATTAGATTTAACTGCTGGATCCATATGTTAACTTTTCAGAAAGCTTCAATCCCTTTGTTATTCCCTTCAATCTTGATATTGCGGTGTTTGCTGAGCCTGGCAATTAGCTTGCAGTTTCATCACCAGTCGAGGTGTCAGCAACAGTATGCATTTGCTGGCGTTTCTCTCTGGCAGTGCCCGTGTTCATATAGGCCCCCCATTTGCTTGCCTTGGGCCTGATTGGCTACTTCTCAGTTGACCTTTGGACTCTATTGGCTTGCATTTCTTTCGCTCTTAGGGGTTCATAGATTATATCTATTTCAGTATGTCCTTTCAATCTATTGCTGAATAAGTATCCTGAATTAAAATCATATAGAGTTTTGGGGAGAAAACAGGCCGGTTTCCTCTCACTTTGGGATGTGAATGAACTGTCCACTTGGCACACATAATCTCTTCTAGCACATCTCTCTTACTTACTGCCCATTACAGCACTGGCATTTGGGGCAGCAATGAAGGTCCTCCATCTCTGGTGGCGTTCAGGGCTTCCTTCATCATGTCAGTAGCTTCTTCTTGGTTTTTACTACTGTCAGTCATGCAAGTCCTGGGTGGAGACTCAGGAATACCGTCACATTCAGATGTAGAAGGAAGCTTCATTGCTGTTTCCGTAACAATTTTGTTTGATTAGTCAGGGTTATTATCCTGAACTAAGCACCCAAACCTGGAGGGCCAGTGAACCACTCTTAGTCTGGTCTCTATCCTTTGACCTGTTTGACATGGGTGACTGGAGCACACCTTCAATAACTCCAAAAGACTGAGGTTTGGTAAAATACTGAAAGGCTTTTATTCGCTGTACAATACGACCTCCACAGTGAGTGTCTGCGCCCCGGACTGAGAGGGAGGGGCAAGGCGAAACAACTTTATTCAGGATTCTGTGGGAGGAGCCACAGGGACAGTCAGCAGAGGGGCGTGTCCAGACAGTTAACCCAGTTACAACATATATATGGTTTACCACAGTGACTCTATCAGGAGCCAAAGCATAAAGCCCTGACTCCAGCTAACATAGGTTCCTGGGTCATTGAGGCCCGCAAGCCTCCAAACCCTACAACAAGGTTGCAATCCTCTCAAGGCCTGTTTAAATGGACATACTGTACATCTCTTAAACTGGGTGAATCCCCTGCTTTGTTTCTCCAACAAGAAAAGAATGTTAAGAGCAAAATGTGTTGAAAGATTTTTCCCTTGACGACAATTCTTTTACCTTCAAAGATTCAAAGTACATTTATTATCAAGGTATGTACACAATACACAACCCTGAGAATTGTTTTCCCACAGTCCCTCATTTTCCTTCCGCCTCCAGCAATTCTTTCTCTGTCTTATCAGATCCTTTATCACACACTGCCGAATCTCTCCACACTGTAAACACTCAATTCTTCCTTATCATAAACTAATCCCACTTCTTTTCACATGACATGTTGTCCAGCTTTTTTACACATCAGTTTATTCACTTTCTGCATTACATTCATCACCCTCCAGCCACACCCAATATCTTAAATCCATGTTGCCTTTATTTATACAACCTCCAAACACCTATTTAACGTCTCGCAAACAGTCGTGCTCTCATTCGGCAAGACAAGACTGTACAAGGAGAGGCTCGAGACAGGAGGTGGAGGTGCCAGTAAGCCTTTCACTCAAGCAGTAGGATGCCTGGCTGATCTGTGCCTCCCGCCGGCCCGTAAGCTTTTGTCAAGGGGAGGAAGCTGCCAATCTCAGCAAGGCATCTGGGTATAAGTTTTAAAAAGCAGCAGACATACAGCTAAAATTCCTAACTCAAGTTGCTGGTAGTTCCACATTCATCTGAACCGAGACACTTCTCTTTCTTCAACATCCTTCCAAGTTATAAGATGTAACTGCAGGGATGGACAATCTCGCTGAAGATGTACCTTCAGTCACTCCTCCCTCCCAACAGCAACAACTTGCATATATATAGCACTTACATTCATGTAAAAATTCCCGAGGATAAGGCCGAGACAGCTGGAGGTGGTAATGTAATAAAGAAAACCAGGGATGTCAGAGGGCTGGAACTGATAAAGAAATGGGGCTAGCGATTCTCTGAAGAATTCCTAAACAGCACACAAGAAAATAGGAGCAAAAGTAGGCCACCGGGTCCCTCAAGCTTGGTCTGCCACACTATAAAATTATGGCTGTTCTATGTCAGCACCATTTCCGCTTCAATGCCAGTACCCCACTACACTTGATTCCTGCTCTTTCAAGTATAGTCAATGGTCACTATATAAGGTACACCAGTACACCTGCTCATTAATGCAAATATCTAATCAGCCCAACATGTCGCAGCAACTCAATGCATAAAAGCATGCAGACGTGGTCATGAGGTTTAGTTGTTGTCTGGACCAAACATCAGAATGGAGAAGAAATATCATCTAAGTGACTTCGACTGTGGAGTGATTGTTCGCGCCGGATGGGGCGGTTTGACTATTTCAGAATCTGTTCATCTCCTGTAATTTTCACACAACAGTCTCTAGAGTTTACAGAGAATTGTGCAAAAAAAAACCTGTCATGGTCCGGTCCGTAAAGTCCGCATTCCAGTTCACGGTCCGGTCCATGGACTCAGAACTCCGGGTCTTCCAGCTGTCCCTTGTTTGACTAAATCAAAGGCACCTGATTCCCATCTTTGGGCTTGCAATATAAGTAGCCTTGGGGGTGAGTGGGGGCTGCTGGTTTGTCTTGTCAGTTCCCCTTGGAGCAATCTGCTGATGGAAGGCTAGTGAAACCATTTGTGATCTCGAGGTCTGGTTGGAGGACCACTGCTTCATGGAGCCTTGTTGCCACTTGTTGGAGTGGTCTTTGTGGTATAGATTTGGCTGTTTCCTGGGCCAGCTGAGTGGCTGCCAGCCACTCCAAGCTAGGTAGGGATCCAACTGTTTCTGTAGCCAGCTGAGGTTGCTGGCTGAACTGAGACTTGGAGTGACCCTGGAGCAGAGATGGAACTGTCTGTTGCTCCTTGGTAAACATGAGGAATTCTGCAGATGCTGGAAATTCAAGCAACACACATCAAAGTTGCTAGTGAACGCAGCAGGGCAGGCAGCATCTCTAGGAAGAGGTACAGTCGATGTTTTGGGCCGAGACCCTTCGTCAGGACTCAATGTCCTGTCCTGATGAAGGGTCTTGGCCTGAAATGTCAACTGTACTTCTTCCTAGAGATGCTGCCTGCCCTGCTGTGTTCACCAGCAACTTTGATGTGTGTTGGTTGTTGTTCTTTGGTGTTTGTCTCTTCTTGTCCTTGCCTCTGTGGGGTAAGTCAGGCCATCTTGCTGTTGCCCTGTGGGGGGACATGTCTTGTCTTTGCTTCTGTTGGATAAGTCTGGCCATCCTGCTGTTACCCAACAGGTGGACCTGTCCCACCTTGGTGTGGAGATTAAGTTGAGTCCCGGCTCTATGTTTATGTTCTGTCCTGTCCTGTCTCATGTTAGTGTCCTGTTAACGATGAGTCCCAGCTTTTCAAAGGACAAGTCCTGGCTCTACGTTGATGTTCAGTTCCCAGTCAGTCTCCAGCTCCAGCCTCCGAGTTATCAGCCTCCGCATTTCAAGATGAAGACCCCAAGCCTCGAGGATCCCAAGCCAAACCCAAGCTCCAAGACCCCAATCCTCGAGGATCCCAAGCCAAGCTCCAAGGCCCTAAGCCTCGAGGATCCCAAGCCAGGCCTTGAGACCCAAGGCCCCAAGCCATGTCATGTCCTTGCCTGGTTCTGGGGTCCGAGCCCGAGGCAAGACCCAGGTTCTGGGTCCTTGTCCAGTCTCGGGCTCGGAGTCCAAGCCTTGTCTCCTAGTCCATGGGTCCTAGTCCTGATCCCGCTTTCCCTAGCCCAAGTTGGTGTTCTTGTCCCTGCTCCTTGCCTGAATCCTGTCACGTCCTTACTCTAGTCAAGTCCTGTTCCTTGTACTTCAGTGTCTGTGTCTTGCATTTGGGTCCATTCCCAGTACCCCTTGTGACAAAACCCTAGTGAGTAAGGACGCCTTGTTAATGAGAGAAGTCCAAGGAATAGACAGATTGGCTCCAGCTGACAGGAAGGCGAACTCAGATAACCATGTGTTACAGCAGTGGTGTGCAGAAGACATCTGAATGCACGTCACATCGAACCTTGAAGTGGATAGGCTGCCAACAGCAGAAGACCATGAATGTACACTCATTGGCCACTTTATTAGGTACAGGAGATATCCCATAAAGTGACCACTGTAGCTCAGGAATGGGTCCTTCAGTTCACCATGGTTCTGCTGACCCTGCTGCCAAATTAAACTAATCTAATCTCATTCAGGCATACAACATGGAATCAGGCCCTTTGATCTGATTTGTCTGTGCCAAGCCAGCTGCCTATCTATGTTTATCCTATGGCACCATGGTAATGTAATGGTTAGCACGACGTCATTACAGTTCTGGGCATTGGAGTTCAAAGTTCTTTTCCGGTGCCCCCTGTAAGGCGACTGTTAGTCCTCCTTTTGGAGTGCATGGATTTTCTCCAGGTGTTCCAGTTTCCTCCAACAGTCCAATGACGTACTGGTTAGAAGGTTGATTGGTCATTGTAAATTGTCCCGTGATTAGGCTAAGGGCTAAATCGTTGGGTTGCTGGTGGTGCAGCTCAAAGGATAAGAAAGGCCTATTCAATGTTGATCTCCAAATCAAAAAATAAATAATTTTTCTGCAGTTGGCCATTTGAACTTCAATATCTCTCTATTTGTTTTAAGTTACACAACTGTCTAAATGCTTTTTAAACACTGATTGTACCTGCTCCAGCACTTTCTCCTCAGCTAATTCCATATGTAGCCCCCTGGTAAGCCTCAGGTTCGCTCAACTCGCTTTTGTCTAGGGGTAGCAGCCTTCGGCCCGGCCAAACTGGGTAATCAGGTTTGTGAGGATGCTGTGTGATGTACCCCACCCCGCCCAAATAACAGACTATACACCATATGTGATTAAATGATCACACTTTATAGATATTACTGGAACTATAGAGATAAAATATAAAGTAAAAGGTGCCAAACTTATGAAAGTTCAACCACTTGGAGTTGGAGCTCAAGTAACGGAGTCGTCTTCCCGCCATTCAATCCCCTCCGACCACCTCAACCCGCCGCCTGGGACCGACCACGGTGGTTGACCAGACGCCCCACATGAGTCTGTTTTCATCTCCTCTCCTTGCCAAAGACCCTAGGCCTTGGACTCCTGCTCAGGATCCGTCCTGTTGGCCAGCTTACAGCATTGCGTCTCCTCTCTCTGTCCCCCTTCGCCTTCTGCCCCAAAATCCCGTGAAACAATAGCTTACAGACACACAAGAAAGAATAACATCTATCCCAATTGGTTCGTTCTCTCTCTTATCAATAATATAACCCAAACAAAGAGAGAGAGAGAACTCCTTACATCGCAGTCATTATTACAGAAAAGCCATTTTAATTATAACATAGCAAAGAAGCCATTTTGATTAGCCTACACAGTAACATAAAAGAAGAAACCCCTTACACATAAAAGCACCACCCTCTGAGTGAAAAACTAACCCCTAGAATGGGAGTAGAATTTAACTCAAGAGAAGTCAAAAGTGATGCCTTTTGGAAACTGTAGCCAGGAAAGGGCATACATGGTGAACTGCTGAATATTGTTGAATGGAGATGCAGAGAGGGGCCTTCACCTTAAGTAAAATGTTGTATAAATTGTATTATGACTGTGTGACTCAGCAGAGCTCCAAAGCCATATTTAAGTTTCCTGAGGACACACTGTTATGGTGTGTCAGCATATTGGAGGGAGATTGAAAATTTGGCTGAGTGGTGCCATAACAACAAACTCTTACTCAATGTCAGCAAGACCAAAGAGCTGGTTATTGCCTTCAGGAAAAGGAACCCAGAGGGCCATAAGCCTGTCCTCATCAGAGGATCAGAGGTGGAGACAGCCAACAACTTCAAATTCCTCAGTGCTGCTATTTCAGAGGATCTGTCTGGAACCCAGCAGGTAAGTGAAATTACGACAAAAGCACTGCCTCTACTTCCTTAGGAGTTTGCAAAGACATCTCAAACTTTGCCAAACTTCAATAGATGTGTAAATATACTGGCTCTGTCACAGCCTGTTATGAAAACAAAAATGCCCCTGAATGGAAAATCCTACAAAAAGTAGTGAATATAGCCTAGTGCATCATGGTAAAGCCCTCCCCACCATTGAGCACATCTACACAAAGCGTTGTCGTAGGAGGGCAGCTTCCATCTTCAGGGACCCCCACCACCCAGGACAGGCTCTCTTCTCGCCGCTGCCACCAAAAAGACACATGAGCCTCAGGCCTCAACCCCATTCTCCTGCTTTCACCCCGTAACCATTGACACCCATACTAATCAAAAACCTGTCAAACTCTGCTTCAGGTATGAAGAAATCCCCTTCCAGTAGAGTCCTCTTGCTGATGTGGCAGTGCCCTTTTGGGAATGAAAGTGAGAAGAATGTTAGCACTTCCATGGCAGATCTGTCAGACCCACAGATTTAAACTTGGTAAATGCCTAGTATGTGGTTTGGCAGAATCTGTGCTCAAGTTCTCGCTCCAGAGAGCCAGGCAGCTGCTTTGGACAGATTAACGTGACTCATTTTCTGCTGGCTTTTGTCTCAGAAACAAACAAGGAGTAGGAAACAGAATGCCTCCTGCATCAAGATTCAGATTGCCATTGGGAGGGCAAAACCCTTCCAACCACTGAGCACATCTACATGAAATGTTGCCGTAGAAAAGCAGTATCTGTTATCAAAGATTCTCACCACCCAGGCCATGCTCTTTTCTCACTGCTGCCATCAGGTAGAAGGTACAAGAGCCTCAGGACTCTCACCACCAGGTTCAAGAACTGTTACTACCCTTCAGCTATCAGGCTCTGGAACAAAAGGGGATAATACAGTCATTTAAGGACTCTTATATCTTGTTACTTCATGCTCATTCTGCATTTGCAGTTTGTTGTCCATTGATCCTGCTTACAGTTACTGTTCTATAGATTTAATAAGTATGCCTGCAGAAAAAGAATCTCAGGGTTGTATGTGGTGACATGTATGTACTTTAAACTTTGTTGAACTTTGAACCAGTATTTTAAGCATCACAAAATCAAAGAACTTGGCATGGAAAAATAGGTATGTAAGAGCACATCCATTTTGAGAATGATTAATTTAATTAAGAGCTGATTAAGTAATTATTTTTTTTATTTTGAGATACAACACGGAATAGGCCTGTCAGCCCCTTTGAGCTGTGCTGCCCTGCAACCCCTGACAACCCCAATTTAACCCTAACCTAATCAAGGGACAATTTACAATGTTCAATGAATCTAGCCCATACGCCTTTGGACTGTGGGGGGAAACCAGAGCTCCTGGAGAAAACCCATGCATTCTACAGGGAGGACGTACAGAGACTCCTAACAGGGACAGGGGACGCCAGATTGTACTCTATACTCTGTAATAGCGTCAGACTAACCACTACACTACCGCAGGACACAGCACTGCTTTGTTGAAAAAAGCTTTACGATTTGAATTTGATGTGTGGATCATTTCTTCTGTGTCTGCCATAGGAAAACCATCTGAACTAACACTTAAAAACTTTCAGGAAGTCTCAGGCTATCATAAATAGATTGGAGAAAATGCAGACTTGGTGACCTGAATAACATTTTCCATTCAGTGGTTTCAATTGTTCTTGTTGACCCTTGTCTGGACTAGTAGAAGGCCTCAAAGCCATATCTCTATCATTAACACAACATGCTTTCATAACATTCAGCATTAAAAGTTTTATCGAATGTGTCATTTCACAGAGTCATCACCACCACTATGAGCCATGTCATTTCACTGGGTTTAAGGAGGAAATGTATCATTAAAAGCAACTAAACCTGTTCAGTTGCTCAAACCTTTAAAAGAAAGCTATTCCTTCCCGAGTTCCTGATGTGTGCAATGTGTAGTATGCTGTATATTGTGATAACCCTCTGTGGCATTAACTGAAGATCGACTCCTCCTCCTGAATATTGTCATCTTCGGAAAGCTTCACAATAATTCAACTCTATAGTGAACCTTGTTGAACTGGATTGGCAAATCATTATGGAAGGGAAAACTAAGACAGCATTCCCAACACAACAGCTTTGGATTTCAAAAAGTGACATTCCTCCATGATCATAAGCATAAGAGATTCTGCAGATGCTGGAAATCCAAAGCAACACAAACAAAATGCTGGAGGAGCTCAGCGGGTCAGGCAGCCTCCATGAATGAACAGCAACACACAAAGTGCTGCCTGGCCTGCTGCACTCCACCAGTAATTTGTGTGTGTTGCTTGAATTTCCAGCATCTGCAGATTTCCTCGTGTTTGTGTCCATGAATGAACAGTTGACATTTTGGCCCGTGACTGTTCATCAGGATGCGATGAAGGGTCTTAGTTCAAAACATTGACTGAGACTACATATTCTTCTCAGACTATGGAACATGCAAGTAACTCTAATTCGATATAATATGTTAACCTGTTGATTATGATGTTTCAGAGGTTCCATTTAATATCAGAGAATGTATATTGTATACAACCTGAAATTCTTACTCTGTCACAGACATCCATGAAACAGAAAAAAAATCCAAAGAATGGATGACAGAAAAATGTTAGAACCCCAAAGCCCCCCACTCCCTGCCAGAAAAAAATTAGAACCCTTAAGCCCCACCTAAACCCCCCTCCTGCTGTTAGGTGATGTAAAGTCAATATAAATTAATTGTCAAACATAATGCAGAAACATATAAGGTAACAATGCTCCCCTCTTAATTTCAAAAACCATCTGATATCCAGAGAAACTACTTCCATTTGTTAGATGACCTGACATGAGGGGCTTGACCTACTGTAGGTAATTTAGAAATAAATCAGGAAGCACTTTTTGTCAAATGGATAGTGAGAATTTGAAACACCTCATCGCTGAGCATTGTGAACACCAGGACCATTAGAAACTACACCGATGACCGCACTGTAATTGGCTGAAACAAAGGCGGTGATGAATCACTATATAGGAGGGAGATGGAAAATGTGACTGAGTGCTACCATGGCAACAATCTCTCACTCAACACCAGCCTGACCAAGGAGATGATTATTGACCTCAGGCAGAGGAAACTGGAGGTCCATGAGCCAGAACTATAAATTCCTACGTGGTATCATTTCAGAGGATCTGTCCTGTGTCCAGCACATACAGTAAGTACCATGACGGGAAAAGCACGGCAGCGCCTCTACTTTCTTAGAAGTTTGCAAAGATTTGGCACCTCATTTAAAACTATAGATGTGTGGTGAGGAGTATATTGACTGGTTTGTGTTACATTCTGGACTGAGCCAGAAATCACAGGTGAGAAGGAACTGTTGCAAAGCCAGCACATGTTTGAATGACAGTACGTTATACACTTCACTGAAATCGGCTTCAGCGGAAACCAGGACTGGTGATCAGAAACCAAAGAAAGAGAAACCACACTTCTGGCAGAGTTGGCCTCAAAACCTACAGATTGAAATTCAAAGTAAATTTGTTACCGAAGTACATGTACGTCACCATATACAACCCCGAGAATGATTTTCTTGTGGGCATACTCAATAAATCCATAATAAAGTAATAAGCATAACAGAATCAATGAAAGACCGCGCCAATATGGGTGTTCAACCAGTGTACAAAAGACACAAGCTGTGCAAATACAAAAAGAAACAAATAATAATAATAAATAAATAAGCAATAAGTATTGAGAACATGAGATGAAGATTCCATGAAAGGGAGTCCATAGGTTGTGGAAACAGTTCAATGATGTGGCAAGTGAAATTGAGTGAAGTTATCCCCTTTGGATCAAGAGCCTGATGGTTGAGGGGTAATAATCTTAGCTTTCAAGTGGTGAGCAAAAGAGTCAGGAACAAGAAAGGAAAATTTACCACATAGCAGCAAGTTAAGATCTGCAATTCAATCAGAGATTTTGGAAGGGATTCCGATCAGAATCAGAATAAAGTTTAGTATCTCTAACATATGTTGTGAAACTTGTGGTTTTGTGGCTGCAGTACAGTAAAAATACTATAAGTTACAATAAAAATAAAATAGGTAATAGTATCCTGGAGCTGCTCCGGCCTATGGTCAGGCCACACTTAGATCCCCTCCAGTTCGCCTACCAGCCCCGACTAGGAGTTGAGGATGCCATCGTCTACCTGCTGAACCCTGTCTACGCCCACCTGGACAAGCCAGCGAGCACTGTGAGGGTCATGTTTTTTGACTTCTCCAGTGCGTTCAACACCATCTGCCCTGCTCTGCTGGGGGAGAAGCTGACAGCGACGCAGGTGGATGCTTCCCTGGTATCAAGGATTCTTGATTACCTGACTGGCAGACCACAGTATGTGTGATTGCAACACTGTGTGTCCGACAGAGTGATCAGCAGCACTGGGGTTCCACAGGGGACTGTCTTGTCTCCCTTTCTCTTCACCATGTACACCTTGGATTTCAACTACTGCACAGAGTCTTGTCATCTTCAGAAGTTTTCGTATGACTCTGCCATAGTGGATGCATCAGCAAGGGAGATGAGGCTGAGTACAGGGCTACGGTAGGAAACTTTGTCACGTGGTGTGAGCAGAATTATCTGCAGCTTAATGTGAAAAAGACTAAGGAGCTGGTGGTAGACCTGAGGAGAGCTAAAGTACCAGTGACCCCTGTTTCCATCCAGGGGGTCAGTGTGGACATGGTGGAGGATTACAAATACCTGGGGATACGAATTGACAATAAACTGGACTGGTCAAAGAACACTGAGGCTGTCTACAAGAAGGGTCAGAGCCGTCTCTATTTCCTGAGGAGACTGAGGTCCTTTAACATCCGCCGGACCATGCTGAGGATGTTCTATGAGTCTGTGGTGGCCAGTGTGATCATGTTTGCTGTTGTGTGCTGGGGCAGCAGCCTGAGGGGAGCAGACACCAACAGAATCAACAAACTCATTCGTAAGGCCAGTGATGTTGTGGGGATGGAACTGGACTCTCTGACGGTGGTGTCTGAAAAGAGGATGCTGTCCAAGTTGCATGTCATCTTGGACAATGTCTCCCATCCACTACATAATGTACTGGGTGGGCACAGGAGTGCATTCAGCCAGAGACTCATTCCACCGAGATGCAACACAGAGCGTCATAGGAAGTCATTCCTGCCTGTGGCCATCAAACTTTACAACTCCTCCCTTGGAGGGTCAGGCACCCTGAGCCAATAGGCTGGTCCTGGACTTATTTCCATGGCATAATTTACATATTACTATTTAACTGTTTATGGTTTTATTACTATTTAATTATTTATGGTGCAACTGTAACGAAAACCAATTTCACCCGGGATCAATAAAGTATGACTACGACTACAAAAGAGGGAAAGTGAGGCAGTGTTCCTGAGTTCATTCAGAAATTGGATGGCAGAGAGGAAGAAGCTGTTCCTAAAATATTGAGTGTACCTCCTCCTTGATGAACACACATCAAAGTTGCTGGTGAACGCAGCAGGCCAGGCAGCATCTCTGGGAAGAGGTACAGTCGACGTTTCAGGCCGTGTCTTGCTTGAATTTCCAGCATCTGCAGAATTCCTCATGTTTGCGCTCCTCTTTGATGGTTGTCATACCCCAGATTGGGATGATCCTTAATAGTGGATGCCACCTTATTGAGGCACAGGCTTTTGAAGATGTTCTCAAAGATGATGAGGCTCTCTACAGCCTCTTTCAATCTTGTGCATTGGAGCCGCCATCCCAAGAAGTCCTGGACCCAGTCAGAATTCTCTCCCTGGCACTGTACATCTGTAGTAATTTGCTCTGGTGACATACCAAATCTCCACAATTCCTAATGAAGGACAATCATTAGCATGCCTTCTTCATGACTGCATCAGCGTGTTGGGTCAGGATAGATCTTCTGGTCGGTAGACATCAAGGAACTTGAGCTGCACACCTTTTCCACTGCTGACCCCTCCATGAGGACTGATGTGTACTCTCCTGGCTTCCCCTTCATGAAGTCCACAACCAATTCTTTGGTCTTGCTTGTGTTGAGTGCTAGGTTATGTTGTAACACCACTCAACCAGAGTGAGAACTATCGTACTCCTGTACGTCTCCTTATCACCATCTGAGTCTCTGTGAACAGTTGTGTCAGTAGTGGATTTACGGACAGTACTTGAGATGTGCCTAGCCACACAGTCATGGGTGTAGAGAGCAGAGCAGTGCGCTAAGCACATATCCTTTAGGTGCACTTGTGTTAATTGTTAGTGGTTGTCAGTGGGGTGGGGGTGTTATTGCCAATCTACACTGATTGTTGTCTCCTGATGAGGATAAGTACTGAGAGCAGAACAGTGTTCATTGTCAGGTTACAATCAATAAACAGCAGTCTGATGTAGGTTTTGCTGTTGTCCGGGTGGTCCAAGAATACCAAAAGGGCGTAATGTTGTAAGAGGAAAGTTGCTTGTGAATGGGACTAACTGAATTATTTTTACAGAGAGCTGAATGAGTTCACTGGCCTTCTTTCATGTAGAGAATATTCGAAGTCCAAAGTTCAAAATGAGCATTATTACCAAAGTACATATGTATTGCCATATACAACTCTGAGATTCATTTTCCTGTGGGCATACTCAATAAATCTATAGACTAATAACTGTAACAGAATCCATGAAAGACTGCCCAACTTGGGTATTCAACTAGAGTGCAAAAGACAACAAACTGCGCAAATATAAAAAGAAATAATAATAATAAATAAATAAGCAATAAAAATCAAGAACATGAGATCAAGAGTCATTGAAATTGAGTCCACTAGCTGTGGGAACATCTCAATGATGGGGCAAGTGAAGTTGAGTGAAGTTCAACTCTAGTTCAATAATGGTTGAGAGGTGATAACTGTTCCTGAACATGGTAGCGTGGGTTCTGAGGCTCCTCTACCTTCTTCCTGATGGCAGCAGTGAGAAGAGAGCATGCCTTGGATAGTGGGGGTTTCCTGCTTTCCTGTGACAGCATTTCATGTAGATGTGCTGAATTGCCTTATCAACTCAAAGATGCATAAATGTTTGAGAAAAGGTCTGTGAAAATCAGTTTACTCCAATAACATGCGGAGGAATTAAACAGGAATTGAGTAAGTGGATGTTTTCTTCAGTATTTTCATTATTGTATTTGGTTCTCCTTTTCCTGGTTGATTGCTTTCTTGTTAATCACAGAATCTAACCTTGTCCAAATGTCTCATGCATTGAAAAGACTGCCCTTGAATGAGTATGGAAATGGATGATGCAGACTACATTTCATTATCGTGATTGTGTTGCAGAAAAAGGTAACAGTTTTTCCAAAAATCTCGACAGTATTTTTCTACTTGGGGTCTGGAACATCTTTTCTCAGAAATCATTGAATCCTTATGTTTTAAAGCATGATTACAATTATAGGGTTCCATAAGGTTGTTATCTACAAGGGTAGTAATGCGAACAAGCTCCCACTACCTATTAAATGCTCCCAATGGTGTGCATCTCAAATAGCCTCTGACAACCAAGTCCAGCTCCTGGCCATCATGTGCAGCTTAGTTACTCAGCCCAGTGAAACCATTTCTACTAATGACAGGAGAAGGGGAAAAGGCAGGTTACTGGTGCCTTAAAACCAGTCACTTTGGCAGATGGGCTCATCAGCCATGGTTGGCAGCTCATTTAGAAGGAAAATTCTGGTCGCAAACCACCACTGCCTTGCGGCTATACCCACTCATGGGGAAGACTTCAGGAGGGCATCCTGAGGGAAGAATCCGGAGCTGAAGTCCCCGAGGCAGTCCTACGTTGAGTTCAATGCTGACTGGCAACTCCCTGCCACACTTCTGGTACCAAACTGTATCGATATCTGCCGTTCCTTTGGGTTCATCAGATGGGTGGAGGGGGAGCTTGCTACATGGGCAACAGTTCTCTCTCTATATCGTACTGCCCAGGTTTGCTTATCTAGACAGCTAGGACAGAATATCCATGGTCAACTCTGACTGACGAGGCCTCCTCTCCTCTCACAGTTACGGAATCACTTCCACAACCAGTGGTCAGGCAATTGTCTACAGTAAATCTATCAAATATCAGTTAAATATGCTCAGAAGCAACAAAAACCAGGTGAACTGCATAACAGAAGCTAGCTTTCATGTGCTTAACTCAATCATCGTAAGCCCTATTGACTGTTGACTGTATTCTAACCCATAGCTGTTCATCTAAACCAGTGGTTGCCCAAACATTTTTAGGTGGCGGTCCCTTGGCTCCTAGACCACATCCCCAGACCACCCCTTCTCCCTTTTCAGCCACTACCATAAAGAATTTTGATTTATGATGCACTGTTAAAGAAAATAGGATCTGCAAATTCAACAGTGATAGATAACTGCAAAATTTATTTAAACCTACAAAGAAAATTGTTTCTTTATTTAACTACAGTAAAAACAATGTTCATCCACAATTTTAGAGCATACATTAGTACGTAGTCTAACTATTCACTACCTCGTTTTTCTCACCTTTCAATGAGATGGATGTGCTTGGTGCAGTGATATCGGTTTCTCAACATCAGGCTGAAGGTCACTATGAAAGAAGTTGAGTGACTGCACCGAAACCGCACTCCACTAAATAATGATGTTGGAAAGGCAATAAAGAACATCTTGACCTATTTCCACAGGCGCAGGACAGCATTCAGAGATTTCTTTCTGCACCCAAAAGTCTTGATGTGATTTTTTTTGAATCTTGGTCTCAGCTCAGTCATTTTGTAGTGAGATCTGTTCTTTCTCCATCCTTCCTGTAATTTCTTTAATACATGTGTTCAGGAATGGATTTATTACCCAATCTGGAATTTGGATCGAGAGGAGATTCTGAATCCTCTCTGACATGTCTTTATGCAGCTCACCCAGGTGGGCACAGTTTACTTGAAGATCATCATCTGGTATTCTTTCTTTCTCTTCCAACTCAGAGAGGTTCGGAAATTGGAAAAGGTCACAACGGCCAACGTTGCACTTAAATAGGGTTAACTTGGACAGAAACATGGAGATAACTGATTTGACTTTCATAAGATTCACATCATTTCATTGCAATTGAAGAATGATTTCATTAAACTTTGTGAATAATTCTTACAAATAAGCAATATCATGCCTAATAGTCTTGAGTGCTACCAGAATGAAGCATCTGAGTTTTCAAAGATTTTCATCAGTTTCAAAAAGTGCATAGAAGCATCTCAGATTGCAAATGTCCAGACTTGTTCATTTCTATTACCTAATTTTAAGACATGATTTCCTATTGTGTTATGTGATTTTAGAGTCTTATGACTAATGAACAACATCTATCAGACTCTACTTAAACTCTACATTAAAACAGTGATTTTCACTGCTCTGACACGGTGCCAAGTTGGCCCAGTTCAACAGCTTTGTTCTTTTACTCTGCCAAACATCAACAAGTGAACTTAGCTCAAGAGATTCCAATGCTTACTATATGCTTCCAATGCTTACTACTATACTGCGGAGTCTCTTTGAGGGAAACCTACCCCAAGAAAGTTTAAATCTTCCCTTCAACGGGAGTTCAGCGAAACCCTCTCTCACCACTCTCCCTCTGTGATCCCTGGTGCCCTCTGACCCTTCAACCGCATGCTCACCCAGAATCACTACCACAGCCACGCATCTGAGTCCTAATGAAGGGTCTCTGCCCGAAATGCCGGCTGTTTACTCTTTTCCATAGATGCTTCCTGCCCTGCTCAGTTCCTGCAGCATTTTGTGTGGGTTGCTTTGGATTTCCAGTATCTGCAGATTTTCTCGTGTTCGAAAGTTTTAGACTGACCGTTTTTAAAAATTGTACTTGCATAATTTCCGTGATACAATGCAAATGGTCCAACAGTTTGTGGACTTTTAAATGCAAACTCTGTTCAGTGCAGGTCTGGAGACACGGCTGGACCAACAAGGCCACACATGTGACAAACAAGATGCACATGTGATCAATAAATGAATTTGAATCGCTTCCCAGGACAAGTCAGTCTTAACGTCTAGTTTACTGGCCGTGTTTACTGGTCTGAAGGGTGGCACTAATAATCGGCCAGAATCTTTTAAGAGCTTCAATAAATTTTGCTAAGGAACCCTAATCCCACAAGAAAATTGTCTCTCGTGTACTTCAAAGTCTTGTTCAGCAGTTTTCAGTAGCATTCCTACTTCTGTGACAAATCCTGATGTGCAAAATGCAGAAGAACACTTTAAACAGAAGATGAAGCCAAGGGAAGGAATTAACGAGAGTATCCTTCTCCAGATTAGGAACAAACATCTTGATAGCATTCAAAGCTCTGTGGGATCCATCTTATGAACGTGGACACATTTTGATGTACTATGGATACTACAGCTACTCGATTAAAAAAATGTAGCCATGACATAAATTTCTCACTAGATCTCATCAAATGAGTTTTTGGTCAAAGATCTCACTGGCTCAGTACCAAATTCAGTCTAGATGAAGGATCTTGAGTCAAAACACCACATATCCATTCCTCCTGCATCCAGGGCAGTCAATAAGCATAGAAATACAATGGCATCAGCATGAGTTAATTAGTCTGATGGCCTGGTGGAAGAAGCCATCCTGGAGCCTGTTGGTCCTGGCTTTTATGCTGCAGTACCGTTTCCTGGATGGTAACAGCTGAAGCGTTTGTGTTTGGGGTGACTCGGGTCCCCAGCGATCCTTCAGGCTGTTTTTACACACCTATCTTTGTAAGTGTCCTGAATAGAAGGGAAATTCACATCTACAGAAGCTCTGGGCTGTCCGCACCACTCCCTGCAGAGCCCTGCGATTGAGGGAAGTACAGTTCCCATACCAGGCAGTGATGCAGCCAGTCAGGATGCTCTCAACTGTGGCCCTGTAGGAAGTTTTTAAGTGTGAGGTCACTCGGGAGTGTAGTTGCCAGAGGTTGAATACTATCCCATTTGACATTAGCAATTCCACATTAACAATGTCCAACAGGGTCTTGCGCTCACAAGAAAAGTGACTTAGAAGATAACTCGCTGTTAAGCTGCCCACTGCCTGTGCGCATCAACTCCTTCAAGGCCTCTCTGATGCAGGCTCCTTCAGTCTCTCTGCCCTTGAGTAACTCACTGACCTCAGCTCTTAATGTTCAGCGGAGTCTTCTGATCATAAAAACATGCTTAAAAAAGACTATAACGCCTTTGGTTGACCCTGTAGAAGCCGCTGTGATCGAATGCACCGCCATTTTACAATAGTGTGCATGGTTGCGCTAAATCAGGTATTCCATGAAGAAAATGGGATGATCATAGGATTAGTGCAAATCGATGTGTTCAGCACAGATCATCAACTCTTTCTAATCTGTATCTCACTATGATTGTCTGTCCGTAACGCAAAATAATACATATGGAGAGTCTGTGGAAGCAGCACTCTGACTTTCAATCCTGGGGCCCTGCTGTAAAAATCTTTAATGACAGGAACCTAGACTTTATGGCTTTTTCTCACAGCTTTTCCCTGCCACCCTTAGCTGAAAATTCCATTTTAATTGACGGGACTCTAATTCATGACAAACAGAAACTACTTCCACACAAGTCACTGAGGAAATGCTCCCGTGTGCCTGTGCTGCTTGACAATATATATCCTGCTGTGTTATAACAACAATCCACAAAGTCGTAAGTGCCCTCAACCAGCCAGCCCTCAACTGCGGCCTGCAGGCCAACCTGGGCTATGGAGCCAAAATGTATTCAAAAAATGCGGCACGAATGGGGTTTGAACTTGCTTGCTATGTTTGAAAAACAAATATTACACATTCTGGCAGGTGTTGAACCTAAAGGAGTTAAAATGCTGAAAATATTCATGGGTAAATACCAAGAGGTAAGAAATTTAAAGAGAATGCGGAGTTTTTTTTCACATAGTGGTTGTAATAGTAAATGCATTGCCTGAGGGGGTGGTGGAGCCAGAGGCACTCAAAACCTTAAAGAATGAATCACCAGCCATAAAAAGATACAGACCAATTGATGGTAAACAGGATTAATGTAGATAAATGGGATTAGCATGGACTAGTGGGCCAAAGGAGCTGTTTCTGCGCTGAATTACTCCATGTCTATGAATCTGCAACTCAACAGTTGAATCAACATCCATCAAAAGAAACAATTTGTTATAAGTGAAAGCTTTCATCTACATTGCTCACTAAATGAGCTCAATACTTCCAAAAGGACACAGGAGAAAAGTGTAAAGAAAAACTTACAAGAGAAAAATTGTGTAAACTGGTTAAGCAAATAGAAAGATGAGGTCATATAGAAGTATTTAAAGGAATTGGAACTGGAATTGCAATAGGTTTATTCAAAAATCAGAATCGGGTATTTTGTCACTGACTTGTATCTTGTGAAATTTGTTGTGCAACATCAGTTCAGTGCAAGACACAAAATTTACTGTAAATTACTCAAATAAAAAAATGGTGCACAGGATCAGCGGTCCCTAACCACCGGGCCGCGGACCGGTACAGGGCCGCAAAGCATGCACTACAGGGCCGCGAGGAAGCGATATGATTTGGCGATAGGAGTCAGCTGCACCTTTCCTCATTCCCTGTCACGCCCACTGTTGAGCTTGAATGCATGGAGGTCATTACCCGCGTGTCATCCATGTCAGCGCGGGATGGAGATCAACTCCTCAAGCTTGCAAATGATGGCGGGCTGAAAAGTATGTTTGATATAACATCTCTGCTGGCACTCTGGATCAAAGTCATGGCTAAAAATCCTGAAATAGCCACGAAAGCGCTGAAAACGTTGCTTTCATTTCCAACATATCTCCGCAATGAATGCAACGAAAACTAAATTGCGGAATAGACTGGACATAAGGAACCCCCTTCGAGTATCGCTGTCTCCCATCACCCCTCGATGGGAAGGTCTCATTGCAGGGAAACAAGCCCAGGATTCCCACTGATTCAGCAATATTGGTGTGTTGCAATGATTTTATATGTTCATACGGGGAAAATATGTGCTGTGTGTTTAATATCCAAACGTTACTTAAAATGTTATGATGCTATTGACTTACTTATATAAAAATTACTGCACAGAAACAGGCCATCTCTCCCCTTCTAGTCCGTGCCGAATGCTACTCTCACCTAGTCCCACTGACCCGCACTCAGCCCATAACCCTCCATTTCTTTCCTGTCCATATACCTATCCAATTTTTCTTTAAATGATAATATCGAACCTGCCTCTACCATTTCTACTGGAAGTTCATTCAACACTTACTTCACGCTCCCCTGATAATTGACTTATCACTATATTCATGCGAGGAAAATATGCGCTGTGTGTTTACTATTAAATTCGTTAGATAAACCCTTTTAGAAAGGAAATTGAGTGTATTAGCCACTTATCACCGATATTCCGGTCGTGATTACCCCCCCTCACGAATCGCCAAAAAACGATTTGTAGAAAAAAATCGTACACGCATGCGCAGGTGATGCATGCCCACTGGTGTCCACGCAAGGCTTCATGGTCATTGTAGTCTTTCTCGGGGTAAACCCAGCATATTTGACTGCCACTGTTGTCCGTTGGCAACCCTACTCCCCCCCCCCCAACCCCCCGGGTCGGCCGGTCCACAAGAATATTGTCAATATGAAACTGGTCCGCAATGCGAAAAAGGTTGGGGACCCCTGAACAAGATGAATAATGAGGCAGTATGTATAAGGTCATTCGGAAATCAGATGGCAGAGGGGCGAGGCTGCTCCTTTGAGAGAGGGTACAGTATCCTGTACCTCTTCCCTGATGGTAGTAACACAGAGACAGCATGCCCCAGATGGTGAAGGCCTTAAACCAGGGCTTCCCAACCTGAAGTTCATAGAGCCTTTGCTGAATGGTATTGGTCCATGGCACCAAAAGGCTTGGGAGCCCCTGCACTAAATAATGCATGCTGCCTTTTCGAAGCACTGCCTCTTGAAGGCGATATTGATGAGAGGGAGGGTTCTGCCGATGATGGAGCTGGCTCTTCTGCAGCTGCACATTGGAGGCTCCACACCAGGCTGAGATGCAGCCCGTTAGAGTGCTCTCCACCTGAAGAAACGTGTAAGAGTGGCGACATACCAAACCACCTCCAACTCCAATTGAAGTAGAGCCATTGCCGTGCCTTCTCTGTGGCTGCATCAGTAAAGCTGCTCACCCTTTCCACCGCTGACCCCTCAATGAGGACCGCTGTGTGTCCTCCCGACTTCCCCTCCCCAAGGTCCACAATCATCTTGCTGATGCTGAGTGTGAGGTTGTTGCAACTCCGCTCAATCAGCTGACCCACCTCACTCCTGTATGCCTCCTTGTCACTGCCTGAGATTCTGCCAACAACAGCAGTGCTGTTGATTAATTTACAGATGGTGTTTTAGCTGTGCACAGACACATAGGCACGAGTGTAAAGAGGGCAGAGCACACAGCCTGATATGCACCTGTCTTAAATTTCAGTGAGGAGGAGATGTTACTACCAACCTCCACTGACTGTGGTCTTCCAATAAGGAAGTCAAGGATCTAGTAACAGAGGTCCAAGTTTTGAAGCTTGTTTGTTAGTATTGAGGGGATAATGGTGCTAAATGCAAAGCTATAATTAATAACATATGTTTTGCTGTCTAGATACTCCCAAGCTGAATGCAGATGCCATTTAGACTGCATCCACTGTAGACCTCCTGTGGTGGTAGGCAAAATGCATTGGGTCCAGGTCCTCGCTCAGTCAGGAGTTAATTGTAGTCATGACCAACTTTTCGAAGCACTTCATCACAGCAGACATAGTGCTGCCAGATATTGGTCGCTGAGGCAGCTGGCCCTGCTCTTCTTGGGTACCAGTATGATTGATGCCCTTTTGAAGGAGGTGGGATCCTCAGATCACAGCAGTGAGAGGTTGAAGTTGGCTTTGAACTCTCCATCCTGCTGGCCGGCACAGATTTTCAGTCATTGACAGCTGCACTATTGAGGTCTGATGCCAACCTAGACTCTCCAGTTAATGTTAGGGGTCCATGGGATAAAAAGGATTGGGAACCCCTGCTCTAGAAGAATATTTTGTTATTATTTTTGTCACAGGTACCAAGGTGCACTGAAAAGCTTGTCCTGCATACTGTTCATATAGTTTAATTCTTTACGAATTATCTCCAAGTACTGCAAGGTAAAATGATAACAAAATGCAGAATGAAGTATAACGGCTATAGAGAAAGTGCAGTGTAGCTAAGCAGTAAGGGGCAAGGTCATAACGATGGCTGATTGAGTTGAAGGGTGCATCTGAAGAGGAGGTGGAAGAGCTCGAGGCCTGGTGCCAGGCTATCAGTGGCAGAGCAATGGAAACTGTGAGCAGTTTTAAACTCCTGGGAGTGCACAAACTCTCACGGTCCCGGAACGCATCCTACACAGTCAAGAAAGCTCACCAATGCCTCAACCTTTTAAGGAGGCTGAAGAGATGTGGACTATTCACATCCCCATTCTCAACCTTCTACAGATGGGCAGTGCAGAGCATCCTGACGTGCTGCATCACAGCAGGTTACGGAAACTGCACTGTAGCTTAACACGACACTGGTATCAAGGACATACATACAGGAAGGTGTTGGAAAAAGTCCAACTACTTTCTGAAGGATAAGAGCACTGTCTTGTCTCCCTTTCTCTTCACCATTTACACCTCGGACTTCAACTACTGCACAGAGTCTTGTCATCTTCAGAAGTTTTCGGATGACTCTTCCATAGTTCCATCAGCAAGGGAGGTGAGGTTGAATACAGGGCTACGGTAGGAAACTTTGTCACATGGTGTGAGCAGAATTATCTACAGCTTAATGTGAAAGAGACTAAGGAGCTGGTGGTAGACCTGAGGAGAGCTAAAGTACCGGTGACCCCCGTTTCCATCCAGGGGGTCAGTGTGGACATGGTGGAGGATTACAAATACCTGGGGATACGAATTGACAATAAACTGGACTGGTCAAAGAACACTGAGGCTGTCTACAAGAAGGGTCAGAGCCGTCTCTATTTCCTGAGGAGACTGAGGTCCTTTAACATCTGCCGGACCATGCTGAGGATGTTCTACGAGTCTGTGGTGGCCAGTGTGATCATGTTTGCTGTTGTGTGCTGGGGCAGCAGGCTGAGGGTAGCAGACACCAACAGAATCAACAAACTCATTAGTAAGGCCAGTGATGTTGTGGGGATGGAACTGGACTCTCTGACAGTGGTATCTGAAAAGAGGATGCTGTCCAAGTTGCATGTCATCTTGGACAATGTCTCCCATCCACTACATAATGTACTGGTTGGGCACAGGAGTACATTCAGCCAGACACTCATTCCACTGAGATGCAGCACAGAGCGTCGTAGGAAGTCATTCCTGCCTGCGGTCATCAAACTTTACAACTCCTCCCTTGGAGGGTCAGACACCCTGAGCCAATAGGCTGGTCCTGTATTTCCATGGCATAATTTACATATTACTATTTAACTATTTATGGTTTTATTACTATTTAATTATTTATGGTGCAACTGCAACGAAAACCAATTTCCCCCGGGATCAATAAAGTATGACTATGACTATAGGAGTGGCGTGTGGGGAAGAGGTCATTAGAATTAGGTGGATTTTAAACACCACCATAAACCAGTTTAGCTGAATAAGTTGTTTTGTGTGGAAGCTATGCAGTTCTGTGTAGTACGACAATATCCTTTGTATTTCATTACACGTTTGTAGATCTGGAAAATATTTAGTCCAGAAAGTAAATCATGCATCAAATTTAAGTCTCTATGAACAGAAACCCTTGTTACCAATTACCACAATAGTGGTAATTGACCATGATAATGACCATCAGAATCACCCAGAAACCTACCAATTTCCCCTTGATATTCAACAGTATTTTGCCAGCAGTGGTGTAGTGGTATCCGCACCGGACTTTGGGGTGAGTGATCCCGAGTTCGAATCTGGCCAACTCCTTGCACACTTTCCATCTGCGTGGGGTTGAGGGTCGAGCTGGCAACTCGGCCTCGTAAAACAGACAAAACGCTAAAGAAACGGCAAGGTTACCACCCAATGCAATAGTGAGGCGCGGGAGGATATTATTTATATATCAAAGCACAATGTAAAACTTATTTTCAAAGTAGACAACCCTGAGATTCTTTTTTCTCTGGGGATAGATAGCAAATCTATAGAACAGTAACTGGAATTAACAGTAACAGTATCAGGAATTGTAATTATTATATTACAGCTGCAGTATATTACATTTGTTAAGGTTGATGTTCTGTTAGTTTTTTGTTCAGGGAGGGGATTTTTTTTCGGGGTTCGATGTTCCTGTTCCCTTTTGTACGGGGGTTGGGGGTCGATGATCAGGATGCCATCCTGTTTTCTACAGGGGAGGGGCAGGGTTGATGTTTCTCTCTGAATGACTTTCACGTTCTTTCTTTGTTTCGTGCCTCCCTGGAGAAATACAACTTTCAGAATTGTACATGGATACATTCTGTGATAATAAATGAATTAAATTGACTTTATTTCTTACATCCTTCACATACATGAGGAGTAAAAATCTTTACATTACGTGTCCGTCTAAATGTGCAATGTGCAATTTATAGTAATTTATAATAAATAGTATGTACGACAGGACAGTCAATATTACATAGATTTACAGCTGTGTCAGCATGAGTTAAATCAGTCTGATGGCCTGGTGGAAGAAGCTGTCCCGGAGCCTGTTGGACCTGGCTTTTATGCTGCGGTACCGTTTCCCGGATGGTAGCAGCTGGAACAATTTGTAGTTGGGGTGACTCGGTCCCTAATGATCCTTCGGGCCCTTTTTACACCCCTGTCTTTGTAAATGTCCTGAACAGTGGGAAGTTCACATCTACAGGTGCGCTGGGCCGTCCGCACCACTCTCTGCAGAGTCCTGTGATTGAGGGAGGTACAATTCCCATACCAGGCAGTGATGCAGCCACTCAGGATGCTCTCAATTGTGTGCCTGTAGAAAGTTCTTAGGATTGGGGGGCCCATACCAAACTTCCTCAACCGTCTGAGGTGAAAGAGATGCTGTTGTGCCAGAATGTACAGACCATGCGGGATCCTCGGTAATGTGGATGCCAAGGAACTTAAAGCTGTTCACCCTCTCAACCCCAGATCCATTGATGTCAATAGGGGTTAGCCTGTCTCCATTCCTCCAGCAGTCCAAAATCAGCTCCTTTGAACATTTAATATATTACATTACAGTTGAACATATTACCACAGGAATATTTTGCTGGAGTGAGGGGAGGGTTGATCCCCACACTGACCAAAGTGATAACTGAACCAGGCGATTAACTACTGTGGCTGCTGAGGATGTTCTACGAGTCTGTGGTGGCCAGTGCTATCATGTTTGCTGTTGTGTGCTGGGGCAGCAGCCTGAGGGGAGCAGACACCAACAGAATCAACAAACTCATTCGTAAGGCCAGTGATGTTGTGGGGATGGAACTGGACTCTCTGACGGTGGTGTCTGAAAAGAGGATGCTGTCCAAGTTGCATGTCATCTTGGACAACGTCTCCCATCCACTACATAATGTACTGGGTGGGCACAGGAGTACAGTCAGCCAGAGACTCATTCCACCGAGATGCAACACAGAGTGTCATAGGAAGTCATTCCTGCCTGTGGCCATCAAACTTTACAACTCCTCCCTTGGAGGGTCAGACACACTGAGCCAATAGGCTGGTCCTGGACTTATTTCCTGGCATAATTTACATATTACTATTTAAGTATTTACGGTTCTATTACTATTTCTTTTACTATTTATTATTTATGGTGCAACTGTAACAAAAACTAATTTCCCCCTGGGATCAATAAAGTATGACTATGGCTGTGACTAACACCATGAAGGAGGGTGTGAACAGCATTCTAGGCATTCAAGCTTCTTATCTTGCAATCCAGGTCTCAACATCTGAAGTCTCGAGATATCCCCCAAAAAATTGAAGTACCTTCCAAATCGTTGTTAGTCAAGTCAGGAGCTGGGTAATTTTAGTGTAAAAGTGGTGGTCAGAATAGCTGGGAATTAGGTTATTTTAAAGGGAGGGTAAGGTTATGTAAAAATGAAGCATTTATATAGGTCTTTTGCACTTTAAGTTGTTCCAAAATAATCCCAAGTCCCTATGAATACCAGCTACTATTATAGTGTAGGATTTGGTTTAAGGTGCTTATGTTCATTAGTTAGTTAAGTTGATTAGCTAGTTAAGATGGTTAAGTTAGTTAGAATAGTAAGTGGGTAATTAAGTTAGCTAGATGAAAGGATGGCACAGTAATGTAGTGGCTGGCATAGCACTTGGGTTCAATTCCCGACACTGGCTATGTGTACTGCCCATGACTGTGTGGGTTTCCTCCTCCGGGTGGTCCATTTTTCCGCCAATATTCCAAAGACGATGTACCGATTGGTAGGTTAATTAGACATTGTAAATTGCCCTACGATTAAGCCGGGGTTAAATTGGGGGATTGCTGGGCGGGATGTTCAATTGGTTAGAGGAGTAAGTGGATGATTAGGTTAGCTAGATGAATCAGAATCAGAATTAGCTTTTTATCACTGACATGTGCCATAAAATTTGTTGCTCTGCAGTAGCAGTACAGTGCAAGACATAAAAACTCACTATTAAGGTAGGATAAGTAGATAGGCAAATAATTTTAATGTACTACAGGTGAAGATCCAGGGGAATGCAGGAAAATAGCAGGCAACAGATTACCTTTCATGGTCTATTATCAACGAGACAGAATGACGAAAGAACTGTTGTCAGTCAATGGAGCACCCCCTCCCTGCTCATTCCTTCAAAACGAAGAATGCAATTTCCACAATACAGAATAAAAAGTGCCAGTTGTTACAAGGCTTATCTGCAAATTCTTGCATTCAATCCCTATTAAACAGGTTCCTGGAGTTTTTACTCTAAAACATTCAAGGAACTCGCAGCTGGTGGCAAAGTGCCTGCAAATATATGTCAATTATTTGGCAACAGTTTGTGGTTTTGCTAAAGAACAAAAATCATTCACCAGCCATCTGGCCATTCAAATATGTTAACAAGCAAGGTAACGTCATACACAGGAGATGGAAAACCATTATTAAATAAAGCACAGCATAGTCAGCCAGATCCTTTAACTGAAGGATTTGAAGTATTCCAATACAACACACCTTCCCACGGAAATTGTGGCTCGGAATCTGAATTTCTTTGGTTAATTTTCTTCCATCTTCTCTCCATCTACGAGGAAATCTGCAGATGCTGGAATTTCAAGCAACACATAAAAGTTGCTGGTGAACGCAGCAGGCCAGGCAGCATCTCTAGGAAGAGGTACAGTCGACGTTTCGGGCCAAGACCCTTTGTCAGGACTAACTGAAGGAAGAGCTAGTAAGAGATTTGAAAGTGGGAGGGGGAGGGGGAGATCCAAAATGATAGGAGAAGACAGGAGGGGGAAGGATGGAGCCAAGAGCTGGACAGGTGATTGGCAAAAGGGATATGAGAGGATCATGGGACAGGAGGCCTAGGGGCTTCCCCCCCCCTTTTCTTTCTCCCTAGACCTCCTGTCCCATGAGCCTCTCATATCCCTTTTGCCAATCAACTGTCCAGCTCCTGGCTCCATCCCTCCCCCTCCTGTCTTCTCCTATCATTTCGGATCTCCCCCTCCCCCTCCCACTTTCAAATCTCTTACTAGCTCTTCCTTCAGTTAGTCCTGACGAAGGGTCTTGGCCTGAAACGTTGACTGTACCTCTTCCTAGAGATGTTGCCTGGCCTGCTGCTTTCACCAGCAACATTTATGTGTGTTGTTTCTCTCCATCTATCCTGATTTCAAATACAGGTTCAGTACCGATTATCCGAAATTCCAAAATCTGAAAGTCTCTGAAATACAATATTTTTTGAGTGCCGAGATGATGTCCCAAATGGAAAATTCCACAAGGCGTTGGGAAGGTTCCCAGGCGATGAGCAGATCTCTGCGCATCACCGACAGTTCTGAGAAGCAACCTCACATAGGTAATGAACAGGTTAAAGGAAAATAGAAAAACACTGCATAAAGAGAAAAATGAAGATCTCGACCATGTATTGAATGGATTTGTCAGCATCGAAGTGAACATATGCCACTTTATGGTATGCTGATCATGAAGACAAGCAAAGATCTATCACGATGAACTGAAAATCAAAGGTATTTGTTTCGTGCACAAAATTATTTAAAATATTTAAAACTAACCCCCCTCCTCCCCATCTTAGTTGCTGTGGAACTGGAGCTTCATACCAGCTGTAAATAAGCCATATAGGTAATGTAAATGGACTCCGTGTTTTGACTTGGGTCCCATCCCCAAGACACCAAGACATCTCATTAGATAAATGCCAATATTCCTAAATCCAATAAAATCCAAAACCTGAAACACTTCTGTACTGCATATTAAAACATAATGGCTTTCAAAATAGAGAACATCTCCAAAATGCTCAGTTCTCTAATATTAATATACATTTTAAAAAATTTGTTTCCATTATTCCAACTTTCCATCAGGGTCAGCAGTCAGCAAGTTTCAGACAGAAAGGAGCCACAACCTGTCAGATGATTTATTTTGAAAATCATCCATTGTATTTCTACCGTGTATGTTATGTTATGTAGATTGGGCTTCCTGCTCTGCTGATCCATAGCTCACAGCACATTAGAGAAGACAAGGCACATACTTCTTTAAAATGGAAATATTTGCGGTGTGGAAATAAAATGTAACAGTCCACAAAAAGGAAAATAATATATATAGACCCAGAGTTGTCATTGGCTGTTTTATTCTGAACTTTCATTAAGCACAGTCATTGGGCGTGTTATAGATTTTCCTGTCCCCAACTGTTAGCAAGAAATGAACCTATAAAACAGCTGTACTTATCAGGAAGGTGCAGCATTAATAAGGTGGAATTATAAAAGAGACCAGGCAGCAATCAGAAACATTAAATGAAGCATCTGATTGTACCATTAATACAGATCGCAAGCATTGACATTTGTCAGAAATAGCCACCAGCAGGACATTGTGATGGTACTGACAAACTGCTGTTTTATTGCCTATCCCTGATTGCCCTCCAGGGTCACAGACCAAGCAGAGATGGCTGATTTCACATCCTGAAGGGAATTATTGAAGTAGATGGGCTTATACAACAATTTTCATTCACATTTAGATCACACTTATGCAGACGTTTAGGATGAGTATACATGGAAATATGCTCACCTTAACCATCCTGGAGGAAACTGGCATAAACACCAGCCTGATGGGCCACAAGGCTCGTGACAGACTTTAATCTAACCAGTCTGGAGGAAGGGTCTCAGAGCTAAATGTCAACTGTTTGTGCCTCTTCATAGCTGCGGCCTGACCTACAGTGCTTTCTCTGTGTTACTACTGAGATACTTGGCCATAATTCTGTACATTTGAGGTTTATTATGGAGCAGAATAAGCAGAGATCATAAATCAAGGTCTTGAAAGGGGAAAGCTAAAGGAAACATTATAAAAAAATCTAACAAAGTGGGTTCGAAGGTAGATCTATATGTGGCTCAGGATCAATATGACCCTATAACGATGAAGGATAAGGTCAATAAGCTTAAGGAACCCTGCACGTGAAGAGATATTGAGAGTTCGATAAAGGAGAAAAAGGTAGCTTAAGGCAGGTTGAGGGAACAAAAATAACATAGCTCTTACAAAATTATATGCAAATGTGGTAACTAAAGCATCAGATATCATATGAGGCTTAAAAGTGGAAAATTCAAATATTCAAAGATTTAAAATACATTTATTATCAAAGAATGTATGCAGTATAGGACCCCGAGATTCATCGTCCACCAGGCAGCTAGAAAACAAAGAGGCACCATGGCACATGTACAAACAAAAACATCAAACCCCCAGCGCACAAATAAAAAAAACAAATCACACAAATGGCAAAAACGAGCGAATAACGCACAGAATATTAAACATTAAGCAGCAGAGTCCTTGAAAAGGTCTAGGAAAGTTCAGTTTCATTTAGCGCTGTGTCACCCATTGACTGCAGGCCACCGAGCCAATCCGTGTTGATGCACCACAATCAAAATCACGCAAAATAAAAAGGGGTAACCAAAAACCAGAAACGCATATAACATGACCTTCAGAGTCCAATCCACAAGCCATGCTGATCAAACATTGCCCAAGACCCAAGATTCTTGCACCTTCCTCTGCCAGCAGTGAGTGGAAGGATGAGGGAGACCGGACAAACACAGGCAGATGGTGCTGAACACCCATTCTCGTCCTCTGAGTTCAATCTTCCTCCACACTTCCATTGGTGAGATCGGCGAGTGATGAAGCCAATCATGGGTCCCCACTACCATTAGGCTCAACCTCACACTCAACCACACCAAATTCCCTCGGAGACAGCTAAAGCGCCAGATCACTCAGTCGGCCCAAAAAGACATCATCAAAATCACGGCACGCTGGAGGAACTCAGCAGGTCGGGCAGCATCAGTGGAAACGATGAGTCAACGTTTCGGGTCCGAACCCTTCGTCAGGACTGAAGAACGAAGGAGGGTGAAGGATTTGAAGAATGCTTGTAGGTTTAGTTGAAAGACCAATAGTTTGAAAGACAAAAGGGTGGGGGAGGGGAAGCAGGGACGTCATAGGCAGGAAAACAATGGGTAGTAGAAGAAGGAGGCGGAACCATGAGGCAGGTGATAGGCAGCTGGGGGAGGGGGCGCAGTGAAATAGGGATAGGGAAAGGGAGGGGGAGGGAATTACCGGAAGTTGGAGAATTATATGTTGATACCAAGGGGCTGGAGACTACCTAGACGGTATATGAGGTGTTGCTCCTCCAACCTGAGTTTAGCCTCATCATGGCAGTAGAGGAGGCCATGTATGGACATATGGGAATGGGAAGCAGAGTTGAACTGGGTGGCTACCGGGAGATCCTGTCTGTTGTGGCAGACGGAGTGGAGGTGCTCGACGAAGCGGTCCCCCTATCTGCGTCGGGTTTCACCGATGTAGGGGAGGCCGCACCAGGAGCACCGGATGCAATAGATGACCCCAACAGACTCACAAGTGAAGTGTTGCTTTGATCCCAGCATCTGCAGGTTATTTTGTGTTTAATCATCAAAAAGTAAATTACAGGCTTCAATCACACGCAGATTAGTAGAAGAAGAAGTAGCAATTTTGTGAACTGACTAAAGGATGCTGCCGTTGGTCCCTGGTACCATCTTGCCCAGAACCTAATAAGATAGTTCCAACACTGCTATAGAAAGCAAGGAAGGAAGGAGATTGCTGGGACCCTGACAGAGATTTTTTAAAGTATTCACTGGCCAGAGGTGAGGTGCTAGATGTCTGGAGGACCGCTAATGTCCTTGCCTGTATCCACTGACATCAACATGATGAAAATATTGGTTAGTTTATTATTATTATGACATGTACTGAGATACAGTGAAAAGCTGGTTCATACTTATATTACCAATGCACAGTGCACTGAAGTAGAACAAAGAAAACAGTAGCAATGCAAAATAAGGCGTAACAGCTACAGAGAAAGTGAGGTGTGGGTTTACATTAAAGTGCAAGATTATGACAAAGTAGATCATGAGATCAAGAGCCCTTCTTATTATACTTGGAAGCTATTTAATAGTCTTTTTATAATAGGACAGAAGCTGTCCTTGAGCCTGGTAGTACGAGCTTTCAGTATCTTCAGCTCAATGGGAGAGGGGAGAAGACAGAATATCTGGGGTGGGTGGGCTCTTTGATCATGCTGGCTACCTTACTGAGGCAGCGGGAAATATAGACAGAGTCCATCATGGGGGAGCTGGTTCTGTGACATGCATCCAGCATCCAGGACACCTTCGAAAGACCATGCCTCAAAAAGCCAGTACCCCCATCATCCACAACACGCCCATTTCTCATTGCTACCATCGAGGAGGAGGTACAGAAGCCTGTAGACACGTTTCAGAAAGAGCTTCTTCCCCTCTGCCATCAGGATTGTGTACGGCACCCTACTTCACAAATACGGTATCAATTCGGAGCAGCCACGCGCGCTGCATCACGCCGCCATCTTCTCCTCCCCTCCAAGGTCATAAAGAAAGCTTTTGGCACAATGACCTTCATAAATCAAAGTATTGAGTTGGGATGTTATGTTGAAGTTGTACAAGATGAGGCTTAATTTGGAGTGCTGTGTCCAGTTTCAGTCACCTCCCTAAAGGGAAGATGTCAATAAGCTTGAAAGAGTGTAGAGAAAATTTACAAGGATGTTACCAGGACCAGAGGACCTGGGTTACAGCAAAAGGTTAGGACCTGATTCACTAGAATGTAAGAGAATGAGAGAGGATTTGATAGAGGTATACAAATTATGAGGGTATAGATGGGGTAAATGCAAGCAGGC
Source organism: Mobula birostris (assembly GCF_030028105.1). Lineage (NCBI taxonomy): Eukaryota > Metazoa > Chordata > Chondrichthyes > Myliobatiformes > Myliobatidae > Mobula > Mobula birostris. The sequence continues at coordinate 126,760,755 of NC_092374.1, read as the reverse complement.
TTTTCCCACTGAGTTTGAGTGAGACTAGAACTAGTGGTCATGGGTTTTGGGTGAAATGATTAAGGGGAACACTGGGGGAACTTCTTCACTCAGAGGGAGGTGAAAGTGTGGAATGAGCTGCCAGTGGATGGGGTGGATGTGGGTTTAATTTCAATGTTTAAGAGAAATTTGGATAGGTACATGGAGGGATCGGGTATAGAGGGCCATGGTCTGGGTACAAGTCATTGGGACTCGGTAGATTAATAGTTCAGCATGCACTAGATGGGCTGAAAGGGCAATTTCTGTGCTATTGACTCTATGTGACAATAATAACTCAATTATCTAGCACTAATATGCATTGGAATTCCACCTTTAACCTTAAATAATCTAGTTCTGATTTTTCAAAGGTTCTAGAAAAATATGGATTCTCAATGCAAGCTGAGATATGAAAACCTCTGTCCTAAAGAGTGGATTTTAAGGAGGGTCTTAAAGAAGGATACAACAGATGAGATCCAGGGGGTTTATGGAGGGAATTATTGAGCATGGAACTTACATGCTTGAAGTAATTAGGGATGTGGAGAGTCCAACAGGATCAGAACTTAGACAAGAGAAATTGTTATGCAGGAGAAGTCAAGAGAGGAAGCCACAATACTATGCAAAGTTAGACACAGGGATGAGAATCTCTAACTCACGGGAGAAGGACACAGCAGATTACAGGTGGAGTTTGGGATCAGTGTTGGTTTTGGGAGGGTAGGAAGCAGGGAACAAGCCATTTTTGCGGTAGAGGGGAAATGGGAATCAGCAGCTCTGCTCAGGGTCAAATTGGAGTCACCAAGGCTGAGAACAGTGTGCACAAGTACAGCGTACTGTTTAGTGTTAGTGTTACTGTTACTGTTGGTGAAGTTGATTCAGGGAACCCTATCCAAACAATGTAAGTGAGCCAATAAAAGTTAAATAATATCAGCATGCAGATGATCTCAGCAGCTGTCTGAGAACATTTGCCAGGAACTCTGATTCAAGTCCAGTGAATACTCCTGCCACAAATTTAGCTTCCCTGTGTGACTTAAAATAAAGGTTAATGCTTTAGGGAAAAAAATACATACAATTACAGAAAGAAATGGGTGACTTCAGCAATTATCAACCACATCAGCTTGATAATTACAGGTCTCCAATCGTCATAGGTCCCCGTCCAACAGGTTGTCAACACTGCGTGGTAGCTAGAATGCGATACTATTATTATTACTACAAAGTACAAAACTACAAAGTAAATTTATTGTCAAAGTACATATGTCACTATATACTATACAGCCCTGAGTTTCATTTCTGTGCAAATACAAAAGGAATTTCATTTAAAGGGAGTCTACTTACAGTGTAAAAATGGGATTGATGTAGGGTTAGAATGAACGGGTGCTTGATGGTTGCCATTGACTCCATGGGCTTAAAGGCCTGATTTTATGCTTAATAACTCTGAGAGGATCACAAACTTGTCTTAGGGTTTTGGAGGATTGCGTGTCTCAATGACCCGCAGAGCTATGCTGGCTGGAGTCAGAGCTTTGTACTTTGACTCTTGGTAGGGTCACTCGTGCCAAACAGATCAAAGGGTAGAGGCCAGACTAAGGGTGATCCACTGGTCCTCCAGGTTCGGTGGTTCAGCTCAGGGCTAGCAACCCTAAACTGGTCAAAAGAAATTGTGACGGGTACAGCAATGAAGAATCCTTTATCTGTGTGGGACTGTACCTGTCTCATACAGCTCCAGTATTCTTCATTGCTGCCCTAAAAGGCAGTGGCTTAACGGGCAACAGCTAACTAACTGACTCTGTGACTCTGTGACTGTGACTCTTCAACAGACCTGCTTACACTACACTGCCACAACAGCAAATTGTATTCATTTTAAGTAATGAATCCAAAACTGCAGACAATACATATATTTACATAATAATTTTTACTTAGAGAGGTAGCATGGAACACACTCTTCCAGACCTTCAAGCCATGCCCCCAACAACCCCCAATTTAACCCTAGCCTAATCACGGGACAATTTACAATGACCAATTAACCTACCAATTGGTGTATCTTTGGACCATGGGAGGACATACAAACTCCTTACAGAGGACGCCAGGACTGAACTCTGATGCCCCGAGCTGTAGTAGCATCACACTAGCCACCACAGTATTGTGGCACCCAGGTGCAACACTGCCAAGTCTCTGTAAAATTACAGCAAAACACTTAACTCTTGCAAAAATGACTAACATGTCATTTGTCTTCCTAATTACTTGCTAAACCTGCAATTTAGCTTGTAGTGACTTATGTTCAAGGACGCCCAAGTTCTTCTCAACATCAGAATTTGCAGCTTTTTAAAAAAAAAGACTGCAAATTTCTGTCTTCCTTACAAAGAGCCTAACCTCACAATTTTCCAAGAGGCATTTAATTTGTTCAATTTCTGCCCACAGGCCTACATTGTCTGCGTCCCCTTGAAGCCTCTTTCCAACTTCGTAATATTTATGTTTGTACTTAGCTGTGTGTCATCAGGAAATGTTACATTTGTCCCCTTCAATGAAATAACTGATAAAAATTCTGAATCACTGGAGCCCAAGTACCCTTGACGCTTCACACTAGTAACAGTCTGCCAGTCTGAGTACCATCCATTTATTCCCTTCTTCTTGTTTTCTACATGAAAACCAACTCCAAATTCATGCCTGACTAGTACTTGCATTTCCAATTTCTTGTTCACCTTCTCAGTGTAGGACTTTACCAAAAGCCTCCTGAAAATCCAAATAGATCACACCCACAGGTTTCCTCCAATCAATTCCAGAAGACACAGTCTTCTAAAAACAACTGTTTATGGATAGGGAAAGTTTAGAGCAGGGGATTCCCAACCATTTTCATGCCATGGACCAATGCCATTAACCGAGGGGTCCATCGAGCCCCTGCTCTAGAGGAATATTGTTCAATTATAGGCAGGTGGGACTAGCTTATGCAGGTCCAACTGCGGGGAGGAGCTGAAGCAATTCACAATTGCATTATGGAGCATTAGATCCAGGCTTGAGGAGGGGCTGTCAGGCAAAAGGTTAATATGTGAGATGTAGAGGGTAGCTTAGGGTTTAGGCAGAGGGATGTGTAGGAATGAAAGGTCAGGCTGGAGTTTAGGACTCTGGAGTCAAAAGCCAGTGATGTGGATGGGTGTCAAGGATGTACAAAATCTAGGCCTCCTCTCCAAGTTCGAAGGTCATCGATGTGGACAGGCAACGAGGATATCCACCCTGCACTTGAAGGCCAGCGACATGGATGGCAAAGGACATCCAAGGATGTTGGCATATCCCAGTTTGGTGGGTTCCAGGATCAGATGTCCGTACGAGCAGGAGGCATGAGGGCTGGTGAAACAGTGGACCCAAAATTCAAACCTGGAGTTAGGGGTCCTGATAATAGCTAGTCTGGGGTCGACCCCGAACATCGACTCCCAAAGGTCAATCGGAAGTCACAATGGCCGAAGCCTGGAGACTGGAGACCTGTCTGAACATTAGAGGACTGTCCTTGCGTGTTGGTGGGTGGGTCGTACATGTGGTAACCTCTCTGAGCATTGTCACCTTGTCTTGGTGGGGGCCTGTGGGTTCCTGTAAGCTGAGAGCGATGGCAAATGGCACTTAGCTGCTGGCAAGGTCACCGATGACAGTAAGGTCAAGGGGAGAGGTTCCAAAGTGTGATCCAAACGAAGGGTGCTAGTGGAAAATGATGACACATCACGGCAGCAATGAAGCAGGAGGAAGGCTGCAGTGGAGAAGTGTCCTCAGTCGTCCATGCCAGACCACAATTTTACAAGGACCTGCCAGGAAATCATCCTCCCCATATTAAAGAAAGTCATGCACAGACATTCTCCATTAAGGGAATCCACCTCAACATCTAGGATTAAGTCCTAAAGTAGCGGAGGACACATGATTATGAGGTTTGGGAGGCCCCTCACTAGAATATGTGGATCCTAGATCAGCCTCTACAGTCACCTGAAGACTCACCAATCAGGGAATATCATACACTCGAGTAATTGCACTACGACGGGCAGTGAATCTGAATCTGAAATTTATAGAAGGCACTTAGATGCTATCTCAGACTTCCCAGCATTAGCCCAGGTACTCAGCTTCCCTCTTTAATTATCATCAAAGCAGACTTTACCTTTCCAGCTGATGCCCTCTTCAGTGTTCTTGCATGATTCTAAAATATAACATGGATATGATAGTAGCGTAACGATTCGCACAACGCTATTACAGCTCAGGACATCGGAGTTGGGAATTCAATTTCGGCGTTCTCTGTAGTCCTCCTCGTGGAATGCATGGGTTTCCTCCGGGTGCTCTGGTTTCCTCCCACAGTCCAAACACATACTGGGTAGGTTAACTGATCGTTGTAAATTGTCCCCTGACTAGGCTAGGATTAAATCGAGGTTTTCGGGGGTTGCTGGGGTGGCGGGGCACAAAGGGCCGGCCTACTCCGCACTGTATCGCAAAATTAAATTCGATTATAATTGAATTCTGGGCAGGTTCCTTCAAATGACAGCTGTCAGCCATTTGACCACCGTGAGTTAGTGCAACATGCACCAACTAGCAAATTTCTCCGGATGTACCATGGAGAGCATTCTGACTGGCTGCATCACCATCTAGTATGGGGGGTGGGGGGGGTGAGGCACTGCACAGGATCGAATTAAGCAGCAGAGAGCTGTAAAATTAGTCAGCTCCATCATGGACACTAGCCTTAACCATGGACTGTTTACTCTCCTCCCATCCGGTAGGCGCTACAGGAGCCTCCGCTCCTGCACCAGCAGGCTCAGGAAGAGCTTCTTCTCTGAGGCTGTGACCCTGCTGAACCTCACATCACAGCACTAAGCAGTATTGCACCCATATTGTACTGTCTCAGTACTTTTATATTTGTGTGCTGTAGCACTTACTTTTTATTCGCAGTTATTTTGTAAATAACACTATTCTTTCCATTTCTGGTCAGATGCTAACTGCATTTCATTGGCTTTGTATCTGTACTCGGCACAATGAAAATAAAGTTGAATCTAATCTAATCATATCCAGGACATCTTCAAGGAGCGGTGCCTCAAAAAAGTGGTATCTATTATTAAGGACATCCATCACCTCTTCTCATTGTTACCATCAGGAAGGAGGTACAGAGGCCTGAAGGCACACACTCAGTGATTCAGGAACAGCTTCTTACCCTCTGCTATCAATTTCTGAATGCACATTGAACCCATGAACATTACCTCACTACTTTTTATTCCTATTTTTGCCCTGCTTATTTAGTTTAACTATTTAATATATGTATACTGACTGAAATCACAGTTTTTTCTCTATAATATTGTGGCGACCCACTTTCTGGTACACACGAACCGGCTCACAACAGCGCGTGCAGGCAGAGGGCCGGCCCCAAAAAGGGCGCCAGGCCATCTTCACCAGCAGGGGGAAAATCCCGCGCGCAGAAAGGGTCTGGGAATATGATTCCCCACAGCAGTCCCGCCCCAGGGAGGGCGGGAACGGGAAGGCTATAAAGCAGGCCGCGAAGTTTGAATAAATCTCTTTCATCACAACTCTAACTCACCGACTCCGCGTGGTTATTCTAGCGCTGTGTGTAGCACACCGCTACAATTGGTGACCCCGATGGCCTAAACGATATTTGGACCAGAGATGACCGACGTTGCATCTGTTCACACAGTTTCGTTAAAACTGCCAAGCTCCTGGACGCTGCGACCCCAATTATGGTTCGAGCAAGCAGAAGCACAATTCCACATTCGGCAGATAACCTCGGAGTCCACTCGCTACTACTACGTGCTGAGCTCACTCGACCAGGAGACAGCTGCACAAGTTGAGGAGTTTATACAGTCGCCCCCAGAGGACGGCAAATACACAGCATTAAAAGCCCTGCTCATAAGGACTTTCGGACTCTCACGGCGCAAACGAGCACACCGCTTAATGCACCTGGATGGTTTGGGAGACAGGCCGCCGTCAGCATTAATGAACGAGATGCTGGGCCTGGCTGAAGGACACAAACCCTGCCTCATGTTTGAGCAGGCGTTCCTAGAGCAACTGCCCGAGGACATATGCCTGCTGCTGTCCGACGCAGATTTCAGCAACCCCCGGGAGGTGGCGGCCCGAGCAGATGTGCTGTGGAATGCCAGGAAAGAGAGAGGGGCATCCGTCGCACAGATCACCAAGCCACGTGCCCAACGACAGACCAGGCCCGGCAGCAGAGCCTACAAAACCCGGCGACGGGAGTGAGGAGCCCAACGAACAATGGTGTTTCTACCACCAGCGGTGGGGCACAGAGGCCCGCCGCTGCAGACCACCCTGCAAATTCCCAGGAAACGCCAGGGTCAGCCGCCGCTGATGGCTACGGCGGCTGGCCATCAGGACAGCCTCCTGTACGTCTAGGACAAGCAGTCGGGATGCCGCTTTTTGGTCAACACCGGAGCGGAGATCAGCGTCTTACCTCCAATGAGTTACGACACCCGCAACAGAGAACCGGGACCCACCCTGAGGGCCGCAAATGCCAGCACAATACGAACCTACGGCACCCGCACGGTGCGGCTACAGTTCAGCTCCAGCCGGTTCACGTGGGACTTCACACTGGCCACCGTGGCCCAACCACTCCTGGGGGCGGATTTTCGACGAGCCCACAGCCTGCTGGTCGACCTGCAAGGGAAGCAATTAGTCCACACCAAGAGTTTTCAAACGTTCTCCCTGGGTGAAGCACAGTTGCCAGCCCCACACCTGGCCTCCATCACGCTGTCCGACGACGAATTCACCAGGGTCCTAGCGGATTTCCCATCAGTATTGACACCGCAGTTCACAGCAGCCATGCCCAGACATGGAGTACAGCACCACATCCCGACCCAGGGACCACCCCTCCACGCCCGTGCTCGAAGGCTTCCCCCGGACAAGCTCCGACTGGCGAAGGAGGAGTTCAAGAAGATGGAGTCCAACAGCCCATGGGCCTCCCCCCTTCACATGGTGCCCAAGGCAACGGGGGGCTGGAGACCATGCGGTGACTACCGCAGACTGAACGAGGCTACAACGCCAGACCGCTACCCTGTGCCACACATTCAAGACTTTGCAGCAAACCTACACGGCGCAAGGATCTTTTCCAAGGTAGACCTCGTCCGGGGATACCATCAAATCCCTGTACATCCGGACGACATCCCCAAAACAGCACTTATCACCCCATTCGGACTTTTCGAATTCCTCCGAATGCCATTTGGTCTAAAGAATGCCGCACAGACTTTCCAGCGGCTAATGGACGCAGTGGGACGCGATCTGGACTTTGCATTCATCTATTTGGACGACATCCTCATAGCCAGCAGTAGTCGTCAGGAGCATCTGTCCCACCTCCGCCAGCTCTACTCCCACCTGAGCGAATTCGGCCTTACAATCAACCCAGCCAAATGCCAGTTCGGACTCGATACCATCGACTTCCTGGGCCACAGGATTACTAAAGACGGGGCAACCCCGCTGCCCGCCAAGGTAGACGCGGTCCGCAACTTCCCCTGACCCAACACAATCAAAGGCCTGCAGGAATTCGTGGGTATGGTGAATTTCTACCACCGTTTCCTCCCCTCAGCAGCCCGAACCATGCGCCCCCTGTTCACCCTGATGTCGGGTAAGGGCAAGGACATTACCTGGGACGAAGAGGCCGCAGCCGCTTTCGTTAAAACCAAAGAAGCCTTGGCAAACGCCGTGATGCTAGTGCACCCCAGAATGGACGTTCCTACTGCCCTCACGGTGGACACATCCAACACAGCAGTCGGTGGCGTGCTGGAACAACTCATCGAGGGTCGCTGGCAACCCCTGGCGTTCTTCAGCAAACACCTACGACCACCCGAACCCAAATACAGTGCTTTCGACCGGGAGCTATTGGCACTATACCTGGCAATCCGGCATTTCAGGTACTTCTTAGAAGGTAGGCCCTTCACCGCGTTCACAGACCACAAACCGCTTACCTTTGCATTCATGAAGGTGTCCGACCCCTGGTCGTCCCGCCAGCAGCGACATCTGTCCTACATCTCCGAATACACGACGGACATCCGGCATGTCTCTGGAAAGGACAACGTCGTGGCGGACGCACTATCCAGACCTACCATACAGGCCCTGTCCCAGGGGGTGGAATATGCAGCGCCGGCAGAGGCACAGCAGGCAGACGCTGAGATCCTCAGTTACAGGACTGCAGTCTCCGGTTTGCAGCTCCAATACCTCCCCGTAGGCCCAGGTGAGAGGATCCTACTATGTGACGTAGCTACCGGCCAACCCTGCCCCGTCGTCCCAGCAGCCTGGCACCGGTGGGTTTTCGAGTCCATTCACAACTTAGCGCACCCCTCCATCAGGACAACCGTCCGACTGGTCGCCAACAGGTTCGTGTGGCATGGACTTCGTAAGCAGGTCAGTGAATATGCCAAAACGTGCATGCAGTGCCAAACGGCCAAGGTGCAGCGGCATACCAAGGCTCCACCGCAGCGGTTCGAACCCACCCGCCGGAGGTTCGATCACATCCATGTGGATATCGTGGGGCCCCTGCCAGTGTCGCGAGGAGCGCGGTACCTCCTAACTATGATAGACCGGTTCACCAGATGGCCAGAGGCAGTCCCGCTCACCGACACCACCTCCGAATCCTGCGCCCGAGCACCGATTGCAACCTGGGTAGCCCTCTTCGGGGTACCGGCCCACATTACCTCCGACAGGGGAGCCCAGTTCACCTCCAGCCTGTGGTCGGCTATGGCCAACCTTTTAGGATCTCAGCTACACCACACAACTGCCTACCACCCACAGTCGAACGGATTAGTGGAGCGCTTCCACTGTCACCTGAAATCGGCTCTCTTGGCCCGCCTGGAGGGGCCTAACTGGGTGGACGAGCTTCCCTGGGTCCTGCTCGGAATCCGCACGGCGCCCAAAGAGGATCTGCACACCTCGTTGGCCGAGTTGGTGTACGGCGCACCCCTGGTAGTCCCAGGAGTGTTCATACCAGCCCCAAGGGGGCAAGAGGAAAAACCCACAGCAGTCCTGGACAGACGACGGGAGAGGCTCGGTAACCTGGCCCCCATCCCCACTTCACAGCACGGACAGAGCCCGACCTGCGTACCCAAAGACCTGCAGAACTGTAAGTTTCTTTTTGTACAACGGGGCAGACACCGGGCACCGCTACAGCAGCCCTACGAGAGGCTGTTTAAGGTGATCAGGAACAACGGGTCCACGTTCATGCTGGACATTGGGGGGAGAGAGGAGGTTTTCACGGTGGACCGACTCAAACCGGCCCATGTGGACTTGGCGCAGCCGGTCCAGACTCAGGCACCGCGGCGCAGGGGCAGACCTCCCAAGCAGAGGCCGATCCAGACTGTGGACATTGGGGGAGGTATTGCCGGTTCTGGGGGGTGGTTATGTGGCGACCCACTTTCTGGCACACACGAACTGGCTCACAACAGCGCGCGCAGGCAGAGGGCCGGCCCCAAAAAGGGCGCCAGGCCATCTTCACCAGCAGGGGGATAATCCCGCGCGCAGAAAGAGTCTGGGAATATGAATCCCCACAGCAGTCCCGCCCCAGGCAGGGTGGGAACGGGAAGGCTTTAAAGCAGGCCGCGAAGTTTGAATAAATCTCTTTCATCGCAACTCTAACTCACCGACTCCGTGTGGTTATTCTAGCACTGTGTGTAGCACACCGCTACAGTACCATGTATTACAGTGCGCTGCTGCCAGAAAGTTAACAAATTTCACGGCCTATGCTGATGATATTAAACCTGATTTTGAACATGCACATGATTTTTTTTTGCAATACTGTAATTTGCAAAGGTCTGGGTGCCCCAGTTATTAAGTCCTCCATTAGGCCAAGCGTCAGCCAATAATGTGTTTGCTCTCCAGTCACCTGCCGCAAAGTCAATGAGTCTCCACAGCCTGGGATGGACACAGAGGGAATATGCTAATTACCCTAATTATCTAATAATATCCTCATTATCATGAGGATAATTAAAACTGAGGCCAACAAATCAAAGCTCACAGTAAATTTATTATCATAGTACATATATGTCACCATATACAACCCGGAGATTCCAATTCTTGTAGACGTACTCAATGAATCCACCTTTAACTGGGAAGCTAAATGAGGGCATTTTTGAATAGGGTACAAAGTAATTGAGAAGGATAATAGAGATGTAGTTTAAGGTAGGAGTTTCCAAGCTGGAGTCCACAGACCCCTCAGTTAACGGGAGGGATTCCTGGCATAAAGAAGGTCCGGAACCCCTGAGCTAAGAAGATGCTGGATACACAAAAGAAACAAAAACCGGGGATTATACTGAGCGTGTTAGATGAGGAAGGGTGGAAGTGGAGCATTATTACTGTCATGCACGTTTGGGCCAACTGGACTCTATCTGTTTGGTCCTGTACCTGGTATTTGCTGCAATTACCTTAATCTCAGTAAAATTGATCATGCATTCCAGATACTGCTCACAGTCCAGGTGTATTAAATAGATACACCAATCTCAAGTTTCAGTTCAAATCCTCCAGAGATTCTTCAGCGGCTCAATGAATAAATAAGCCTCTGGCGTGGGATTAGTACAAGTAGGTTTGGGATGAAACCACTTTCATCCTCTGTTTTTGCAAGGATGACTTAATTTGACTAAGGCAGTGAAAGGAACAATCATTGTGATTTTGTTTGAAGACACTGAAGCCAATCATCTATGTCTTGATCAGCATATGAGCTGGCCGAACAAACTCAGCTGCATGATTCTGCAAAATAAACCTATTAACCCTGACCACCTACGCTCACATGGGAAGAGAGATGCTCTTTATTTTTTTGTGTAGTGATGACTATAGGGAAATATTCAACCTCCTTAAATATTGGGATCTTTTTTTACATCAGTCTAGAATGTGAATGGGCAGAAACAGATTGTGACAAATCCCTGTTTGATGTTTGTGATAGCTAACCTGACATTTTCTTCGATTGTAATGACCTTCGATTCTCAAAAATACCTACATTTCTTATGATTAACTACATTTAAATACTTGTTCAATCCTGCCTTCCACCCTACTTAAAGACTGTACCTCCTGAGCCAAATCACTTTTAATAATCCCTGTCCAAAGTGCTAATTAGCTCTTGCATGCTCAAGGGTAAGCTCTGGAATGACATACCAGATTCCTCCCTTCATCAGTGAAGTCTGATGTAATTTGCTCCCCTGTTTGCTGACAACTGATTCATTGCGCAAGGAGAAATTATGTGTACGAGCTGAGAATTAATATTGGATTAAGGACAAACTCTTGTTTTTATTCATCTTCCATTGGCAGTGGTTCAAGGATTAAAAACTGCAAGCTGTATTGCTCTACACAGAGGTACAATAGGAGAGTTGCTGCCTCATGGCTCCCGCAACCTGGGTCAGTCCTGACCTCCTGTGCTGTCAGTGATGAGTTTCCACCTTCTCTCTATGACCACGTGGGTTTCCTCCAGCAGGTCCGGTCTTATCCCACACCCAAAGACACATAGCTTGTAGGTTCAACACACAGGAAGAACTCAGCAGGGCGAGCGACATTCATGGAGGGTAATTTACAGTCACCATTTCAGGCTGAGACCCTTCACCTGAACTGAACTGGAAAGAGGAGAGATAGCAAGTATCGAAAGGAGAGTCCAGACAATGTGTCTTAACCTGAAAAGTTATAGATGTTGCCTGACCTTGTGTGTTGCTCCAGATTTCCAGCATCTGCAGTCTCTTGTGTCTCCTCTCTGGTTTGGTGGGTTACTATGCCACTGTAAATCGTCCCCAATGTTCTTTGTGTGTAGCACAGAGTCCTGAGTGTCTCCATCTCTGAAGATCTCTCCTGGGCCCAACATAATGATGCAATTATGAAGAGGGCATGCCAGTGACCGTATTTCATTAGAAGGCTATATTGCATCTGAATAGTGAAGATGCATACATCAGGATGCTCTTCATTGACTACAGATCAGCATTCAACACTACCATCCCCTCAAAATTAACCAATAAGCTTTAAGACATAGATCTCAATACCTCTTGTGCAACTGCATCCTCGATTTCCTCACTTGCAGACTCTTTGGATTAGCAACAATATCTCCTCCACGATCATCTTCAGCACAGATGCATCACCGTGCTGTGTGCTTTAACCTCCTGCACTATTCACTTTATACTTATCACTGTGAGGCTATGTACAGCTCCAATGCCATAGGTTTGCTGATGACACCACTGCTGGCCAAATCAAAGATGGTGACGAATCAGATATAGGGGAGAGAATGAAAATCTGGCTGAATGGTGCCACAACATTCACTGTTGTTGTCCAAATCAAAAGTGGTGACGAATCAGCATCTATTACACAACGTCAATGAAATCTAAGAATGATCATTGACTATAGGAGTAGGAAACCAGACATCCATGAGCCAGTCCTCATCAGGAGGTCAGAGTAAACAACTTTAAATTCCTCAGCATGATCACTTCAGAGGATCTGTCCTGGGTTTAGCATGTAAGTGCCATTACAAAGAAGGCATGAAAGCACCTCTATTTTCTTAAAAGTTTGTGAAGATGACATCTAAAACTTTGACAAACTTCTCTAGATACACTGTGGAGAATATACTGACTGGTTGTATCATAGCCTGGTTTGGAAACACCAATGCCCTTGAACAGAAAAGCCTACAACAAGTAGTGGACACAGCTCAGTCCATCACAGGTAAAGGCCTCCCCACCACTGAGCACATCTACACGGAGTGTGGTCACAGGAAAGCAGCATCCATTATCAAGGACCCCCACCATCCAGGTGATACTCTCTTCTTGCTGCTGCCATCAGATCAGGCAGGAGGTACAGGAGTCTTATATCAAACACCACCAGGTTCAGGAACAGTTATTACCCCTCAACCTTCATGCTCTTAAACCAGAGGGATTGTGTACAGTTTTTCATTAATTCTATTGTGTCTCTTTGTATTTATTGTGAATGCTTACAAGAAAGGGAATCTCAGTATAGTATATGGTGATATATATGCACTTTGAACTTTGAGTTTGAGGAGATTAAGGAGACTTGGTACGTCACCAATGACTCCAACAAATTTCTACAGATGTGGATGTCAGCTGCAATTCAAAAACCAAACCACTGGAGGAACACAGTGGGTCAGGAGCACCTCTGGAGAGGAATAAACAGTCGATGTTACAGGCCAAGACCCTTCATTAGGAGGTACAGAAGCTTGTTGCTCCAGACCAGGTTTAAGAACAACCACTTCCCTTCAACCATTTTGTTCTTAAACCAACCCTAATTACTCCAGTTCAGCAACACTATGACACCTTTGGTCACTTTGCACTGAAATTGACTTTATCTTTTTGTTCTAATTGTATTCTTTCTTGTAAAAATTGTGCATAATTTGTTTCCCTGATGATGTTGCTTATATGATGCTATGTTCCTGTGATGCTGCTGCAAATAAGTTTTACTCTTGTGCATATGACAATAAACTCCATTGAGAAATTTTACAAGATTCATGGGGCCTGATGGTTTAAATAACTCTGAGTAGCCTGATTAATCCAAACTGTGCAGTTGGTGTTCTGTTTCCGTAATTAACATGATCCTATTACTATGAATAAAGAAGAGCATTTTGGACAAATTTCCACATCCTGCCATCACTTTTATCACTAATAAGCAGTTGGTTCAAGTTGTCAGTTGCTGGCCTATACTCACAGTATTTCAGCATTATCGTGATTGAGATCTTGAAGCTGCACCTTGAACAAATATTACTTGCACAGAGACTGGCCTGTTATAATCATTTGAGTTTCAGAAGAAGCTCTAACTGGGTGGGATGTTATCCACTCCAAAAATCAAAGGAAACCACTTAATACAACAAAAGTACTAGAAAATGATTTTAACTTCCCCTGATCTGTGTCACAATGGATCCCTGTTTTTTAAAGGTCAACCACTGGTCACAAAAAGATAGTGATCTTAAAAAGCTTTATTGGAGCTATTGCTTGATTATTTATTCAGCATGTAAAGATGTAAGCTCAAAATATTTTTCCAGTCATTCATGACACTAATTGACATCTTGTGAACAGCTGCAGAGTGGACTGCAAATACATAAGGAAGTTTCAACCCTGGGTTTTTGTTTGTCACTGCAGATGTTGGTGGTAGTTTGTCAATCATTGTTTATATATAGTTTTTCATAAATTACATTCTATTTCTTCATTTTCCTTAAAACACCTGCAGAAAAGTGGATCTCGGGATAGTATTTATTTATCGATATACAATGTGAATAGGCGCTTCAAACATTTGAGGCTAATCACAAGACAATTTACAATGACCAATAAAACTACCAATCGTACATACCAATCTGGAATGCACTCACTTTTACTCTGCCATCTTTGGACTGCGGGAGGAAACTGGTGCACCCGGAGGAAACCCACGCAGTCACGGAGAGAACATACAAACTTCTTACAGAGAGCAGCAGGAATATACATACTTTGATAATAAATTTACTTTGACTATGACTTTAAATTTGAACACATCTGCCTTCATCCCTATCTAAATCCATCTCCATGAAAACAGCTGCTCTGTGCCGATGTCACCGCAGCAGCAAATTTGTCCAAAACTTTGCAGACTGCATCTCTCCCAACAAATAGCTCAAGTTCACCTATCGCTGATCTTTGGTCTGTAGTATAGTGAATATACAATCTTTTGTTCTACCCAAGATTTGCAATATTTTCCAGCAACCGAGGCCTCCTGTGCCTTTTGCCTCTTTGGATATTCCTCAGCCACTGCTGGAGTGTCCCATTACCTCGGCTCTCTCGAACACTCTTGCTTTTCCTCTGCTGTTACATGGCCCAAAAACATATCTTTCTGAGAGTCAGTGATCTGCTGCCACTCAGTCTGATCTTTCATAAGTGAGGGACCTCAGGGCATTGTATTTAATAAAAAGGATATGGCAATGTGACATTGTAGTCATGATTGATAACTCAGGAGCAGAGTTGTTAACACATATTCCATTAGGAACCCATTGCAACAGCAAATCACAATTATTAATTTAAAATGTAAAGATGTTATGAATCTTTATTGATACAAGAAGAGCAACTAAACTTCCTGCATTACATTTTCCCTAACAGTCCCTTAACACGTAATCATTAATATTTCATAAGTCACCATCTCATAACTTTATCTGTACAAGGACACTACCTTTAAAAACTAATGTACCTCCTCCAGCCCCAAAACAAACTCTACATGGCTGATAATATCCATGGGAAATGTCAATACATTGTTAGCTGAGTCAGCCCTGTAGTAACTAGGTCGGATGCATTGCTCTAGCTCTCACTCCATGAACTCCTGTCACACATTCCTACCTCTGACAGCTCAACAGGCGCCTCTTCACTTTTTGTTCCCCAACATTAAAATTCTGCACTCAGAGGAATGATTCTACACTCAATAGCTACTTCATTAGGCTCCTTCTGTACCCAATCAAGCGGCCCCTGAGTACATCCTTGTGGTCTTCTGCTGCTGTAGCCCCTCCACTTCAGGGTTTGATGTGTAGTGCATTCAGGTGCTCTTCTGCACACCGCTGTTGTAACGTGCGGTTATTTGGGTCACAATCACGTTACTGTCGCCTTCCTGTCAGCTGGAACCAGTGTGGCATTCTCATCTGTCCTCTCTCAATAACAAGGTGCTCTTGCCCACAAATCTGCCATTCATTGGATTTTTTTTTGTTTTTTGCACTACGCTCTGTAAACGCTGGAGGCTGTTGTGCGTGTAAATCCTAGGAAATCAGAAGTTTCTGAGATACTCAATTCACCCCATCAGGCACCCACAAATATTTCATGGTCAAAGTCACTTAAATCACATTTCTTCCCTATTTTGTTGTTTGGTCTGAACAACAACTGAACTTCTTGACCATGTCTACATGCTTTTATACATTGAGTTGCTGCCACATGATTGGCTGATTGGATATTTGCATTAATGAGCAGATGTACAGGTGTACCTAATAAAGCGGTCACTGTATATTTACCACACAAGCCTTTTAGTCAATGAATATTGACTATGAAATAAGCAATTCAACATAAATAATACACCAAATATTTATCTCCTGGATTAAATAGACCAGTGATTAGGATATTAGGCTTTAATTCCTAGAAACGCCAGGACAATTCCAGAGATTAGCACACCCTAATAATATCAAGAACACTTACTGTTATTACAGTCCATTACCTATATTTCTAGTTGTTTGAGGATGTATCCTATAACTCTAAGTCCTTGGATTGCTAAAGTGCTTCATTCATATTCATTTTGTTAAAAGCAGATATGCTTTCTCCTCATACTAGAGAGCAGGTACAGGAGCTTGAAGACGCACGCTCAACAATTTAGAAATGGTTTCTTTCCCTCCACTAGCAGATTTCTGAATGGTCTATGAACTTATGCACACCACTCACTATTCCTCTTTACAATATATTTTAATTTTTTTTAATAATAATTTTTAATATCTTTTTATGTCTCCCACTGTACTGCCACAAAACAGCAAATTTTAACACATATATAAGTGATAATAAACTTGATTCTGACTCTTTCAAAATTACTAAATAAGACAATCCTGGTTTCTACCATTTCATTTATTAAGAATATGTTATTGGTCTTTATGTTTCTAGCTACATTTCTTAATGGAAGATTGGAGATGGGATGCTAATTTCTCTCACTATTTTAATGCACCAATAGTAATACTGACCCAAGTTGACTCTCCAGAACTAATTGACAAAGTAATATAACCATTAGAGTTTGTGATCTGTTCTGATGACAGCCCTATGTCTGAAATGCCACAACGCAATTTCTTTTAATAGTAACTGACTTACATGCTAGTTTGCCCGACGCTGGCACCTTAGGCCCTAGTCGACGTAGTAGTAGTAGTACATGCTAGGCATTCCCATGTTTTTCAATAATTCCATAATAGCTATGTTGGAAACTTAGATCAGTTTGCTTCTTATGGAAATAGTTTCGACTTTCCTCATTTCTTCCAGCACTGTAAACTATATCTGCAACAAAACAGTGGAACATGTTAGTATCTGCCAAGATAATCAAGGACACGACCCACCCAGCCAACACACTTTTCGTCCCTCTTCCCTCCGGGAGAAGGCTCAGGAGCTTGAAGACTTGTATGGCCAGATTTGGGAACAGCTTCTTTCCAACTGTGATAAGACTGCTGAACGGATCCTGACCCGGATCTGAGCCGTACCCTCCAAATATCCGGACCTGCCTCTTGGTTTTTTTGCACTACCTTACTTTCCATTTTTCTATTTTCTATTTATGATTCATAATTTAAATCTTTAATATTTACTATCTATTTGTAATCCAGGGAGCGGGAAGTGCAGAATCAAATATCGCTGTGATGATTGTACGTTCTAGTATCAATTGTTTGGCGACAATAAAGTATAAAGTATCTTTAAGGTCCCAGCTAGCCATCCTTGCTGATTTTTATCAGCCAACTTTTTAGTCCAATTCAAAAAATCCCTTCATAAATTCACTCTTGCCTCTGTAAGGCTCAATCGTCCAACCCTTCTGCCCTCTCCATGATTCTGAAGTTCATTGAACTAACCTTTGGTCATCCATCTTTATTAACTCTTTAGTTCACTTTTAACGTAGGTCAATTTTGGTTGCTATATGGTATCAGAGAAGATTGAGGTTCAACCAGGACTAAATGTTGCAAAAGAAATCCAAGATCAAAAGAAGTTACAGAAAGTTGTACATTCAGTCAGCTCCATCTGTGTTATGCAGTATTGTAATGCTGCATAAAACAGATTTCATGACATATGCCAGTGATATTAAACCTGATTCTCATTGAATGAAACAGACGCTATGGAGGGTTGAGAGAGTTAATGGCAAGTACTATGGCCAATTTTATTGCAAGGAGTTAGCATCTGACCTAATAATTTGGATGCCTTCATTTCAGAATGGCATGGAGCAGTCACTGGAGTGAATCCTATGTTGAGGGTTGTGTGAAAGAAAGAAACCAATGCCCGAGAATGCATTAAATGCCACTGATAATCGAATAGTGAGACCAAGCAGGAGGACTGCAAGCAAGTAGAAAACCAAAAATCCATTAAAGGGCAATACTGTCGTCAACTATGCGAAAGGCTGGTCAAGAGAATGTCACAAGCAATGCTGTACTATCATCAGTTGTTGGTTTGGGTTCTTCCAGTGTTGAAGTAGAAAGAAAGTAAATGATTAAACAGATTCAAGCAGGGAAGACAGACGTGATAACCCCCAATTCAAGAGCCGAGAGAGGTCAGAGATGGGGCTATAGTTTGCAAGATGGGTTAAAGACAGGTCTTCTTTTGAGAAGGAGTTAATGACTCTATTTGAATAGAGGAATCCAGTCATTTAATGCATTATCTTATGTGCAGCTTTGAAAGCAAAATCATAAGTAGATTTTAATCAGTCAATACTGCTACAGTGAATTAAAAATACTGAAAAGTCCATAACCCTAACTTCCCTTATAGAGTTAGAGTCATACAGGACTACAGCATAAAACAGGCCCTTTGGCCCATCTGGTCTGTGCCTAGTCCCACTGTCCAGCACCTGAACCATAGCCCTCCACATCCCTCCCATCCATGTACCTATCTGAACTTCACTTTAATTCATGGCCAAGATCAGGTGTTCCCAATATGAGGTCTACGGACCTCTTGATTAATGGTAGGGGCTCATAACATAAGGGAAACGGTGGCGTAATCAGAGTGGGATGTGGAGAAGTATCTAGGACCAGAGGGCACAGCCTCAGAATAGAGGGACATCCATTTAGAACAGAGATAAGGAGGAATTTCTTGAGCCAGAGGGTGGTGAATCTTTGGAATTCATTGTTGCAGACAGCTGTGGAGGCCAAGTCATTGGATATATTTAAAGCAGAGGTTGATAGGTTCTTGATTAGTCAGGGCATCAAAGGTTACTGGAAGAAGGCAGGAACATGGGATTGAGAGGGGTAAGGTATCAGCCTTGATGGAAGTACAGATCAGACGATGGGCTGAATGGCCTAATTCTGCTCCTATGTCTTATGGCCTTATAGCATTAAATGCTGCATCCACCACTTCTGCTGGTAACACGTCCCACACTCACACCACCCTCTGAGTGATATAGCTCCCCTTTAATATTTTACCCTTCATCCTTAACCTATGACTTCTAGTTCCGGTCTACATTATATTTAACATCAAATTTACAAACTTAGATACAACATCAAATGTATTGCACTGGAAATGCACTCATGGTGATCAATTCCCAATCCACCTGACCTTACTCACTCATCCTGATTCCAATGATCTCTTAGTCAAAATGATCTGAGACAAAGACTTTACATGACTGTAGATTTCCAAAAACGGTAATGATCAGACATGAAATTTCAAAACCAGCATTAGTTGATAAATGAAATTTATAAAATTAACAAGGTAGGTTTTCTCTCTCATGCGGCGTATAGATTTTCCCAAAACAACTTTAAAACACATGCCATTTGCACAAACTCTCTATAATCATAAATGATGCAAATAAGAATAGGAGACTACTGTTCTATGATGAACTGATTCTCTGAATGCTGAACTCCCACTGATTTTAAATATGGAATTATATCTATATTTCTTCACACTGATGCCAGGAGGATCATTAGACAGATTTAGCCCTCAGCTTGATTACTAGACCTACCCTGGATATTTTCTGTCATGGAATTTCCATAGGAAATGGTCACCAATTAAACAAAGCATTTTCTCCTTGCAGACTCTCACGTGGCTTGTGATGGATAAAGTTTACATCCTGACATACAAGTGCAGTACTTCCACAAAAACAAGGTTTCTTAGAAACAAATCTGTCACAGATTTCTTTAGCTTTGTTGGGAAATTAAATCAAATTTCAGTCATTCCTTTCTCAAACTATCCTGTTGTATCACTGCGTAAGCAATGTAGTTGGCCCTCGGTGCCTTGCCACAAAAAAACAGAATGCTTAATAAATCATAGTATAATACAAATGTGTCTATTTCGATTTTAGATAGAAAGTGCTTGGGATTCAAAAGCTAAATGGAATTACATAAATATAGCACAGTCGATAATTCAGAAAGTTTCTTCCTCTGCATCATCAGATTTCAGAACGGTCCATGAACCCATGACACTCATTATTCCTTTCTTTTGTACTTATTCTGTAATTTATAGTAATTTTGTGTCTTTGCACTGTACTGCTGCTGCAAAACAACAAATTTCATGCCATTTAAAGCAGTAATAATACATGTGATTCTGATTCTGATCGTGGGGCGGCATGGTAGCGTACCAGTTTCCTTAGCACGTTACAGCAATTCCCACCACTGCTTGTAAGGAGCTTGCACACTCTCCCTGTGAGTGTGTAGGAGTTTGCACACTCTCCCTGTGACTGCGTAGGAGTTTGCACATTCTCCCTGTGACTGCGTAGGTTTCCTCCGGGTGCTCTGGTTTCCACCTTCATTTCAAAGCTGCACAGGTTAGGGTTAGTAAGTTGTGGGTATGTTATGTTGGCACTGAAAGCATGCCAATTTATGTGGGCTACCCCCCCCCCCAACACACGCACGCGCGCACACACACACACACACACACACACAGATGGTCATTGACACAAATGACGCATTTCACTGTATGTTTCAACGAACTTGTTATAAATCAGGGGTTCCCAACCTGGGTCCATGGACCTCTTGTTTAATGGTAGGGGTCCATGGCATGAAAATGGTTGGGAACCTCTGTTATAGATAAAACTAATCTTAATCTGATTAATTAAAACGCAAACCAGACTACAATTCTTAATGTAAACTGCAAACAGTAATCAGTGCGAAGTTAAAGGGACAGGTTTGTAATCAAACAGTATTGTGTATAGAGCACAGGCTGCCACCCACACCAGGGGTTTGGCTTCTCCAGAGATACGATTTACAAAGTGAAGTGACCAAGAGATGTTTTTGAATGCATCAGCATCAAGATAATGAGGTATGTTAAATAGCATACGTCTAACTCTATTTCTCTCAGAATCGGGCTTAATAAAGCTGAAACATGTAGGAAAATTTGTTGTTTTTCAGCAGCACAGTGCAATACATTTAAAAAATCTATAAATTGCAATAAGAGATATCTTTTAAAAATTAAATTAAATTAGTAGTTGCAAAAGGAAGGAGAATAAAAAAGTGAGGTAGTGTTTATGGGTTCATTCATTGTCCGTTCAGAAATCATGACAGGGGAGAAGAAGTGGAGTGGGTTGGGTGCCTTCAGGTACCTGAACCTCCTCTTTGATGGCAGTAATAAGAAGAGAGCATATCCTTTTCTGAAGCTTGATGGTGGTATAATGGCATCCTCACCGGACTTTGAGGTGAGTGGTCCCAGGTTCAAATCCAGCTGGCTCCTTTCACGCTTTCCATCTCTGCTGAGTCGAACTTTTAGCTCACAACTCGGCCTCGTAAAAAACCAGACAAAAAATGCTAAAGAAATGGCAAGATTGTCACCCGATGCTCAACAAGGTGTGGAAAGGAACAACAACAATATCCCCTTCTGAGTAGAGGATTCATTAAAACACTCATGGGCGTACTTGACCAATCAATAGCTGAGATATTGGTACTATCTGAGAGTCAGCCCTCACAACATAACTTGGTGTTTCTGGGTCATCAGACCCAATGTTTTATCAACCTAAGTGCCAGGCCGATTTGGAAAGATCAGGTACAGGCCGAAATGTGGCAGCGGGGTCCAGGTCTGGAGCATATTGAAGCGATAAGGCCCAGGTCCCAGAGAGAGGAATGACTTGTTACTTCGGCAATTTAAATGCCAGGCCAGTTTGCAAGGACAGGGTGCTGGAACCAGAGATGAGGATAAGGCCAGTTATGCTCGCTCATCTACAGTATGTACTCGGCTCTGTGCTGAACTGAGGCTGTGGCTGAACCCTGCTCGGGGCTTCCTGTCTACAGACTCACTTTTGTTCTGAATGCTAACTGCTTACTTTTATTGTTTGCAGCATTTGCATTTTTCCCCTCTCTGCACATTAGGTGACAATGATTATTTTTCAGTGGGTACTTCTGGGTTTCATTGCTTTGCGGCTACCTGCCAGGAGATGAATCTCAGGGTTGCAAAATGTACACATACTTTGATAATAAATGTACTGTGAACTGTGAACCAGGTTCAGGAACATTTCTTGCCCTACAACGTTGGTGCTCCTGGGCTGGGGTGGATGGTGTTGCTCACCTCAGCACAGACTGTGGACTCTCTCAGGGGCCCCGGGACAGACTGTGGACACTCTAGGGGGGCCTCGGGACAGACTGTGGACACTCTCGGGGGGCCTCGGTACAGACTGTGGACACTCTCGGGGGCCTCGGCACAGACTGTGGACACTCACGGGGGCCTCGGTACAGACTGTGGACACTCACGGGGGCCTCGGCACAGACTGTGGACACTCTCAGGGGGCCTCGGTACAGACTGTGGACACTCACGGGGGCCTCGGCACAGACTGTGGACACTCTCAGGGGTCTCGGCACAGACTGTAGACACTCTCAGGGGGTCTCGGTACAGACTGTGGACACTCTCGGGGGCCTCGGTACGGACTGTGGACACTGTCAGGGGGCCTCGGCACAGACTGTGGACACTCTCAGGGGGCCCCGGTACAGACTGTGGACACTGTCGGGGGCCTCGGTACAGACTGTGGACACTCTCAGGGGCCTCGGCACAGACTGTAGACTCACTCTCGGGGGCCTCGGCACAGGCTGTGGACACTCTCGGGGACCCCGGCACAGACTGTGGACACTGTCAGGGGGCCTCGGCACAGACTGTGAACACTCTCGGGGGTCTCGGCACAGACTGTAGACACTCTCAGGGGTCTCGGTACGGACTGTGGACACTGTCAGGGGGCCTCGGTACAGACTGTGGACAGTCTCAGGGGCCTTGGCACAGACTGTGGACACTCACGGGGGCCCCGGCACAGACTGTGGACACTCTCTTGGGGGACTCGGTACAGACTGTGGACACTCTCGGGGGACCCGGCACAGACTGTGGACACTGTCGGGGGCCTCGGCACAGACTGTGAACACTCTCAGGGGACTCGGCACAGACTGTGGACACTGTCGGGGGCCCTCGGCACAGACTGTGGACACTGTTGGGGGCCCTCGGCACAGACTGTGGACACTGCCGGGGGTCCTCGGCACAGACTGTGGTTTCTCTCGGGGGTCCTCGGCACAGACTGTGGTTTCTCTCGGGGGCCTCGGCACAGACTGTAGACACTCTCAGAGGTCTCGGCACAGACTGTAGACACTCTCAGAGGCCCTGGCACAGACTGTGGACACTCGCAGGGACCCTGGCACAGACTGTGGACACTCTCGGGGACCCCGGCACAGACTGTGGACACTCTCGGGGGTCTGGGTACAGACTGTGGACACTCTCGGGGGTCTCGGCACAGACTGTAGACTCACTCTCGGGGGTCTCGGCACAGACTGTGGACACTCTCTCGGGGGACCCGGCACAGACTGTGGACAATGTCAGGGGTCTCGGCACAGATTGTGGACACTCTCAGGGGGCCTCGGCACAGACTGTGGACACTCTCGGGGGGCCTCGGTACAGACTGTGGACACTCTCGGGGGCCTCGGCACAGACTGTGAACACTCTCGGGGGCCTTGGCACAGACTGTGGACACTCTCTCGGGGGCCTCGGCACAAACTGTGGACATTCTCGGGGTCCTCGGGACAGACTGTGGACACTGTCAGGGCCTCGGCACAGACTGTGGACACTCTCGGGGTCCTCGGCACAGACTGTGGACACTCACGGGGGCCTCGGCACAGACTGTGAACACTGTCAGGGCCTCGGCACAGACTGTGGACACTCTCGGGGGCCTCGGCACAGACTGTGAACACTCTCGGGGGCCTCGGCACAGACTGTGAACACTCTCGGGGGCCTCGGCACAGACTGTGGACACTCTCTCGGGGGCCTCGGCACAAACTGTGGACATTCTCGGGGTCCTCGGCACAGACTGTGGACACTCTTAGGGGGTCTCGGCACAGACTGTGGACACTCTCTCGGGGGACTCGGTACAGACCGTGGACACTCTCGGGGGACCCGGCACAGACTGTGGACACTCTCAGAGGTCTTGGCACAGACTGTGAACACTGTCATGGGCCTCGGCACAAACTGTGGACACTCTCAGGGGTCCTCGGCACAGACCGTGGACTCTCTCAGAGGTCTTGGCACAGACTGTGAACAGTCTCAGAGGCCTCGGCACAGACTGAGAACACTCTCGGGGGGCCTCGGCACAGACTGTGGACACTCTCAGTGGCCCTCGGCACAGACTGTGGACACTCTCGGGGGCCTCAGCACAGACTGTGAACACTCTCAGGGGCCTCGGGACAGACGTGGACACTGTCAGGGGCCTCGGCACAGACTGTGGACACTCTCAGGGGTCTCGGCACAGATTGTGGACACTCTCTCGGGGGCCTCGGCACAGACTGTGGACACTCTCGGGGGGCCTCGGCACAGACTGTGGACACTCTCGGGGTCCTCGGCACAGACTGTGGACACTCTCGGGGACCCCGGCACAGACTGTGGACACTCTCGGGGGCCCCGGCACAGACTGTGGACACTCTCGGGGACCCCGGCACAGACTGTGGACACTCTCGGGGGCCCCGGCACAGACTGTGGACACTCTCGGGGACGCCGCCATGGACTGTGGACACTCTCGGGTGCCCTCGGCACTGGCTGTGGTCTTTCTCGGGGGCCCCGGCACAGACTGTGGACACTGTCAGGGGTCTCGGCACAGACTGTGGACACTCTCGGGGGTCTGGGTACAGACTGTAGACTCACTCTAAGGGGCCTCGGTACAGACTGTGAACACTCTCGGGGGCCTCGGCACAGACTGTGGACACTCTCGGGGGTTTAGGTACAGACTGTAGACTCACTCTAAGGGGCCTCGGGACAGACTGTGGACACTCTCGGGGGCCTCGGCACAGACTGTGGACACTCTCGGGGGGCCTCGGCACAGACTGTGGACACTCTCAGTGGCCCTCGGCACAGACTGTGGACACTCTCGGGGGCCTCAGCACAGACTGTGAACACTCTCAGGGGCCTCGGGACAGACGTGGACACTGTCAGGGGCCTCGGCACAGACTGTGGACACTCACGGGGGCCTCGGCACAGACTGTGAACACTGTCATGGGCCTCGGCACAAACTGTGGACACTCTCAGGGGTCCTCGGCACAAACTGTGGACACTCTCGGGGGTCTCGGCACAAACTGTGGACACTCTCGGGGGTCTCGGCACAGACTGTGAACACTGTCAGGGGCCTCGGCACAGACTGTGAACACTCTCTTGGGGGACTCGGTACAGACTGTGGACACTCTCAGGGGACCCGGCACAGACTGTGGACACTCTCAGAGGCCTCGGCACAGACTGTGGACACTCTCGGGGTTCTCGGCACAGACTGTAGACTCACTCTCGGGGGCCTCGCCACAGACTGTGGACACTCTCTCGGGGGCCTCGGCACAGACTGTGGACACTGTCAGGGGGCCTCGGCACAGACTGTGGACACTCTCTCGGGGGGCCTCGGCACAGACTGTGGACACTCTCGGGGTCCTCGGCACAGACTGTGGACACTCTCGGGGACCCCGGCACAGACTGTGGACACTCTCGGGGGCCCCGGCACAGACTGTGGACACTCTCGGGGGCCCCGGCACAGACTGTGGACACTCTCGGGGACGCCGCCACGGACTGTGGACACTCTCGGGTGCCCTCGGCACTGGCTGTGGTCTTTCTCGGGGGCCCCGGCACAGACTGTGGACACTGTCAGGGGTCTCGGCACAGACTGTAGACTCACTCTAAGGGGCCTCGGTACAGACTGTGAACACTCTCGGGGGCCCCGGCACAGACTGTGGACACTCTTGGGGGTTTAGGTACAGACTGTAGACTCACTCTCAGGGGCCTCGGCACAGACTGTGGACACTCTCGGGGGTCTCGGTGCAGACTGTAGACTCACTCTAAGGGGCCTCGGTACAGACTGTGAACACTCTCGGGGGCCCCGGCACAGACTGTGGACACTCTCGGGGGTTTAGGTACAGACTGTAGACTCACTCTCAGGGGCCTCGGCACAGACTGTGGACACTCTCGGGGGTCTCGGTACAGACTGTAGACTCACTCTAAGGGGCCTCGGGACAGACTGTGGACACTCTCGGGGGCCTCGGCACAGACTGTGGACACTCTCGGGGTGCTCGGCACAGACTGTAGACTCACTCCCAGGGGTCTAGGCACAGATTGTGGACACTCTCAGGGGGCCTGGGCACAGACTGTGGACACTGTTAGGGGGCCTCGGCATAGACTGTGGACATTCTCGGGGGTCCTCGGCACAGACTGTGGACACTCTCAGGGGGTCTCGGCACAGACTGTGGACACTCTCGGGGGTCTCGGCCCAGACTGTGGACACTCTCGGGGGTCTCGGCACAGACTGTGGATACTGTTGGGGGCCCTCGGCACAGACTGTGGACACTCTCAGGGGGTCTCGGCACAGACTGTGGACACTCTCTCCAGGGACTCGGTACAGACTGTGGATACTGTTGGGGGCCCTCGGCACAGACTGTGGTTTCTCTCGGGGGCCTCGGCACAGACTGTAGACACTCTCAGAGGCCTCGGCACAGACTGTGGACACTCTCGGGGGTCTCGGCCCAGACTGTGGACACTCTCGGGGGTCTCGGCACAGACTGTGGATACTGTTGGGGGCCCTCGGCACAGACTGTGGACACTCTCAGGGGGTCTCGGCACAGACTGTGGACACTCTCTCCAGGGACTCGGTACAGACTGTGGATACTGTTGGGGGCCCTCGGCACAGACTGTGGTTTCTCTCGGGGGCCTCGGCACAGACTGTAGACACTCTCAGAGGCCTCGGCACAGACTGTGAACACTCTCGGGGGTCTCGGCACAGACTGTGGACTCACTCTCAGGGGTCCTCGGCACAGACTGTGGACACTCTCGGGGACCCCGGCACAGACTGTGGACACTCTCGGGGGCCCCGGCACAGACTGTGGACACTCTCGGGGACGCCGCCACGGACTGTGGACACTCTCGGGTGCCCTCGGCACTGGCTGTGGTCTTTCTCGGGGGCCCCGGCACAGACTGTGGACACTGTCAGGGGTCTCGGCACAGACTGTAGACTCACTCTAAGGGGCCTCGGTACAGACTGTGAACACTCTCGGGGGCCCCGGCACAGACTGTGGACACTCTCGGGGGTTTAGGTACAGACTGTAGACTCACTCTCAGGGGCCTCGGCACAGACTGTGGACACTCTCGGGGGTCTCGGTACAGACTGTAGACTCACTCTAAGGGGCCTCGGGACAGACTGTGGACACTCTCGGGGGCCTCGGCACAGACTGTGGACACTCTCGGGGTGCTCGGCACAGACTGTAGACTCACTCCCAGGGGTCTAGGCACAGATTGTGGACACTCTCAGGGGGCCTGGGCACAGACTGTGGACACTGTTAGGGGGCCTCGGCATAGACTGTGGACATTCTCGGGGGTCCTCGGCACAGACTGTGGACACTCTCAGGGGGTCTCGGCACAGACTGTGGACACTCTCGGGGGTCTCGGCCCAGACTGTGGACACTCTCGGGGGTCTCGGCACAGACTGTGGATACTGTTGGGGGCCCTCGGCACAGACTGTGGACACTCTCAGGGGGTCTCGGCACAGACTGTGGACACTCTCTCCGGGGACTCGGTACAGACTGTGGATACTGTTGGGGGCCCTCGGCACAGACTGTGGTTTCTCTCGGGGGCCTCGGCACAGACTGTAGACACTCTCAGAGGCCTCGGCACAGACTGTGAACACTCTCGGGGGTCTCGGCACAGACTGTGGACTCACTCTCAGGGGGCCTCGGCACAGACTGTGAACACCCTCGGGGGCCTCGACACAGACTGTGGACACTCACGGGGGCCTCGGCACAGACTGTGGACACTCTCGGGTGCCCTCGGCACTGGCTGTGGTCTTTCTCGGGGGCCCCGGCACAGACTGTGGACACTGTCAGGGGTCTCGGCACAGACTGTAGACTCACTCTAAGGGGCCTCGGTACAGACTGTGAACACTCTCGGGGGCCCCGGCACAGACTGTGGACACTCTCGGGGGTTTAGGTACAGACTGTAGACTCACTCTCAGGGGCCTCGGCACAGACTGTGAACACTCTCGGGGGTCTCGGTACAGACTGTAGACTCACTCTAAGGGGCCTCGGTACAGACTGTGAACACTCTCGGGGGCCCCGGCACAGACTGTGGACACTCTCGGGGGTTTAGGTACAGACTGTAGACTCACTCTCAGGGGCCTCGGCACAGACTGTGAACACTCTCGGGGGTCTCGGTACAGACTGTAGACTCACTCTAAGGGGCCTCGGGACAGACTGTGGACAGTCTCAGGGGCCTCGGCACAGACTGTAGACTCACTCTCGGGGGCCTCGGCACAGACTGTGGACACTCACGGGGGCCTCGGCACAGACTGTAGACACTCTCAGGGGGCCTCGGCACAGACTGTGGACACTCTCGGGGGGCCTCGGCACAGACTATGGACACTCCCGGGGGGCCTCGGCACAAACTGTGGACACTCACGGGGGCCTCGGCACAGACTGTGAACACTCTCAGGGGTCTCGGTACGGACTGTGGACACTCTCAGGGGGCCTCGGTACGGACTGTGGACACTCTCAGGGGTCTCGGCACAGATTGTGGACACTCTCGGGGGCCCCAGCACAGACTGTGGACAATGTCAGGGGTCTCGGCACAGACTGTGAACACTCTCGGGGGCCCCGGCACAGACTGTGGACACTCTCAGGGGTCTCGGCATAGATTGTGGACACTCTCGGGGGCCCCGGCACAGACTGTGGACAATGTCAGGGGTCTCGGCACAGATTGTGAACACTCTCGGGGTTCTCGGCACAGATTGTGGACACTCTCAGGGGGCCTCGGCACAGACTGTGGACACTCTCTCGGGGGCCTCGGCACAGACTGTGGACACTCTCGGGGGACCCGGCACAGACTGTGGACAATGTCAGGGGTCTCGGCACAGATTGTGAACACTCTCGGGGGCCTCGGCACAGACTGTGAACACTCTCGGGGTTCTCGGCACAGATTGCGGACACTCTCGGGGGTCTCGGCACAGACTGTGGACACTCTCAGGGGGCCTCGGCACAGACTGTGGACACTCTCTCGGGGGCCTCGGCACAGACTGTGGACACTCTCTCGGGGGCCTCGGCACAGACTGTGGACACTCTTGGGGGACCCGGCACAGATTGTGAACACTCTCAGGGGACTTGGCACAGACTGTGGACACTGTCGGGGGCCCTCGGCACAGACTGTGGACACTGTTGGGGGCCCTCGGCACAGACTGTGGACACTGCCGGGGGCCCTCGGCACAGACTGTGGTTTCTCTCGGGGGCCTCGGCACAGACTGTGGACACTCTCAGAGGTCTCGGCACAGACTGTGAACAGTCTCAGAGGCCCTGGCACAGACTGTGGACACTCTCGGGGGACTCGGTACAGACTGTGGACAGTCTCAGTGGCCCTCGGTACAGACTGTAGGCACTCTCAGAGGTCTCGGCACAGACTGTGAACACTGTCGGGGGCCTCGGCACAGACTTTGGACCCTCTCGGGGGCCTCGGCACAGACTGTGGACTCTCTCGGGGGCCTCGGTACAGACTGTGAACACTCTCGGGGGCCTCGGCACAGACTGTGGACTCTCTCGGGGGCCTCGGTACAGACTGTGGACACTCTCGGGGGTCTCGGTACAGGCTGTGGACACTCTCGGGGACCCCGGCACAGACTGTGAACACTCTCAGCGGCCTCGCACAGACTGTGGACACTGTCAGGAGCCTCGGTACAGACTGTGAACACTCTCGGGGGTCTCGGCACAGACTGTGAACACTCTCAGCAGCCTCGCACAGACTGTGAACACTCTCAGGGGGCCTCGGCACAGACTGTGGACACTCTCGGGGGCCTCGGTACAGACTGTGGACACTCTCAGTGGCCCTCGGTACAGGCTGTGGACACTCTCGGGGGCCTCGGCACAGACTGTGGACTCTCTCGGGGGCCTCGGCACAGACTGTGAACACTGTCAGAGGTCTCGGCATAGACTGTGAACACTCTCAGCGGCCTCGCACAGACTGTGGACACTCTCAGCAGCCTCGCACAGACTGTGGACTCTCTCGGGGGCCTTGGCACAGACTGTGGACTCTCTCGGGGGCCTCGGCACAGACTGTGGACACTCTCAGAGGTCTCGGCACAGACTGTGAACACTCTCGGGGGCCTCGGCACAGACTGTGGACTCTCTCGGGGGCCTCGGCACAGACTGTGGACTCTCTCGGGGGCCTCGGCACAGACTGTGAACACTGTCAGAGGTCTCGGCACAGACTGTGGACACTCTCAGCAGCCTCGCACAGACTGTGGACTCTCTCGGGGGCCCTCGGCACAGACTGTGGACAGTCTCAGGGATTCTGGAGCTCATGTTTATCTGCTTACTTTATTATTACTTGCACGATTTGTACATTGGATGTTTGTCAGTCTTTGTTATGTGTGGTTTTTCATGGATTCAATTGTATTTCTTTTTTTTGCCTGTGGGCGCTGCAAGAAAATGAATCTCAAAGTTGTATACGGTATGCATAATTTACAATAAATTTACTTTTGATACGAGCACATATTGAAGAGGCAAGGCAGGGCTTGGGTTCCAGAGCTAGAAATGCCCTGAGGTTTGGACAAGCTAAGCGCCGGGCCAGATTGAAAAGAGCAGGGTGTTGGAGACCGCAGATGAGGGACAGGCCGCTTCAGCTCACTGCTCCGCGAGGTTTATTCGCCTCTGCGCTGAACTGAGGCTGGGGCTTCAGTGATGACTGGCTTCGTGGCAGTGCATCACTTTTGTGAACTTCAGTTTTGAATGTTATTTGCTTACTTTCATTGTGTGCGCTATTTGTTACTTTTCTGCTCGTTGTGTGTTTGACGGTCTTCCTTTTTTTAATGGGTTCTATTGGGTTTCTCTGTTTCGTGGCTGCCTGTGAGGAGACGAATCTCGAGGTTGTATATAGTATACATACCTCGATAATAAATGTACTTTGAACTTTGAAAACCCATCCCTGAAACTGGGTTGAAATCATGTGAGACACTTTAGATGGAACAGAGGAATCAGGGATTTGTGATCTGTACAGATAATAAACGATGCCCATAACTGTAATCATGAAGTTGCTGCCCTTCAAACATAATGGCTAAATCTTCGTTACCTACCAGAGAGTATCACATCGTTATCGTCAGCATTCCTGCCATAAACCCACTTTGCCTTTCTGAATCACTTTCCATCTGATGGTAGCACACTAGAATATTAACTCCCTGCCTCTGCATAGTGGACCAGCAGATCAGAAGTAGCATCCCTTTGCCTTCTTCAGGGCGGAAAGGCAGGTGAGCCAGCCATTATCGATACTCTTCGCAGATTGTCTGCCTGGCATAATGAGGACTTGTGATATCCATCAGCTGCTCATCTGCTCGTACAACCATCCACCACCTGCTCCCAGGGCTTCAAGTGGCCCTGGATGGTGGGGGGGGGTGGGGGAAGCTAAGCAGGTGCCGTACCTTGCCCACAGGTGATCTACGGACTGGCGAAGGGAAAAAGCGTCTTACATCTCTGTTGGGAAAGACTCACCTCCTCCTCACCACCCTGAAGATACGATTATCAATTTACTAAAACAATTAAATACCAGAACAATTAAAACAATTAATAAGCTGGTTCTTGTCACTGCCCTCGGAGGGGCCACTGGGTCCCAATGTTCTTGGAGGTGTAATTGAAATTCTGAGGTTTATAGATTGGACTGTAGTTCATATTGGCCTCTTTTAGTTCTATGTATTTTTTCATGTTCTCGCCCATTCTTTCTTGTTGCTGATTGGTGGGCTGGGGGGTTTGGGTTTGATGTTCTTGTTGTTTTTTCATGTGGGTGATCTGTTAGATTTTGTGTGAGGGACGGGTTGGGGAGGTTTGGGGTTTCTAAGCTTCTGTTTCAGTTTCTTTTTGTGCGGCGGGGGGAAATTGATGTCTTTCTGTCAACTACTTCTGTGGTTTTCTGTATCTTATGGCTATCTGGAGAAGACAAATCTCGGTTGTATTCTTCATACATACTTTGATAATAAAAAGAACCTCTGGAATGCCTTCAGCTCACGTACATTAGTTGGGGGCAAGAGCATTGATAATGACTTTAACCTTCTCATGGACTGGGTGTAGCTCTTTAGTATTCATGCAATCAGCACAAGTGGTGGATGCAGGATCGATTTCAACATTGAAGAGAAATTTGGACCAGTACATGGATGGGAGGAGAACGAAGAGCTATGGGACTAGGATGTTATTCTGGTATGGACGAGATGGGCCGAAATGCCTAATTCTGTGCTGTCGAGTCATATGACTCTATGAGGGACTCGGTTACTGGATCTCGTTCACACAGACTGACTTTTCCAGTCTGCTCAGTATTTCGACAAGACACTGCAGGGATTCATCCCTCAATGCTTCTGTAACCAGGGTTTCTTCAAGCACCAAACAACCCTGCAGGGCCCTCTTCGTGTCCCTACAAGATAGATGGTGCAGTTGAAACTTCCAGTGGTAGTGGTCTCAGAGTGAATAAGCTGTAGCTGGTGTTGACAGCCAAAATCCTTTAACCCTGTCTGTTGATATGTATGACTTATACCCATTTCAATGAGCAGCTGCCCTCCAGGAGCGGGACACCGTTCCAGAGACATGACTTGATTCACAGTCAGTTTGTAATCTCCAGAAATCCCAGTGGATTCATCAGGCTTTAAAACAACCACAAGTACGCTGCCAGGGATAATATTTAACAGGTTTTTACTTTCCCCCTGAGAAATTTGTCAACTTCTCTCCTTAATTTTGTTTTTGTTGTAAAAGCAACCGAACTTGGCTTGAAGAAACATAGTGGAGTGTTGGCAACAATGTAAATTTTGGCTTGGACGTCTATCAGAATGCTCAGCTACCTTTGGAAACCCCTTCATGGCCTCCCTAGTGCTGCCTGTAATATTATAATCATATAACAATTACAGCACGGAAACAGGCTATCTCAGCCCTTCTGGTCCCTGCCGAACTCCTACTCTCACCTAGTCTCACCGACCTGCACTCAGCCCATAACCCTGCATTCCTTTCCTGTCCATATACAGGTTTCCCCCGCCATCCGAAGGTAGAGCGTTCCTATGAAACGGTTCGTAAGCCGGAATGTCGTAAAGCGAAGAAGTAATTACCATTTATTTATACGGGAAAATTTTGTGAGCGTTCGCAGACCCAAAAATCACCTACCAAATCATGCTAAATAACACATAAAACCTAAAATAACAGTAACGTATAGTAAAAGCAGGAATGATATGATAAATACACAACCTATATAAAGTAGAAATACTTCTCTACAATCATTGCCTGAACTGTTCTCTGTAGCGAAAATCTCATGCAAGCGCTCTCGGCAGAAAATCTCACGCAAGCGCTGTTGGCAAAAACACTCTCTCCAGTAACCTTTAAGCTATGAAGCTGCCAAATCATACCAAATAACACGTAAAAATACACAGCCTATATAAAGTAGAAATAACGTATGTACAGTGTAGTATCACTTACGGGACTCGGGAAGACAGCGCCGAGCACACCGATGATGGTGTGTTAGACAAGAATCGTCGGAGTTTGGGTTGTGCAGTGGCCACCACCCTCTGGGCCGCCGACCAATACCGATCCGCGAAGCATACAGGGGTACAGCGGTAGCCTGAAGGCACACAGCATATCTTTAAGAAAAAAGCCGAAATAAACAAGCTAATTAGGTGCCGCCCGGCACGTAAATGTCGGCCCAGATCAAAGGCGACACAATCGGCAATCACCTCTGATCTGGGCCGACATTTACGTGCCATGCGGCACCTAATTAATTAGCATGTTTATTTCGACTTTCTTCTTAAAGATGTGCTGTGTGCCTCCCGGCTACCACTGCATTCTCCGTGAATCGGTATCTGTCCGCGGCCTGGGTGTTGGGGTGGTGGGACACTGGGGTGTCGTCTCATCGTCGTCTGTTTCCATTAGGGCAGGCAACTCATCTTCTTCTCTGTCTGCCCACCTCGATGTCGAAGGTCGAGGTTCGTCGTCTGCAGTGGCTGATGTGGAAGGCTTGCTTGACTGCTGAGCTTCGCACATTTTTCTATCATACAGTTCTTTGTAAGCTCAAACCATCTTGCAAATATGCCCTAAACTGACGTACCCTTTCAAAATTAAAATCATACTTTATTA
This sequence comes from Mobula birostris, assembly GCF_030028105.1. NCBI lineage: Eukaryota > Metazoa > Chordata > Chondrichthyes > Myliobatiformes > Myliobatidae > Mobula > Mobula birostris. The sequence goes on along the minus strand of NC_092374.1, from coordinate 126,726,542 downwards.
TTGCAGCGAAAATCTCACCTAGTTGCTTCACGTTCAGTTCCTGGATGACTTCACTTTCGCTACTGAATTTGGTTTCAATTGTTATCCTTTCCTCTTCCAATTGCATCAGCTCTTCATCAATCAGTTCTTGGTTATGGGATGCCAAAACCTCTTCAACATCATCTTCGTCGACTTCCACAAGCCAAACTCACTTTGTCCTTACTTCGTTCACCACGATCGAAATGCTTAATTATGTCTAGTTTTATGCTAAGTCTAACACCCTTATGAGCTCTTTTAGGCTTTTCCGATACCTTAGAACTCATCTTGCAAACGGCTGCTCACAGACACGTGTTTAAGCAATGCCGGCCAGAATGCCGCTCCGAATCCGAGGGAGAGTGGCTGCTCGGGCGCGCGCTGCTTGTTTTTTATCGTGCGCTGATTTTTTTCGCGTGCTGCTTTTCCCCACGTGCTGCCTTTCTTCGTAACAGTGAAAACACCTTCTGTTAGCGAAAACAGGGAACTAATGTAGGTCTTTCGTAACAGTGAGGTTTCGTAAAGCGAACATTCGAAAAGCGGGGGACACCTGTAGCTGTCCAATTTAACTTTAAATGACAACATTGAACCTGCCTCAACCACTTCTGCTGGAAGCTCGTTCCACACAACTACCACTCTCTGAGCAAAGAAGATCCCCCCCCATGTTACCCCTAAACTTTTGCCCTTTAACTCTCAACTCATGTCCTCTTGTTTGAATCTCCCCCACTCTCAATGGAAAATGCCTATCCACGTCAACTCTATCTATCCCCCTCATAATTTTAAATACCTCTATCAAATCCCCCCTCAACCTTCTGCGCTCAAAAGAATAAAGACCCAATATTGTATCCTCAACCACCTCAACGTGATGAATGATCCTTCAATCTAGAGAAAGGTACAAAAGCCTGAAAGCACACAACAGCAGGTTCAAGGAAAAGCTTCTACCCACTATTGTAAGACTATTAAATGGTTCCCTAGTAAGATGATAGACTCTTGACCTCACAATCTACCTTGCTATCATCTTGCACCTTGTTGTCTAACTGTACTTTCTTTGTAATTCACACTTCATTGTTACTGTTCTATCTTGTTCTACCTCAATGCACTGTGTAATGATTTAATCTGTATGAACAGTATGCAAGTAATACACACAAAAAGCTGGAGGAACACAGCAGGCCAGGCAGCATCTATGGAAAAGAGGAAACAATCAACATTTCAGGCTGACACACTTCATCGGGAGAGGGCCCCAACCCGAAACGTCGACTGTTTACTCTTTTCCATAGATGCTGCCTGGCCTGCTGTGTTCCTTCAGCATTTTGTGTGTGTTGCTTTGATCTCCAGCACCTGCAGATTTTCACTTGTTTGTGATTTGAACATTAGGCAAGACAAGATTTTCACTGTATCTCGGTACATGTGACAATAATAAACAATTCCAATTCCGGTTTCATCCAGAGTCTGCAAAATCCACTACTCAGGTATTAACCTATCCTGGGTACTTCATCATTAAGCCATCAACTGGTTCAATACTTTCACTTTCATCAGGATTCAGCTTCAGCTTTGCCTTTGCAAGTTCAGCTGTATCATTTTCTTGTCTTCTTTCCACTGTCTGATTGATCAGTGTAATGCTGTGCCCAGTACATAAACGCATATGCCAAGTCTTTGTACTACCATATGTCACCATATACTGCCACGAGATTAACTTCCTTGCAGGCATTTACAGGAAAACAAAGAAATTTATGAAAACTATACATCACTAAGGATTGACCAACAACCAATGTGCAAAGAAGATAGGAGGAGAGAAGGCTCTCACTAAACGTTGCAAGCATTTCCTTTTGTATCACGATCTTCACTTGGAAACTTTGAGTGCCTGTACACCTCTTATTTTCACCTAGATTCTGCCAACAACTGTGCGTGTCACTGACAAACTTACAGATGTTGTTTGAGCTGTGCCAAGCCACGCAGCCATGAGTGCAGAGAGAGGTAAAGCAGTGGGCTAAGCACGCATCTTTCAGGTGCGACTGTGGGCAAGGAGGAGATACTATTTCCGATCTGCACTGACTGTAGTCTCCTTCCGGGTGACGAAGTCACGGATCCAATTGTACAGGGGAGGTACAGAGGCTCGGGTTTTGAAGTTTGTCGATTACGACTGATGGAGTGATGGTGTTGAATCAGTGAATTGCAGCCTGCCCTACGTATTGCTGTTGTCCAGGTTGTCCGAGGCTGGATGCAAAAAGTCCGTCAGATTCTGTCTGCTGCAGAATTGCTGTGGCTTTAGAGAAACTTCAGCCGGTCCAGGTCCTTGCTCAGCAGGAGTTAATTCTAGCCATGGCCAGCCTCCCAAGGCACTTCATCAGAGTGGATGTGAGCAGCTTATCCCGCTCCTCCTGGACCTATGCCCTTTTGAAGCAGGTGGGAACCTCATTCTGCAGCAGTGAGAGGTTGAAGATGTCCTTGGACACTATACAGCACACATTTTCAGTACTCTGCCAGGTACACCATCAGGGCTGCCGTTCACCCTCTTTACCTAATGTTCTGACATTGGTCTCCGAGTCAGAGATGCAGGGTCACCTCACAGGACAGAGATCATAGGGGCTTTCATCATGTTCTGTTTTTCATTCCTATCCGGCCAATATATTACCTCCAAATATGTGAGCTTTGAGATTGATCCGAATGAAATGTCAACTGTTTATTTATTTATTTTTATTTAGAGCAGGGGTTTCCAACCTGGGATCCACGGACCCCTCAGTTAATGGTAGGGGTCCATGACATAAGAAAGGTTAGAGATACCGCACAGAAAGGCCTTCCAGCCCGACGAGCTGCACATCCCAGCAAACCACCTATTTAACACTACCTTAATCACAGGGCAATTTACAATGACCAAATAATGTAATAAGCAGCACATCTTTGGACTACGGGGGGAAACCAGAGCACCTGGAAGAGACCCATGCGGTTCACGAGCAGAACGTACAAACCCCTAATAGATAGCACGTAATTGTTCAAAGCTGACAGTACATTCATTATCAGAGTACGTACAAATTATACGATGTTGAGATTCGTCTCCTTACAGGCAGCCACAAAACAAGAAACCGAAAAGAACCCATTAAATAAAGATCAACAAACACCCAATGCACAGAGAGAGAAAAAACACAAACCATGCAAACAATGAAAGCAACTGAGTCCATATACTCCAAGCCCGGAGCAGCTGTAGCAGACGCACAGCAGACATCCCACCCTGCAAAAACTCACTTCAGGGAGGTAGCACCATCAACTTGCGGGAGACTTCCGGGAGAGGTGGGATGTCTACAATAGAGTAGCTCCTTAGCAGCTAGCCAGCTAGTTTAAATAACGTTAGCTATGCTAATGAATGAATGACACCTGTCAAACTCACCTCAACATGTCTTTTACAGTCTTAACCCACCATGGGCAGTAGAAAAGTCACTGTTGCAAACAGTGCAGCGAGCAACACTGTCATTATTTTGACCCCTATTAGGCAGGGATACACTTTACTGTAGTCTGGGGTGACGTACGTTTTATATTGTTTTTGGAACACTCTGCCATGGCGCGCTCTTGCTCGCGCGCTCTCTCTCTCTCTCTCTCGTGGTCGCTCGTGCGCACTCAAGCGCTCTTGCTTGCTTTCTCTCTCTCTCGTGCGCTCTCTCTCGTGGTCGCTTTCGCGCTCTCTCTTGCTTTTCTCTCGCTCGCTCTCAAAAAAATTGATTTCCGTGATATTGTATATAATTTGCGGGCATCAGGGAGCCACTATTAATATGCGGGAGACTCCCGGAAGTTCCGGGAGAAGTGGGATGTCTGCCACAGCCTCAGCTCATCACACGGCGGAGCAACACATCGCGGAGCTCACAGACATGAAGCCTGGAGCAGGCCCACAGCCTCAGCTCATCACACAGTGGAGTAAAACACATCGCGGAGCTCACAGACATGAAGCCTGGTGCAGGCCCACAGCCTCAGCGCCGTGGAGAGCAGAGTAAACATTCCGATTTTAACACCATCAGTCCTATGGTCTTGATCAAAAAGCTGCAGAACCTGGGCCTCTATATCTCCCTCTGTAACTGGATCTGTGACTTCCTAACCGGAAGACCACAATCTGTGCAGATTGGAAATAACATCTCCACCTTGCTGACGATCAACACTGGTGCACCTCAGGGGTGTGTGCTTAGGCCCCTGCTCTGCCCTCTCTACATCCATGACTGTGTGGCTAGGCATAGCTCCAATGCTAGCTGTAAATTTGTTGATGATGCAACCGTTGTTGGCTGAATCTCAGATGGAGACGAGAGGGTGCACAGGAGCGAGATATACCAGTTAGTGGAGTGGTGTCGCAGCAGCAGCCTTGCACTCAATGTCAGCAAGACCAAAGAGGTCATGTGGACTTCATGAAGGGTAAGATGAAGGAACACAAACCAATCCTCACAGAGGAATCAGAAGTGGAGAAAGTGAGCAATTTCAAGCTCCTGGGTGTCAACATCTCTGAGGATCTAACCGGGATGCAATAAATTGATACAGCTATAAAGAAGGCAAGACAGCGGCTATATTTCATAAATGGTTTGAGGAGATTTGGTTTCTCAACTAAAGCACACAAAAACTTCTACAAATGTTTTGTGGAGAGCATTCTGACAGGTTGTATCACTGTCCAATTTGGCGGGGGGTGGGGGAGCTACTGCACAAGATTAGAATAAGCTGTAGAAACTTGTAAAATTAGTCAGCTCTATCATGAGTACCAGTCTCCATAGTATCCAAGACATCTTCAAGGAGTGGTGCCTTAGGAGTGGTCCATCGTTAAAGATTCCCACCACCCAGGACATGCCCTCTTCGTGCTGCCATAGTTGGGAAGGAGGTACAGAAACCTGAAAGCACACACTCAGCAGTTCAAGAACAGCTTCTTCCCCTCTGCCATCCGATTCCTAAATGGACAATCAGGAACTACCTCAGTACTTTTTTTACTTCTCTTATTTTTCAGCAAGCAGAACCAGCCCAACCTTCGCCTCTGGTCCCAACCCCCTGTCTTTTGAATCCATCTGGCCTAGTGTTTAAATTGTCCGAATACTGGGTCATTCCTCACTCTGAGACCCTGGTCTTGTCGCACCGATGCACTCTGGGCCTGGACCCCACTGCCACCTTCCGGCCCAGTGCTTAGATTGATCCAACCTCACTCTTGACTTAGGTGGCTGGGCTCCAAAGCTCCTCCACGCCGACTTTTCCCCACTTTGCAAGCCCTAACTCAGTCTCGACCTCGCTCTGACCACTTCTCCTCAAGCGTGCCTCAACTTCGCTCCGACTTTGCATTGCATGCCTTGACCCTCAAGTCAGCCTCACCTTCCCTTGCCTCTTCATCGTTTGTGGTGATCGTTCACCACAATATTCCACAGAAAAAGTGATATTAATAAAGTATTTAGTAGTATTCCTTGCTTTATGAACCCCTGGAACACCCTGAGCTGTAACAGTGTCATGCTAGCTGTTTCTCTACTGTGGCATGCATTTCTCTCCATGGATACTGCCTGACCCTTTGTATGCTCCAGCATTTTGTGTGTGGCTTCTGTGACCAAGACAGCTTCGTGAACTCTACACAAAATACATCTATTGGTTGCTCACTATCTATTTTGGTTGACATTTCCTCATAAACTGTACTAAATATAAATCTAACCCCAATTCAGTTACACTACTGGGTCTGTGCCTGCTTCAACACCAACTTAATACATCCAATGGACCCAGTAGAATTTCGAGGTACAGGCCATCCCTGAGTAATGGATGGGTAATATTCTTCAAAGTTCAAAGTAAATTTATTATCAATGTACATATATGTCAACATAGAAATATAGAAACATAAAAAATAGGTGCAGGAGTAGGCCATTCGGCCCTTCGAGCCTGCACCGCCATTTATTATGATCATGGATGATCATCCAACTCAGAACCCTGCCCCAGCCTTCCCTCCATACCCCCTGATCCCCGTAGCCACAAGGGCCATATCTAACTCCCTCTTAAATATAGCCAATGAACTGGCCTCAACTGTTTCCTGTGGCAGAGAATTCCACAGATTCACCACTCTCTGTGTGAAGAAGTTTTTCCTAATCTCAGTCCTAAAAGGCTTCTCCTTTATCCTCAAACTGTGACCCCTCGTTCTGGACTTCCCCAACATCGGGAACAATCTTCCTGCATCTAGCCTGTCCAATCCCTTTAGGATTTTATACGTTTCAATCAGATCCCCCCTCAATCTTCTAAATTCCAACGAGTACAAGCCCAGTTCATCCAGTCTTTCTTCATATGAAAGTCCTGCCATCCCAGGAATCAATCTGGTGAACCTTCTCTGTACTCCCTCTATGGCAAGGATGTCTTTCCTCAGATTAGGGGACCAAAACTGCACACAATACTCCAGGTCTCGTTGCACCTCCCCTTTTCCTAATCGGCCACCATTCAGATAATAATCTGTTTTCCTATTTTTGCCACCAAAGTGGATAACTTCACACTTATCCACATTAAATTGCATCTGCCATAAATTTGCCCACTCACCCAACCTATCCAAGTCACTCTGCATCCTCTTAGCATCCTCCTCACAGCTAACACTGCCACCCAGCTTCGTGTCATCCGCAAACTTGGAGATGCTGCATTTAATTCCCTCATCCAAGTCATTAATATATATTGTAAACAATTGGGGTCCCAGCACTGAGCCTTGCGGTACCCCACTAGTCACTGCCTGCCATTCTGAAAAGGTCCCGTTTATTCCCACTCTTTGTTTCCTGTCTGCAAACCAATTCTCTATCCACATCAATACCTTACCCCCAATACCGTGTGCTTGTTTGCACACTAATCTCCTGTGTGGGACCTTGTCAAAAGCCTTTTCAAAATCCAAATATACCACATCCACTGGTTCTCCCCTATCCACTCTACTAGTTACAGCCTCAAAAAATTCTATGAGATTCGTCAGACATGATTTTCCTTTCACAAATCCATGCTGACTTTGTCCGATGATTTCACTGCTTTCCAAATGTGCTGTTATCACATCTTTGATAACTGACTCCAGCAGTTTCCCCACCACCGACGTTAGGCTAATTGGTCTATAATTCCCCGGTTTCTCTCTCCCTCCTTTTTTAAAAAGTGGGGTTACATTAGCCACCCTCCAATCCTCAGGAACTAGTCCAGAATCTAACGAGTTTTGAAAAATTATCACTAATGCATCCACTATTTCTCGGGCTACTTTCTTAAGCACTCTGGGATGCAGACCATCTGGCCCTGGGGATTTATCTGCCTTCAATCCCTTCAATTTACCTAACACCACTTCCCTACTAACATGGATTTCCCTCAGTTCCTCCATCTCACTGGACCCCCTGTCCCCTACTATTTCTGGGAGATTATTTATGTCCTCCTTAGTGAAGACAGAACCAAAATAATTATTCAATTGGTCTGCCATGTCCTTGCTCCCCATAATCAATTCACCTGTTTCTGTCTGTAGGGGACCTACATTTGTCTTTACCAGTCTTTTCCTTTTTACATATCTATAAAAGCTTTTACAGTCAGTTTTTATGTTCCCTGCCAGTTTTCTCTCATAATCTTTTTTCCCCTTCCTAATTAAGCCCTTTGTCCTCCTCTGCTGAACTCTGAATTTCTCCCGGTCCTCAGGTGAGCCACTTTTTCTGGCTAATTTGTATGCTTCTTCTTTGGAATTGATACTATCCCTAATTTCTCTTGTCAGCCACGGGTGCACTACCTTCCTTGATTTATTCTTTTGCCAAACTGGGATGAACAATTGTTGTAGTTCATCCATGCAACCTTTAAATGCTTGCCATTGCATATCCACCGTCAATCCTTTAAGTGTCATTTGCCAGTCTATCTTAGCTAATTCACGTCTCATACCTTCAAAGTTACCCCTCTTTAAGTTCAGAACCTTTGTTTCTGAATTAACTATGTCACTCTCCATCTTATGTCAACATATACAAAATTGAGATTCATTTTCTTGCAGGCGTTCACAAGAAATAGGAAGAAACACAACAGGATCAATGAAAAACCACACACGATAGAGACAGGCATGTGCAAAAGACAAGAAACTGCAAAAACAAATGGAATGAATAAGCGAACGAACAGACAAATAAATAAATAAACAAACAATAAATAGAGAACATGAGTTGAAAAATCCCTAAAAATGAGTACATAGTTTGTGGAATCCGTTCAATGTTGGGGGTGACTGAAGTTATCCTCTCTGGTTCAAGAGCCTGATTGCTGAGGGTTAATAACATTTCCTGAATCCGGTGGTGTGGGATTGGAGACTCCTGTAACTTCGTCCTGATGGCAGCAGCAAGAAGAGAGTACGGAGTAATAGTGGAGGTCCTCGATGCTGAAAGCCTGGACACCCTTACGTCAATTTTATTCGTAGGTCAGCAAATACACAAAAATCGCTGGATATGGTTGCCATACCTCCACAGCATTTCAAAGCACATAAAACTGATAAGAAAGAACAATTACCAAAATGGGGGGAGAGAAAGGAATCTATATGTACTTCTGCCATTTGTAGTTACAAACATGTGAAAGTACTTTTGACTTCTGAAGTTTATAATGTTATGGGAGCTCATTCATATGTGGAGGAGTGTGTAAGTCAGGCATTCATAACCCATGGACAGCCTGTGTCTCTGTCTCCAAAATTAGCTCCCTCTGTTGGGTCCACCTGCAGTTGTATAAAACTTCAGCAATGATTGGATGGAGTAAGTGAAGAAAATAGTTCAAATCTAGGCAATTTCTAGAGTAGGTTACATGGTCAGCACAACACTGGGGGCCAAAGGGACTGTAATGTGCTGTAGATTTCTATGTTTCCATGTATTGGAATTTAATGTGCAAAAGAGTGAAGTTAGCTTCTTGTGACCAGAGCAGATCTCTGAGTATTAACTAAATGGTAAGGAGTTGGGAAACTTGGACTTTAATGCAAATATCTCAAAAGGTTAGCAGGTTAAAAAATTGAATTGAGAATGTAACATTGACCTTTATCTGTGACCGCTGGAATACGAGGGAGCTGAAGTTTGCACCAGAGCTCGAGTGAGATGCCTTTTGGAAGGGTGCATTCGGTTTTGGACGTTGCACCACAAAAATGAGACGTCAGCCATAGTTGGGTTGCAAGCTGGACATATTGTGATATCTAGGCTGAAAGGGTTAAAAGTTGAACTCCATTTGCAAAGACCAGGCAGCTATTCTCTTGACTACTAACCATTAAGGGGATAATCTATTTCCACATGTTTAGCAGATAGAGCCCAACCATTTCCTCAGATAAGGAGACACCAGAATAATAGGACTGCGTTGCCCTTAAGGCATTTATTTGACTTTGTTGGGTCTACAATTTAAGTGATTTGTTTGTAACTATTTTCTAGTTAAAGTTAAAAGTTGATAATTATGTTACAGTCTAACAAAGGTAAATTCATTGTCTATGGTATATCGCGGGATGTGATGACGTCACCTCCAGTTTCGCCGCGTTTTATGTGTAACCTCCGGTTCAGGAAGGTGTGAAGGTGGGTGCCATGCGCACAGCATGATCGTGAAGAGCTCCGTGACTACCCACAAAGAAACATTATACTTTATATTTTATATTTTATTGTCGCCAAACGATTGGTACTAGAACGTACAATCATCACAGCGATATTTGATTCTGCGCTTCACACTCCCTGGATTACAAATATTAAATATTAAAAATATTAAAAATAGTTGAAATTAGTAAATATTAAAAATTTATATTATAAATCATAAATAGAAAATAGAAAAATGGGAAGTAAGGTAGTGCAAAAAAAATCAAGAGGCAGGTCCGGATATTTGGAGGATAGGGCCCAGATCCGGGTCAGGATCCGTTCAGCAGTCTTGTCAAAGTTGGAAAGAAGCTGTTCCCAAATCTAGCCGTACGAGTCTTCAAGCTCCTGGACCTTCTCCCGGAGGGAAGAGGGACGAAAAGTGTGTTGGCTGGATGGGTCATGTCCTTGATTATCCTGGCAGCACTGCTCCGACAGCGTGTGGTGTAAAGTGAGTAGAGACAATGCCATAAGTTCCTATGAAAGTATTTGAAGTAAAGATATTAACACAGTTTCTGTTAAGGAAGCGGTAGTTTGGGTGGCGCGCAGGGTGGGCTTGGGCCCGGCGGTGGTTTGACAGGACCCCCCTTGCCCGCTACTTGTGGCGGCTGGAGACACTCGCTAACAGAAGGGAGCCGGCGTGGTCTCCAGAATGAAACAGACGGTGTATATGTTTGTATTTTTTATCAACAGTTTTCACCATGCGATGTTAATGTGGAAGAGTGAACAGTAAGTGGTTAACCTTAGTACGACTCTGTCTTCATTGGCTTCGGTTTAACTTGGTCTTTAGTCAGAGTTTCAACACACTGCACGAGAACACTACAGCGAAAAGTCGTAATCATTAGATGTTTCGACAAGTGGTACGATGGCTTCGCGATCAAGCATCAAGTCGCTTGCACTCAGCACCAAGAGCAGTAGGACGTCTTCAAGTGCGGCTGCCCTCGCAAGAGCTGAAGCAGAAGCCGCCAAGGTGTGAGCGTCATACGCTAACCAAGAAGCAAAACTGAAAATGGAAAAAGTTGCCAGAGAAGCGGAAAACCAGAAGGAAAATGCTGCCAGAGAAGTGGAAAACCAGTTGGAAAAGGCAAGGATAGATACAGAGATGGAAGTGCTGACGCTACAACGAGAAGCTGATGTGGCCATGGTGGAAGCACAAGTGTTGGAAAACGCTGAAGAAATGCACGTTCTGGACGAAGCAGGAAAATCTATGTCAGAAAGGGCCAAACTGGAACACACCAGCGAATATGTCCAATTTCAAATTGACCTGCAGATTCATTCTCCCTCTCCATACTTGCCTGTTCGTGTCCCATCTCTTGTGAGATCACAGGGAGGCTTCGTTGCATCGCATCCACTTGGGGAAGACAACTCACAATTGCAACCTTGCTACAAACTCAAGTATGAAAGGGCTGACTACGAATACTTCCCGACACCAAACTTACCAGATCCGGCGAGATCAGACACAAAGGCAGAAGTCAGAACATCAAATCCCATCATGAACGTACACACTCAATCATATGTCCCCCAACATATTCCCCCAGCTACCTGCAGCAGAACCCTTGGCAGAGTATTTAACACGACGAGACCTCGTCAATTCGGGACTGTACCAGTTTGACAATAAGCCTGAAAATGACCATGCGTGGTGCTCCTCATTCACCAGTGCCACCAGCGGAGTCCAGCTGACAGCAACCCAAGAGTTGGACCTTATGACTAAATGACTGGGAAAGGAATCGAGTGAACAGGTGAAACGCATACGCTCAGTGTACGTCAGCAACCCCAAGCTAGCCTTACACAAAGCATGGGAGAGACTTTGAGACTGCTATGCAGCCCCTGAAATTATTGAGAGGGTGCTATTTCAACAGCTGGACAATTTTCCTAGGGTGTCCGCCAAGGACCACACTAAATTACGAGAACTCAGAGATTTACTCACGGAGATTCAAGGTCTAAAGAAGACGGCTATTTAACTAGCCTGCTGTATCTGGATACCTCACGCAGAGTTGGACCAATTGTGGACAAGCTTCCATTTGGGCTGCAGGAAAGGTGGGTGTCTACAGGCTCAGAGTACAAGAAAGAGAACACTGGTCGATTCCCTCCCTTTTAGTATTTCAGTAGGTTTGTGTGCAAGGAGGCGAAGAGGCGAAACCACCCTAGCTTCATGAATCAAGGCAACACCACAACTCACACCATCCAGTCAAACCCATTTTGGACAATTTTGTCATCAGTAAACCCGTCTCAGTGCGTAAAACCGAAGTTTCCGCAATCAGCGATGACCCTAACAAGAATTGTCCATTACATAACAAACCCCACCCCCTCAAAAGATGCAGAATGTTTTGAAACAAACCCTTTGATGAAAGAAAGGCCCTTCTCAAGGAAAAAGGAGTATGTTTTAAGTGCTGTTCCTCTACCTCCCACCTCGCTAAAGAGTGTATGTTCCCCGTAAAGTATTCGGAATGTAACAGTACTACTCACGATGGAGCCATGCATCCCGGCCCGTCACCGCAAATTGCCAAGGCTCCTCCGCTCCCACAAGAGGATGGCGGGGCGGGAGAGGATCACTCTGTTACAACTATTGTCAGCTTGAGCTGCACAGAAGTTCGCAATCCAGGTCAGATGAGCCGTTCGTGTTCAAAGATCTGCCTCACTAAGGTATACCCTAAGGGAGCCAAAGACAAGGCCATCAAGGCCTATGTAATTCTGGACGACCAGAGCAACTGCTCACTAGTGAGACCAGAGTTCTTCGAGTTGTTCAGCGTAAAGGATAATCCATTCCCATACTACCTCAGAACTTGCTCTGGCATCGCAGAAACATATGGCAGGAAGGCAGAAGGCTTCCAGCTCGAGTCGCTGGATGGCAAAGTCGTCATCAGTCTCTATCCACTCTTAGAGTGCAATGAGATCTTGAATAACCGATCCCAGATTCCAACGCCAAGCGTAGAGCCACACCAGCCCCATCTCCACCATATTGCCAAGCACATCCCAGAACTGGATCCGGATGCAGAAATACTCCTGCTACTCGGAAGAGACATTCTTAGGGTGCACAAAGTCAGGCAGCAGGTCAGTGGACCACAAAACGCCCCCTTCGCCCAGCGCCTGGATCTGGGCTGGGTGGCGATAGGAGAGGTGTGCCCTGGCAACGTACACAAACCGACAGTTAACACGCTCAAGACTAACGTGCTAGAGAGTGGCCGCCATTCAATTTCTCAGCCCTTCACAAGTGTTATGTGTATCAAGGAAGCACAACAAAGGCATGAGCATACTAAAGTAACTGAGAAGACATTGGGACAGTCAGTCTTCGCTCAAACTAAGCACGATAATAAACTTGCTCCATCGGTGGAAGACGCCATCTTCTTAAAAGTAATGGACACAAAGGTCTTTAGAGACGAAGCAAACAACTGGGTCGCCTCACTACCATTCAGAGTACCGTGCCAGCGCTTGCCAAACAACAAAGAGCAGGCAGTCAACCGGTTCACATCTTTACAACGAACCCTGAAAAGGAAACCTGAGACCAGTTACAGAGGTCGTTCTACTTCTACCTAAAGACTGATCTAGAGGCTAAAGTTCTATACCATGTTTATAGTGACCTTACAAAGGTCAGGCGGGGAGTGTGTTGCCCTTAAGGCATCTATTTGACTTTGTTGGGTCTACGTTTTAAATGATTTGTTTGTAACTATTTTCTAGTTAAAGTTAAAGGTTGATAATTATGTTACAGTCTAACAAAGGTAAATTCATTGTCTATGGTATATCGCGGCATGTGATGACGTCACCTCCACTTTTGCTGCGTCTTACGTTTCCGGTTGGAGAAGGTGTGAAGGCGAGTGCCATGTGTGCAGCATGGTTGTGAAGAGCTCCGTGTCTACCCACAAAGAAACATTACAGAAGCAATGCTGTAACTTCCTATGAAAGTATTTGAAGTAAAAATATTAACACGGTTTCTGTTAAGGAAGCAGCGGTTTAGGTGGCGCGCGGGGTGGGCTTGGGCCCGGCGGCGGTTTGACAGGACCCCCCTCGCCCGCTACTCGGGGCAGCTGGAGGCACTCGCTAAAAGAAGGGAGCACGCGTGGTCTCCAGAATGAAACAGACGCTGTATATATTCGTATTTTTTTATCAACAGTTTTCACCATACGATGTTAATGTGGAAGAGTGAACAGTAAATGGTTAACCTTACTATGACTCTGTCTTCATTGGCTTCGGTTTAACTTGGTGTTTAGTCAGAGTTTCAACACAATGCACGAGAACACTACAAGGACGTTCGGAGTTGGAAAGGAGAGTAGGAATCAAAACATTCTCCCTCAAAGATCTGCTGCATTTCAAAGAGCTGAAACTTCCAAAATGAGATACCGGTAGATAAGACTTTTGTGAGGCAATAGTCTTAAGAAATATGGCACCAAAGCACATCAGCGACCTGTTTCATTGTCTCCTCTTTCAGAATTTTAGCCTGACATTCGCATACACATCTGAAGCAAAGTAACAAATGAACACTTCCAAGATTGTCACGTTTTATCTACATACCCAGAAGTATTTGCATTCCTTGCAACAACAGCTAATAAAATCTTTATGCCCTGTTAATCAAAGCCTGGAAAATCTACAGGTGTTTGAATGAACTTTGTAGAATGTATTTGATCAGAACCATATACAGAGACAGCATTAAACACAGATCCAGGGACTATTTTTCCACATGGAAATCAAATCAGGAGGAACTAGTTTTATTTTAAAGCCAAGGACTCTCAATGTTAAATGATTTTTTTAATGTAATGTCCAAAAATGTGCAATTTTGTGTAACTTCACACTTCTGCGTCTCCAAAGGTCAAGTGTTTATTGGTTTAAATGTGATTGCTATGGAATGAGAAAAGAACAAGGTAAAACAAAACACGAGGAATTCTGCAGATGCTGGAAGTTCAAGCAACACACATCAAAGTTGCTGCGTTCACCAGCAACTTTGATGTGTGTTGCTTAAGGTAATACTAAGTATCGTTTATGTTGGTTATTCAGGTTTATCACTAGAGCAGTAAAACCAAGCTTAGCAGCAAGATCATTCACACCCAGGATACAAGAGATTCTGCAGATGCATCAAATATTGAGCAACACACACACAAAGTGCTGGAGGAGCTCAGCAGGTCAGGCAGCTTCTACTGAAGGAAATAAACAGCTGGCATTCCGGGCTGAGACCCTCCATCAGCACTGGAAAGGAAAGGGGTAGAGCCTTCATCAGCACTGGAAAGGAAGGAGGCAGAAGTTTCATCAGCACTGGAAAGGAAGGGGGCAGAAGCAGGAATAAGAAGCTGGGGAAAGGCAAGGAGTTCAAAGTTCAAAGTACATATATTATCAAAGTATGTATACTTTATTTCACCTTACGGGCTGAAAAAACAAAGAAGCCCAATAGAACTCTTTTTTTAAAGAAAGACTGTCAAACAGAAAAAAAAATAAATCATGCAAACTATAAAAGCAAGCAAATAGCGTTTAAGAAATGATGTTTATGGAAGTGAGTCCCACACACACACATGGCCAGGCATCACTACAGACAGAGCAGGAGCAGGTCACAGCCTCAGGACAGTCCAGAGCTGAGCAGACATCCCACCCTGCAAAAACTCATTTCAGGGAGGTAGCACCATCAATTTGCGGGAGACTCCCGGAACTTCCAGGAGAGGTGGGATGTCTGCAGTAGAGTAGCTCCTTAGCAGCTAGCCAGCTAGTTTAAATAACGTTAGCTATGCTAATGAATCATTGACACCTGTTAAACTCACCTCAACATGTCTTTTACAGTCTTAACCCACCATGGGCAATAGAAAAGTCACTGTTGCAAACAGTGCAGCGAGCAACACGGTCATTATTTTTGACCCCTATTAGGCAGGGGTACACTTTAGGGTAGTCTGGGGTGACGTACGTTTTATATTTTCTTTTTTTGGAACACTCTCCCATGGCGCGTTCTCGCTCACTCACTCTCTCTCTCTCTCGTGGTTGCTCTCGTGCTCTCGCTTGCTTTCTCTCCTACTCTCTCACTCGCGCGCTCTCACTTGCTTGCTCTCGCTCTCTCTCGTGGTTGTTCTCATGCTTTCTCTTTTGCTTTCTCCCTCGCGCTCGCTCTCAAAAAAATTGATTTCCATAATATTGTATATAATTTGCAGGCATCAGGGAGCCACTATTAATATGCAGGAGACTCCCGGAACTTCCAGGAGAGGTGGGATGTCTGGCTGAGCGTCGCAGAGCAGCGAACATAACCGGCCTGTGTCCTGCCTCCAGAGCTGGTACACTGACCTTTTTAATCTGGCCCCAGTCCAAACCTTGGGTCGTTCCTGGATCTGGG
Source organism: Mobula birostris (assembly GCF_030028105.1). Taxonomy (NCBI): domain Eukaryota; kingdom Metazoa; phylum Chordata; class Chondrichthyes; order Myliobatiformes; family Myliobatidae; genus Mobula; species Mobula birostris. Next base: position 126,710,690 of record NC_092374.1, on the reverse strand, counting down.
ACCAGGGCCCTACCACTTCAGTATGCTCTCATGCTGGTATCCCAACACTTCGATTCAGCCCACCCCTGACCAGTGCTCAAATCAATCAAACCTCCGGTTTTCCCTCACTCTTTGGCCGGACTCCGCCTCAGCTCAGGTCTGCCGCATCAAATCGCCTCCACGTCCGCACCAGCAGTGGCCAAACCTTGGCTCATTCCCCACTCTCTGGCCCAGGCTTGGCCTGTACACACTGCCAGCAACTGTCCTGCACCTTCGAAACTTTAGGTCACAGCGCAAAAACGTACAGGTGGCTCAAAAGTTCAACTTTGGAGTTACAGGCTTTCATTTGCAGTGATCATTTACCAGAAAAAAATGTAATTAATAAAAGTATTCAATTGTTTTCTTTGTTTTGTTTGCCACCGAATAGTAGTCACTGAGGTTCACCGGTGCCATCTTAAACCGGAACCAGGAGTATGAACTGGCATGATGATAGGTGAGAGTGAGTCTAGGTGAGCACACGGACAAAGATGGAGAGCAGCAGAGAGCGGAGAGGAGGAGTGAGAGACAGTCTCACTGAATTCCCAAAGGGAGGAGTTAAACTTCTTCAGTGGAGGCATACCTCAAAGAGACTCTTCAATAGAGCAGAAAATCAGAGACATTAAGAGTTTCTGTGGCAGCTGGAAATCATTCACACCCAAAGTGCTTTCGTAAACAAGAGATTCTGCTAGAAATCTAAAGCAACACATACAAAATCCTAGAGGAACTCAGCAGGTCAGGCAACATCTATGGGGAGGAATAAACAGTCGACATTTCGGGTTCAAGCCTGACCTGCTGAGTTGCTCCAGCATTTTCTCTGTGTTAAAATGTTCTTTCATTTCCTAACTCACTGTGTGAGGCTCCTTACCAAAGTAAACGAGGAGCCTAAAATCTAGACTGTGGAGAAACAAAGATAAGAATCCTTTTTTTTAATACTTGAGTCTTGTTTTATGTCTTACCTGATTTTTTAAATTGTAATAAATTTTATTTTCTTTTATAGATTATCAAAGACATTCAGAAACATTGAAAAACTCACACTCCGTGGCAGTCAAAGGTTTCTGGGGAATTTTGCGGTAGTATTTTGAAAGTGTACCATTTCAAATCCTCTTAGCACTGGAACCTCTTCCTTGGATTCTGGGATACACCAGACCAGCAAGATAGGCACAGTGGTGTCCAGAGCAGGTAAATACGGGCACATGGTGCACACAAGTAACAAATGTAGTAACAGTACAAACACACACACTTACACTCCGCTTCGAAGAAATGTCTCATTTCTACATGCTGTATATATATGGTTATATACTTCACATAAATGAATGTAGTTAAATGACAATAAATTTGACTTGAAGAGATTCTGCAGTTGCTGGAAATCCAGAGCAACACACACAAAATGCTGGAGGAACTCAACAGGTCCGGCAGCATCTGTGGAAATGAATGAACAGTTGACGTCGCGGGCCAAGGTCCCTCTTCAGGACTGGACAGGAAGTGGGGAAGACGCCAGAATAAAAAGGTGGGGGGAGGGGAAGGAGGAGAGCTAGAAGGTGATAGGAGAAGCCAACTGGGGAGGAAAGGTAAAGGGCTGGAGAAGAACAAGTCTGATAGGAGAGGAGAGTGGACTTTAGGAGAAAGGGAAAGAGGAGGGGACCCGGGGGAGGTAATAGGCAGGTGAGAAGTGGTAAGAGGCCAGAGATGGGAACAGAAGAAGAGGGGAGGGAGAGAGAAACATGTTTTAAAACTGGAATGGAGAAACTGATATCCATGCCATCAGTTTGGAAGCTGCCCAGATGGAATATGAGGTGTTGCTCCTCTACCCTGAGGGCGGCCTCATTGTGGAACAAGAGGAGGCCATGGACCGGCACGTCAGGACGGAAACGGGAATCAGAATTAAAACGCTTGGCCACCGGGAAGTTCTGCTTGTGGCAGATAGCGTACAGGTGCTCGACAAAGCAGTCCCCCAATTTACAATGGGTTTCACCAATGTAGAGGAGGCTGCATCGGGAGCACCAGACACAAAAGATGGACCCCAACAGATACACAGGTGGAGTGTGCCTCATCGGGAAGGACTGCTTAGGACCCTGAATGGAGGTGATGAGGAGGTGAATGGGCAGGTGTGGCACTTGGGCCGCTTGTAGGGATAAGTGCCAGGAGGGAGATTAGTGCGGAGGGACAAATGGACAAGAGAATCACAGAGGGAACGATCCTTGCAGAATGCAAAGAGGGGAAGGTATGGATATGTTTAGTGGTAAGGCAGAAGGTGTGGAGGATGATGTGTTAGATGTGGGGTTGTAGGTAAGGACAAGAGGAACCCTATCACTGTTAAGGCAGTGGGAAGAATGTAGCAACAGGTCCTTGCCAATTATCTGTCAACCATATCCATTCTTGCAAGAATTTACATTATAAATTTTAACATCGAAAAATACCAGATGCCTCTGTATTACGAAAGCTTGGAATGCTGTACGCATTAAAAAAGGGCCAATTCAGAGGCACAAGCGATCCTTCAGATGATGGGAATCTTGAGTAGCTCACACAAGGTGTCTGTGTGTGTGTGTGTGTGTGTGTGTGTGTGTGTGTGTGTGTGTCTGTCTGTCTGTCAGGCAGCATCTACGGAGGGGAATTAAGTCGATGCACTGGGCCGATGCACTGGGTCTTATCTGAAACATTGACTGTTCATTCCCCTCCATAGATGTTGCCTGACTTTGCTGAGTCCCTCCAGCATTGTGTGTGTGTGTGTGTGTGTGTGTGTGTGTGTGTGTGTGTGTGTGTGTGTGTGTGTGTGTGTGTGAGAGAGAGAGAGAGAGAGAGACACCATTTTGAGGTTTTATTTGGCGACTTTAGCTTATTTCAGTGCTCCACACCCACACTGCACAAGGGAAAGAAGTGGCTCTGGTAAAAGGCATTCAATTCCACATTTCTATTTCATGAGCAGGTGTATGCGGTCATTTACTAATCTACACTACAAATGGAATATAAGTTCCATCCAGGAACGTTATCGAAGCTGGTTATCTGACGTGATGGAAGAACAAACTAATCTGTGAAACAGTTCACTGCACACACATAATGCAAGCTACTATTAAAGCTGCAAGTGTGAGGCATGAAGTAATCAGAGCCTGGGACAGATGGATTCAGCAACATCATTACAAGGAGCGAAGAACCGAGGGTCAAAGCATTTAGAAGCCAAGGCTGCATGCACTTTGGCCCAAACTGGAGGTCCTGCTATCAGATCTTTTTTTTTTTGGTGCTGTGGAGTTTGGGGTTGCTTTCAACAAAGTGCTTTGTGCAAACCTGACAAAAAAATGTAGCTTGCTTAATTCTACTGTGACTGAAGCAAACACAAAAGGCTCCGGTATCACTAGTGAAATATCTGAGCCAGAAAGAAGCTAATTGCCTCTGGTGGCATTTTTCCAGGCACTATAATGTGAACCAATGGTGGCATTCACGATGAAACTACTAAACACAGACCAATATATGGATGAGAACACTGCCATAATCCATCAAAGTTCCCCACCAAAATATTCTCTGTGTCACGTGATATTCCAATTCCATTGAAGCACACATCTAAATAGAGATTGGTTATTTAAGCTTTGGCCCCCTCCATATGACCCTTATTAAACAATGCACAATAAATCACTCTTGGTTACAAGGACATAAAGCCATGTACGAGGGGCAAAGTAATGCAGGGAAATGGATAAAGCCAGTGCGGATGAAGATTTAAACTAACATTAATGCTTAGTAGCACAGGGAAACACTAGTCACTCGCTGAACAGGACTGATAGATAAACCCTTTGGCTACAAGAACAAACTACGCCATCCTTGCTATTAAACACCTCAACATTCAGAGTAAATTTATTATCAAAGTACATACCTGTCACCATATACAACCCTGACATTCATCTTCTTGCAGGCATACTCAATAAACCTACTCAATAATCATAACAGAATCAATGAAAGACCGTCCAACTTGGGTGTTCAGAGGACAACAAACTGTGCAAATACAAAAATTAATAATAATAATATATAAATAAATAAGCAATAGGTATCGAAAACATGAGATGAAGATTCCTTGAAAGTCAGTCCATTAGTTGTGGGAACATTTCAATTTTGGGCAAGTGAAGTTGAGTGAAGTTGTCCCCTTTGGTTCAAGAACCTGATGGTTGAGGAGTAATAACTGTTCCTGAACCTGTTGTTGTGAGTCCTGAGGCTCCTGTATCTTCTTCCTGATGGCAGCAATGAGAAGATAGCATGTCCTTGGTAGTGGGCATTCCTGAGTATGGATGCTGCTTTCCTGCAACATTTTGTGTAGATGCTCTCAATGGCAGAGAGGGATTTACCTGTGATGGACTGGGCCGTAGCCACTACCTTTTCGAGGCTGTTCCATTCAGGGGCATTGGTGTTTCCATACCAAGCTGTGATGCAGCCAGTCAATATACTCTCCACTATACATCTGTAGAGGTTTATCAAAGTTTTAGGTGTCATTCCAAATCTGTAAGGTGCTGCTGTGTTTTCTTCATAATTGCACTTTGTGTTGTGCAAAAATTAAGTTGCATTAATGTAATTTAAATATTAAGTGAGAAAAACTTTACGAAAAAGAAAAGATAATATGATTCAACAATGCACAAGATGTGAATGCATTGAACTTATGGAATATTGAAAGGCCTAGATAGAGAGGATGTGGACAGTCCAGAGCTGGAGGGCACAGCTTCAAAACAGAAGGACATCCTTTAGGATAACATGAGGAGGAATTTCTTCAGACAGAGTGTGGTGAATCGGTGGAATTCATTGGCACAGAATGTGGTGAAGGCCAAGTCGTTGGGTATACTTAAAGCAGAGGTTGCTAAGTTCTTGATTAGTAAGAGCACCAGAGGTTACAGGTAGAAGGCAGGAGAATGGGGTTGTGAGGAAAAGTGAATCAGCCATGATCCAACAGAGGGTCAGACTCAATGCGCTGAATGGCCTAATTCTGCAGCTACATGTGTCTTATGATATGTTTAATCCAAGGAATATCTTTATACTAAAACATACAGAAGAGCAGGGTGAGCTGCCTCAATGACTATTGCCCAATTGCACTCAAATCCACCATGATGAAATGCTTTGAAAAGCTTGGTCATGGCCAGAGTCAAGCAAGGACCTGGAGCCACGGTAACTTGGCCATCGCCACGATAGGTCAGCAGCGGATCCAACTCACTGGCTCTCCTTTTCTGAACAGATGATGAACACGTGCACAACTTCGTTTTCTTTTCTTTTTCTTTGCTTCAATTTTGCACCACTTACTTAATTTTGTAATATATAAATTTTGTCATATGTATTAAAATGCATTGAACTGTACTGTTGCCAACAAAACAACAAATTTCACAATACATGCCAGTGAACCCGATTCAGATTCTGATACTTTGTGAAAAAAAATCTTATTTACGACATTCGATTTTTGGGGACAAAAGGAGACTTGTGTATTTGCAGATCTGCCCCACGTTCAGTTGTTAACACTCAGAAATCTCCGTTAAAAGTTCAGGGACTCAATTCTCATTCTTGAGACTACAGCACAATAAGCAATCTGGGAATTTCCACAAAATATTGCAGGAGTGTTGAACTATTGGGAATGAATCATTAAACCAAGGAACCTTCTACTGCCTAACAGGTCCAAGGACCCTGGCTCAGTCCTGACCTCGGGTGCTGTTTGTGCTTTGCCACAGAGCTCCAGGGACCTGAATTTAAGCCTGACTACAGGCACTGTCCATGTGGTGTTTGCAGGTACATGGATTCTTCTGCAAGCTCCAGTTTCCTACCACAACCCATAAAATATCACTCATAAACACAAGAGATTCTGCAGATACTGGAAGCCCAAAGCAACACACACACAAAATGATGGGAGGAACTCAGCAGGTTAGGCAGTATCTATGGAGATGAATAAACTGTCGACATTTCGGCCTGAGACCCTTCTTCAGGACTGGAAGCGGGGGGGGGGGGGAAGACGCCAGAATAAAAACATTGGGGGAGGAGAAGGAGGACAAGCTGGAAGGTGATAGGTGAAGCAGTGGGTGGGAAAGGTAAAGAGCTAGAGAAGAAAGAATCAGATAGGAGAGAAGTGTGGTCCATGGGAGAAAGGGAAGGAGGGGGGCATTTATCACTCACTGTAGTTTAACAGAAAAAAGAAGTGGAGTCGATGAGTGAATGAGAATAAATTGCAAGGATATAGGGAAATAGAAAGAGGAGGAATGAGACAGATGGGATTGCTCCCCAGAACTCAAAACCAAGCAAGTAAGTTAAAGGGCCTCCTTCTATATCATTATACTTTCAGCAGCCACTTTATTAGTTACGTTCTGCACCTAATAGAGTGGACACCAAGTGTATATTCATGGTTTTCTGCTGCTACAGCCCATCCACTTCAAGGTTTGATGTGTTGTGCATTCAAAGATGCTCTTCTGCACACCACCGTTGCAATGTGTGATTATATCCTTCAGTGTGCATGCGCCGGTCGTGCTTGCAGCCTGGTACAGCCGTTCCGATCTATCTTACTTTCTTCTTCTTACTTTTTAATTTACGCTATTTTTTTTCTCACGGTAACACGTCAAAGCTGCACCCTCTCTAACATGCTGGTAGAGAGAGTTTTATTTGGGTTTTCTTTAGTGCTGGAAATGGTTACATCCCGACACACGGGACAGAAGCAAGGTCGCATTGTGCATTTCACGGACCAGCAAAGACCGGCCAGCTTAGCTCAGCTTAGCCAGTGGACACCCCTGCTGAAATCTGGAGCAAAACACACAGAGGATGCAGAGGGGGATCACAAAGCCGAGGAAAAAGGACCGGGTCGAGACAACAGAGACTTTTGGAGAAGTGGAGTTCAGTGGGTAATACCGTTCCGGCTGACCGGAAGTGCACCGAGAGCGGTAAGTGTAATGGAGTTTCGAGCTTACTGATCTGCTTAACAACGGATGGTGCAATCCGGAGTATATTACGATCGAGGAACGTGTTTGCAGACTGGATATTGAACTTTTTACTGTTGGACTCCGGCCATATTCCACCATGATACAACACTTGGCGGCAGAGAGGTCATTCCTGCCTGTGGCCATCGAACATGCAGCTCCTCCCGTGGAGGGTCAGACACCCTGGGACAATAGACTGGTCCTGGACTTATTTTCCACCTGGCATAGTTTGCATTTTGTTATTTGATTGTTGGGGGTTTTTGTATTGCTATATTTACGCTCTATTCTTGGTTGGTGCGGCTGTAACGAAACCAAATTTCCCTCAGGATTAATAAAGCATATCTATCTATCTATGTATCTATATGAGTTACTGTCAGCTTGAACCAGTCTGACCATTCTCCTCTGATCTCCCTCACTAACAAGGTGGTTTTGCCACAGAACTTCCACTCACTGGATGTTCTTTTGTTTTTCACACCATTCTCTGTAAACTCTAGAGGCTGTGAGACCAGCAGTTTCTGAGATACTCAAACCACCCTGCTGGCACCAACAATCATTCCACAAAGTCATTTAGATCACATTTCTTCCCCATTCTGAAGTTTGGTCTAAACAACAACTGAACCTCTTGACTATGTCAGCATGCTGTTATCTGTTAATTTATTTACTTATTGACATAGAGCGAGCAACAAGCCCTTCCCACCCTTCAAGCCGCACCACCCAGCAACCCCTGGTTTAACCCTCGCCTAATCACAAGGCAATTTACAATGACTGATTAACCTCCTAACCGGTACATATTTTTGGACAGTGGAAGGAAATCGGAGCACTTGGAGGAAACCCACGCTGTCACGGGGAGAATGTACAAACTCCTTACAGACAGTGTTGGGAATTGAACCCGTATCACTGGTACTGTAAAGCATTGTGCTAACCCCACTACGCTACCGTGCCCCCTGCATGTATTGAGTTGCTGCCACGTGATTAGTTGATTACAAGTTGGCATTAACGGGCAGCCTTACCCATGGCACCTAATAAAGTGGCCACTGTATGTGTGCAAATGGTGCCCATGAGCCACTAGCCAGGAGTCTCATTCTTCTGGCACTATACCCCATCTCTGGTGAGGTGCTGCCCTCTTTGCTACGAGTGATCTGGTATAATGTATGCAACACACATCAAAGTTGCTGGTGAACGCAGCAGGCCAGGCAGCATCTCTAGGAAGAGGTGCAGTCGACGTTTCAGGCCGAGACCCTTCGTCAGGACTAACTGAAGGAAGAGTGAGTAAGAGATCTCTTACTCACTCTTCCTCACTCACTCTTACTCTCTTACTCACTCTTCCTTCAGTTAGTCCTGACGAAGGGTCTCGGCCTGAAACGTCGACTGTACCTCTCCCTAGAGATGCTGCCTGGCCTGCTGCGTTCACCAGCAACTTTGATGTGTGTTGCTTGAATTTCCAGCATCTGCAGAATTCCTGTTGTTTGGTATAATGTATTCTGGGTGACTCGCACCAACACTGATTAGCACTTCTTCTCCATCTACCTATAGATATTAAGGTCTTGTCCAGCTCACAGATGGCAGGTAGTATTCCCAAAGGGATGCTCAACCTTTTAAGATCTGGCCTTCTGCAGGTATGGGTACAACAGCTACCGAGGCCCGAGTTGTGGTATTCCCTCCTTTGGCCACTCATCTGGCTTTGTTGTTTTTATTGACAACACCATTAAACCATTAGACATAGGAGTGAATTAGGCAATTCAGCCCATTCATTCTGCTCTGCCATTCCATCATGGCTGATATACAGGTCTCCCCCGCCATCCGAAGGTAGAGCGTTCCTATGAAACGGTTCATAAGCCGAATGTCGTAAAGGGAAGAAGCAATTACCGTTTATCTACGTGGGAAAATTTTGTGAGCATTCGCAGACCCAAAAATAACCTACCAAATCATACCAAATACACATAAATCCTAAAATAACAGTAACATATAGTAAAAGCAGGAATGATATGATAAATACACAACCTATATAAAGTAGAAATACTTTTCCACAATCATTGCCTGCACTGTTCTCCGAAGCGAAAATCTCACGTAAGCGCTGTTGGCAAAAACACTCTCTCCAGTAATCTTTAAGCTATGAAGCTGCCAAATCATACCAAATAACACGTAAAAATACACAACCTATATAAAGTAGAAATAATGTATGTACAGTGTAGTATCACTTACCGGAATTGGGAAGACAGCGCCGAGCACACTGATGATGGTGTGTTAGGCTGAGTCGTCGCAGGCTGGGGTGGTGCAGTGGCCCCCACCCTCCAGGCCACTGACTGATACATTGCCGCGAAGCATACAGGGGTCCAGCGGTAGCCGGAAGGCACATATAGCTCATCTTTAAGAAAAAAGCCAAAATAAACATGCTAATCAATTAGGTGCTGCCCGGCACGTAAATGTTGGCCCAGATCAGTGCCGATTGCCGATTGCATCGCCTCTGATCTGGGCCGACATTTACGTGTTGGGCAGCACCTAACTAATTAGCATGTTTATTTCGGCTTTTTTCTTAAAGATGAGCTATATGTGCCTTCCGGCTACCGCTGGACCCCTGTATGCTTCGCGGCAATGTATCAGTCAGTGGCCTGGAGGGTGGGGGATGTGCTGTGTGCCTCCCGGCTACCACTGCTTTCTCCGCGAATCGGTACCTGTCCGTGGCCTGGGTGTTGAGGTGGTGGGACACTGGGGTGTCATCTCATTGTCGTCTGTTTCCATTAGAGCAGGCGGCTCATCTTCTCCTATGACTGCCCGCCTTGATGGCGAAGGTCGAGGTTCGTCGTCTGCTGTGGCTGATGTGGAAGGCTTGCTTGACTGCTGAGCCTCGCGCATTTTTCTATCATACAGTTCTTTGTAAGCACTCAAACCATCCTGCAAATATCCCCCAAACCTATGTACCCTTTCAAAATTAAAGTCATACTTTATCATTGCAGCGAAAATCTCACGCAGTTGCTTCACGTTCAGTTCGCTACTGCATTCGGTTTCGATTGTTATCCTTTCCTCTTCCAATTGCATCAGCTCTTCATCTATCAGTTCTTGGTCATGGGATGCCAAAACCTCTTCAACGTCATCTTCGTCAGCTTCCACAAGCCAAACTCACATTGTCCTTACTTCATTCACCATGATCGAAATGCTTAATTATGTCTAGTTTTACGCTAAGTGTAACACCCTTACGAGCTCTTTTAGGCTTTTCCAATACCTCAGAACTCATCTTGCAAATGGCTGCTCACAGGCACGTGATAAAGCAATGCCGTTCCGAATCCAGGGGAGAGCGGCTGCTCGGGGCGCGCGCTGATTTTTTTCGTAACAGTGAAAACACCTTCTGTTAGCAAAAACAGGGTACTAGTGTAGGTCTTTCGTAACAGTGAGGTTTCGTAAAGCGAACATTCGAAAAGCGGGGGACACCTGTATTATCCCTCTCAACTCCACTCTCCTGCCTTCTCCTCATAACCTTTGATACCCTTACTAATATAAAACCTATCAGTCTCTGCTTTAAATATACCCAATAACTTGGCCTGTGCAGCCATCTCTGGCAATCAATACCACAAATTCACCACCCTCTAGCTAAAGAAATGTTTCCTCATTGCTTTTCGAAATAGATATCCCACTATAGGAAACAAACTTTCTGCATCCACCCTATCTAGACCTTTCAATGTTTGACAGGTTTCAAAGAGATCCACCCTCATTTTTCTAAGCTCCCAGCGATATAGGCCCAGAATTAAACACTGCTCGTACATTAATCCTCTCATCCTTGTAATCACTCTCCTGAACCTCCTCTAGACCCTCTCCAATGCCAGCATATCCTTTCTTAGAGAAAGGCCGAAAACTGATCACAATACTCCAGGTGTGGCCTGGCCAATGCCTTATAAACCCTCAGCATTACATTCTTGCCTTTGTATTCTAGTCCTCTTGAAATGAATGTTAACATTGCATTTGTCTTCCTTACAACCAACTCAACCTGCAAGTCAACCTTTAGGGACTCCCAACTTCCTTTGAATCACTGATTTTTGAGTTTTCTCTCCATTTAGAAAATAGTCCATATCTTTATTCCTTCTATCAAAGTGCATGACCATGCATTTCTCAACACTAAATGCCATCTGCCACTTCCTTGCCCATTCTCTGAACTAAAAGAACAAAACAAAAAGTGTGTATCTGCAGTGATGACAGTTGTGGTTTAAAAAAAAGCTTACAAAAAGGGTGATTGATATCTTACAAAAAGTATACTAACAGGTAGAGCAATCAGTGCCAGCAGCCAATGTCAACATAATGAAAATGAAAACAAAATATTCGCAATATCAGAAATATGAAGTATTTTAACATGTTTTCTTCCCAGAAAGGATTGATTTCCAGAAAGCTGGCAAAAATGGGTCTGCATGGAATTTTTTGATGTCACAACACTTTTGAAGTTCAAAGTAAATTTATTATCTAGGTACATATATGTCACCATATACAATCCTGAGGTTAATTTTCTTACAGGCATACTCAATAAATCCATACTAGATAATAACCATAATCACCAATAATAGAATCAATGAAGAATCATACCAACACCAATGTTCAGCCAATGTGCAAAAGACACAAACGGTGCAAATATACAAAGAAAGAAATAATAATAAATAAATAAGCAATAAATATTGAGAACATGAGATGCAGAGTCCTTGAAAGTGAGTTCATAGGTTGTGGGAACATTTCAATAATGGGGCAAGTGAAGTTGAGTGAAGTTATCCCCTCGAGTCTGATAGCTGAGGCATAGTAACTATTCCTGAATCTGGTGGTGTGGGTCCTGAGGTTCTTGTCCCTTCTTCCTGATGGCGGCAATGAGAAGAGAGCATGTCCTGGGTGGTGCAGGTCCTTGGTGATGGATGCTATGACAATGTTTTATGCAGATGCTCTTAATAGCAGGAAGGGCTTTACTCATGACAGAGTGGGCTCTATCCACTACTTTTTGTAGGATTGCTTGTTATATAATTATAATGGATAATAAGATATCATCCAAAATCTCTACAAATTAGCTCTCAAAATCTCTGTTTTTAGACATTATGCAAGTATGTTATCACAGCTGAAGTACATCTGCAATAAGTTACCTTTCTGAGTACAGCTTTAACTGTCAAGATAAAACACTTCAGGGTTTGAAGCCGCAATAGGACAACATGAAATCAATTAACGAGTTTGGCACTTACACCCCGAGCTACCAGGCTTAACCTTACTAAGGCCCATGAATCACAACACATTGAGTGTCAGCTCCTGTGCTGATTACTGTGATATCCTGCTTCAGGGAGGAATCCTATGCTAATTGAAACAAAAGCATTAATTTAATCTATCCATCACTGCACAATAATATGATTGTTCACAATAATATGATTGTTGCAACTGCAACATGGAAGCGAGTCTGGATACCCTAGGTAGAGTTATAGAAACAGGCCTTTGGCCCATCTAGTCCATGTTGGTCTAGTCTTCTGCTTAGACCCACCTACCTGCACTCAGAAAATAGCCATCCATATCTTTCTCATTAATGTACATGTCTGAAACTCTCTTAAATGGTACAATTGAACATGCATCTGCCTCGTCCATGGCAGCTCATTCCACATTCACACCCCCTGAGTGAAGACCCTCTTCAGATTCCCCTTAAATATTTCACCTTTCACCTCCAGTTCTAGTCTCACCCAAGCTGAGGGGAAAAAGACTGCAAACATTCACCTTATTTATATCCCTCATAATTTTGTATGCCTCAAAAAGATCTCTCCTCATTTACCTGCACTCCAGCAAATAAAACTCTAACCAATTCAACCTTTTCCTTATAGCTCAGGTCAAGTCCTGGCAACACTCTTGTAAATTTTCTCAACACCCTTTCAAACTTTTTGATGGTTTTATGGTATTACATCTTCAAGTTCTGTTATATCTAGGCATAGTGTTGAACTTGTAAACCCTAACTTTAGGAAGTCTGCTAATTTCTCTTCTCACCACCTGCCTATCACCTCCTTCAGCTGCCCATCCTCTTTCCCTTTCTCCCATGGACCCACTGTCTTCTCCTATCAGATCCCTTTACCTCTTTCACCCATCACCTCCCAGCTTCTCACTTCATCCTCCTTTCACACCCACATACCTTCACCCTCACATGGCTTCACCTATCACCTTCTAGTTTGTACTCATTCCCTCTCCAACCCCCCCACCCTCTTTTTCTAGCTTCTTCCCCTTTCCTTTCAAAGTACATTTATTATCAAAGTATGTTTACTATATATATCTTCAAGATTCATCTCCTTATAGGAAGCCACAAAACAGAGAAATCCAACAGAAGCCATTAAAACATCAAACAGCTAACATGCAGAAAAAAAAATCGTGCAAACAATAAAAGCAAGCAAATAACATTCAGAATTGAATTTTAACAAAAGTTAGTTCACAGCCACGAAAGCAGTCGCCATTGTAGCCGATCCAGGAGCCCGTTAGTTACAGGCCACAACCTCAGTTCAGTGCAGAGCCGAGACAACCTCACAGAGCAGCAAGCTGAACACCGACCCTGATACCCTGACCTTTCACCTCCAGCCCTGATACCCTGACCTTTCCAACGCAGCCCCGAGCTTAAATTGCTCTCGGGCTACTCTTCTCTGTAGTGGAACTTGAATTTACTGCTACTCAAAAGGCAAGAATGTGACAAGTGGACAAAGGCTGTTGTTAATTTAAGCAACAGATAATTAAATAATTGGCAGGGTGGAGATACATCTTTACCAAAGGAGGTATAAAGCACTCCTTCCCTCTCCTAGTCTACAGGTATAGAATAAAATAGAATGTATTTAAATCTTGCATCCATCGAGAGATAAGTAGAAAATTACAATGCCAATTCAGAGTACACAACATGGCTGCCATCTTGGTCACTCTTGGGCAAGGTGTAGCACCTGCTTAGCACCATCCCCCGCGCCTCTCCCACCCCAGATCAGGGTCACGTGAAGCCAAGGGAGCAGGTGCTGGATGGTTGTATGAGTAACTGGTGCATATCACAAGCTCTGAGTATGTGAACACTGATGCCAGGCAGATAATCACTGAAGAGTATTGATAATGGCTGGGGTCATCAAGGGCATTCATGGTCATGGAAAGACCATAATCGCCCATGTCACAATGACAGGGTACAAAGTGAGCAAACAAATATCTAAATAATACAGCTGGGACCTCAATGTCAACCATCGTACTCAAAGATCGTACTCAAAGACTACACAGATGCAAAATCGATGGGAATTAACAGTATTCCTTCAATTATTTTTTTTATTTTGAGGATCAGCATGGTTACAGGTTCGAGCCAAATGAGTCCATGCTGCTTATTGACACCCATGTGACCAATTAACAGACGAACCCGTCTTTGCAACATGGGAGGAAACCGGAGCACCTGGAGGAAACCCACATAGTCATGAGGAGGACGCACAAACCCCTTACAGACAGTGGCAGAATTGCTGGCTCTATTAACCATTGAGCTACCTGCCGCCCCATACTGAAACAAAAGCCTCTGAAATAGTAAACATAAAATTGTAAATAACTGAAGAGCTTTTCCTCCATCTCCATTTCCTTTCAAAGCTGTGTCACCAATTTGTTAGGCCCGTCCCACAATGTCAATGATTTGAGTGAGCATCAGTCAGCCAGAACAGGTGTAAGCTAGAACTCTAAACTCTTCAGCACAGGGATACCACTTCCGGAACCCTTTTCATCCTAATGCCATAAGAATCCACAATTCAAAATACAACAGTAATTTAAGGTTAGAACAGAATGGTAAAAGTGTTTGTGGACAATATTTTCTTATTTTCTTAACAGCAAAATGGTGGAAGTCAGAAGTAAGACAGAATGCTGGAGACATGTAATATCAGGTTGTGCAGAAAGGTCAATGAGCTGAGATGTTCTCTGTTCCTCCACAAATCCTATTGGTGCCACTGAGTATTTCCAGCACGTTTACTTATTGTCTGGATACTTACCAAATGTAAATTAGCTTCAAAACCAGAAGCACTAATGAAGATATCACAGACACATATTAGAACGCAAGAAATAGGAGAAAACATAGACTGCAGTAAACTCAGTCAGCTCCATCATGGGCTCTAGTCTTCCCAGCATCCAGGACATCTTCCAGGAGCAATACGTCATAAAGGCAGCATCCATCATTAAGGACCTCCATCACCCAGGACATGCTGCCTTCTCATTGCTACCATCAGGAAAAAGGTACTGGCGCCTGAAGGCACACACTTAATGATTTAGGAACAGCTTATGTCATCTGATTTTTAAATGGACATAGAACCCATGAATACTACCTCACTATTTTTTATTCTCTTTTTGCAGTATTTATTTAACTATTTTTATATACAAAAATACTTCTTGCTATCATTTACTTTATTATTATTATGCATTGCAATGTACTGCTGCAGCATAACAAATGTCATGACATATGCCAGTGATATTAAACCTGTTTCTGATTCTGATTCTGATTCTGCCTTTCATGATGCTTGCCATTTTTAATCAAGATCATGGCTGTTCAACCTCCATGTCATTTTCCTGCACTAAAGCCCATTCCTTTTAATAATCTTAATTATTTCCAGAAATCTAGAACTCTCTATTTTGAACAAACACATCAAATGAAGCCCAGCAGTCCTCTGGGATGTATTCATCACTCTCCAGGTGAAGAAAGTTCTCTTCAATCCTAATCTACTTCACCTCTCCACATATGGCAAATTCACCATCCCGAACAACAGACTCAAAATGCTGCTCAGCAGTCCTGATGAAGGGTCTCAGCACAAAACATTGACTTTTTATTTCACTCTACAGATGCTTCCTGATCTGTTTAGTACCTCCAGCATTTTGCATGTCATTCTAGATCATCTGCAGAATCTCCTGTATCTCAGTTTTGAAACTCACCATCCGAGCAACTAGTCCAGTGAATTTTTGCTGCCCTCCATTTGCTTTTGACTCAGACACAGATATGTGACATAAAATGGCTGGAATGCTGGGTGGGAGAGCATTTTGGAGATAAGAAGATAAAATAACTTTAAAGGCAGTTTATTTTAAAGATCTGGATGGCCTGGAAATTAAAACTCTGAATAAGCAGGAAGCCAATGATAATATAAGACAGGACCTGGCAAAGGTTGACAGTGAGTAACTACTTGCAGTTAAGTATCATCTGACAAGTTGGAGTCATTTAAAAGTAATATAGTGAGAGCTTATGGCCAACATATTCCACAAGGATGAAAGAAATGGACAACAATTCTAGCTATCAAGGCTTATCGAGGATTGAATAAAGAAAACGTATGCTGCAGGTATATAAAACTGAAACAAGGAAGATCCAACATGGGTACAGAAATTGTAGGGTGGTACTTAAACTTACGGGGGAAAACTCACTTACTTACTACCACTGGCATTTAGGGCAGCAATGAAGGGCCTCCATCTCTGTCTGTCCTTGGACATCTCTATTGTGTCCCAGGTGTGGTTCAGACTCATTTCTGCAGTATGGCACCAAGTTGTCTTTGGTCTCGCGTGTCTCCTCCATGTACAACTATCATTGGCAGACATGAATGAGTCCAATCTTAAAACATTTTTTAAATATATTAAGGGTAAGAGCGGATCTAGAGAATGAGTAGGAAACAAAAGCTCTCAAAGGGGTGATTTGTGCATGCAGTCAGAGACATGGGTGAGGTACAAAATGCAGCAACTCAACTCGATCCACAAGGAGAAGGATGTTGTAGTTGGAAAATTCAGGGAGGGGATGACGCAATTCTCGACTATTTCATCACTAAAATGGACAGGAATGAAACATCTTAATGTGCTTAAGATGCATAGGGGCTAGGGGCCAGATGAAACGTAGTTCAAGCCGCATGGGACTAGAACACGGTAATTTTGCAAGACTTTTAGGCAATGGGTGGAAGAGGTAAAGAGCTGAAGAAGGAATCTAAGAGGAGAGGAAAATGGGTCATGGGAATAACACCCTGATACCTTTATTTCACAACACCAGAACATATAGGAGCAGAATTCGGCCATTTAGCACAATGGAGTCTGCTCCACCATTTCATCATAGCTGATCCATTTCTCTTGGGTCCAATCTTCTGCCTTCTCCCCGTATCCCTTCGTCCCCTGACTTATCAAGAACCTATCAACCTCTGCCTTAAATATACCCAATGACTTATCTGCACAGCTGCCTGAGGCAACAAATTCCACACATTCACCACTGTCTAGCAAAAGAAATTCTTCCTCATCTCTGTTTTAAATGGACATCTCTCTATTCTGTGGCTGAGGCTGTGTCCTCCCGTCTTAGACTCTCCCACTACAGGAAACACCCTCTCCACACCCACTCTATTAAGGCCTTTCAACATTCTATGAGATCCTCCCTCATTTTTCCACCACCCCTACGCAAACCCCAGGGACACTGCATTTCTTGGCCATTAACTGTAATGCCTTTCTCTCAGGGTCAGATTTTAAATCCCATATCTAAGAAGGTTATAACAATGCTATAAATACCTCTGTGGAACTCTCTAACTTGGAAACATCATCAAAGCCAAAGAAACCCATCTGCTCATCCTCCAGCTTCAGTCATATATCAGTTTCATCACTATTCATTCTTCAGCCTGAATGTACAACGTCCAATGGATCATCAGTAACAGCCATATCATTTGTGTACATCTCTAGCAGAATTACAGTCAGAGCAGTTAGGTAATTTAAATGTTGGCACTCAGTTTAAATGAACCTGAAATACTTAGGATCTGAAATTAAAATTTGAAGAATGTTGCTCTTATCATGGCAAACCTAGAATGAACACTGAGTGGCCACTTTATTGGGTACACCTGCTCGTTAATGCAAATATCTAATAAGCCAATCACATGGCAGCAACTCATGCATAAAAGTACGCAGACATGGCCAAGAGGTTCAGACAAAACATTAGAATAAGGAAGAAATGAGATCTAAGTGACTTTGACTGTGAAATTGTTGATGCCAGGCCAGGTGGTTTGAACATCTCAGAAACTGCTGATCTCCTGGGATTTTCATGCACAACAGTCTTCAGAGTTTACAGAGAATGGTGCAAAAAACAAAATCATCCAGTGAGCAGCAGTTCTGTGGGCAAGAATGCCTTGTTACTGAGAGAGATCAGAGGCAAATTGCCAGACTGGTTCAAGCTGACAGGAAGGTGACAGTAACTCAGATAACCACATGTTACAACAGCGGTGTGCAGAAGAACATCTCAGAATGCACAACACATCAAACCTTGAAGTGAATGGGCTACAGCAGCAGAAGACCGCACCAGGGTCCACTGAGTGTATAATCTTTGACAATAAGTCAATCCATTTCCCCTACAGTTTTGAGTGGTTTAATTTTTTTCCTCTGGTGTACAGTTAGGAGTTATGGGCTGTGCAGCTCAATGTGGCTAGACTAGTTTTATCTCACCTGGATGGATTCAGATCAAGACCAGCTATGACTGACACCTACCTAGAGCACAAGGATATATAACAGTGGTTAATGGAAAAAGTAAAATTTTTAATAATAAAGTGCAAGATGAACAAGTGTTGACACTTCGTTAGATTTTGTAGTCCTTGTTCAATCAAAAACTATCAACACAGATAAGATAAGCCATAAGGAAGGTAAATGGTAGATACACTAACATTTATTGTAAGGATTGATGACTAGAAAGTTAATGGACTGGAGGTTTCATTGTGTCACAACCGCAGACTCTGCCGTGGGGTCTACACACATCCATAGGCGGGCTGCATAGCAGGTTTGGAAATTGCACCCGTGAATATGCATGTTCCAGCTAATTACTGTTTCATTATAGCGGTATTTAACTCCCTTCTTTTTGTGCTTGTCTTGTCGAGACTTGAGCAAAAGCACAGCAAAGTTACGCTCCCGGCTTACCCTTGCCTGGAAAAGAGGACTACCGTTTTGACTGACACTGTCAAGGAGAAGTATTAATTTCTTATTAGTTATTGCTTCCAGCCACAGTGTTGGTGTGAACTTTCAGTTGAAGAGTTTTAGTTAACAGCCCTGTTGGTCTAGCGTTTGTTGTTTATCTTTTCCTTTAAATTCTGCTACAGTTCTCATAAAGTCAGTGAACTGTCAATCTGCGTTAGTGTCTCTCTCTCTCTACACTTGAGCCATACCCAAACATTCTGACATTCTGCTTCTCTCTCAACAGATGCTACCTGACCTATTGACTATTTCCAGCATTTCTGTTTTGTTTATTGCATGAGAGTTGCAGTACAGAAATCTTACTGCTATTAAGACCACAGCAAAACAAATAGAGTGTAGTTTAAGGTAGAGTTAACGTAGAAGGTTAGAATCCAAGTTAACTAAATTGGATCCTGGTCCAAAAGGGGTGTCCTATGGAAAGCGATTCATTAGAATAAAAGAAACCTATATTCATTGCAAAATCTACAAGGAGTGATGCCTCAAAAAGATGGCATCCATCATTAAGGACCCCCATCATCCAGGTCCTGCCTTGTCCTCATTGCTACCATCAGGAAGGAGGTATAGAAGCATGAAGGCACACACTCAGTGATTGAGGAACAGCTTCCTTCCCCTTTGCCATCCAATTTTTGAATGGACATTGAGCCCATGAACACTACCTCACTGCTTTTTTATTTCTATGTTTGTTCTTATGTGATTAAACTAATATACACATATATATATTCTGTAATTCAGTTTTGTCTCTCTTATTATGAATTGCATTGTGCAACAAATTTCACAACATATGCTGGTGATATTAAACCTGATTCTGATTCTGAAAATAAGGATACAATCCCCTGGAAATATGTAATTTTTTAAGGGAGTATGCCAAGAGGAATGCTGAAAGACAGTTTTGCCCTCCAAGAGAGATGAGAAATCAGTCACTAAAGGATAAAATGAGATGATTTTTTTTCACCCAGAGGATTATGACCTTTTGAATTCTTCAACCCAAAAGGTTGCTTTTTAAGTAAAGACAAGCAAAATGATAATCGATTTATGGCCTTTACAGAAACCCTAGGTTTTGGGAACAGGGCAGGATTAAAGAGGTGATATGGAATGAGCCAAGTTCTTATGAAAGGATTTATGGTTTTGATGGATCAATAGCTGATTTCCACTCCAGTTCCTTGTCTTTATATCTATCACAAAAAAGAGCTTCCATTTTTGATCTATCTATTCCAATACATTTGTTGTAGGAGCCTAGTTAAAGAATCAAATGAAACAGTTCATTTATTGAGAAAGGGGATTAAAATATCAGTGACAATAGAACATATGACAAAGTCATGGTTGAGTCCTTGCTCTGCGAAACCTTTGGCCGATAAATTAGGAGATAAATAATTACTGGTTGCATTGTGGAGCTTTCTATTGTGATTGCCAATCTCTATCACAGATTGACTGCTGCCTGTCTCATGTTTTGCTAGCATGTGTTAGTCTTGAAGTAAATTTGGTCTGGTGCAGAGAGGACAACAATCTCATTGTGAGTGCTCAGATGTGTTAAACACTACTTCTGTACCGCTGCACTAACTAGTCAGTAATAATATCACAGGCAACTTCCAAATTTCATAAAGCTTCCACTTGGGAAACTCCAGACCAAGATTTGAGAAAG
This sequence comes from Mobula birostris, assembly GCF_030028105.1. Classification (NCBI taxonomy): domain Eukaryota; kingdom Metazoa; phylum Chordata; class Chondrichthyes; order Myliobatiformes; family Myliobatidae; genus Mobula; species Mobula birostris. The sequence continues at coordinate 126,690,182 of NC_092374.1, read as the reverse complement.
CAACTAAAACTCTCAAAAGGAAAATGAAGCCTACACTGTGACAGAAAAGAACAACGAAGAATTAAACGAATACCGCTAGTCTTCAGATTCAGTTGACTCAACAGTCCAATTTCTCAGGCAAGGCAGAAGGCAAGCAGCAAAATGTTGCTGTGTCCTGGGTTCAAGTATCGACAAACACCATGACGGAACGAATGGAGTTAAATACAATCACAATGAAATAATGATTAGCTGGCACGTGCATATTCATGAACGCAATTGCCAAATGTGCTGTGCTGCTGAATCCATGGTTCAGTGGACAGTGGCTATACTTTATTAGGAGTTTGAAGAGATTTGGCATGTCAACAAATGCACTCAAAACCTTCTATAGTTGTACAGTGGAGAGCATTCTGACAGGCTGCATCACTGTCTGGTATGGAGGGGCTACTGCACAGGACCAAAAGAAGATGCAGAAGGTTGTAAATCTAGTCAGCTCCATCTTGGGTACTAGCCTACAAAGTACCCAGGCTCCATCTTGGGTACTAGCCTACAAAGTACCCAGGACATCTTTAGGGAGCGGTGTCTCTGAAAGGCAGCGTCCATTATTAAGGACGTCCAGCACCCAGGGCATGCCCTTTTCTCGCTGTTACCATCAGGTAGGAGATACAGAAGCCTGAAGGCACACACTCAGCGATTCAGGAACAGCTTCTTCCCCTCTGCCATCCGATTCCTAAATGGACATTGAAGCTTTGGACACTACTTCACTTTTTTTAATATACTGTATTTCTGTTTTTGCACATTTTAAAAAATCTATTCAATATATGTAATTTACTTGTTTATTTATTATTATGTTTTATTTTATTTATTATTATTATTTTTTTCTCTCTCTGCTAGATTATGTATTGCATTGAACTGCTGCTGCTAAGTTAACAAATTTCACTTCACATGCCGGTGATAAAAAACCTGATACTGATTCGGATTCTGATTCTGATTCTAAGGCATAGAAACAAAATTAGGCCATTTAGGAAATTGAGCCTGCTCCAACACTCAATTATGGCTGATTTATTTTCTCTTAACCCTATTCCCCTGACTTCTCCCCATAGCCTTTGATATCCTTACTAATCAAGAATCTGTCAATCTCCACTTTAACTATGCTCCACCGCCATCTGTGGCAATGAATTCCACAGATTCGTCTGGCTGAAGAAATTCCTCCTCATTTCTGTTCTAAAGGGATGTTCTTCTATTTTGAGGCTATGCCCTCTGGTCCTAGACTCTCCCACTATGGAAAGCGTCCACTTTATTATTATTAATCCTAACATGCCTACTGGGACACAGGCCACCGACAGCAGCTCGCCAGAGTCCTTTGTTGTGGACCAATCTTTCAAGTTATCCCCAGGTGTAGTCACCTTCAAGTTCGCAACTCCAGGTATCGAGCCTGTGACATGCATGTACTGGTAGCTTTCACCACACAACTTTATACGCCTTCCAGGCGAAGATCCTTCCTCTCCCAGGGATGAGGTCATTGGAGCTTCTGTTGGTGTTTCTGTAGCTCTGGGTTTTTACAAGATGGGGTTGCTAGCCCTGTGCATAACCCTCCTCCTTTCGCAGATGGGCTTGGGACCATTGATGGCAGAATTCCACTCTATCGAGGTCTTTCAATATTCAGTAGGTTTCAATGAGATCCCCCTCCCATTCTTCAAAACTCCCAGCTTCTCACATCATCCCCATCCCCCCATCTCCCCCTCGCCTGGTCACAGCTATCACCCATCAGCATGGACAACCTCCCACCCCACCCCTTCTTATTCTGGCTTCTGCCCCCTTCGTTCTCAGGCCCGATGAAGGGTCTCAGCCCGAAATGTCAACTGTTAACTTCCTCCCGTAGATGCTGCCCGACCTGCTAAGTTTCTCTAGCGTTATTTCGTGTGTGTTGCTCTGGATTCCCAGCACCTGCAGAATGTCTTATGCTGCAAATTGGAAGCATTCCCAATAGCAACAAGACACTATAGAGGAGCTCTGTAATACAGGACTGCTCTATTTAATTTTGCAGAATTATTGCAATTCACAGACAGAGGAAATTATTCAGTCCAACGTGTCTGTACTGGTCAAAACTGCTCTTAATTCATTAATTCACTTTTAATCAGAAGTTAAGTTTTGCTTTTATATACAGTAAACCCAGCTGAAGTCACCCCAAAATACTTTACAGGTAATAAAGCATTGAGGTATTGTTACACCTTTGTAGAGAATGCAGAAGCTAGGTTTCACAAACAGTTTGAGTCAAAGAAAAGTCCAGCACAGAAACAGGCCCTTCAGCCCATCTGATTTGTGCTGAACCACTTAAAGTGTTTACTCCCATTGACCTGCACTGAGATCGTAGTTCTCCATACCCTACCATCTATGTACCTACCCAAACGTCTCTTAAACTTTGAAATCGAGCTTGCATGAAGCACCTGTGCTGGTAGCTCATCCCACACTCTCACCACCCTCTCAATGAAGAGGTTTCCCCTCATGTTCCCCTTAAACTTTTCAACTTTCACCTTTAACCCATGACCTCTGGTTGTAGTCCCACCCAACATCAGTGGCAAAAAGCCTGCTTACTCTATCTATACCCTTCATCATTTTTTATACCTCTATCAAATTACCTCTCAATCTTCTGCGATCCAAGGAATAAAGTCTTAACCTGTTCAATCCGTCCTTACACCTCATGTTCTCCAGACCCAGCAACGTCCTTCTAAATTTTCTCTGTACACTTTCAACCTTATTCATATCTTTCTTGTAGGTAGGTGACCAAAACTGCACACAATACTCCAAATTAGGCTTCATCAATGTCTTATACAACTTCAACATCTTCTTCTTCTTCTTCTTCTTCTTCTTCATCATCATGTTAGGTAGTAGCTTTGTGTCAACGATCAGGATACTTTCAGAAGAACACTGAGGTAATTCATGAAGCCAATGCAGGGACTGCTGATTCCTCCCGGGTTGGGCCAGCAAGTGTCTGATGAGCTGGGTGAGATGTGCACTGTTTCCACTGTGTATACTGCTTGTTCTATGCCTATCCAGTGCATGGCACTTGGTTCCCAGTCCCGACACAAAAGGCTCCTCTGCACTTTGAATGGTTACAAGCCACAGATTATTATGAGACTGCCACAGATTTTAAGAAGGCTTTGGATAAAGCTTTCTCTGTCTGCCTAGTAAAGTCTTAGTCAGAGAGTTGTCGAGCACTACCACACAGATACAGTCCCTTCAGGCCATCTAGTCCACACCAATCTGTTTTGTTGTTCAGTTCCTTCTATCCGCACTTGGACCATAGCCCTCTCATCCATGTACCTACCCAAACCTCTCTTAAGTGTTGTGATTGAGCCCGCATCCAGCACTTCCATCGACAGCGCATTCAACACTTGCACCAACTTCTGAGTGAAGAAGTTCCTCCTCAGGTTCCCCTTAAGAATTTCACCTTTCACCCTAATCTTATGACCTCCAGTTCTAATCTCACCCAACCGCAGTGGAAAACCCTGCCTTATCACATAATTTTGCATACCTCTACGACAATTCCCCTCATTCTCATAAATGGTTCTCAAGTCCCGGTAACATCCTAATAAACCTTCTCTGCACTATTTCAAACTTATTGATAACTTTCCTATAAGTAGGTGACTAGAACTGCACACAATACTCCAAATTCAGTATCACAACTTCAATATAAAATCTCAACTCCTGTACTCAATGCTTTGATATATGAAAGCCAACAAGCTAAAAGCTCTCTTTACAACCCCATCTACCCGTGATACCACCTTCATGGAATTATGGATCTGTATTTCCAGATCCATTTGTTCTCCTGTATACCTCTGAGCTCTACTAATAACTGTGTAAGTCTTACACCAGCTTGTCCTCCCGAAGTGCTACGCCTCACATTTCTCTGCATTAAATTCCATCTGCCATTTTCACCCATCTTCCCAGAAAGTCAAAACCCCACTTCAAGCTTTGATAGCATTCCTCACTGTCCACTACACCCCCAATCTTGATGTCGTCTGCAAATTTATCACATTGTCATCTAAATCAGCGGTCCCCAACCACTGGGCCGCAAAGCATGTGTTACCGGGCCACAAGGAAACGATATGAGTCAGCTGCACCTTTCCTCATTCCCTGTCACGCACTGTGGAACTTGAACATAGGGTTGCCAACTGTCCCGTATTTGCCGGGACATCCCGTATACTGGGCTAAATTGGTTTGTCCCGTATTTCCCCCGTTAAGGTACAGTGCTCCTATGAAACCTTTCGTGCCGAAATGGCGTGAAGCGAAGAAGCAATTACCATGAATTTATATGGGAAAAATTTTTGAGTGTTCCCAGACCCAAAAAAATAACCTACCAAATCATACCAAATAACACATAAAACCGAAAATAAGTAACACTAACCTATAGTAAAAGCAGGAATGATATGATAAATACACAGCCTATATAATGTAGAAATAATGTATGTACAGTATAGTCGGGAAGATGAAGGCAAAACCGATTTATGGGGAAAGAAATCGGCACATACGTGCATGCGTACATCACATGCACACATCACGCATGCGCACAAGGGTGCCCGCGTAAAGCTTCATGGTCATGGTAGTCTTTCCTGGGGTAAAGTGTCCCAGGATTTGACTGCTACTTTTGACCCTTACTTAGGAGTCAGAAAGTTGGCAACCCTAACTGTAAAAGACATGTGGAGGTGAGTTTAACCCTACTTGAACACCACCCCCCACCCCCCCCACCGGCCGGTCCGCAAGAATATTGTCAATATTAAACCGGTCCGCGGTGCAAAAAAGGTTGGGGACCCCTGTTCTAAATCATTAACATAGAGTAAAGATAAACAATTAAATTCTATTAGACTTATATCTTATTCTATTAGTTCTTAATTCAACCAGTTCCTATTAAATCTCTGCCACTTATCTAAATCCTATGCCTTCTACATTTGTAGTTCTTGATTCCCCAGCTCTGGGGAATTGACCTTATCGATTCCCCTCATGATTTTATACATTACTATAAGATAACCCGCCAATCTCCTACACTCCAATGAAGAATGTCCCAAACTGTTCAACCACTCTCCAGAACTCAGTCCTTTAATAACTGGGACATCTTCAAAAGCCCCTCTGCACTCTTTCCAGGTTAATGTTATCCTTCTTGTTAGCTGTTTGAAGGTTATTCAAAATTAATTGCATTTCATTGCTTGGTATTTTCTTCCAAAGAATAGAATGACTCCACTCACTTTCGTGGTGGATATATCTGCACAACTCTTGGTTAAGGTAAGATCGAGGGCTATTCGCTCAGTGGCCACTTTATTAGGTACACCTGTAAATCTGTTTGTTAATGCAAGTATCTAATCAGCCAATCACGTGGTAGCAACTTAATGCATAAAAGTATGCAGACATTGTTAAGAGGTTCAGCTGCTGTTCAGACTAAACATTAGAATGGGGAAGAAATGTGATCTAAGTGACATTGACTGTGGAAGGATTGTTGGTGCCAGATGGGATGGCTTTGAGTATCTCAGAAACAGTTGATTTCCTGGAATTTTCATACACAACAGTTTCTAAGGTTTACAGAGGATGGCACGAAAAACAAAAAAAAAAATCCTGCGAGCAGCAGTTCAGTGGGCAAAAATGCTTTATTAATGAGAGAGGTCAGAGGTGAATAGCCAGACTGGTTCAAGTTGACAGAAAGGTGACAGTAACTGAGATAAACACGCATTACAACAGTAGTGTGCAGAAGAGCATCTCTGAATGCACAACAAATTGAACCTTGAAGTAGATGGGCTACAGCAGCAGAAGACCATGAACATACCCCCAGTGGTACTTTAATAGGGCAGAAATGCAGAGTTGAAGTTACAATGAGATTAGTCACGATCTTTTCGAATGGCAGAATAGGCTTGCGGGAGTAACTAGCCTTCTGCTCCCAGGTCCTGTGCTTGTACATTTATATAGTTGTATTTTCTCAGCTTCCATCTTTAGCTGCACACGTGCACAGTTGAGAAGTAGCTATCATTTTCAAAGGGTAATGATTATTAACGACAACTGATATGCTGCCACCCATTCTCTCACATTAAGCAATTCCCAGAGAGACAATTTCTAGTCACCTTTTGCAATATCTTACTTTTCACAGCAAAAAGGTGAAAACAAAAACATTTTCTTAATCAACATTTGAATCTACCGAAAATAAGCAATATTACAAGATCTAATATTATTTCTATATACTCTAATTATTCAATTATACATATAAGAACTGTTTATTCATTTCCATAGATGCTGGCTGACCTGCTGAGTTCCTCCAGCATTTTGTGTATTTTGCGCTGGATTTCCAACATTTACAGAATCCCTTGTGTTCAAGAATTATTCTGTAGTGTTTAAAATCAGCTAAATATCCAAAGAATATTTAACACAAGATGAGCGGCAGCATCAAATGAGAAAAGGAACTGAACTGCACTGGGATCTTCAGATCTTATACACACTAGTTTGAACCGGAGTTATTTTCTAACATTGCCTTGTCTTTGATTATAGAAGATTACGAAAGGAATGGCAGTGGTTCTACCCCACAGTTACGGACATGTCTAAACACAGCAGGCAAACACTAGACACAACATTAGGGTGATTCTGCCTTACCTGGTTGGTTACTTACTTGTTCAACATTTGAGCCTAGGCTTCAGTTCCATGCAATAAATTGTACAAAACGCATTGCTGCATATCTGTGCTCCTCTGGTAAACCAGAAATAGTTTGCTTAATCAGTGTTTTTACTGAAAGCACATTTATGGATAATTGACCATCAATGACCATCAAAGAGACCTCCCTACCATCATCAGGTTCCCGAAGCAGTGTGTGTAAGGCCAGAGGAAGTTAAGACACTGGTCTCAATTCTGAACTGATTCCACAATCTACACAGCACACACAAAATACTGGAGGAACTCAACAGGTCAGGCAGCATCAATGGAAATGAATAAATAGACAACATTTCAAGCCAAGACCCTTCTCCAGGACTGGAAAGGAAGGGGGGAAGATGCCAGAATAAAAAAAAGTGGGGGTAGGGGAAGGAGGATATCTTGTAGGTGAAGCCACGTGGGTAGGAATGGTAAAGGGCTGGAGAGGAAGGAATCTGATAGGAATGAGTCTAGGTGAGATGAAGAGCAGCAGAGATCAGAGGGGGAGCACTGAGAGAGGATTGCACTGAACTCCGTCAAAGAGAAGATTTTAACCTTCTTCAGGGTAAGCACCCCTTGAAGAGATTTCGCAGTGAAGCTGCACATTATAAACACGAGAAAGTCTGCAGATGCTGGAAATCCAAAGCAACACACACAAAATGCTGGAGGAACTCAGCAGGCCAGGCTAACTCAGCAGATCTATGGACGTTTCAGGCCCAGAGTTCAAGACCCTTCTTCAGGACAGTAAAGGAAGGGGGAAAACAAAAGAATAAAAAGGTGTGGGGGTGGGGTGGAGAGAAAGGATGATAGATAGAAGGTAATAGGTGAAGCTGAACTCAGGACAGATCCTCCAATTAGCCCAAAACCTCATCCTTAATAACATACTCCAACATCTTCCCAACCACTGAAGTCAGGCCATCTGGATTATAATTTCCTGTCTTCTGCCTCCCTCCCTTAAAGGAAAGAGTAGCATTTGCAATTTTCCAGTCGTTTAGAAGATTTATTTCCTGTAAAAAGAAGATACTGAGGCTTGAATTGTCAAACTTGCTCTTCATTAATTCCAAGATGTCAAACCAATTATCAAGAACTATGAATAACTTTGTCAGATAAGGAGGTGGCTAGAAGCAACTGGTATAACTATTACAGTTTCCCCAGATTACCAGACTGACATGAGAATCTCAGGGGTGAATTTATCCAAAGATATTCATTATGCTGGAAGCCTCAGGCTCCAATGTTGTCACTCTCTGAACTAGCCATTATTTTTCTTTAAGCTGTCTGGAATCCTTTTGACTGGTACCGACAAATCTTTCAGGAGTCAATTCATCCCCAATTACTTTTAAAATGTTGGTGTTCATCAGGTACCACAAAATAAATTGGCAGAACATTCAGAAAAGGCAGCCAGGGATAGGCAGTTTGACGGCACAGTTGTTGGTGCACAATGGAAAATCGCATGTTTTCAATCAAGTAAGTACTGCCTGGATTCTTTCAGTTTTGTGATTTATATTCTATGTTTTTCACTTATTTTGTTCTTTTTTGCCATTTGCACGATTTGTCTTTTTAAGTGCATGGGAGCACTTGATGTTTTTCATTGGATGGGTTACATGGTTTTCTTTGTTTTGTGGGTGTCTGGGAGAAGACAAATCTCAGGGTTGTATAATGCGTATATACTTTGATAATGAATATACTTTGAATCTTTAAAAAATTTAATTTACTATAAGGAAAAAAGTCATCAAAAAGGAGGCATATGCAGGTACATAAGCAATTTGTAAGGGGGGCAACTTTGTCTTCAACCAGACAGTAATGGTGTGAATTTATTTACATTTAAGGAAAAATTCTAGCAATAAATCACTATACAAACACTATGTATTCAGACCTAAAACAGATTAACCATCCTGTTAGGGTGATTTTTGGGTTTATAGTCATAGTCATACTTTATTGATCCCGGGGGAAATTGGTTTAGGTCATTTACATTTAGTAAATGGCTTGGCTACCAGTCTTCTGTTCTTTGACAATGTATTGTGGATTTAATTTGGAACAATGCATTCCTAGAAGCTGTGAATCCCAGTCCACAGACGATGCTGGCATCTGTGGGATGGATGTGAATCGGAAGGTGTGAAGTTTGTATATAGCTTCAAAAGAAAGCATAGTCTATACTTTGTAAATATGGATGTCCTTTGTGTTTAGTAAATAAATATCGAGCCCCACGTTGGGCCAGCAGACCTTTCCACTGAAAGCGTCTCCATATGATGTCTGCTGTACCTTGTTTTGTCAAATAAAGAAGCTGCTTTGTATCCACCAGTAACTCTCTCCGGCGATTTCATTCACGCAACAACCCATCTTAATGTCAAAAAAGAAATATGTTGACAAATGTATTATATATTTAGGTGAGCAAGAAATGAGTTGGAGATTTTGTTTGTTATTGAGGAAGCAGTGCAATCTCTCTGGAGTGCAGCAAACGAACAAATATAAGGAAGTTAACTGCTAGTGACCTGACAGCAGAAATGATTAGATACGGAAATATAATCATAGAAAATTTATGACACAGAAGGAAGCTGTTTATCCCACTGTAGTTTGCACCAGTTAAGAAAAGGGATTACTGGCTTGTTCCCATCTTCCCACACTCTGTAACCCTGAAGATCACTGTAATTCAAATATGCATCCAGCTTCTTTTAAACGCGCAGGTTTCTGCCTCTACCATCCTGACAGGCTGTAAATTTCATTACTCTAGCACCATCCCCTCTACCATCCTGACAGGCTGTAAATTTCACTACCCTAGCACCATCCTGACAGGTTGTAAATTTCATTCCCCTAGCACCTTCTGAGTCATAACCTTTTTGCATCATTCCTCTTGCCCAGGGGATCCCAACCTTTCGTATGCCATGGACTCCTAACATTAACAAGAGGGTCTGTGGACCCCAAGTTGGGAACCCCTGCTTCACTCCTACCAATTCCTTAAATCTCTTCCTCCTGATTTTTGACAACTCTGCTAAGCAAAATGTACCCTCATTATTTTCTACACCTCAGTTATGTCACCAACATCATTTCTCTTATTTGCCCTTTCTATTGATTGCTTGGTTGTCTATCGTATTCGACAATGGCAGTCAGATTTGTGCACTTCTTCTTAGATGATGCGAAATGCACTTTTTAAACTCTCCCACACAGGTCTCTTCAACCATTTCACATTGCCTCAGAAAAGCTGTTGCTCTGGGGCAGTTCCACTCTCTTGACCTTGGAAGTCCAGGTGCAGCGGTACTAGTTGTTGTCACAAGCGCAGTCTTCCTTGGTTGCAATGGATGACCACAACTTCTTCTCTGCTTTGTCTTGGCCTTTGCTCTCCATAAAGCGTCGCAGAACCACGTTCCTGGCTGTTGGATCCGTTGATCTCATCCACCCAGTCCGCTGGAGCCAACTTCGCATGCTAGGACAAGCGTGTCCCTATCTCACCAGGGAATGAGGCCCACCGGCTACCTTCACCTGGTTTAGCCTGCCTGTGACCACTATCACGTGCAAACAGCGATAGCACTTGGAGCCACAGGTGAGAGCTTAATGTTGGGTGGAGATCTTAGGCAAGTGAGCTGCCCCAGAATGGACATGACAAGCCCCTTCACCATACATCCTTTCTATTACTTCATCAAAAATGTCGTCAAGTCTATTTCATTTAATTTGCCTTTAATTTATCAATATCCTCAATCAACCCACACTTGCCAAAATGTCTGCTAACCCTGTTCCTGATTATAGTTATAGAACTTCCTTCACCACCAAAACTAGTCTGTAGTAAGCAACCAAAAACATCACCAAAACTTACTGTTCTTCCATTTCCAGCCTTGTATTCATTTGTCTATCCTTTCTCCCACTATAGTATAGGAAGTATAACCAGGTGTACCCTATCTCAGGGCTTTGCATAGAGGTAGCATAACCTTCCTCCTTGTGTTCTTGACCTCTAGATCAGTGTTTGTCAAACCCAACACTGTGCTGTGGAATACAAGATGAGTTGCTTGTTGCATAGAAAAAAAGTGGCAAAAGTGCTTCTGTTACAGTAAAGAAAGCCCGTGGATCTGTCGCAGGTGAGAAACAATGGAGTGTAATATATCTAGCTATCTGGGGAGCAATGCCCAGGCTTTCTCTGGCTCAGAAGTAAGTCCTCATGTAGTATCCAAAGGGTCTCACTAAACAAGTAGTAGAGCAGGTTCAGATCATTGATTACCCAGCATGTAAGATCACCGGCAACATTAGCAGTTATTGTCTACCCTGAACAGATCCTGAACTTCCGTTTATTTTTTAATTTTAGAGATACTTCAAGAACAGACTCTTCCAGCGCACCGAGACACGCCGCCCAGCAACTCACCAACTTAACCCCAGCCTAAATCAGAGCAACGACCAATGAATATGTCATTGGACTGTGGGAGAAAACCAGAACACCCAGAGGAAACCTTTGCATTCTCAGGACAAACGTACGAACTTTCTTACAGAGGACACCAGAACTGAACTCTAAGCTCCGACACCCTGAGCTGTAATAGCATCACATTGACTGCTACGCTGCCGCCACGCCACTTAAGGCTAACTGCATCGGTGAGTCAGAAGTTATATATAAACCAGACTGGATAAAGATAGCACATTTCCTTCATTAAAGAATAATAATAATAAGTATTCTATTGATCTCGAGTGGGAAATTATTTTGATACAGCAGCAACATTTAAAAACACACTTAGCAGTGTGCAGACTTAACTAATAATAAAATACAGAATAATAATATACACAATAATAATTGACCAATGTGCAATAATAATGTACAAAATAATAAAACAGAGACTATTGTACTATGATGTGTGTTTTCCTGTCACACAGAGATGAACTGCTGTATATGCTTTTTGCATTTGATAGGAAAGATTTTCTGAAACAATCCTTGTGACAGCACAGCTAAGCGAGTCCGTTCGAAAAGGCACTCCGCTGCTTATTCAGTAAGTCATGGAGAAGATGTGTCAGATTGTCCATAATGGATAACACTTTGTTTAGTGACCTCCCCTCCACCACTAATTCAAAAGAGTCCCAGTTGTATCCAAGGATGGATCCAGCCTTTTTGGATGAGTTTATTTAGTCTCTTTGCATCACCAGCACCGATGCAGCCCCCCAACAAAAAGCAGCAAAGACTGCACTCACTACAGCAGACTGACAAAAGATCTCCATCATCTTGCTGCATACATTGAAGGATCTCAGCTTCCTTAGAAAAATAGAGTCTGCTCGTCCCCTTCTTGTAAACAGCCTTGGTGTTGGCTTTCCAGTCGAGTCAAACACCCAGGTATCTGTACTCCTCCACCACCATAGCCTCTTTCCCCAGAAAGATACAGGACTCGTTACAGTCCTCTTCCTCCTAAAATCAATCACCATCTCCCTGGTTTTGGCTACATTCAGGAGCAGGTCATTCCTCCTGCACCACTCCACAAACTTGTCCGCCAGTCCTCTGTACTCAGACTCCTGCCCATCTCTGATACACCCAACCACCGCAGGGTCACCAGAGAACTTCCGCAAGTGACAAGACTCAGATGTACTGAAAGTCTGAGGTGCGCAGTGTGAACAGAAATGGAGACTACTGAAATTGATTTTTTTTTACTAAAATCCATTAGTTTCATGGTTATCAGCACTCAGGGCAGCTTTCTTCTTACAATGACAGATTTTATTTCACTAAGCTCCCTAGTTTTTAAACTGGACAGAGATCTAGGACTCTAGAACCAAGGCTGAAATTCATGCTTGTGCTAAAGCTAGGTGCTTACTCTACTACATCCATAAGACCATAAAACATTGACACATCTTTTTTCAGATATCTCAACCTTAGGGCCATAAAAAATGAATAGGAAGAAACAGCTGCCACAGAACAGCAGCTAGTAAGTGTTTTTCATTGCTTTTATGTGTATCTGAGTATATATTTGATTTTCTTATACATTGTTTGTACTTGTGGTCATAATTTTATTATTTAAGTGATGTCAAAGTGATTCTTGGGGCTGAACAACACATTCACTAAGACAGAGATTGTGTTCCTCAAACACCCGAAAGCACACAAAAGAAACAGTAGGACCCAAGGCTGATGACCAGTGGCCTCGAGTACCTTGCCAGCAAGAAGAAGATTCAGCTATGTCACAACCCTCGCACCAAATCCTGCTTTCACTTCTCTCCACCTTTGCCATTTCATCCTGGCTTCCTATCCCAAGTGCCTCCAAGGTAAAATTTTCCTACTCACAGTTTAAATCCTTTCATGGACTTGCCTCGCCACCTAAAACTTCACCAAAAGTCTTAATTCTTCCCTGTCCAGCATTTTGTCGAATTGCTCATCTCTTTCCTCATTCCATTATGTAGCTTCACCTTAGAAACAGTCCTTATTCCAGGTAAACCATTAGGAAAAATTCATTGACCTTTGCCACACAATGTTACATTCAATTAGAATGTGCCGCACTGATCTCCGATCGCTGCCCGTTACGCCCCTGGCGTTTACGACAGCAATGAGGGTTCGCCATCTCTGTCTGTCCTTGGCCATTTTCTCTATTGTGCACCCAGGTGTGATTCAGGGTCCTCATTTCTGCCTCTCCAGTACGGTGCCAAGTTGTCTTTGTTCTCCCGTGTTTCCTCCGCATTTCAGGGGTTCAATGGAGTGCTGTTTCGATGATGGGAGTTGGCCTCTCTTCTCATCACATGCCCAATCCACCTCCAACTACGCCACACTACCTGCACGTTTATGGAAAATTTCCTTCAGAAAAAGACCAGCAGACAATGGTCAACAAGGGACATCCCGCAGGCCCTGTGGGAGAAGGGCATGCTGGTTCCTGTGAGATAGCTTCCTGAGTAGATTGCCAGAGCCACTTGGCACCAGATTCCACCCAGATGCAACAAGGTTTTTGCTTGTTAAGAGGGAGGACCGCCCCGTCAGAACCTTCCTTCACAGTCGGAGCATCACTCCCATTGCACACTGCCATCATAATGGCTGCAGTGAGGTTAAGACTTCTTTGCAGATGATGCATTTGCCAAGAAGATCTGGAAAGGGATGCAAGGGTCCTTGACAAGATTCATCCCAAGCAGCTGAGTAACAATTCCCCGGGCTGTTCCTGGAGCATTAACTGCAGCTGGAAGGTCATCAACATGATGAAAAAAGCACTTTGATCTGCCCTAACCTCATTGGTCCCTCTGTGCAATGAGATATCCATATGGGAGTGCTGTTCACAGGCCAATTCTGGGCCTTCCATTGGTCAGGGTCAACCATGGATATATAATCCTAGCTATCTATATGATACACAAGTCAACCTGCAAGCCAGGGCAGTACAATATGGACAGCGTGCTGTTGGCCATGCAGCAGGCTCCCCCTCTCCACAGAGCTTATGAATCCACAGGAACGGCAGAGACCAATACAGATTGGCACCAGCGGCATCACAAGAGTTGCCAGTCTGCAGTCAACTCAACGCAGGACTGCCTTAGAGACTCCAGCTCCAGATTTTCCCTCAGCGTTTACTCCCGAAGCCTTCCCCAAGAGGGGTATAGCTGCGAGGCAGCAGAGGCTTGAGATCAGAGTTTTCCTTCTCCTGGATGAGCTCCCAACCCCTTGATGAGCCCCATCTGCCTGAAGCAACTGGTTTCAAGGTACCAGTAACCTGCCTTTGCCCCTTCTCCTCTCAGTAGAAATGGATCCACCGGGCTTAGTAGCTAAGCCACACGTGAAGGCCAGGAGATAGATTTGGTTGTTAGAGGCTATTTGAGACAGACACTATTAGGAGCATTTAATAGGTAGTGAGAACTTTTCCTCACTATCTCTACTGGCTGCGGCAACCTTAAGGTACCAAATTCTAGGCTGCAGGAAGGTGTACTAAGAGACATACTGAAGTTTGGTGCAGCCAACGGTTAGACTTTGTGGAAAAGCACTGCAATCCAAGGTCTTCTTGTCACTGGACATTGAGGCTGATTCCTGTGTAACAGAACTCTTGAATACTTGGTGGGTATACTGTATTGTTCAAAGGAGGCTACTTGAGCACATTAATTCTTTGCAAATTGAAATTTACATTGACTATACTATGAATGTATTGAACTGATGATATTATCCATTGTAGGCAAAGCTCTCTCTGCCACTCAGTATATTCACATGGAGTTGTTGGCCATGGTGGATTTAAAATATGGAAGAAAATGTCAAACTTGAATGGGTCAAGGACAGTGGAAGCAGACAGATCAGTTGTCTTTGTTCCCGCCACGTGCTTGGAGATGGAGGCTGCCACTTTTTGGAACTGTTTTACGACCTCCATTTTGTGAAATGAAGTTGCTTTGCTTTCAGTGTTTTAAAGAAGACATAATGATGCTTCAGGTAATCTGCTGCACGAGAGATCATTCCCTAACAAGAAAATATTTGTGAGATGTTCTCTGGTTGGATATAACATGCAGGTTTTTGACTGTTGGAGTCAATATCTGGCTCGCATGAATCAAGCTCATTGCTGATTGAGAACACAGAGCCAAGAATTACTGATTGTCACTTGCTGAGAAGAGGGCACTTATGGATGCTGGCCTGGAGCAGAGCCAATAAAAAGGTTAAAGGTCAGACACATGAGCTACAGCCAAAATGCTACATTTGAATTGATAAGAAATGAATATAAAAGTGGACACTTTGATTGTGATCGATGCGATAACTCCAGAGAATCACCATCACAAGGAAGAACCCCCCTCCTCCCCATGCCAGGGGGCTGGGGGAAGAAAGGATTGATAGTCTGATCAACAGAGATCCCCTAATTTAGTGTTATAATTGGAAAAGTGGTCTGAGTGAGTTTTGGTACAGAGAGAACTGTAGAATGGCCCGGGGTCAACATAGTTACGTTGTTGTTTGTACAGAGACAATAAAGTGCGAGGTTCCATCAATGAATTGTGTAGTGAGTTTCCTAACCTAGTTCTGTTGACGAAGGATCAGCAGAAGAAAGCAGCATCCATCATCAAAGACCCCCACCATGCCATTTTCTTGCTATTGGGCTACATTTGAATTGGGTCCCACACAACCAGGATCAGGAGCCTGCAACCACCAGGCTCCCTAGAAGAAGAAAGCTAAAAAAGCATTTTTTAGCAGGCTTTCTTATTTTTATGACACCGACGCTCAACCCAGCACAGATGGAAAGCATGCAAGGGAGCCAGCTGGATTTGAACTCGGGAGCCTTCGCTCCAAAGTCCGGCACTGATGCCACTACGCCACCAGCCGGCTTATCAGGCTCCCTAACCAGGGTGGAAAACATCATTCACCACTACTCTGAATCTATAGACACACTTTCAAGGACTATTTACAACTCATGTTCTCAATATTATTCTTCATTTGCAGTTTGTCTGCTTATACACAAACGTATTTTCTCAAAAAACACTATTGTATTTCTTTTTTTCTTGTAAATGTCTATAAGAAGGAAGTATATGATAACATGAATATATGTACTGTGCATAAGTCTAGGGCACACGTGTGTAGCTAGGCTGCCCATGACCTTTGCACACAGTACTGTATTTGTCAACATGGAGCAGAGAGTGAATTTGTAAATCTGACAGGAGCAAAGGATGTTGGGAATAGTGAGGGTGCATCATCACGACAGGGGCGTAGGACAGGTGGTAAAGAAGTAATGTAGGTGGAGTACAGACACACCCAGCCCTGAGACACCAGGCAAGGCCATTTGAATCCAAGCAATTGGTTTATTAATCCTTACCAATTGTCTCTCTGGTGTTTCCACCTCCCTCCCCTCTTCCCAACCATGATTCCCCTCTCCTTGTCCCCTTCCCAAACTCAGTCCAGAATGTCAGAATCAGGTCAAAATCATCCATATCAGAATCAGATTTATCATCCCTTACATATGTCCTGAAATTTATTTTTATTTGCAGCATCAGTAGAGTGCAATAAATAAAATTACTATAGTACTGTGCAAAGGTCTTAGGCAGCCTATCTCTCTCTATAGCTATATATCTATATAAAATCTCTTAAGACTTTTACACAGTTCTGTACTTGATAAATTTACTTTGAAGCTTAAACTATGAATGTAACTAAAGTTAAGAATGGGTCCCTTTATGTCACAAAGTCAGATTATGTATACAGGTTCCCCCGCCATCCGAAGGTAAAGCGTTCCTATGAAACGGTTCGTAAGCCGGAATGTCGTAAAGCGAAGAAGTAATTACCATTTATTTATACCGGAAAATTTTGTGAGCGTTCGCAGACCCAAAAATAACCTACTAAATCATGCCAAATAACACATAAAACCTAAAATAACAGTAACATACAGTAAAAGCAGGAATGATATGATAAATACACAGCCTGTATAGAGTAGAAATACTTTACCAGAATCATTACTGAACTGTTCTCCGTAGCGAAAATCTCAAGCAAGCGCCGTTGCCAGAAAATCTCACGCAAGCGCTGTTGGTAAAAACACTCTCTCCAGTAACATTTAAGCTATGAAGCTACCAAATCATACCAAATAACACGTAAAAATACACAGCCTATATGAAGTAGAAATAATGCATGTACAGTGTAGTATCACTTACCAGAATTGGTTCAGCACCAAGCACACTGATTATGGTGTGTTAGGCTGAGTCAGAGTTTGAGTGGTGCAGTCGCCCCCACCCTCCAGGCGGCCGACCGATACATTGCCGCAAAGCATGCAGGGGTGCAGTGGTAGCCGGGAGGCACACAGCACATCTTTAAGAAAAAAGCCGAAACAAACATGCTAATTAATTTCGTGTCGGCGGCACCTAATTAATTAGCATGGTTATTTCGGCTTTTTTCTTAAAGATGTGCTGTGTGCCTCCCGGCTACCGTTACATTCTCCGCGAATCGGTATCTGTCCGCGACCTGGGGGTTGGGGTGGTGGGACACTGGGGTGTCATCTCATCATCGTCTGTTTCCATTAGAGCAGGCAACTCATCTTCTTCTATCTCTGCCCGCCTCGATGTTGAAGGTCGAGGTTCGTCGTCTGCTGTGGCTGATGTGGAAGGCTTGCTTGACTGCTGAGCCTCATGCATTTTTCTATCATACAGTTCTTTGTAAGGACTCAAACCATCTTGCCAAATATCCCCTAAACCGACGTACCCTTTCAAAATTAAAGTCCTACTTTATCATTACTCATTCGGTTTTGATTGTTATCCTTTTTTCTTCCAATTGCATCAGCTCTTCATCTGTCAGTTCTTGGTCATGGGATGCCAAAACCTCTTCAACATCACCTTTGTCAGCTTCCACAAGCCAAACTCACATTATCCTTACTTCGTTCACCACGATCAAAATGCTTAATTATGTCTAGTTTTACACTAAGTGTAACACCTTTATGAGCTGTTTTAGGCTTTTCCGATACCTTAGAACTCATCTTGCAAACGGCTGCTTACAGGCACGTGTTTAAGCAATGCCGTTCCGAATCCGGGGGAGAGCTGCTGCTCGGGGCACGCGCTGCCTTTTATCGCATGCTGATTTTTTATCGCGCGCTGCTTTTTTTCGTAACAGTGAAAACACCTACTGAAAACGAAAACAGGGTACTAATGTAGGTCTTTCCTAACAGTGAGGTTTTGTAAAGCGAACGTTCGAAAAGCGGGGGACACCTGTATAACAGTTACGTGTGTTTTAAAGGATTGCTTTTATATTTAACACCTCCTACCGCTAACCCACCACCACTACTTTATTATTTCCTGTCAGTTACCTTACGTTCAGACACTCCCGTAGCTAACATCACATTAAGGACATCTAATCAATGTATACAGGCTATCCTATGTATTTGTATTTATTGTGTTTTATTATTATTGTGTTCTTTATCATAGTATACTTTATATATGATGCAGAGTAAGAATTATTTCATTCTCCTTGATACTTGTGGAAATTACATTAAACAATCTAGAATATTTATTGTTTTTTCCCAGTGTGTTCTTTATGGTTATTGTGTTTTTCAATGCTGCATTGGATCCAGAGTAACAATCAGATTGTTCTCCTTTACATGTGTGTAGTGAAGTATGACAAAAAAACAACCTTAAATCTTAAAGAGATGTACTGATTGTATCATATTTCCTGCATATATTTTGAATAAAGTTGATTTTTAAAATAGGGAAAAGCAGAGGACGCTGTGATTTTTGCGACTGGTCAGGGGCACACTTTGAAACAAATGCAAATGCTGCTGGAAAATAATCTGTGAAAGACACACTATGGCCTGCCTCAAACTTGGTCTCCGGGTGCGACAAGGTGTCTCTCAGTAAATGTTACCACCTGGCACATTCTAGACTGTAGGATCGTGCTGAGGGACACTAAAGCTTAGCACAGCCACTAAGGATTTGTGGGGAAAGGACACCAGCTAGGGTCATGCTGCCACTGGACAGGAAGGGTTTGGATCCTGTGTAAAAGCCTCTCCAACACTTTGTGCATATATTATTCAAAGAGCAAATAAGAGTGGCATTGTGCAGGTTTGATGGCACAATTAATATACTGGTCTGATGACACAAAGAATGAAAATATTCTATTTCCTATATATATTTTCATGACTAAAGTACAGTACTCTGCATAAGTTAGGCACATGTATATCACTAGGGTACCCGAGACTTTCACACAGTACTGTACGTTTTTGAAAAAAAAGTTAGAAACCCTTCATTAAGGAGGAGGAGAAGATGGCGGCGCGACACAGCTTGCACGGCCACTCCGGTGAATGATATCTGTTATCTGTCAAGTAGGGTGCCGTGCACAATCCTGATTTGATGGAGACAGACGTGACAGGACGGAGGAACATCTGGAGAAACTTCTGAAATGCCTTTTTCGCTGCCGCTGCTACTGTGCGATTGAGAATCTCTGGAGGGAAGGCCCCAAATCCTCGGCTTTGCTTGTTGCTTGGCGGCTGGGGAAGGGTCGAAGCACTTGGCAGAGATGGTGCTCGGTGTCGAAAGGCTGGTCGGAGGCTCGAAGTTTTCGGATGGACTCAGAGTCGGACTGTTGTTGGGTGCTTCCAATGCATCAGCAGTTGTCGGCGCCTGGAGGTTCATGGCAGGGAGAGTTTCTCCCTTCCGCCGCCTGCTGTCGGGGACTATCGGGAGTCGATCGGAACTTTGAGACTTTTTTTTACCATGCCCATGGTCTACTCTTTATCAAATTATGGTATTGCTTTGCACTGCTGTAGCTATATGTTATAATTATGTGGTCTTGTCAATGTTAGTCTTTGGTTTGTCCTGTTTTTTTTGTGATATCACTCTGGAGGAACATTGTATAATTTCCTAATGCATGCATGCATTTCTAAGCGACAATAAACGAGGACTGAGTGTCCTCGTAATCTAATCTAATCTAATTAAGTTTTAGCATATTGCATAATGTAATAACTATTTTTCTGAGACAACAATATCACTGAATGTCAACCAGAAATATGTAACAAAGTAATATTGAACTGACTAACTGAAGCAATACAAATAAAAACAATCTCTACTTTCCTGTTAAGTCTATCAAGACAACAAGCAAAGGGTTGCTAATTTAATTGATCCTGTGATTAGGCTGGGATTAAATCGGGCGGGAGGGGGGTTGCTGGGCAGCGTGCCTCAAAGGGCCGGAAGGGTTGCTCCACATTGTATCTCAATAAATAAATAAACAACGCTTGGTGTGGTTTTTGTTTGAGGACATCAGTTTGCATTCATAGACTCTACAAGATTAATGTAACTTTTGTAGAATAGCTTCCCTTTGATAAGCAAGACAGGGCAATAGAATGTAAAAATGGCAATTATGAACAATGACTGATGGGATCTAAGGAGGTATTCTCTTGTGCCAGCGGGAAAAGTTGCCATTTGATCTTTAGTACGTTCCAAAATTCACCACAAAATACTGAAATGGAAAGCTCTCTGTGTTTTGCTTTGTTTTGTTTTTGTGTTTCTCAAAAACATTTTTTTTCTGTAATGAGAAACAGTTTTGACACTGCAGCCAATTCATCATAAAAGCTCGGTGACAGCATGCTTTGAATCTATTTCTCTCGATTTTGAAAACTTCATCCATTAGCCATCAATCTCGCCATCTGTCAAATATTTCATCTCAAATGTAAGAAGACTCCGCGCTGGAAACAATGGAGCTCTTTTGTCATTCTGATGGGTCATTCATCATTCCTTGATTTACATAAATTTTCTTTGGTACTTTGGAGGATCCAGTGTTAACTTCCTATTTTCACTGAGCAGAGTCAGAAAAAAAACATCATAAATTACATGGGATTTTGGCCTGTCGGTTCCTGGTACCCTAGAAATTAGTGGCTTATCAGGCAAAATACAAATACAGAGGATTCTGGTTAACTGGGCCATCGGTTTAATCAGGATTTCAGGCAACTCTTAAAGAACAAAACCTAAATTGAGCAAATAGCCAGGTTTCTCCTCAGTTACTTGGGACACTATGCAGGTAGGAGATTGTTGCTGAACAGTTGCTCACTAGCAACAGTCAGGTGCATTTGCATGGCCATTAGACAGTACGCTGTGCTTAGAGCAATCAGTTTCTAACTAGCGTGAGCACTGTGTGTTCTGTTCGAGAAGCAGTGATGTTTAACGCTAATATTTGGCGAGAAATTAGCCACACGACAAATCCGAACTGTTTTGCTCACTGTGGTTTTAAGATTTCAGGATTGGTGATGCCAGAAATGGCCAGGACTGAAAATGAAACAATTTCACTACTTTAAGTTACATCTTGAATTTTACAATGAAAATGAAGATTTTGAGGACTGCAGCAAGGCACTGATCCGTGCAGAAAACACAACCGATGAATTCCTCCATCGATAACTATGAGATCTAATACACTTTTATAGTACTGCAGAGGTATTGGTAGTGCTCCCATTTGTTCAGTATTTCATTTAAATACATAATCTGTTACTCAGTTAAAATGGTAGTTTTTCTTTTTTATACCTTCTAATTATTCCCATGAAACTTTGGCTAATTGGGGCAGCTGCTTAACTGGGCCAAAATGCATGAATTCTGATGTGTCCCAATTAACTGGAAACCACAGTTTATCTGCTATTAAAATGATTGAATTATAGAACAATACAGCACAGGAACAGGGCCTTTAGCACACAACGCCTGCACTGAACAAGATGCCAACTTAAACTAAAGCTCTTCTGTCTGTACATGATCCATATCACTTGCATGTTCGTGTTTCAAACATTACATCTTATCTGTTTCCACCAATATTCCAGACACCAACCACTTTCTGTGTTTAAAACAAAACTTTCCCACATATCTCCTTCAAACTTACCCTTTTTAAAACTTTAATTATATCCTCTAATATTGGACATTTCTACCTTGGGAAGAAGATTCTAACTGCCTACCCAACTTAACACACCACCACTAACAACCCGAAGCCTGGCTGTGAAAGGAGTTGGGTTGGCCATGGGGCTAGCAAACCCATCGGGTAAAAACCCAGAGCCACAGAAACTCCAACTGAGGCTCCAAACACCTCACTCCCAGGAGAGAAAGGATCCTCAATAGGCTACACCTGGAGACTGGCCTAGGACAGATGACTATGGCCAGTTGCTGTCGGTGGTCTAGTGGTGATGGGCTTAGATAAAGGCATCCGTTAGTCTCGCGAGACCATGGATCTGCGCCTGGAAAGTTCCAGGGTGCAGGCCTGGGCAAGGTTGTATGGAAGACCAGCAGTTACCCATGCAGCAAGTCTCCCCTCTCCAGGACACCGATGTTGTCCAAGGGAAGGGCAAGGGCCGATACAGCTTGGCACCAGTGTCGTCGCAGAGCACTGTGTGGTTAGGTGCTTTGCTCAAGGACCCAACACGCTGCCTCCTCTGGGGCTTGAACTCATGACCTTCAGGTTGCTAGTCAAATGCCTTAACCACCTGGTCACGTGCCCACACTTGGCTTAGGTAATTAATTAAGTACCCTATTTATGCCGCTCATAATTTTGTAAACTCCTATCCATTCTTCCCTCAGCCTCTGGCACACCAAAGAAAACAACCCATGTACAGTAATATGCAAAATTCTATGTCAAAAGGCACATAAATATAGCTTGGGTGCCTTAGAACTGTTTCACAGTACGGTAGTAATTTTATGTATTTCACTGTACTGCTGCCACAAAAAATAAACAAATTTCATGACATACATGAGTGATGATAAACCTAATTCTAATATGGGTCCCTATGGTGGACTGAGAGTGGGAAGGGGGCAGGGAGAGGGGAATCATGGTTAGGAAAGGGGGAAGGGAGCGAGGAGGGAGCGGGAAGCACCAGAGAGACATTCTGTAATGATCAATAAACCAATTGTTTGGAATTAAATGACCTTTCCTGGTGTCTCAGGGCTGGGTGTGTCTGCACCCATGCCACCCCCCCCCCCGCCCCAGGCACACTTTCTCTGCCACCTGTCTCACACCCCTCCCAAGCTGCTCAACCCTCACTATTCCCACATACATACACACACATATACACACACAATAATTCCGTTTTTTATTATTTTGTACCGCTGATCAAAAAAAACAAACAAACTTCACAACATATGCCGGTGATATTAAACCCAACTCTTATTCTATGTTGCCGGCTGGTGGCGTAGTGGCATCAGTGTCGGACTTTGGAGCAAAGGCTCCCGAGTTCGAACCCAGCCGGCTCCCCGTGCACGCTTTCCATCGGTGCTAGGTTGAGCGTCAAGCTAGCAACTCGACCTCGTAAGAAAGAAATTGCCTGCTACAGAAACATCAACAGCAAAAGGTTGGCCTATGCTCTCTCGTGAGCTTAAAAGGCAATTTCTCTTTTTTTTTCTCATTCTATGTGAAAAGATTATTGTGGAATACTGCATGCCCAACCTCTCCTTATTAAGACACACCCTCCAGGTCACGCAACACGCTTTTAGAAATTGACACAGAATTAGCAGATGAGAAGCTTTGAACAAATGAAGTTGAGCTGCAGAGTGTCCATCTGCCTTGCACAAAAGACATTCAATTTTCCTTTCCACTAGTAATGAGAAAACCAACTATTTTTAATTGAACATAAACCTAAATGCATAGGAAATAGGAGCAGGAAAGGGCTGTTTTGTCCCTTGAGCACAGTCAGCCTTACCACAAGGTCACTGCTGACCTTCAACCTCATTACCACTTGTCCTCCATTATTCCCAAATAGCCATGTCTTCTACCTCACTTCATACTGAAATTCCACCTATCTGGCCCATGACACATAAAGCCCTGCAGGGGAAGTCCTAGGAGAAAGGAGAAAGATCACCTTCAGAAACAATTAAACAAATGGGTTACGAATAATGAACAACATAAGGTAAGAGGCACAGATACTGATGACAATACAGGTTTCCCCTGCCATCCGAAGGTAGAGCGTTCCTATGAAACAGTTCGTAAGCCGGAATGTCGTAAAGTGAAGAAGCAATTACCATTTATTTATATGGGAAAATTTTGTGAGCGTTCGCAGACCCAAAAATAACCTACCAAATCATGCCAAACACATAAAACCTAAAATAACAGTAACATATAGTAAAAGCAGGAATGATATGATAAATACACAGCCTATATAAAGTAGAAATACTTTTCCACAATCATTGCCTGCACTGTTCTCAGTAGTGAAAATCTCACGCAAGGGCCGTTGGCAAAAACACTCTCTCCAGTAACCTTTAAGCAATGAAGTTGCCAAATCATACCAAATAACACATAAAAATACACAGCCTGTATAAAGTAGAAATAATGTATGTACAGAGTAGTATCACTTACGGGAATCGGGAAGACAGCTTGCCGAGCACACCGATGATGGTGTGTTAGACTGAGTTGTCGCAGTTTGGGTGGTGCAGTGGCTACCATTACATTCTCCGTGAATCGGTATCTGTCCGCGGCCTGGGGGGTTGGGGTGGTGGGACACTGGGGTGTCATCTCGTCGTCTGTTTCCATTAGAGCAGGCAGCTCATCTTCTCCTATGACTGCCCGCCTCAATGTCGAAGGTCGAGGTTCGTCGTCTGCTGTGGCAGATGTGGAAGGCTTGCTTGACTGCTGAGCCTCGCGTATTTTTCTATCATACAGTTCTTTGTAAGCGCTCAAACCATCCTGCAAATATCCCCTAAACCTACGTACCCTTTCAAAATTAAAGTCGTACTTTACCATTGCAGCGAAAGTCTCACGCAGTTGCTTCATGTTCAGTTTGGTTTCGATTGTTATCCTTTCCGCTTCCAATTGCATCAGCTCTTCATCTATCAGTTCTTGGTCATGGGATGCCAAAACCTCTTCAGCATCATCTTTGTCAACTTCCACAAGCCAAACTCACTTTGTCCTGACTTCGTTCACCACGATCAAAACGCTTAATTATGTCTAGTTTTATGCTAAGTGTAACACCCTTACAAGCTCTTTCAGGCTTTTCCGATACCTTAGAACTCATCTTGCAAACGGCTGCTCACAGGTACGTGTAAAAGCAATGCTGTTCCGAATCCGGGGGAGAGCGCTGCCTTTTATCGCACACTGATTTTTTTGTGCGCTGATTTTTTTCGTAACAGTGAAAACACCTTCTGTTAGCAAAAACAGGGAACTAATGTAGGTCTTCGTAACAGTGAGGTTTCGTAAAGCGAACGCTCGAAAAGCAGGGGACACCTGTAGCATACTCACAACGTGAAAGAGTCTTATTTTAATGTAGGCCAATGGAATTGTTGAATTGGGCTTAACATTAAATATCTTAATTAAATAGCAGCCCACCCAGGTTGTTACTTTTAACAGAGAGTCTGTAATGTTCTCTGCCACAGGAAACAGTTGAGGCCAGTTCATTGGCTATATTTAAGAGGGAGTTAGATAAGGCCCTTGTGGCTAAAAGGATCGGGGTAAGGAGAGAAGGAGGGTATAGGGTTCTGAGTTGGATGATCAGCCATGATCATACTGAATGGCCTACTCCTGCACCTATTTTCTATGTTTCTATGTATAACATCCAAAGTCAACACCCGATCAACATCAACAGAACTGAAGTTGAGAGGGTGAGTAGTTTCATGTTCTTCGGCGTATACATCACCAAAGATTTCACCTGGCCTCTACACACTGGCTGTGTGGCAAAAAAAGCACAACAGCATTTCTTTCACCTCAGGCAATTGAAGAAGTTCGGCATGGACCCCCAAATTCTCAAGACCTTCTACAGGGGCACCATTGAGAGCATCCTGACTGGCTGTATCACCGCCTGGTACGGGAACTTGATCGCTGGACACTGCAGAGAGTGGAACAGACAGCCCAGTGCATCTGTGGATATGAACTTCCCTCCGTTGAGGACATTTACAGCAGCAGGTGCAGAAAGAAGGCCTGGAAGATCCTCGGGGACACCAGTCACCCCAACCATAGACTGTTCCATCTGGCAAATTGTACTGCAGCATTAAAGTCAGAACCAACAGGCTATGGGATAGCTTCTTCCTACAAGCCATTAGACTTATATCCTTACGTTGGAAGCCATTTCAGTCCATAGAGTTAATGGCACTTCACAGAAAAATACAATTCTGCAACTGTTTTTCCCATTAATTTATTCTCCACACAACTCATCAAATCTCACAAAATGTATTTATTTATTAACGATACAGCGCAGAGTGGGCCCTCTCCCTCTCACTCAATGCTGCCCGAGTCCTGGGTCTTGGGCAAGGTTTAATCGACATTGTTTCACGTTGTGACGTGCTTCTGATCGCTCCTTTCCCTTTTGCTATTTTTATGTGATTTTGATGGGTGTGGACGGACCCCTGCGGTCTGCAGATAACGAAGTTAGGCTGAACTGAGCCGGACTGGATATGCCTGGACTTTTGATAACTGTGTAGTGTGGTGCTCTAGATACGATTTTTCACTCATTTTTCCCGTTTACGCGATTTGTTTTTTGTGCGTTGGGGGTTTGATTTTTTTTGAATGGGTTCCATGGTGTTTCTTTGTTTCCTGGTTGTCTGTGGGAAGACAAATCTCAGGGTTGTATACTGCACACATACTTTGATAATAAATGTACTTTGTATCTTTGGTCTTGATCTCATGACCACCTGGATCAATCTTCCTACTTCTAATTCATTCAGTCCTTTCAGAATTTTGCAGGTTTTGATGAGATCCAATCTCAGTTTCTTGAACTTTAAACCTAGCTGACCCATTCTCTCTTCCTTTATCAGTCACAGAGCACTACAGCATAGGATCAGGCCTTTTGACCCATCTAGTCCAAGCCGACCCAGTCTTCTGCATAGTACCACTACCTACACCCAGCCCATAGCCCTCCAAACCCTTCTCATCATGTACTTGTTTGGTCAGTACCATGGCTGACATGGACGAGTTGGGCCAAATGTCCTGTTACTCTACACCTCTAAATGAAAACTTTGCACAAAAATAAATCCTTGCTTCTCGGTGTTTTGTTTGTAGATTACATCTCCATCAACTGAAATGTAAGAATATCCTTTCATTTACACTTGAAGTCAATCACACAAAGCACCCCCACAATAAATGCAGACACTATGTTAATTTATTTTGGGATACAGCACAGAACAGGCCCACCCAGTCCAGTGAGCTGTGCCGACCACATTTAACCCTAGCCTAATCACAGGGCAATTTACAATGATCAATGAACCTACTAAGCGGTACGTCTTTGGACTGTGGGAGGAAACCGGAGCACCCGGAGGAAACCCATGCATGCACAGGAAGAACATACAAACTTTCTTAGAGAGGACGCCGGATTTGAACTCTGAGTGCCGACGCCTGAGCTGTAATAGCGTCACGCAGACCGCCACAGGGCATTTGAAAATCAAAAATCAGCAGATGCTGAAAATTGGAGTAAGAACAAGATGTTGGAAACACAGCAGATCAGAAAGAGTCTGTGGAAAGAGAAGCACAGTTAACGTTTCAGGATGAAGGTACATTGCCAATCTAGGACGCGAAGTCCAAGCAGTAGGAGGTTCACCATCACCATCAGGTGCCCTGTCTTCTGATGTGGGTGAAAATTGAATTGAATTTATTACTTACATCCTTCACATACATGAGGACTGAAAATCTTTGTTACGTCTCTGTCTAAATGTGCAATGTGCAATTTTTAATAATTTGTAATAAATAGTATGTACGACAGGACAGTCAATATAACAAAGAAATACAATGGTATCAGTGTGAATTAATCAGTCTGATGGCCTGGTGGAAGAAGCTGTCCCGGAGCCTGTTGGTCCTGGCTTTTATGCTGTGGTATCGTTTCCTGGATAGTAGCAGCTGGAACAGTTTGTGGTTGGGGTGACTCTGGTGCCCAATGATATTTTGGGGCCCTTTTACACGCCTGTCTTTGTAAATGTCCTGAATCATGGGAAGTTCACGACTACAGATGTGCTGGGCTGTCCGCACCACTCTCTGCAATGTCCTGTGATTGAGGGAACTACGGTTCCCATACCAGGCAGTGATGTAGCCAGTCAGGATGCTCTCAGTTATGCTCCTGTAGAAAGTCCTTAGGATTTGGGGGCCCATACCAAACGTCCTCAACCGTCTGAGGTAAAAGAGGCGCTGTTGTGCCTTTTTCACCACACAGCTGGTGTGTACAGACCACGTGAGATCCTCGGTGATCTGTATGCCGAGCAATCATGGTGACCATGATTGCTTTTGGCAAATTCTTCTGCAGCAGTGGCTTGTCATCACCTTCTTCTGGTCAATATCTTTACAAGACAGGTGACTGCAGCCATCATCAACACTCTTCAGAGGTTGTCTGCCTGGCGTCAGTGGTCGTGTAACCAGCTGCTCATATGACCATCCACCTCCTGCTCCCACGGCTTCACATGACCCTGATTGGGGTGGGGGGGGGGGGTAACCAGGTGCTACACCTTGCCCAAGGATGACCTGCAGGCTCGTGTTGGGAAGGAGCAGCTTATACCCCCGTTGGTCATGACTTATCTCCAACCTACCATGCTGAGCATAACACTGCCTGAGTTTAGGACTCTTACTTGGTAGATTGAGAATATGCATTTAGACATCATGTGTGACTGCAACCTTTTGCCAGCGTTGCAGATGAGAATTGCTGAAAGAATTCACTGATGAGGAACATATTTTATCTGCCCACAAGCAATTATCTGTACACATGCTGAAGACATAATGCTATAGTTCCTGCTGTTCCGATGCCGCCTGCTTAAAGACACTTACTGGCACCTTGCTTGCTCACTCACTGCTCCACTTGTTGCTATCTTGATGCTCCCTTGCTATTCTAGCCATTACTCCATCCTGCTCACAATTGTAAGTTTTGACACGGCGGTCCACGGCCTCCAATTGTGGCAAGGTGAGGCTACCCTCAAGGTGGAGGAGTAACACCTTGTATTCCGACTGGGTAGCCTCCAGCCTGATGGCATAAAAACCTATTTTTCAGTCCAGTAATTTTTTTGCCTTCCCCTCTCCTCTTCTTCTATTCCACACTCTGGCCTCTTTGCTCTCCTCACATACATATCACCCCAGTCCTGAGCCCCCTCCTCCTTCCCTTTCTCCTATGGTCCACTCTCTTCTCCTATTGGGTTCATTCTTCTCCAGCCCTTTAACTTTCCTACACACCTGGCTTCACCTTCTAGCTATCCTCCTTCCCTTCACCCCACCTTTTTAGTCTGGTATCTTCCCCCTTCCTTTCCAGTCCTGAAGTAGTGTCTTAGCCTGAAAAGTTGACTGTTTATTCACTTCCATTGATGCTGCCTGATCTGCTGAGTTCCTCCAGCATCGTGTGTGAGTTGCGACAATTGTAATGTTACTTTCCACTTGACAAGGCCGAGGATCAATAAAATAACAAGTCCTTTGGCTTGGATTGTGCTTGTCCGGTTTTAACTTTATACCCGAGCAGATCTCTCCAGGGAATGTATGCTGCTGGGTAGTGCCCATATCCACAGCGCAGATGGCAGCTGTTGTCGCTCAGAAAAGTCTGCATGGTTTTTAAGTACTTTCATTGTGCTTTTTATCAAGTCTTTGTAAAGATGGTTGTTAGTGTTCATAAATGCTCCGTAAGTACCTGCATTCTATTCCCCTCAGTTGCTCTGTATATCAGTAAGCTTCACATTACCTGCATAGGATTAGCGAGGAAGTAGGCCTTGTGAGCCACAGGGCCCACTGTGAACATCAACCACACACTTGCTGAACACAAAGCCCATCTTATTCTCCCCACTTTCCAATCAATATACCCCACTGGTTCCACCACCCGGTTACACACTTGGGGCAGGTCCTTGTGATGCCTGAGGAAGTCCATGCAGTGACCGGAAGCACAGGCAAACTCATAGCTGTCATCTAAACTCAGGGCTGAATCCAGGGCACTGGATATGCAAAGCCACTGTTCTGCCCATTTCTCTGGACAAAGACATTCTCTAGAATTCCCTGTGATTTTATGAATCACTACCTCAATTATATAATCCTAAAAACGTACAGTACAAAATAAGTCCTTTTGGCTCAACTCAAACGACAATGAACCTCATACCAATCCCTGTGGTTAAACACTTGTAATCGAGTTCCAGTCAGAATAACATTTATTCACAACTATACTCTGTCTATCACCAAGCCAGTTTTTGGAACCAATTGGCCAACACACCATGTGCCATGTGACTCAACCTTCTGAAACAGCCTACCATGTGGGCTGGGTGGCAGGGTGAAGCTACGCTTGTACCAAAGGAGGTGTAAAGTGCTCCTCTCCTCCACTAGCCTGCAGGTCACCCTTGGGCAAGTTGCAGAACCTGTTTAGCCCCCAGCTCACTGATCAGGGGATCACTTGAAGCCACGGGAGCAGGTAGTGGATGGTCATATGAGCAGCTGGTGCACATCACAAGTCCTGGTTATGCGACCACTAAAGCCAAGCAGACAATCTCTGAAGTGTATTGATAATGGGTGGGGTCACCCCTCTTGTAAAGACACTGCCCAGAAGAAGGCAATGGCAAAACACTTCTGTAGAAAAATTTGCCAAGAACAATCATGGTCATAGATAGAGAAAAGAGTAAGAACAATAGTGTGAAGGAGGTATTAAAGATAGATAGAGAACCATAATTGCTGATGTCATATGACACAGCAACCATGTGGGACCTTGTCAAACGTCCCATAAACTATGCCCTAGAGACTCTCACAGCCCTCGTTCTAGTTTTCTCCAGAGGATTAAGTAAGATGATGCACAGTCTAGTGGAAAATTACCAGGAGTTAGATTTTAGCCATGATAAAAATCAAAGGCTGCCAGGAATTAGATAGAAGACATGATTTAAAAAATATCAGGGGTTGCAAAAACTATGTGAAATTTCAGTCTCATCTTTAATCTATTAATGATCTACTTCAATGGTATTGCTAATTTTGATATGCAGGTTGAAAGCAAATCAAAACAAAACCAGACAAGCTTTGATTGAAGTATTTTTGTCTATTAAAGTTCTAAATTTTCCATCTCGTTTAGCAATCCACACCAAGTTTCCAGATCATCTCTGCTCGGTGCGTTGCTGCTCACTGTTTAGTTAACCTGCCTCCACATTTCACTGTTACAGGGACAGCGTCATACAAAGCTGTTTCATTGATTCTGCAGTATATACACTTCAGCAGAAGAATGAGGACAGAAGACATACACTAAACAAAATACAAAGCAGCAGGATGTTAACTTTTAACTCTGAAGGAAGTAAGCAATTAGGAAAGTTGTGCCTTTTATTGCCCATTTCCTGAAGTACATCTCATGCTTGAAATGATTCAACATGCACAGTGATGGTTTCGTGACAGAATCTTCAAAACACATCGTTTATTAGCCAACTCACTTAAAACTCAACCGTGCAAAGTAAATTTATTATCAAAATAACTACTTCACAGAATCCAGCTCAAACTGTGTCATCAAGTTTACGGATGACACAACAGTTGTGTTTTTCAAGAACGATGACGAAACGGAGCATAGAGAGGAAGTGGAGAGTCTGGTGGATTGGTGTGAGAAGAACAGCCTAGGCCTGAACGTCAGAAAGACAAAGGAAATCATTGTGGACTTCAGGAAGATGCAGACGAATCCTCCCCCTCTGCGAATACATGGCTGCCCCGTAGGAGAGAGTAAAGTGCACCAAGTTTCTAGGAGTTCACATTATGGATGACCTCACCTAGTCCCTTAATATCATCTCCCTGGACAAGAAGACACAGCAGTGCCTTCACTTCCTAATAAAGGATTAACACACACTAGGCTCTCCCCCACCCCTCGTCCCAACTTAACTAGATTTTACAGCAGCACCATTGAGAGGTCCTGACAAGTTGTATCTCCATCCAGAAGGGAGCAGTCAAGCATCTGACCAGAAGGACAGTGAGAACAGCTGAGAGGATCATAAGGGTCTACCTACCATCCATCAGGGACATTTATCGGGAGCGCTGCATACGCAGGGCCCTTAGTATTATTAAGGATCCCACCTATCCATCCAGCATCCTCCTTGACTTTCTACCTTCACCGCAGGAGACTACGATGCATAAAAACAAGAACAGTCAGGATGAGGAACAGTTTCTTCTCCCAGGTCATTAGCCTTCTGAGCACACAGCCACATTGTATTCAAAGTGTCACTGGTTAATCTGTTCCGTACCCTACAATATTTAATATTAATACACTTTAGTTTGTTATTTATGAGTGATTCATTTGTACACACTTTGTAGATTTCATCCTTAAGATTCATAAGTTATTGTGTATTATGTGTGTTACTGTGCTTTATTCCCTGATTCAGAGAAACGTCTCATTTCTATTATATGGTTATATACAGTGCCCATAAAAAGTATTCACTCCCCTTGGAAGTTTTCATGTTTTATTGTTTTAAAACATTGAATCACAGTGCATTTAATTTGCCTTTTTTTGATATTGATCAACAGAAATACTCTTTCGTGTCAAAGTGGAAATAGACCTCTACAGTGATCTAATTACAAATATAAAACACAAAATAATTGATTGCATAAGTGTTCACCCCTTCAATATGACACACCAAATCATCACTAGTGCAGCCAATTGGTTTTAGAAGTCACATAATCAGTTAAATGGAGATCACTGTGTACAGTCAAGGTGTTTCAGCTGATTGTACTAAAAATATACCTGTAACTGGAAGGTTCAACTGCTGGTGAGTCAGTATCCTGGCAAAATCTACACTATGAAGACAAAAGAACACTTCAAGCAACTCCATGAAAAAGTTATTGACAAGCACAAGTCAGGAGATGGATCCAGACACATTTCCAAGTCACTGAATATCCCTTGCAGTACAGTTAAGTCAATCATCAAGAAATGGAAGAATATGGCACAGCTGTAAATCTGCCTAGAGCAGGCCGTCCTCAAAAACTGAGTGACCATGCATGAAGGGGACTAGTGAGGGAGGTCACCAAGAGACCTGTGACAACTCTAGAGGAGTTACAAGCTTCACTGGCTGAGTTGGGAGAGATTGTGCATACAACTGTTGCCCGGGTGCTTCACCAGTCGCTGCTTTATGGGAGAGTGGCAAAGAGTGGCATATGCAGTCCAGCTCAACCCAGCACCGTGTCTCATGGTATCTGCAGGCCACAGCGCTAGTATGCCCCAATCAAAAATACACAAAACAGCAACAAAAAAAGTGACCAGAAAGCAGAAACACATCATAACATGAACTACAGAGTCCAAACCACACAAACTACGTCGATTAAACCCTGCCCAAGACCCATAGACCCATAGATTACAAGCATTTAAGGTAAAGGGTCAAAACTGGCCAAAAAAAAAAAGGATACAAATGAAATGGATACAAGGGAAAATTGGGAAATGGGCAATTCAGCAATTTAATCAATTGACATACTGTATCTTTCTCAGGAGTTAAGATGATGCATTAAAATTAGATTCAATCAAATTTTAGCAATAAAAGTTCAAAATACAGAACGTCTACAAGGTCCCAGAACAGCCAGCAGTTGAGAAAGTGGTCAAAATCCAAGGAACCACCAGAAACGGAAGAGTTGCTGATACAATTTGTGGAATTGTTAAACCTGCTGCTCTCTGTAAGGAGTTTGTACGCCCTCCCCATAACCATGTGTGTTTCCTCCAAGTGCTCCGGTTTCCTCCCACAACCCAAAGACATACTGGGTCAGGTTAGCAAGCTCTGGGCACGTTGTTACCAAAAGCATCGTGGCACGTGGGCTGCCCCCAAAACATCCTTGGATTATGTCAGTCGTTGACACAAACAATGCATTTCACTGTATGTTTCAATGAGCTTGTGACAGATAAAGCTAATCCTTATGTAGACAAAGCACAAAAAGTGGTTCCTCATGTAGAAGCATTAGGTACTGTCTCCCTAATCTGCAGTTTCACACAGTATACTAAATTAGTCAGCAGCTACTCAGCAGAAAATTGAACTGAATTTGCGTTAAGTGTCAAAGTTCAGAATTTACTGCCCGTTACGCCTGCTGGTGTTTGAGGCCAGCGATGAAGGTCCTCCATCTTTGCCTGTCCTTGGCCACTCAGATGTAAAAGGATTCTTCATTGCTGCTTTTGTAACAATTTTGTTTTACCCGTCAGACTTGTTAGCCCTGAGCTGAACCCCTGAACTTGGAGGACTGACACAAAGTAAATTTATTATCAAAATACATATGAAAGAACTTGAGGATCACCTGGCAAGTACTTACTCTAACGAACAGCGGGAGGCTCCCTTGCTTGACCTTTCAGGGCTTGTGAAGCCTACTAAGCCAGGAGTGAAGTTCGATCTGTCAGAACCCAAACTGGCAGGTCGAACAGTTCATCAGAAAGGCAAGGTCAGGTTCAGTGCCAAAACCTAATGGAGTGCCGTATAAGGTGTTCAAGAAGTGTGAAGAGCTGAGGAAGTACTTGTGGAGATTGTTAAAGGTGGTGTGGAGACAAGGTGTTGTTCCTTTGTCATGGAGTGAGGCTGAAGGAGTATACATCCCGAAGGAAGAGAATTCTTCTATGTTGAATCAGTTCCGACCAATTTCACTCCCGAATGTAGAGGGGAAGATTATGTCTGGCATTCTAGCAGAAAGAATATCTTCATTTGTGATAGAGATTGGATTGGTAAATACATCTGTGCAGAAGGCAGGAATACCAGGCTTCCCGGGATGCCTTGAACAATCTAGTATGATATGGTATACCATCCAGGAGTCAAAAAGGTTGAGAAGAAATCTGACTATAGTTTGGCTTGATCTTGCAAATGCGTATGGTTCTGTTCCCCATGCCCTGATTGAGTTTGCAATGGAATTCCTATGGATTCCTGCTAAGGTGAGGATCTTTGTTATGCAGTACTACAACGATTTACAGATGAAGTTTTCCACTCAGCAGTTTACAACTAGGTGGCAGAGCTTGGATATTGGAATCCCAATGGGATGTGCAATTTCACCCATCCTTTTTGTGTCAGCCATGGAGGTCATTGTGAGGGCTGCAGAATCAGTGGGACCAGGTGTCGTACTTGATGGTGGGGGGGACTTACCACCAATACAAGTGTTCATGGACGATCTCACCCTTTCGGGTCCTAGCACGGAGGCAGTGGAAAGTGTACTACCTAGACTTGAGGAGCTAATGGATTGGGGAAGAATGAAGTTCAAGACCAAGAAGTCAAGGAGCCTTGTTCTTAGGAGAGGAAAGCTGGTTGACTTTCATTTCACCCTTTGTGGAGAGGAAATTCCATCCATTCAGGACCAACCAGTTAAGAGCCTCAGGCAATGGTACACAGAGGAGCTGAGAGACACCAAGAGGGTTCAAGAGACAGGAGAACAGATCAGCAGAGGTCTGATGTCTGTTGACAAGTGTGGCTTGCCTGGCAAGTTGAAGTTGTGGTGCTTGCAATACAGACTGATGCCACAGATAATGCAGCCACTAACTGACTATGAGGTGGCAATGTCCCATGTTGAGGCAATGGAACGGAAGATCAACAAGTATGCGAAGAAGTGGCTTGGAGTACCGAGCAGCCTCACCAATGTTGCAATCTACAGTAGCCAGACAAAGCTTACCATCCCAGTGCAATCCCTTGTTGAAGAGGTCAAGGTAGCCAAGGTAAGATCATTCTTGATGCTTTGAGACTCAAAAGACCCTGTCATCAAGAACACCCAGCCAGATGTGAGATCAGGCAGGAAGTGGTCAGCCCATGTAGCAGTTGATGAGGCAGAGTCTAGACTGAAGCACAAAGAGACAGTTGGGGCTATCCAGCTAGGCCGCCAGGGACTTGGATGGACAACCCACAAGTGGTGGTCATCTTCTACAGGTAAGGAGCGCCGTGAGCTTGTAATGCAAGAAATACGAGAGGTAGAAGTGGAGAAGAGGTTAACTAAAACAGCTGGCCTGGCCAAACAAGGGGCTTGGACCTGGTGAGAAAGTGTTGAACAACAACATCTATCTTGGAATGTTCTGTGGCAGATGGAACCGCTCCGCATTTCTTTTCTATGCAGAGCAGCGTACGATCTGCTCCCAACACCTGCCAACCTCAGCACCAGGTACGAAGATAAGACAGACAAGTGTGCTCCTTGCGGTGAGAAGGGAACACTTCAACA
The DNA here is from genome assembly GCF_030028105.1 of Mobula birostris. Lineage (NCBI taxonomy): Eukaryota > Metazoa > Chordata > Chondrichthyes > Myliobatiformes > Myliobatidae > Mobula > Mobula birostris. The sequence continues at coordinate 126,654,190 of NC_092374.1, read as the reverse complement.
TATCTTGAGTGCATGCAGAGTCAATCTTTCCAGCGGCATGTACACTTGGAGACATAACAACGTTCTCAAAGTCGTAACAGAAGCGGTTGAGCAGAGAGTACTGCAGCACAACTTATCTCATGCCCCATGCTGCACAGAACATCGCATATTTGTGAAAGAAGGCTCCAAGTTAAGGGTGTACAGCGCAGGCTCATGATCAAGCATACTTTCTTCAGCCAATGATTGGCGTGTCAAGGCCGACCTGGATGGGAAAGGCAGTTTCCCGGAGCAAATAGCTTTCACAACATTGCGTCCAGATATAATTGTATGGTCTGACACCAGTAGAGAAGTGGTTATTGGTGAAATCACAGTCCCCTGGGAAGATAACGTCGATGAAGCCCATGAGTGCAAGTTAACCAATTATGCAGAATTAAGATCAAAGTGCAGAGACAGAGGATGGAAGGTCTCATTCTATCCATTCCAAGTAGGCTGCCGTGGGTTTATAGCATTCGCTTTCCAGAAGTGGCTGCGTGACCTTGGCTTCACTAGAAGAGAGATCAAGTCAACCAGCAGGGCTGTAGCTGAGGCAGCAGAGACGGGATCAGCATAGGTGTGGACCAAGTACATCCAGAGGGGCAGATAGTCGGACAGTCTATCCATCTTTTGCAAACCCTTCAGTACTTGCATTGGCACCGGAAGAGTAGACTATCTGTTGGATGGAAGCGACCAAAAACTCTGATAGAGGCAGATGCCAAGTTTTTTCAGCTCACCAGTGGGAGGTGGTGCTTTAGCACTGCTGGCCCACCACCTCGAGGGAGTCTTGATCATAAGCGGGCCGAAACTCCTGAAGACAGGTGGCAGATCAACTGATGATCCCACTGTGATAGCACAGGGCAGTTAACATCTTAGTCCAAGTGTATTTTCAACTCTTAATTCTGTCACCCTGAGATTGATTTTCTTGTGGGCATTCACAGTAAGTACAAAAAAAAAACACAACAGAATCAATGAAAGACCACATATAAAAGATGGACAAGCAATCAATGTGCAAAGGACAGTAAACTGTGCAAATATAGAAAGGAAAATAATAATAAATATTGAGAAAATGAGATGAAGAGTCCTTGAAAGTGAATCCATAGGTTGTGGGAACAGTTTGGTGTCAGGTGAGTGAAGTTTAGTGCAGTTGTTCCCTTTGGTTCTGAAGCCTGATGGTTGAGCAGCAGTGCCTGCCCCTGAACCTGGCGGTGAGAGCCCTAAGACTCCTGTACCTTCTTCCTGATGGTAGCAGCAATATCAGAGCATGGATGGAGTGGGTCCTCGATGATAGAAGTGTCTGATAAGGTTCCACACTTGCAACTTTTAAAAAGAACAAAGGCAAATGTTGACAATGATCAATTACATCTGTAGCCAAAATGCTAAGGTAACAAAGAAAGTTCCAGGCAAAAAAAAGGTAAGAAATTTGCTTTGAGTGGACCTCAATGAATTGTTGCTGATGGATACAGAGATGGGCATTTTTACTGCTGACAGCACCAAACACATGGCCAGTAAAATGGAGCCATAACACGGCTTCACTCAAAGCTGCTGCGCAGGTCGACTCTGTGGTTAAGAAAGCATTCAGTGCATTGGTCTTCATCAATCACAGGATTGAGTTTAGGAGCAGAGAGGTAATATTGCAGCTATATCGGACCCTGGTCAGACCCCACTTGGAGTACTGTGCTCAGTTCTGGTCGCCTCACTACAGGAAGGATGTGGAAGCCATAGAAAGGATGCAGAGGAGATTTACAAGGATGTTGCCTGGATTGGGGAGCATGCCTTGTGAGAATAGGTTGAGTGAACTCGGCCTTTTTTCCTTGGAGCGACGGAGGATGAGAGGTGACCTGATAGAGGTGTATAAGATGATGAGAGGCATTGATCGTGTGGATAGTCAGAGGCTTTTTCCCAGGGCTGAAATGGTCAGCATGAGAGGGCATAGTTTTAAGGTGCTTGGAAGTAGGTACAGAGGAGATGTCAAGGGTAAGTTTTTTTACGCAGAGAGCGGTGAATACGTGGAATGGGCTGCCGGCGACGGTGGTGGAGGAGGATACGATAGGGTCTTTTAAGAGACTCCAGGATAGGTACATGGAGCTTAGAAAAATAGAGGGCTACGGGTAACCCTAGGTAATTTCTCAGGTAAGGACATGTTCAGCACAGCTTTGTGGGCCAAAGGGCCTGTATTGTGCTGTAGGTTTTCTATGTTTCTATGTTGCAGTGTTATTCAGAAAAACTCCAACCATTTGGACAGCAACAGAGATACCTTATGTCTCCTCTCACATCCTTCACAAGATCACTCTTTACATCCCAGTCCCAGCAGTTCACGCCACTTCCCTTCCTTCCCTTAATGCTGACATCTCCCCTCCACTGTTGGCTCCTCTGATTTTGCTGCAGCTTTACGAGATCTCACTCAGCTGTCACTGAAACAGAAATTCTTACTTCTTTGCAGTGGCATAATATTTTGAAGTAACCATATCACTGTGCAGGAAATAGATTCAGCCATGGAGGACAGAGACACAAATTAGAAGGATGAGCAAAGAAAGGCTGCTTGTGGTTCTATCTGACAGACCCCCCTCAGAGAGAGTTACTTTTCTGACCCATCCCCATCTCCATCCTTTCTCCAGTTTAAATATAAACACTGATTTAATGATTGCAACATTTTTATATCTACTCATCTCCTTCTACCTTAGGCCACAAACTTATCAATCACCGTGTGTGTGTGTGTGTGTGTGTGTGTGTGTGTGTGTGTGTGTGTGTGTGTGTGTTTTTATATATATATCTTATGAATTTAGATTTATTGTGCTCTTTATGCTAACTGTGTTTTCTTTATGCTGCATTACATCAGGAGTGACAAGATTTCATTCTCATTCACACTTCTCTGCTGACGAATGACAATAAACAATCTTGAAAAACAGGTCAAAAAGCACCAGATGCTGTATACGACATGCCACTTCACAAAAATGTACACTACATACTTCTTAAGCCAACTGCATTGTTTCACTTGCTTTGATTTATTATTTATTGAGATACAGTGTGGAATAGGCCCTTCCAGCCCTTCGAGCTGTGTTGCCCAGCAACCCCAACTTAACACTTGCCTATCCACACAGCAATTTACAATTAACATCTTTGGACTGTGGGAGGAAACCGGAACACCCGGAGGAAACCCATGTGGTCAAGGGAAGAACATAGAAATGCCTTACAGACAGCAGTAGGAATTGAACCCGTCATCGCCTGTACTGTAAAGTGGTGTGCTAACCACCAAGCAATCATGCTGCTATCACATAATTTAAGCCTTTGGTTCTACAGTCAAGTTACAAAGTACCATGAAAATCTGACACATAATTGCTAAGTAGACTTTTGCTGAATTACCAAACATAATTTCTGTGCACAAAAATCTCCTGCAAAAATAATAATGCATTTATAAACTCCAACATGAAAATATATTCAACACACACAAAATGCCAGAGGAACTCAGCAGGCCAGGTTGCATCTATGGAAAGGAATACCGTCAACATATCTGGCCGGAACCCTTCGGCACGTCTGGAGAATAAAAACTAAGGAGTAGATTTAAAAGATGGGGGGAGGGGAACACAAGGTGATAGGTGAAACTTTAAGGGGGAGGGATGAAGTAAGAGCTTGGAAGTTAGTAGGTGAAAGAGACAGAAGGCCATGGAAGAAAGAAAAGGGGGACGGAGCACCAGAGGGAGTCAATAGGCAGGCAAAGAGCTAAGGCAAGAGAGGGAAAAGGGGATAGGAAATGGTGAAGGGGGGTTTGGGGGCATTACTAGAAGTGTGAGAAATCAATGTTCATGTCATCAGGTTGGAAGCTACCCAAATGGAATACAAGGTGTTGTTCCTCCAACCTAAGTGTGACCTCATCACAACAGAGGAGGAAGCCATGGACAGACATATCAGAATGGGAATAGGAAGTGAAATTAAAATGGGTGGCCACTGGGAGATCCCAATTTTTCCGGCGGACAGAGCGTAAACGCTCGGCGAAGCGGTCTCCCAATCTACGTCAGGTCTCACCGATATACAGGAGGTCACACCGGGAGCACTGGACACAGGATATGACCCCAACAGACTCCCAAGTGAAGTGTCGCCTCACCTGGAAGGACTGCTTAGATCCCAAAAACGTCGACAATATTCTTTCCCATAGATGCTGCCTGGCCTGCTGAGTTCTTCAGCATTTTGTGTGCATTGCTTGGATTTCCAGCATCTGCAAATTTTCTCTTGTTCGTGATGAAAATATATTATTTAAAGGTCATTTGATCTTCTGAATATGCATATATTTTGCACTATTTAATTTAACTATTTTATATATATATACTGACTGCAATTCAGTTTTTTCTCTACTATGAATTTGCTGACTATGTACCACTGCTGCAAAGGGAACCATTTTCACAACATAGGCCAGTGATATTAAACCTGATTATCGTTATTTAGAAGCCAATTAAAAGATAGCCCTTAGGTTCCTGTCTTTCATGTGATTGACTTCTGTGCTAGCGGATGGACTCCGGGGTCTTTCAGACAGACATCTGAGAGCAGCACGTAACTAATAAGGGAGCTTCCACCACAGGGATTGCTGCAGTGTTGTAAGTTTTTTTTCTCTCTGTTGCTGCCAGCAGATTCTGCAGTTGCTGGAAATTCTTCCAGAGTAGCACATACAAAATGCTGAAGGAACTCAGCAGGTCAGACACCACTGAGGGAAATGGATACACAGTCGATGTTTTGGGCACAGACTCTTCTTCAGGACTGAAAAGGAAGGAGGAGGACGCCAGAATAAAAAGTTGGGGGGAGGGGGCGAGGGGGAAGCAGGACTAGCTAGGAGGTGATCATGGAAGCCAGGTAAAGGGAAGGAGAGGAAGGAATCTGATAGTAGAGGAGAGTGGACCATCGGAGAAAGGGAAGGAGGAGAGGACCCAGGGTGAGGTGACAAGTGGGTGAGGAGAAGAGGTAAGATGCCAGAATGGGGAATAGAAGAATGGGTGAGGAATACCCATTTCAATTCCATTCACATTCCCACAGGTCAGTCCATGGCCTCCTCTACTGCTGCAATGAGGCCACACTCAGGTTGCAAGAGCAACACCTTATACTCTATCTGGGTAGCCTCCAACCTGATGGCATGAACATAGATTTCTTGAACTTCCAGTAATTTCACCATTCCCCTCTCTCACCTTATCTCCTTACCTGCCTGTCACCTCTGAAGCTCCTCCCTCTTCCCTTTCTTCCGTGGCCTTCTGTCCTCTCCTATCAGATACCACCCCCCTTCTTCAGCCCTTTATCTCTTCACCAATTGACTTCCCAGCTCTTTACTTCACCCCCTCCTGATTTCACCCATCACCTACTACCTTGTACTTCTTCCACTCCTCACCACCTTCTCACTCTGACTTCTCATCTCTTTTGTTCCAGTCTTGATGAAGGGTCTCGGCCCAAAATGTCGACAGTTTACTCTTTTCAATAGATGCTGCCTAGGCCAGCTGAGTTCCTCCATTGCTTTCATTTCCAGTATTTGCTGATTTTCTCTTGTTTGTGAATAGAGGAAGAGGGTGGGAGGAAGGAGAAATCGATGTTAAGCATTAAGTTGCTTGTGGCTAAGCACAGAAGTAACAAATTCTGGACCTTTGCTGTAATGCCTCCAGTCCTTAATAAAAGCAGCAAAGATGGACAGGAGCCCAACTAACTATCCTGGACTCAGCACACATGCAAACATGAAGGTGGTATAACAGTGGCTATCCTACATTAGGTGTTTGAGCCTGAAGACACAAACTCAACGTTTAGGGACAGCTTCTCTTCCCTCTGCCATCAGATTTCCAAATGGCCCATGAACCCCTGAGCATAAGCTCACTACTCTTTTTCACCCACACTATTTATTTACTTATTTTTGAAAATTTTAAATTTTATGCCTGCCACAAAAAAAAATTATAAAGAATGTCACCGGTAAAAAATCCAATTTATTTAGCCTTACAGCACAGAATAGATTTCAGATTCTATTCATATAAAGACACAATATTATTTAGTAGATTATCTGATTTTTTAAATTTCTTACTGAGCTACTTAATTTTATAACCCAAGTTTTGACGCACTATAGGTACCCTTATTAAATACAGGTTTCCCCCGCCATCCGAAGGTAGAGCGTTCCTATGAAACGGTTTATAAGCCAGAATGTTGTAAAGCGAAGAAGCAATTACCATTTATTTATATGGGAAAATTTTGTGAGCGTTCGCAGACCCAAAAATAACCTACCAAATCATGCCAAATAACACATAAAACCTAAAATAACAGTAACATATAGTAAAAGCAGGAATGGTATGATAAATACACAGCCTATATAAAGTAGAAATACTTCTCTACAACGATTGCCTGCACAGATCTCCGTAGCGAAAATCTCACGCAAGCGCTCTCAGCAGAAAATCTCACGCAAGCGCTGTTGGCATAAACGCGCTCTCCAGTAACCTTTAAACTATGAAGCTGCCAAATCTACCAAATAACACGTCAAAATACACAGCCTATATAAAGTAGAAAAAATGTATGTACAGTGTAATATCACTTACCAGAATCGGGAAGACAGCGCAAAGCACACTGATGATGGTGTGTTAGGCTGAGTCGTCGCAGGTTGGGTGGTGCAGTGACCCCCACCCTCCAGGCCGCCGAGCGATACATTGCCGCGAAGAACGCAGCGGTAGCCGGGAGGCACACAGCACATCTTTAAGAAAAAAGCCGAAATAAACAAGCTAATTAATTAGGTGCTGCCCGGAACGTAAATGTTGGCGCAGATCAGAGGCGATTGCCAATTGCGTCGCCTCTGATCTGGGCCAACATTTACGTGCTAGGCGGCACCTAATTAATTAGTATGTTTATTACAGCTTTCTTCTTAAAGATGTGCTGTGTGCCTCCCAGCTACCGCTGCATTCTCCGCGAATCAGTACAGTATCTGTCCGGGGCCCGGGGGTTGGGGTGGTGGGCCACTGGGGTGTCATCTCATCATCTGTTTCCATTAGAGCAGGCAGCTCATCTCCTCCTATGACTGCCCGCCTCGATGCCGAAGGTCGAGGTTCATCGTCTGTTGTGGCTGATGTGGAAGGCTTGCTTGACTGCTGAGCCTCGCACATTTTTCTATCATACAGTTCTTTGTAAGCACTCAAACCATCCTGCAAATATCCCCTAAACCTATGTACCTTTTCAAAATTAAAGTCATACTTTATCGTTGCAGCGAAAATCACACACAGTTGCTTCACATTCAGTTCGCTACTGCATTCAGTTTTGATTGTTATCTTTTCCTCTTCCAATTGCATCAGCTCTTCATCTATCAGTTCTCGGTCATGGGATGCCAAAACCTCTTCAACGTCATCTTCGTCAGCTTCCACAAGCCAAACTCACTTTGTCCTTGCTGCGTTCACCACGATCGAAACGCTTAATTATGTCTAGTTTTACGCTAAGTGTAACACCCTTACAAGTTCTTTCAGGTTTTTCCAATACCTCAGAACTCATCTTGCTAACAACTGCTCACTGCAACGTGTTAAAGCAAAGCAGTTCCGAATCCAGGGAGAGCGGCTGCTCGGGGCGTGCGCTGCCCTTTATCGCGTGCTACCTTTCTTCGTAACAGTGAAAACACCTTCTGAAAGCGAAAACAGGGTGCTAATGTAGGTCTTTCGTAACAGTGAGGTTTCGTAAAGTGAACGTTCGAAAAGCAGGGGACACCTGTAGTCTAATATTTCTGACATTACTAAATTTCAGCACCAATTTTGATCTCAAGTTGCAATGCTTCAATATCTGAAAATGAAAACAAAATTTGATTGGATTGTTGCCATAGACCAGCAGCTCCCAACCTGTGGTCCACTAACCCCTTGCTTAACGGTATTTGTCCACAGTGTAAATAAAGGCTGGGAATCCCCTGCGTAGATTGTCTTCCATAGTGTTCCCCTTCAGATCAGGTAAACTTACTTCTTGCTACAATGACCATGCCAATGCAACCCTAGGCATTTTCACAGCCTCTTGTGTGTAACAAGTTATGGAGTCATAGACTCATGCAGCATATAAACAGACCCTTCAGCCCATCTGGTCTGTGCTAAACCAAATGCCCATCTATGCTAGTCTGACTTGGTCACATTTGGCCCATATCCCTCTAAACCAGAGGTTCCCAACCTGGGGAGCACAAACCCCTTGCTTAATCAGCCCTGCTCTACACCTTTCCTGTCCATGTACCCGCCCATGTGTTATCAAATGGTATTAAGGCATCTGTCTCAGACACATCCTCTGACAACTCAGGGAGGAGGAGGAAAATCAACTTTATTCACCATATCTATTCAACATTTATTCTATTTTATTGACATACAGCACAGAATAGGCCCTTCCTACCCTTCAAGCTACACGGCCCAGCAACCCCCGACCTTTAACCTTAGCCTAATCACGGGACAACTTACAATAACCAATTAACCCACCAACCAGTACATTTTTGGACTGCGGGAAGAAACCGGAGCACCCAGAGCAAACCCACGCAGTCTCACGGGGGGGGGGGGGGGGTTAAAAAATTCCTTACAGGCAGTGTTGGGAATTGAACCAACACTGGTACTGTAAAGCATTGGGCTACTGTACCACCCAACAAGTGTACAGAAATTGCTGTGGTGTGTTGGTGCTACGTGCAACAAAAAAAAATAACATTCAACAATTATACAGAATAAAGAATGATACAAAAATAAAATTAGGAGTTAATGGCCCCATAGCGCTTTCGGAAAAGGCAGTTTGCAGGGTGGGAGCTGTGTCGGCAATGATTTTTTCTGCTCACTTCCTTGTCCTGGATAACATTCAAATCCTGCAGTGATGGTAGACCTCAGCCTTTTCTGCTGACCTGACAGCATATATGAACCTCCACCTGGGTAAAAAAGATGCCCCTCAAGTTTTTGTTACTCTAAGTCTTGATTCTCCAACCATGGGAAAGACTTTCTGTTTCACCTTATCTCCGCCCCTCCTGAGTTTATACATCTCTATGACATCACCCCTCACTCTCCCACTTTTAAAGCAGGAATCGGTAATAAAGTACTAATCTATTTATTTATTTATTGAGATAATGCATGGAATAGACCATTTCAGCATCTTGAGCAGCACCGCCCAGCAACCCCTGATTTAAGCCCAGCCTAATCACGGGACAATTTACAATAACCAATTAACCTGCTAACCGGTACGTTTTTGAACTGCGGGAGAAAACCAGAGACCCGGAGAAAACACACATGTTCCGCGGGAAGGACGCATAGGCTCCTTACAGATGACTTCGGAACTGAACTCCAAACTCTGACGCCCCGAGCTGCAATAGCATCACACTAACTACCAAACCATCTGTTCAATCTCTCTGTAGCTCAGAACCCTGAGTCGCGGCAATAACTCGCAAATCTTTTGTGCACGCTTTCCAGCGTAAGGGAAACCGAACACAATACTCCGAAGCAAAAGACACAAAATATTGGAGGAACTCAGCTGGTCAGGGAGCTTCCACAGACGTGAACAGACAGTCAACATTTTGGGCCAAGATCCTTCTTCAGGGCTCAGAAGGAAGGGGAATAAAAAAATGTGCAGGGAGGGGAAAGAGGCTAGCTGGATAAGGTGGTAGGTGAAGTCAGGTGGGTGGAAGGGGAAAGGACTAGAGAAGAAGGAAATTGATATTCCTGCCATCAGGTTGGAGGCTACGCAGATGGAATATATGGTAACACACGTAAAAGTTGCTGGTGAATGCAGCAGGCCAGGCAGCATCTCTAGAAAGAGGTACAGTCGACGTTTCGGGCCGAGACCCTTCATCAGGACCAACTGAAGGAAGAGTTAGTAAGAGATTTGAAAGTGGGAGGGGGAGGGGGAGGGATGGAGCCAAGATCTGGACAGTTGATTGGCAAAAGGGATATGAGAGGATCATGGGACAGGAGGCTCAGGAAGAAAGAAAAGAGGAGGGGGGGGGAAACCCAGAGGATAGGCAAGGGGTATAGTGAGAGGGACAGAGGGAGAAAAAGGAGAGAGAGAAAAAGAATGTGTGTGTGTGTGTGTGTGTGTGTGTGTGTGTGTGTGTGTGTGTGTGTGTGTGTGTGTGTGTGTGTGTGTAATAAATAAATAAATAACGGATGGGGTATGAGGAGGAGGAGGGGCATTAACAGAAGTTAGAGAAGTCGATGTTCATGCCATCAGGTTGGAGGCTACCCAGACGGAATATAAGGTGTTGTTCCTCCAACCTGAGTGTGGCTTCATCTTGACAGTAGAGGAGGCCGTGGATAGACATATCAGAATGGGAATGGGATGTGGAATTAAAATGTGTGGCCACTGGGAGATCCTGCTTTTTCTCTGGCGATTTCTCTGGAATATATGGTGTTGCTCCCCCACCCTGACGGTGGCCCCACCTCGGCACAAGAGTCCATGGACCGACATGCTGGAACGGGAATGGGAATCGCAATTAAAATGTTTGGCCACCGCTTGTGGCGGATGGTGATGATGTGTTCACGAAGCCAGACCCCCAATTTATGACGGGTCTCACCAACATAGAGGAGGCTGCATCGGGAACACCATACACAATAGACGAGCCCCGCAGATTCACAGGGTTGAATACTCCAAATGCAGCCTCACCAATTAGACAAGTTAATAACACACTGGTGAAAGATATAAATTACTGACATAGCCTGTGCACTTAGGGTTTCACATTTGCCGGTATACATACTTAAGAAAGGTGACTATGAGGCTCTGGCAAGAAAATCAATCTGAGCATTAAAGCATTTCACAGCATTTGCCTGCTTCTCACTACAAACGAGATAAGTTATCTTTTATCTTCTCTGGCTGCCAGGGAGCATAACAAAGCAAAGGAATGATAAGCTGTCCTGTTTGCACAGTATTGAAATCCATGTCCGGGGTTCCAGCATTAGTTACTGGTGGTACAAGTACAATCGGATCATATCTCACGCTGAACATAACATAAATTACAACTACACCACTCAGATAAGGAACAATTACTTGGTCAGGCTCGTATGTGCGCAATCTGAATCCAAGTGATGCCCACAACATACCATCGTCCCCAAATATATCCCATCAGTTTTCTTCTTTCTTAAATATATTCAGCATATTAAAATATGGCGAAGACAGACTCCCAAAATTATTCATTCCATAAGACCATAAAATAGACGAGCTGAATTAAACCATTCGGCCCATTGAATCTGCTCCACCATTTCAGCACGGCTGATCTAGTTCCCCTCTCAGTCCCTATCTCCTGCCTCCCCCCCCCCAATATCCTTTCACGTCCTGACTAACCCAGAATCTATCAACCTCTGCCTTAAATATACCCAATGACTTGGCCTCCACAGCCACTTGCGGCAATGAATTCCACAAATTCACCACTCTCTGGCTAAAGAAAATTCCTCATCTGTGTTCTTAGAGTACGCCTCTCTGTTCTGAGGCTGTGTCCTCTCGTCTTAGACCCCCCCCCCCCCACCAGCACAGGAAACATCCTCTCCACATCCACTCTATCAAGGCCTTTCACAAATCAACTCAGCAGGCCAGGCAGCATCTATGGAGAAGACTTTTCAGGCGGAGACCCTTCAGCAGGACTGGAGAGAACAGATGAGGAGTCATTTAGAAGGTGGGGGTGGGGAGGGAAGGAGGAAACACTAGGTAATAGGTGAAACCGGAAGGTGAGGGGGCAAAGTAAAGAGTTGGGAAGTTGATTAGTGTAAGAGATACAGGGCTGGAGAAGGGGGAAATCTAACGGGAGAGGACAGAAGCCATGGAAGAAAGAAAAGGGGGAGGAGCACCAGTGGGAGGTGATGGGCAGGTAAGGAGATAAGGTGAGAGAGGGAAAAGGGGATGGGGAATGATGAAGTGGAGAGGCGGGGTGGGTATTACCAGAAGCTTGAGAAATCAATGTTCATGCCATCAGGTTGGAGGCTATCCAGACGGAATGCAATTTGTTTTTCCTCCAACCTGAGTGTGGCCTCATCATGAGGCCATAGATGGACATATCGGAATGGGAACAGGAAGTGGAATGAAAATGGGTGGCCACTGGGAGATTCCGCTTTTTCCGGCGGACAGAGTGCAGGTGCTCGATGGAGCGGTCTCCCAATCTATGTCGGGTCTCACCGATATACAGGAGGCCACACTGGGAGCACCAGATACAGTAGATATCCCCAACAGACTCAGAGGTGAAGTGTCGCCTCACCTAGAAGGACAGTTTGGGGCCCCAAATGATAGCAAGGGAGGAAGTGTAGGGGCAGGTGTAGCAATTGTTATGCTTGCAAGGATAAGTGCCAGGAGGGAGATCAGTGCGGAGGGACGAATGGACAAGGAGTCGGGTAGGGAGTGATCCTTGCTGAAAGCTTGAGTGTGAGGGGAGTGGAAAGATGTGCTTGTTGGTGGGATTCTCCTGGAGATGGTAGAAGCTACAGAGAATTATGTGGTAGACACTGAGGCTGGTGAGGTGGTAGGTGAGGACAAGAGGAACACTATCCCTGATGGGGTGGCAGGAGAATGGGGTGAAGGCAGACATGCGCAAAATGGAAGAGATGCAGTTGAAGGTAGCATTGATGGTGGAGGGAAGAGAGCCCCTTTCTTTGAAGGAGGAGGACATCCTCTTCGTTCTGAAATGAAAAGCCTCATCCTAAGAGCAGATGCAGCAGAGACAGAGGAATTAAGAGAAGGGATACTATTTTTGCAAGTGACAAGGTGGGAAGAGGTATAGTCCAGGTCTCTGTGAGAGTCAGTGGGTTTATAATAGACCCACCGAATTCTTTCACCATTTGACAGGTTTCATTGAGGTCACTCAGCATTCTTCTGAATTCCAGTGAGTAGAGGCCCAGCGCCATCAAACACTCCTCATATGAGAAGCCACTCAATCCCAGAATCATTTTCATGAGTCTCCTCCCATTTGAGATCATGGTCAATTTTATTATTGCTAAAGATTGTGCAAGTTAGTTGTCTTAAATGTAACCAGTGCTTATTGTTTTGAACTCATTCAGCTGAATGGAGTGAAAACTTTGTCCCCAGAAGGTGAATATTGCATGAGATAAAAACTCAGTTCAGACAAACAGTCTGGAATTCCTATTAATATATCCTCAAACAAAACAGATTTGTACAAGTAGACACAGTGATGAATAAAACTATACAATATGGGTGCAAGGCTGTTACGGTTTGGGCTGTTCCAGAATTCAGAGTTCAATTCTGGTGCTGTTCTCTACGGAGTCTCTGTACATCCTCCCCGTGAAATGCATGGGTTTTCAAAGGCCAAAGTACCTACAGTATATACAGTCTTGAGATTCATCTTCTTGCAGGCAGCCACAAACAAAGAACCCCAACAGAACCTACTAAAAGAAGATTGTCAAACACTCCACGTGCAGGAAAAGAAACTAATTGCACAAACAATTAAAGCAAGTAAACAACTGAAGCTCACCAAAGTGAGCCCACAGCACTGCAGCTGATATGGTAGCCTGTTAGATGCAGGCCGCAGCCTCAGTTCAGCGCAGAGATAAGTGAACCTTGCGGAGCAAGCTGAACTGGCCCATCCTTCGCCTCTTGTCCCAACCTCAAGCAATTCGATCTGGCCTGGCGCTTAAATCATCCAAGTCTCGGCTCATTCCTCGCTCTCAGAACCAGGCCCTGCCGCTTCAATACGCTCTTGGGCTCGGGTCCTGTCACCTTGATTCGGCCCGTATCCGACCTTTCCAATTGGGCCTGGTGGTTTACCCGGGGTGGTCCAGTTTCCTCCCACAGACCAAAGACATACCGGGAAGGTTAACTGGTCATTGTAAATTGTCCCGTGATTAGGTTAGGGTTAAATCAGGGTTGGCAGGGGTTGCTGGGGCAGCATGGCTCGAAGGGCTGGGCCTACTCTGCACTATAAGACCAAATAAATAATGGTCAGAATACATCTCAAGATTGAAAAAAATAGACAAGCCTAAACTCACATTATGTTGAGTTAAACATTACGTTGAGTTAAACATTACAAAAGGTCATGGCACTGAACTCTACACTCTACTTGAATCCTTCAATTTTATGGAGAGCTCACAATCACAGCACTTTAAACACCATTGGACAAACATGAAGCATATTATCACAGCTGTGCTAGGCAATAATGAGTCACAAAATCCATTAGAATGTAAATGTGTGGATTTGTTTCCAAGCCTCAAATAAATGTACCAACTGCTATCTCCTGTAAGTATCCAGCTGTAAGTAAGTCAGCTGGAACACAGGGCCTCTCAACCTAAAATAATGCCAGTCCTGCTTCAAGACACACAATGTAAAATACAAAGAAATGATATGAATATTTAATCTTGTGAATGGTACATTGTTAACATAGAGAGGATACTTTATAGAAAAGTACAGCACAATACAGGCCCTTCAGCCCACAATGTTTTGCTGACCCTCTCCTTCCTCATTCCTCTGCCTCAAATCTATTCAGTATTCTACTCTGTCATTGACCGGCCGCACTGATTCTCTCCCCAAAGATGCTACATATCTACTTTGTGTTACTGTATCAGTTAGAGACAGCACAAGGTGCAAAATATCCTCCCAATTTGACTCAGAATTGTATAGTTACCCACAATGAGAGAAGATGCTAGGTTCTTTCTGTTATTCACATCACTAGAATCAGGTTTACTATCACCGGCATGTGCCGTGAAAATTGTTAACTTAGCAGCAGCAATTCAATGCAATACATGATAATACAGAAAGAAATATATATATGTATACTAGAAAATGCCCGACGCAGGCCTCTCATGGTCTAAGTCGACATTCCCCATTCCCCAGACAGATTAAAAATAGCACAAAACAGAAAACTGATATTAAAAAAACTGATGTCATGTTCATAGGTTTGATGTCCATTCAGAAATCGGATGGCAGAGAGGAAGATGAGTGTGTCTCCGTCCTGATGGTAACAATGAGAAGAGGGCATACCTTTGGTGATGGGGGTCCTTAATAATGGACACTGCCTCTCTGCGGCACTGCTCCTTGAAGACATCTTGGATACGACAGAGACGAGTGCCCAAGATGGAGCTGAATAATTTTACAACTTTCTGCAGCTTCTTTCGGTCCTGTGTAGTAGCTCCCCACACCTCCCCCCCCCATACCAGACAGTGATGCAGCCTGTCAGAATGCTCTCCGCGGTACATCTACAGAAGTTTTTGAGTGTATTTATTGACATGCCAAATCTCCTCAAACACATAATGAAGTATAGTGGCTGTCTTGCCTTCTTTATAGCTGCATTGATATGTTGGGACCAGGTTAGATCCCCAGGGATCTTTACACCCAGAAACTTGAAATTGCTCACTCTCTCCACCTCTGATCCCTCTATGAGGATTGATCCATGTTCCCTCATCCTACCCTTCCTGAAGTCCACAATCAGCTCTTTCATCTTACTGACATTAAGTTCAACTTGTTGCTGTGACACCACTCAACTAGCTGGCATATCTCACTCCTGTACACTCCTGTACACCCTCTCGTCTCCATCTGAAATTCTACCAACAATAGTTGTATCATCAGAGCGAATTTATAGATGGCATTTGAGCTATATGTAGTCACACGACCATGGGAAAAGAGGGAGTAGAGCAATGGGTTAACTTGAGAGGTGCGCCAGTGCTGATCGTCGGTGAGGGATAGATATTATTACCAGTGTTGATCGTCGGCAAGGGATAGATATTATTGCCAGTGCTGATCGTCAGTGAGGGATAGATATTATTGCCAGTGTTGATCGTCGGCAAGAGATAGATATTATTGCCAGTGCTGATCGTCGGCGAGGGATAGATATTATTACCAGTGTTGATCGTCAGCGAGGGATAGATATTATTACCAGTGTTGATCGTCAGCGAGGGACAGATATTATTGCCAGTGTTGATCGTCAGCGAGGGATAGATATTATTGCCAGTGTTGATCGTCGGCAAGGGATAGATATTATTGCCAGTGCTGATCGTCGGCGAGAGATAGATATTATTACCAGTGTTGATGGGCGGCGAGGGATAGATATTATTACCAGTGTTGATCGTCGGTGAGGGATAGATATTATTACCAGTGCTGATCGTCGGCGAGGGATAGATATTATTACCAGTGTTGATCGTCGGCGAGGGATAGATATTATTACCAGTATTGATCGTCAGCGAGGGATAGATATTATTACCAGTGTTGATCGTCAGCGAGGGATAGATATTATTACCAGTGTTGATCGACAGCAAGGGATAGATATTATTACCAGTGTTGATCGACAGCGAGGGATAGATATTATTACCAGTGTTGATCGGCAGCGAGGGATAGATATTATTACCAGTGCTGATCGTCGACGAGGGATAGATATTATTGCCAGTGTTGATTGTCGGCGAGGGATAGATATTATTGCCAGTGTTGGTCGTCGGCAAGGGATAGATATTATTACCAGTGTTGATCGTCAGCGAGGGATAGATATTATTGCCAGTGTTGATCGTCGGCGAGGGATAGATATTATTGCCAGTGTTGATGGTCGGCGAGGGATAGATATTATTACCAGTGTTGATGGTCGGCGAGGGATAGATATTATTGCCAGTGTTGATCGTCGGCGAGGGATAGATATTATTGCCAGTGTTGATCGTCAGCGAGGGATAGATATTATTACCAGTGTTGATCGGCAGTAAGGGATAGATATTATTACCAGTGTTGATGGTCGGCGAGAAATAGATATTATTACCAGTGTTGATCGTCGGTGAGGGATAGATATTATTACCAGTGCTGATCGTCGGCGAGGGATAGATATTATTACCAGTGTTGATCGTCGGCGAGGGATAGATATTATTACCAGTATTGATCGTCAGCGAGGGATAGATATTATTACCAGTGTTGATCGACAGCAAGGGATAGATATTATTACCAGTGTTGATCGACAGCGAGGGATAGATATTATTACCAGTGCTGATCGGCAGCGAGGAATAGATATTATTACCAGTGCTGATCGTCGGCGAGGGATAGATATTATTGCCAGTGCTGATCGTCGGCGAGGGATAGATATTATTGCCAGTGTTGGTCGTCGGCAAGGGATAGATATTATTACCAGTGTTGATCGTCAGCGAGGGATAGATATTATTGCCAGTGTTGATCGTCGGCGAGGGATAGATATTATTGCCAGTGTTGGCCGTCGGCAAGGGATAGATATTATTGCCAGTGTTGATCGTCAGCGAGGGATAGATATTATTGCCAGTGCTGATTGTCAGCGAGGGATAGATATTATTACCAGTCCGCACAGATTGTGGTCTTCCGGTTCGGAAGTCGAGGATCCAGTAGTAGAAGGGAGGTGCAGAGGTCCAGCTTCTGTAACTTATCAATCAGGATTGTAGCAATGATGGCTTTAAATACTGAGCTATAATCAATGAACAGCATCCTGACATAGGTGTTTGTGTTGTCCAGGTGATCTAAGGCCGTGTGAAGAGCCACTGAGATCGCGTCTGTGTAGACCTACTGCGGCGATAGGCAAATGACAGTGGGTCCAGGTCCTTGCTGAGGCAGGAGTTGATTCTAGCCATGATCAACCTCTCAAAGCATTTCATCACCGTAGATGTGAGTACTCTTGGACAAGACTCATGAAGCAAGTGGGAACTTCTGACCATAGCAGTGAGAGATTGAAAATGTCCTTGAATATTCCCACCAGTTGGTTAGCACAGGTTTTCAGAGCCTTTCCAGGTACTCCATCTGAGACAACCACCATGCCAGGGTTCGCCCTCCTGAATGACAGCCTGACATTGGCCTCCGAGATGAGATCATAGGGTCACCGGGTACAGCGGGGATCTTCACAGCTGTAGTTATATCCTCCCTTTCAAAACGGACATAGAAGGCGCTGAGCTGATCTGGTAGTGAAGCATTGCTGCCATTCATGGGATTGGGTTTCACTTTGTAGGAAGCAATGTACTGCAAACCCTGCCAGAGTTGATGTGCATCCAATGTCGCCTCCAACCTCGCTTGGAATTGCCTCTTCGCTTTTGAAATAGCCCTGCACAAGTCATACTGGTTTACTTGTACAGACCTGGGTCATCAGACATAAATGCCACAGATCTAGCCCTCAACAGACGACAAACCTCATGCTTCATCTACAGCTTTTGTTTTGGGAATGTAGAGCCAGTTTTCACAGGCACACGCTCATCCACGCAGGTTTTAATGAAGTTGTATATATACAAACATATGTATGCCACTGTGAGTTCCATCACAATAGCCTGTCAATTTATGACAAAATGACATAGATTGAATAAATTTGTTGAAAATTCCACACAGAGAGATAACTTCCAGCACATGAATTTTTAGCTGGACATAGTTCTATTCCCCAGAGGGGCCAAAAGAAGAAAATAGGAACTACTGAGTGCTCAGTGCTCAGGGCACCCAATATATACCTAACATACATATAAGACATGTTTTATACATATATACACACACACATATGCATACATACACACACCGGCCATGTAAGAACAACACATTCAAATCTCCATCCACCATTTTGAGCTTGAGGCCTCTGTCGGTCAGGGTCAACCATGGATGTTGTGACCTGGCTGTCTAGGTATGCAAGCCTGAACAGCACAGTGTTGTGAGCAAGATTCTGCCAATGTAGCAAGCTCCCCCTCTCCACACATCACATGAAATCCAAAGGAACGGCAGAGTTTGGCATTGGAGTGGCAGGAGTTGCAAGTCAACATAGGACTGCCTAATGGACTTCAGCTTCAGATTTTTGTCCCTCATTATTTACTGCTGAAGCCTTCCCCATGAGTGCTTGAGATCAGAGTTCTCTTTCTCCTAGACGAGCTGTCAATCACAGCTGAATAGCCCCATCTGCCCAGAGTGACTGGTTTTAAGGCGCTAGTAACCTGCCTTTGCATCTTCTCCTGTCAGTAGAAACAGTTGCAATGGGCTTAGTAGCTAAGCCACATGTGAAGATCAGGAGCTGGACTTGGTTGTCAGAGGCTGTCTGGCCATTCACCAGTATCTAGGCTATTATATACACTACTACAATAGGTCACACAGAAGAAAGTGCAAGTTTAGATCCCAAAGGCTATTCAGTTCCATCTTTTCCACAGTAGCCTGAGTGGACAGCAAACTTCCCACAGGGGGTGTGCATGACAAATAAAATGCCACTACAGATCAATTAACCCGTCTTCACTTAACACTTGAATGCCCTTAGTATATAAAGTTGCCTTTACTTTGTTTCATTCCAAGATTGGCTTATTTTTAGCTTCCATTCGCTATAGTCAAAGAAAAAAGTTGATTTCTGGATTCATCCAAAACGTGACATCAACACTGAGGTGAAAATAGTTCATCATTGATATCTTCAGCTCATGTCTCGTACCATTGAAATCAATGACTTCCAAAGGTCTTGTAGTCAAAGTAGAGTATTAGCAAGTCCAGACAGCACTCTGACTGTACTGTAGAAATGCTGGTTAAGCAGAGGAAAGGAATAGACAAGGTAGGAGGGATACACTAACCTAACTCAAAAGAATCCACAGAGGAATTAAACAGAACACACAGTGACTTCACGTGTCAGATGAAAGATCCAGGACCTCATCTGAAGCTGTGATTCTGCCCCACGGGAACAGAGGCCACAACCTTAAAAGGAGCTTAGGGCAACGTAACTGCATCACCAGTGATCCATGCACTTTCACCTCACATCTCTAGAGATGTTTGGGGTCCATTATGTGTGCAAAGCGATCACAACAGCCCAGTGACGTTGTCCCTCAAGATGAAGCCACTTCTGTTTTTGCCAATGAAATGTGCGTCGAGACCCACCAACCCACTCAATGGAGGAGAATCAGAACCAGGCTTATTATCACCGATATCATGAAATATGTTGGTTTGTGGCAGCAGTACTTTGCAAGGGATAGAGCTGTGACACCAAGGGAAGGAGGAGGCCGAAGAAGAGGTTATGGACACGACTGAATGTGTACACACACACACACTCTTAAACGTGTGCCAAGCCCTAACCACCAACTGTCTTGGCCTTTCTTCCCATTGGAATAAGATCATGTTGGAACTGATGCACAATGGGCACCCCACATTAATTCATGCACAGATTGGAGTGGAAGTCATCCCGAGGGAATGCTAAAGAAGATGACAACATGTGCAGTCATCTTTCATCATGCATGAAATTGCAGCTGCACAGATGTCCCATAGGCAAGCATCTGTTGCTATTAATTTTCCCTGTATCATTCATTGGCAGGTAGGTATTTGGCTACTACATTTTAAAATAAACCAAGAAATTCAACATTTGTTTGAAGAATACAGAAAAAGAAGATGCAGAAGGACAATAAAATGGCAATAATTTGGATATACGAATCTGAGAAATAGACACTTTCTCTCTTCCATCTATGCTGGTTCCATATTAAACTTGGAAAGATAGATAGTATTCCTTGCAGAATCTCAGATAAAGATCAAAAATAACTTAAAGTGACACTGAGCAAGTTCAAAAAATAATTAAACAGCAAGTAAAACATTTTTACTTCATTGAGTGGATAGAACAACTAATATGTGCTTTTTGGAATAATTTCTCAAAATATTAATGGTATTTCTGTGTCTAACCAACATGTTATTGCATTTGTTACATTGATAGCTAGGAGGGCCATTTTGTTGAAGTGGAAAGATACATCGGCTCCCATTTTGTCACAATGGTTCTCTCAAGTGATGCTATGTCTTAGTTTGGAAAAAATTATAAGTCGAACCTTTGAACCTTTATTTGATTTTGAGAAAAGATGGGGCTCATTTGCTCGTTATTATCATTTGAGCTAATTGATAGAATTTTTCCACGATCTAATTGTAAATTTTTTAGTATATTTTCTGTTCTTGCTGGCGGTTTGATGTTTATTTTTAGAAGCTTTTTGTATGACGCATGGCTCCGGGGTTGTACACCTAATGGGTTCTTTTTTTCTCACTTTTCTGCTTAGTAGGTTTTCTTTGTTATCACAAAAATTTTTTTCAATCTTTAAGATAATGTCTTTTTTGAGACATTGTAAATGTTGTTACTTCAATGTACTCCTGTTATTTTTTTGTATAACAATAAAAAGATTTGAAAAGAAAGAACAACTAATATACTAGAACTACAAAAAAAAGCTGCAAATTTCTCCCAAGCTTTAAATTTTAACTAATGATAGTCCAATGAATTTTCCTGTTTTGTTTCATTTTTAACCTCACTTTTTTTTTCATTCTAGACAATATTCACCCATGTTTATCTCCATCTCAAAGCCTCATGGGGTTCCAACTTGCTCCTCTGTAATATTTTTGTCCAGTAAATAAGCACCTGGCTCAGACGAGGTCATTATGCCTACATTCAGACCCGAGCCGGTCGTGGATTTCGGGGTTGGTGGGGGTGGTGCTCATGCCCCTGCCTACATCAAGTGCTGAAGGTGAGAAGGTCAAGAGATTAAAGGTGACAGGGGCGAACATTGCCACTAGCCTGTCCTGTCCAACTATGCTGATGTCAATGTCGAGAAAGTCTACCACCACCTCCATTTCCTCAGGAGGCTAAAATTTTCAATACAATTTTTAAATCAATGAACTATAGAAAGCATTCCATATGGACGCTAAATTCTTTGATATTGCAACTGCTCTGCACATGACCGCAAGAAACTGCAGAGAGTTGTGAACACCACTCAGAACATCACAGAAACCAGCCTTCCCTCTACACACTCTCTCAATCCTGTTTGCCTCAGTAAAGCAGCCAGCATAATCAAAGACCCCACCCAATCCAGGTATCCTCTCTTCTCCCATCTCACATCAGGTAGAGGATACCTGAAAGCACCGTCAGGCTCAAGAACAGCTTCTACCCTGTGGTTATCAAACTTCCGTATGATAAAATATCATACAGCAGTTTGGTAACAGCAAGATTCGACTCAGTACATCACGGGTAAAGCCATCCCAACTACAGAGGATATCTCCATGAAACACTGTCATAAGAAAGCAGCATCCATCATCAGGGACCCCCACCACCCAGGCCGTGCTCTCTTCTCGCTGCTGCCATCAGGTAGAAGGTACAAGCCCCTCAGGACCTGCACCACCAGGTTCAAGAACAGTTTCTACCCTTCAACCATCAGGCTCTTCAACGAAAGGGGACAACTTCACTCACTTGCCCATCCATTGAGTTGTTCCCACAACCAATGATCTCACTTTAAAGACTCTTTATCTTGTTATTTCATGTTCTCATTATTTAATGCTATTTATTTATATTTGAATTTGCATAGTTTTGTTGTCTTCTGCACTCTGGTTGATCTTTTATTGGTCCTGTTATAGTTACTGTTCTATAGATTTGCTGAGTATGTCCGCAAATGAACCTCAGGGTTGTATATGACAACATATATGGCCTTTGATTATAACATTTACATTGAATTTTGAAATGGATTCTTAACCTCACAATCTATTTTATGATCGTGTATTTTGATGTTAACCTCCACTGCACTTCTTATACTTTATTCTGCATTGTTACTGCTTTAGTCTCCCTCAATGCAGTATGTAATAAATTGATCTATAATGGGGGTTCCCAAGCAACACTCACAACACGCTGGAGAAACTCAGCAGGTCGGGTAGCATCCGTGGAAACGATTAGTCAATGTTTCGGGCCGGAACCCTTCGTCAGGACTGAAGAGGGAAGGGGCAGAGGCCCTATAAAGAAGGGCCCCAAACAGTCCTTCCAGGTGAGGCAACACTTCACTTGTGAGTCTTTTGGGGTCATCTATTGCATTCGGTGGTCCCTGTGCGGCCTCCTCTACATCAGTGAAACCCAACGCAGATTGGGGGACCGCTTCGTCGAGCACCTCCGCTCTGTCTGCCACAACTGCATCTTCCAGTTGCCACCCACTTCAACTCTGCTTCCCATTCCCATATGTCCATACATGGCCTCCTCTACTGCCATGATGAGGCTAAACTCAGGTTGGAGGAGAAACACCTCATATACCGTCTAGGTAGTCTCCAGCCCCTTGGTATGAACATAGAATTCTCCAACTTCCGGTAATTCCCTCCCCCTCCCTTCCCCTATCGCTATTTCACTCTGCCCCCTCCCCCAGCTGCCTACCACCTCCCTCATGATTCCGCCTCCTTCTACTACCCATTGTGTTTTCCCCTATTCTTTCTTCACCTTTCCTGCCTATCCCCTCCCTGCTTCCCCTCCCCCACCCCTTTATCTTTCCCCTTACTGGCTTTTCACCTGGAACCTACCAGCCTTCTCCTTCCCACCCTCCCCCCACCTTCTTTATAGGGCCTCTGCCCCCTCCCCCTACAGTCCTGACGAAGGGTTCCGGCACGAAACTTTGACTGATCGTTTCTACGGATGCTGCCCGACCTGCTGAGTCTCTCCAGCGTGTTGTGAGTGTTGCTTTGACCCCAGCATCTGCAGAGTACTTTGTGTTATCGGGGTTCCCAACCTTTTTTATGTCATAGACCTATACCATTAAGCAAAGGACCCCAGACTGGGAACCACTGATCTATCTGAACAGTACACAAGACAAGCTTTTCACTGTCTTGCTGTATGTGACAAGAATAATTTAATAGCAATACCAATACTAAGTGTCAACAATGGATTTCCTAGAAGTGGTAATGGTAAGATGCCGTTTGGAAAGTCAATTGCTTGGCATTTAGCTAAATGTGCACGGGTCACTGCCTGCAACCACCTCATACCCTGATCTGGATGCTGCAAGTCAACCCTGTTGGTTCGAGTTACCTAAAACTTCAGTGGCAACCCAAAAGGGATAACAGAGGCAAAGCCTCTTAGTTTGAGGTATTTCTGAAAGAGGAATTAGTCCTTATTCACCTACTATTTCAAATATATTTAATAAATTAAACTGGAGGCCAAAAGGTCCCTTGGTCCAGTTTTGCCATGTAGTAAGAACTCTGGCTCATCCAAACCCACCAAATTCCTCCTGTCTAAAATAAAACCATAATTTTTAATCTTAAATAACTGAGCAGCTGGATTCCTCAGGAGTGCCAGAGACATATCGGCAGACTCTCTTATATTTGCCTTTACCTTGAGGGTTCTTACTTAGTTGACATTTTAACATCTTTCTTCTTCGTAAGTATGGTTCCTTAAGGTTTTTATAGCTGGGGGTGGTAATGGGGATAAACTCCCACTACCTATTAAATGTTCCTTATGCATTTAATGCTGCGCAACTCGAACAAGTCCAACTCCTGGCCTTCATGTGTGGCTTATCCTACTTTGTCCTCCCAAATTGCAACACTTCATACTTGTCTGCATTAACTTTCATCAGCCAATTTTAGCCCATTGTTCCAGCTGGTCCAGATTCCTCTGGAAGCTTTGATAGTCTTCCTTGCTCTCCACTAAATCCCCAATCTTGGTGTCATCTGCAAATCTGCTGATCCAGTTTACCACACTCTCACCCAGATCATTTGTACTGATGTCAAACAACAACGAACCAATCTCGGCAACGCACTACTAGTCACAGGCCTCCAGTCAGAGAGGCAACCATCCACCACCACTCTTTGGCTCCTTCCTCAAAGCCAATGTCTAAACTAATTTACTATCTCATCTGGAATGCCAACCGACTGAACCTTCTTGACCAATCTCCCATGCAGGACCTTGTCAAAGGCCTTGCTAAGGTCCACGTAGACAACATTCACTGTCTTACCTTCAGCAACTTTCCTGGTGACTTCTCAAAACCTGACTTCCTTTAAACTCTTTCTCCCTCTGTCCAATCCAATGACTCCTCAGTTGGAGAGGGTCCAAAGGGTGTTTACAAGAATTATGCTGGGAATGAAAGGGTTAATGTTCGAGGAATGTTCAATAGCTTTGGGCCTTTACTCGCTGAAGTTTAGAAGAATGAGGCAGATCTCATTGAAACCTACTGAATTTGAAAGGCCTAGATAGAGAGGACAAGGAGATGCTATTTCCAGTAGAGGGAGAATCTAGGACAAGACGGCACATTCTGAGAGTAGAAGAATGTACCTTTAGGAAACAGATGTGGAGGAATTTCCTTAGCCAGAGGATGGTGAAACTGTGGAATCCATTGGCAGACAGATGAGGAGGCCAAGTAATTGGGTATATTTAAAGCAGAGGTCCTCAGGCCATCTTCAGCCTCCAGCAGACTCAGACTCAAAGACATTAGGCTCTTGACTACACCAGCGGGCTCAGAGTCACAGACGTGCAGCTTGATTTCCAGACTAAAGATTGGCCCTCAAGCTTTGATCCTTGGCATTGACCCCAGATACACTAGGCCGTGAACTTCAGACTCACCAATGACAAGGTCCTGCACGCTAGGCCTTGAACTCCAGTCTCACCAATTCTCATATGGAGGGGAGGGAGGGCTGTCATCAGACATTGTTCCTCCTGCCTGCGAGGAATTCCGACACTGGAACCCATCGACAACTTGCTGACCATGGTAGGAGGGGGGCAGGGATGAGAGCACCAACCGTCATCCACACAAATAAGCTAGCCTGACATCCCACAGCAGCACCTCTGGCCTTCAAATGCTGAGCGGAGGCTTAGACTCCGGCCTGCTTTCCAATTCTCCCACATCCCTGTCCCTCAACCCTAACCTGACCCCTCACACCATTCCCTGCCCACACAACGATCCCTGCAAACCTAAGCTGAAAAAAACAACTGAGCCACAACCTCAGAAACTGCAACTCAGTGACGACTTGGAAAACAACATTGACATCAGCAATATTAACATCAAATCATCATGACATTTGCACCATTGGGTGTTTTAACCTACTCAAAGTTTCAAAGTACACTTAATATCAGTGTATATATCCAGTACACAACCTGATGTTCATCCTCTTCACAGATATCCACAAAACAAAGAAACCCCACAGAACAACAGTAACATCGAAGTCCCAAAGCCCTCATCCTCCCTTTGCCTTTGCACAAGCTGCAACGAAAGCATCAACCACCCTGCCCCCCCAACCCACCACCCCTGCCGGGAGAAGCACTGACTCCCTCACCCCACCCCACCCCCAACCATGCCAGCAGCAGCAGAAACACCGAGGAGTCCATTAATTCAGAGTCCATCAAACAGCACTTTGGTATTGAGACAGACCGTCTCTCCAATGAGGGAGAGAGTTCGCTCCTGCAACGATGAAAGCGGGAGACCAGCAACTTGCTGTTCCGAATGAAAACTGAAACATGTAATTGTGTTTTAAAACAAGATTTACTCGTCAAATGACAGAAATCCTGTACCTAGCTGTTCTAGTCCAACTGTTTAAAGAATTTAAAAATGACTTAGTACACAGTAAATGGCTTAGATACTTAGACATCAAGCAATCAATTATGGTATGAGATAACCATTTTTTTAACTCACAATTACTAAACAACTAAAAACAGAACATCTGGAAGTACTCTGAAGGTCGGGCCACATCTGTGTGAAGAAAAATGCGTTAATATTTCAGTTCAAAAAGCATCTGTTTCAACTGATCACAAGACAGAAGAAGTTTGTTAAACTGCTAGGAAGATAGGGTAAAACCAGGGTGACCATGGGGGAGATGTAAACAAAGTTATCCAGTCAAAGCACCAATATGTTCTGATATGGCCCGTGTGTGTGTGTGTGTGGGGGGGGGGGGGGGGGGAGAGAGAGAGAGACTAAGATTGAGAATGAAGCGGATCAACAGCTCACTGACCTTAATGAGAACTGTTGCAGCATTTAAAGTAAAGAAAAACAATAAACGCTGGGCCAACAGGGCCGCTAACTAAAACTCTCAGTTTGAAAGTTAACGCCAACACCGCAGCTGGAAACAATAATGGATACTAAATAAATACAGTTTCTTGACAGCATCAGCCAAAACAGTGGTCTCTTTCCTGGACAAGGATGAGGGTAAGCAGGGAGCGTAAACATTGATGTGCTTTTGGTCAAGTCTTGACAAGACTACAACAAAAAGAAGAGAGTTAAATACCACCATATTGAAACAGCTGAAAGGTGCATACTCATGAGCACAATTGCCGAACTTGTTGCGTAGACCGCCTGCAGGGGCACGTAGACCCCACAGCAGAGTCTGTGGCTGTGACACAATGAGTGAACGGGAACATTCACAGTGAGGATAGACAAGAGATGGTAGGAGTTGTGAAACGCAGAGAAAGGACCCATGCCCGGCTGGTCAAGCTGTCCACACTTCCACTTCCAAACCAGCTGAGCCAATAGAGACAAACAACACAAATAGAGAATCAATATTAAATTCTGCAGTTTTAGCTATCTTGAGACCAGAAAGCTGCACCGTGTCCAGGCGGATGAGATGCTGTCCCTCAAGCAAATGACTTGCACACATTCACTTACACTTTTTGCAGTCTGGAGTTCAGATTGGTCGTCTTCTCCACTCTGGAGAAACAAAACATCTTCTCATGATGGCAACAAGAAGGAAGCTCATCTTAATGATGGATCTCATCTTTTAAGTGACCACCTCTTGAATATGTCCTCAATGGTGGTAAACGTTGTACCGTGATAGAGCTGGCTGTCCACAGCTTTGTGTGATCCTCTGAACTGGAGCCTCTATACCAGGCAGTGATACAAGCAGTCAGAATGCCTTCCACTGATAGAAACATAGCAAACCTACAGCAAAATACAGGCCCTTCGGCCCACAAAGCTATGCCAAACTTACTTTAGAAATTATCTAGGGTTACCCATAGCCCTCTATTTTTCTAAGCTCTGTTATGTACCCCTAAGGGTCATATTTTTTAGGGACTATACCTTTAAAAAGAGAGAGAGAGAGAGAGAGAGAGTTGTTCAACACCAGACACCTTGTTATTTAGAGAGAGAGAGAGAGAGAGAGAGAGAGGCGAAGACTGCTTTGAGATGGTGTTATGGTTTCTCTGCAGTTCGTTTACACTTCTGCAAGGACACTGGCAACTTCCAAGTTCTTACAGAGAGAGAAGGAAGGAGCTGTTTGATGGACAGGTGGTGTTCAGCACGGTGAGATAAATAGGTCAACTGTTAGACCTACAGACACATGGTTTTGGACACTGAATGAGCTTTGTTGTGCCCACAGAAAAGGTGGGTTTTGGAGGATCGATCAGTGGATCTCGCAGTGTGAAAAGGGTGTGACTGGTGGGGAGATATGCGTGTGTCCGACCCTCGCCTGGGTTGATAATTCCACCACAGAAGAAGCGTCCCCTTTGTTGTGGTCACAGTCGGCGACTTCTAAAGGATTTCGGAGGACAACGGGAAGATCGACGCTGTCAGCTCACCTGAAGACTCAAATCTCTACCTCTCTCTCTCTCCATTACTGCTCAACTCAATACCACGAACTGAACTGAACTTCACTCATCACCGTAAGACTATCTATTTACCCCTAGACTTGAAGAAGCTTGGTTTTCATATATTTCAACACCCATACATATTTAATCATTGATAACCTGTTTTATATATCTGATTTTATATTACTGTATTGCGCAGTTACTAATAAATACCATTAGTTAAAAGCAATACTGGACTCTTAAAGTGTTTTCCATTTCTGCTGGATCTTTAACCCATCACGGGGTACATGACAGCTCCATGTACCTATCCAGGAGTCCCTTAAAAGACCCTATCATATCCACCTCCACCACCGTCACTGGCAGCCCATTCCACGCACTCACCACTCTCTGCCTAAAAAACTCACTCCTGACATCTCCTCTGTACCTGCTTCCAGGCACCTTAAAACTGTGCCCTCTCATGTTAGCTACTTCAGCCCTGGATAAAAGCCTCCGACTATCCACACAATCACTGCCTCCCATCACCTTATACACCTCTATTAGGTCACCTCTCATCCTCCGCCGCTCCAAGAAAGGAAGGCCGGGTTCACTCAGCCTATTCTCAGAAGGGATGCTGCCCAATCCAGGCAACATGATGTAGAAATTTGCTAGAGTCTTTAGTAACATACCAAATCTCCTCAAACTTCTCATGAAGTAGAGCCACTGGCACGTTTTCATGATTGCATTGTTGGGCTTGAGACAGATCCCCCGAAACGTTGATACCCAGGAGTTTGAAGCTGCTCACTCTTTCTACCAATGACCACGTCAATAAGGCTGGTGCACATTGCTGATGTTGAATGCTGATCTGGCAAGCCTATCTTCCTCTCTGTATCTTGCCTTTTGTGATTCTTTTTCCGACATTTTGACTCTCCAACTGTTCCCATTCACCCACTAACCAGAAAAGCTTCTTTAATAGTTTATCCCCATGATCACTCCGGTTTTATCTTATCAGAGGAATCCTCTCACCTCACTCTCCCTGCAGTTTAATGAACTTCCTTTTCCTCCTTTCCAGTTCTAATGAGGAATCTTTGACCTGAGACTTTAACCATTTTTCTTCTCACAAATGCAGCTTGATCTCGTGAGTATTTCCACCATCTTCAATTTTCATTAGGGCAATTGTGATTCACTCTATCAGGAACTACCTGTCAAATCTCTAATCATTAACAAACAGCTAAATCTCATCGCCTGAATAAACACAAGCTGCAACAAAACTGACAAGAAATAGTTAATGGTAAAACCTGGAGACCTGACCATTGTTTGACTATGATTGAACTATATATCAGGAATTGGTTTACATCACAATGTTTAAACAGATAGTTCCTTTAATATTTACATTACTGTGCAAAAAGTTTATAATATTTATAAACTTGTACACACCTAAGACTTTTGCATGGTTCTGAGGTGCAAATTGAAACATATAAGAAATTGCTGAAGAGTGGAAATAAGGAAGATGTGATGAAGAGCAGATGACGACAGCAACAGGCGTAATTTACAAAGACCAAGCTAGTGAACTGACTACACATGGCTATACCAAAAGCAGACTGAGGACAGAGCTTTGTGGTGTCATTATCAGAGGTGAACATCAGCACCAGCCCATTTACACCCTATCTGGAAGGTTAACTAGTTAGATTTCTAAGAGACGGATGACACTTCCACGAATATCATTCAACTTGACCATAGCGGAGTGTTTAACCACAAAGGCTTCTCCACGCATGCAGTTCCGCTGCAGTAAAACACAGAGGCTACACAGTGAATGATTGACAGGGTGCACAGTGTAGAGACCCTGGTTCCATCCTCATCTCGAGTGTTACCTGTATGGCATTCACACATCCTCCGTTTGGTTATGTGTGTCTCCTCTCGGTATTCCAGTTTTCTCCCACATCCCAACCAAAGTTCAAAGAAAATTTATTATCAAAGCACATATATGTCACCGTATACAATCCGCGGATTCATTTTCTTGCGGGTATTCACAGTAGGTACAAAGAAATTTGATAGAATCAATGAAAACAATACAAGAAAGGACGAATATATACTCACTAAACTCAACAGTATTGTGTCTGCTGTGGAGACCTTCAGGTTTCTGGGTGTCACAATCTCCCAGGACCTGAAGTGGACACCCAATGCGGACACTCTTATCAAAAAGGCTCAGTGGAGGTTGTATTTCCTACATCAACTCATGAAGTACAACCTGCCTCAGGAGCTGCTGATTCAATTCTATTCAGGAATAATCCAGTCTGTTCTCTGTTTGTCCATCACTGTCTGGTTTGGATCAGCTACCAAACAAGACAAGAATAGACTCCAAAGAACCGTCAGG
This sequence comes from Mobula birostris, assembly GCF_030028105.1. Classification (NCBI taxonomy): domain Eukaryota; kingdom Metazoa; phylum Chordata; class Chondrichthyes; order Myliobatiformes; family Myliobatidae; genus Mobula; species Mobula birostris. The sequence goes on along the minus strand of NC_092374.1, from coordinate 126,623,708 downwards.
GCTGCGGAAAGGGTTTTTGGTGTGAAGCTGCCCTCGATCCAGGATTTATACCCATCTCGAGTCAGGAAGCGAGCAAGCAGCATCATTGTAGCCCCATCACACCCTGGACATCACTTGTTCCAACTCCTTCCTTCTGGTAGGCGCTTTAGATCACTGTATGCCAGGACAAATAGGTACAAGAACAGTTTCTTTCCGTATGCCATCAGTCTTATGAACACTTGAATTTTAGTCTATTATAAACCAAGTCCACCTGTACATACACAGGTACACCTCATTGTATATAGTTCACAATTATTTGCACTATAGTTTTGTTTGCTTTTTGATTCTGTACAGCAAGAGCTCAGGGAAACTGGCATCAAATTCCCTGTATGTGTCCACATACTTGGCCATAATAAAGGATTCTGATTCTGATAACCAGTGTGCAAAACAAAATAATAATAATAATTAATATTGAGAACACGAGTTGTAGAGTCGTTGAAAGTGTGTCCATAGGTGGAATCAGTTCAGTGTTGAGATGAGTCAAGTCATCCCCTACTATTTAAAAGACTTTTCCATTCAAGGTCTTTGGTGTTTCCATGGTGCGACCAGTCAGGATACATTTATAGAAGTTTGCCAACATGCTGAATCTGCGCAAGGAAAGTAGAGGCACTGTCATAGAACTCAGCAGGCCAGGCAGCATCTATGGACTGACAAAGGGTCTCGGCCCAAAACGTTGACCGTTTACTCTTTTCCATAGATGCTGCCTGACTGCTGAGTTCCTCCAGCATTTTGTGTGTGTTGTTTTGGATTTCCAGCGTCTGCAGGTTTTCTCATGCCTTCAGAGGCGTTATCGTGCCTTCTTTGTAATAATGAACATAAATGCTGGTCTCAGGACCGATACTATGAAATAATACTAAGGAATCTATAGCTACCGACCCTATCTACCTCCTATCTTCTGATGAGGATGGCTCGCAACTCCAGTTTCCTCCTCCTGTAGTCAATAATCAGCTCTTTGGTTTTGCAAACTTTGAGTGAGAGGTGCGCTTTAGCAATAGGAAGTGTCTGGATGTAACACAGCTTGGTACAGCAACTGCTCTGCACGTGACTGCAATAAACTTCGGAGGGTTGTGGACGCTGCTCAGCACAACACAAGAACCAGAGTTCCCTCCATAGACACTGCCTCCGTACAGCAGCCGGCATCCTCAAAGTCCCCACCCACCCCAGAACTTCTTTCTTCACCCATCAGGCAGAAGATACAAAAGAACGAAAGCACTCACCTCCAAGCTCAAGGACAGCTTCTGACGCACCGTTATCAGGTTCTTGAACCAACAACATGTACAATAAGGTGGACTCCTGGCCTCTTAATCCACCTTGTTTTGAATTTTCACTCCAATCGCTTAGCTGCACTGCACTCTATCAATAGTTTTTACACCTTACTCTCCATTGTTATTGTTTTACCTTATTCTAGCCCAATGCACAGTGTAATGATCTGAACTGCATGGCCAGTATGCAAGACAAGATTTTCACTGTATCTCGGATTACTTTTTGCCTGTTCTTTCTCGTTTGTTTTTGCAGGGGTGAGGGTTTGGGGGTCAATGTCCTGGTTGCATTTTTTTTGTGGATGTGGGGGGGTGGGGTTGATGATTATATTGCTGTTCTTTTTTGTGCTGGGGAGGGTTTGCTGTTTCTTTTTGAACTGACTTCGACAGTTTTCTTTTTGTCATGGCTATCTGGAGAAGATGAGTCTCAGAGTTATATACGGCATACATACTTTGATAATAAATGGACCTTTGAACATGTACACAGCTAAACTAAACATCATTCCTCTGGGGCCAAGCTGAAAGACACAGTACATACAGTCACACGCAGTGCATATAGTTACAATCCAGCACATACAGTCCCATCCCCACATATCACCAAATCTCTCAAACTCTTAAAAAACAGAAGTACACTGGTGTTGGAAGTGACCTGGAGGTTACATTTGGGCTGTTATTGCTATATTGCATTCACATGGATTTTGGCAACCTTGCCCCTACAAGTGAATGACCCAGAGAAAAGGGTGATTTGTCATCATTATTAAAAATTAGAAGCCTGGCTGAGGGGCACGGTGCCAGCATTCCTGAACTGTTTTCTTAGCTACTTACAAGAAAATCACTTATTCCTGATGGAGCTCACAGCTGTCGCAAAGAAAACATAACAAAAACTATTAGTAATCCAAAAGCTAAAACTGCAGATGTAGTGAATTTGAAATATAATTTTACCTGTTAGAGATACAGTGTGGAATAGGTTCTTAGGGTCCTTCGAGCCGAAACACCCAATAACCCTTGCACTCCTGATCTAACCCTGCCTTAATTGCAGGACAGCCTTTACAATGACTAATTAATCCCGATACTCCTTTGGACTGTGGGAGGAAATCTGAGGACCTTGTCACGGTCCGGTCTGCTGACTCCTTGTTTCTGTTGATTTCCTTTTCCACGTGTTTTGCCTGGCTCCTTGATTAAGGCACCCGATCCTCATTCGAACCGGCAGCATAAAGACTCCGGCTTACTTCTACTCACTGCTGGTTCGCCACCATAGCCAGTGCGACTATGCTCGTCCCAGAGCCACCCAGAATCATGCACTCTATAAGTTGCTTCGGTGCCTGTGGCTGCTTAGTGAATTCAGTCGTTTTCATGTCCAGCTGAGTTGCCGGCTGTTTTGCCGCTACTCAGAGCTAAGATGCAAATTCTGTTATTTTCATGTTTGGCTGAGATTTGCTGGCCAATTGTTGCCACTCCCAGCCACCAAGAATTAGGGACCGTCTTCCGAGCCGCCAAGAATAAGGGACCATCTTCGTGAGCTTTTCTGTGTCTAGATACAAATGGACTGTCATGGTTTGGATTTCTTCATCTCGTATCCAGCTCAGTAGACAGGCTGTTTGCCGCTACTCGAATGGACTGTCATTGTATTGTCGTCTCGTATCCAGCTCAGTAGGCAGGCTAGTTGCCGCTACTCGAATGGACTGTCGTTGTTCTGTCATTCCGAGTCCTAGTCCAAGTAAGTCCTGACTCTGTGTCCGAGCCCAAGGCCAAGTCCAGGTTCCAAGTCCAAGTCCGTCCAGGCATTGTGTCCGAGTCCCGAATCCGAGTCCAAGTCATGTCCAAATCTGGCTCCATGCCTGTGCCCTGCATTTGGATTCGCTTCCAGTCACCTCCAGCTGCCCTTTGTAACAGACCTGGAGAAAACCCACACAGTCCACAGGAAGGACCTACAGAAACTTCTTACAGAGAACGCCAGGACTGAAATCTGAGCTCCAACAGCCCAGGTTGTAATAGTATCACTCTGCACTACTGTGACATCCTATGCTGCAAATGTTCAGTAAGTCAGTCAGCATCTCTATAGACAGAAATAAAGCTAATGTTGCATTTTTCAACAGGCAGATTTGTTGTTTCACGGACAGAATTTGTATTTCCAGCATATGCCCATTAAGTAATTCAGGATATTACAGTACATACTGTGCAAAAGCCTTAGGCACATATATATAGGTAGGGTGCCTAAGAATTTTGCACAGTACTGTATTTGCTAATGTGAAGCGGAGAGCATGTTTGTAAATCTGGCAGGAACAAGGAGGTTGGGAATGGCAAGGGCGGAGTGCTGCGGGAGGGGTGTTGGACAGGTGGCAGAGGAGTGCTAGGGGTGGGGGCTGGCATGGGTGCATACACACGCAGCCCTGGTACAGACGCCAGGCAAGGTCATTTGATTCCAAGCAATTGGTTCATTGATCATTGCAGAATGTCTCTCTTGGTGCTTCCTGCTCCCTCCCCTCCCCCTTCCCCTTTTCCCAACCACGATTCCCCTCTCCCTGCCTCCTTCCCACTCTCAGTCCACAATAGAGACCCATATCAGAATCAGGTTTATCATCACTCACGTATGTCATGATTTTATTTTTTGCAGCAGCAGTACAGTGCAATACATAAAAATTTACAGTACTGTGCAAAAGTCTTAAGCTTACTAACTATATATATGTGCCTAAGACTTTTGCCCAGTACAGGCATGTTCTAGTATCTGTAACAACTGGACACTGTTAATTTTAATAACTTTAATACCTTTCTCATGTTTAGAATCTCACTGTTCGGATTCATTAAGTGATATAGATGTTGCAGTTTTGTGGATGTATATGAACTGGGGGAAAAAATACAACAACATGTTAAATAAAGCTAATATTTCTCATCAAATTTTAACTATTTGCCAGCAAATGTGGCCGTGATGGGAAGCCTTCCACTTTAGGAACAAACTTCGTTATCTATTGTTCCAGAAGGCAGCCCGAACAACTGCACAAAAAGGGTCAGTTCCATACCAACCTTTTAGCTAAACCATATCAGCAATGATACTTGTGGCTGTGGCTCTGTTCATTTGTGCCTAGTTTTGGATGCAAGGATGCACTTAGTCAGAACCAGGTTACATTGCTCAGGCTTATCCTACAGCAAACAGTGGAAGAAGCAGCCCCACTCATCTCCGCTGGATTCAATATTAGACCATTTAACTGTCACTTATTCCCTCCCACATCCACTTCCTACACAAAATATGTTTTAACCTTCCCCCTTTTTAAAATCTGATATATTCCCAATACAGCTGTACACTGGGATCTCAATTCACTGAGTAACCAAATCTGTGGTCGGAGTTTCCGTCAGATGCTCCAGTATATGTCTTAAGTATTTGGCCAAAATTAATGATTTGCTGTGGAAATGCTCTGATTTTTCAAAAATGGTTCAAAATTACTTACACTATCTTTTTATCACCTTAAATCAAAACTCTTGGCATCCAGCCATCTCCCATTCTTTGACGACCCCCATTAGCTGCTGTCCTGTTATCATTCAGTTAACCAAACTCGTTAATTCTTATTCTATCTATCCATAGCGTCCTCGATCTCTTCACCAATCTATCGTTCATTCCAAACTGCAAGTTATCCACTACCCATGATACCCGCGAAATCCATGATACCTTCAGCCCTTCCGACAGTAATGGAAACGTTTCGCAACTTAATATCTCAAACAAAAGTACAATACATTTCACAGAAGAAAAGACATTCTCAGAGGAACGATTGTCAAATTGAAGAACAAACCATCAAACGGTAGCATCTGAAGAATACACCACCAATAAAAAGGCAACAAGGCGGGGTTTGGGGCACGAACTACTTTGGGGGCATATAAGGCCCGTTCCTGCGTGTGATCTTCATTCAGGTGCGAGTTTCAGTAAGAACCAGTAGTGGTACAACGAGTTTAGGTAAACTCAGAACTCAAACAGTTCCCAAAGAATAACGAAAGGAGATTTGTTTAACCCGAAAGCCAAAAAAAAGCGAGTCTGCAATGCGAAGCGGGAGCTTACGGGCTGTGATAATCTGCCGAGCATCACCTGCATTTCTCACTTTCTTTATACACAATTAAAACCCCAAAATAGGCCTTTAAAAAAATTGGCACATGGGTTCGAGTGCAACAGGTGTGACAACAAGCAGTAAGCCCTCCCTTACTTCAATCGCCGTCGATTAAGACCGGAGCAGATATACATTGCTATGTATGTGTTCTTTATGCAGACGGCGCTCTGTCTCATTTAAAATGTAAAGGCATAACCAATAGTCTGTCTCGTCTTCACTGCTTATTGTTCACTGCACTATGTATGGTATGAAATATTTTTTTATATATGCGCTTTATTGGATTTTGATTGGCTGAGTCTGGAAATATGAAATCCTTTTCATCGCAATCACATTCAGTGTGGCGAATCAAAACGAAACTCACCTTATGCTTCATTGATCGCGTCGTAAAAGCAACAGAATCCAAACAGATGTGTCCCCAAAAGGAATCCCGGACGCCCCTCGACGTTACCGTAGCAGAAGAGCAGAGAAAAGGCGACGTGCTTCGCTGCGGTCCTGCATGAAACGAAGACTCAGAAACACCACGAACAGGTGAGGTTGCATCCGCCCAGCCCCTTTGTTGTATTTGCATATCCCCAAGCCGGGAAAGTTCGCAAGGATTCACTGTTCGCGCGCTATTCTGCCTGTCATTTTTATTGATTGATTGATAGGCCTTTCTGCCCTAGGACCACCGCCCAGCAACCCCCGACAACCTCGATTTAACCTTAACCTGATCACGGGGCAATTTACAAGTCTTTGGATTCTGGGAGGAAACGGAAGCACCCGGGGAAACACACACACACAACAGGGAGAACGTACAGAGACTACTTACAGAGGATGCCAGGATTGACTCCATTCCTTGGCACCGCACTAACCATTACACTACCTTGCTGCCCCCAGTTTTCAGGTTGGTTTCTGCAGGTAGATGCAGTTGAGCATCCCATAAGATCAGAACACAGTCTTATTCTGTGTGTTGACTTGTCCATTCTTCTTTAAACAAGACTGTAAACTTGTTGCCATTTGCGAAATGAGAGCACGATTATAACATAACTCTGATTAGTCACTAGAGCCCTAAACTGGGGGCATTCGGATATGGATCATTCCCTCCGACTGTTTTGCACACTTTTTACTCTCCTGTCGAGCTCAGGTGAAATAAAAATGGTAATGATATTCAATGGGTGCTATTAGGGTTGCAAACGCTGACATGTTAATTAACTTTGGTATCTAGCTGACACTTAGCCTTGTTATTTCCTACAACAACAACTTACATCTACATAGATCCTACCTTAAATGCCTGAAAATTTGAGAGAGGACTCGGGTACATTAGTGGTGTCATCATGTGAACTGCCCCAGTTACCTGATTACCAGAGCCTTTTCTCAACCACATGATCTTGCATTTTGATAATGTCCTTCAAAATGACACTGAGGTGTCAGGGCAAATGACTGAAAGCATGGTCAGAGGGATGTTTTAAAAAGTTTCATAAAGGAAAAGTGGGTGGTAGATAAGCTAAGAGATTTAGAGAGAGTTTTCTAGAGGCATCAATGGTGGATGCAATTGCAAAGTGATCAAGAACCCTGTATGAGAAGTCTGTGGCATCCTGGAGGATTGGGGACTGGAAGAGATTGTACAGGATAATTAAGACTAGCCTGTGGAGGGATTTGAAATAAGGACGTGAATTTTTAAATCCATGCTTTGGTTAACCCATAACTTAAAGAGCAAATGCAATGAAACTTGGTCAGCAATGTTCTTAACTAATAAGCAAAAGTGTTGAAAGAATATTTCAAAAATGCAACTTTTGACGTCCTATTGATTTGACTTGGGAAACATGCAGAACTGTCCTGAAGTTCTATCTTAAGCTCAAAAGCAAAATACCACTGTAATGTATGGATCTATTTCTTTTAGAGCAATGACCCCTCCACACCCCCCCCCCACTTAGCACTACGTATTGATCTGTTGTCTGTGTGTGCACTGTTGCCTACACATGCACATTGCCCTCTCCCTCTCCTTGCTGCAATGTGAATACACAAGTTAAAGTCATCTCCCATGTGCATGCTTTTATTCAATTTATATGTAGTTGTGCACAGACACAACAAATTGGCGATGAGTATGAAAATGAATGTCAGAAAATATCACAAACTGTGCCGATAGTTACGGGATGAAACAGTGAGAGTTAAACAGCACGAGAAAGCCAAAGGACCCATAAGTAACAGTGAAAGATGCACGGAATTTAAAGTGAAAATAACATGGCATTGGCTTCAGTTGGGAAAGTTGATGAATTTGATAGCACTAATGAAGACTGGGAGTCGTACATTGAGGGGGTGGAACTGTATAGTATCACAAACAAAGTGGAGGAGCTAACGAAAGCCCACACACTTCTAAGCTTAACGGACCCAAGAACATACAGTTTCTTATGCAACTTAGTGACCCCTGAAAAGCCAGCAAACAAGACATTTGATAGAATTGTTACAATTTCACAAAATCACTTGAGCCCTAAACCGTTGGCAATAGCTGAGAAATTTAGATTATACAAAAGGAACCTGTCAAAGGAAGAAACCCTTTCTGAATACACTGCAGAACTGCGCAAACATTCCCAGTACTGTGACTTTAGAGATGGACTTTCTGATGCATTAAGAGACGGGCTTGTATATGGCAGGCATAGTCAGAGCACTCAAAAGACGGTATCATCCAAAAGAGACCTAACGTTAACACGGGATTTGAATATTGCAATATCATTAGAGACTGCAGCAGAACTACAGGAAAGGAGGTTAGATTGTGAAATGCACAAAATATCCTTGAATGGTGCAAAAAGCCAAAAATGTTATCAATGTGGCTAATAATCCCTTGATCCAAATGACTGTTGGTTCAACAAAAAATTCTGCAGAAAGTATCACAGACAAGGTCACATGGAGGGAATATGCCAGGCAGACAAAAAGCACAACCAAGTGAAAAGCCTCAAACACAAAACTAAGCAAATGCTTAAAGTTACTGAATGTAAAACAGAATCAGACAACATAGAGTCTGAGAAAGGTGAACTGCCATGCCTAGAACTGCATAGTATTACTAAAGCAGATCACAATGTAATAGGGATCACAATAATGTGTCTGGTGTAAAACTGAAAATGGAGCTGGATACAGAGTCAGATTTGTCTATAATTCCAGAGGCTAACTACAACAGACTGTTTTGTAAGATACCATTAGAGAGAATCTCACTGATGCTGAAGACTTACACAGGTGAAAAAGTGTCCCGCAAAAGCAAACTGAAAGTGAAGGTGACGTATGGAGACCAAACACAATAGTCACAGCTTTATGTATTGAAAAGTGGAGGGCCAGCACTTTTCAGACGTGAATGGTTGAGAAAAATCCAACTTTACTGGCACTCAGTGTGTCATCTACAGGCAACAGCTGCCCAAATGGCAGCACTAACCAGAGACTGGCACAGCTGCTTAATGCTAATGAGAAGGTGCTTGGGAAGGGGATTGGTAAACTCAAAGGTGTGAAGGCCAGAATTGAACTGAATTAAACTGCAACACCAAGATTCCATAAAGTGCAACTAGTGCCTTACACACTATGCCCTAAAGTGGATGCTGAACTACAGAGCTTGGAGGTATCTGGCATTCTGTCTAAGGTTGAATGGAGCATCTGAGCCATTCTTATTGTCCTGGTGATCTAGAAAGTGAAGGCCAGAGCCATTCACGTATGTGGAGGTTTCAAGGTGATCATTAACCTGGTTCTGCATACTTTGAACTATCCCCTGCAATGAATAGAAGATATTAGTGCATCTTTGGCAGATAGGGAGAGGTTTTCAAAGATTGACTTGTCACAAGCCTATCTGCAAATGGAGATTGAGGAGTCAACCAGGAAGTTCCTTACAATCAACACTCACAAGGGGCTATTCCAGTGTAATTGTCTCATCTTTGATGTCACATCAGCTCCAGCAACTTGGCAAAGAGCAATGGACCAAATGCTCCAAGAGATCCCAGGAACACAATGTTACCTTGACGACATCATTGAGACTGGCAAAAATGATGAAGCACACCTCCAGAACTTTGGTAAAGTGCTTACCAGGCTGAGTGAGTATGATCTGCGTCCAAAAAGGGAGAAAGGTGAGTTTTTCAAGAATAAAATCTCATATTGTGGACATGTCATTGACAAGCTTGGTCACAAGAAAAGATTGAAGCAGTGCTACAGGCACCCAACATGGAAAATGTGTCACAACGCAGGCCATACGTGGGCCTTGTAAACTACTACCACCGGTTTCTCCAAACATTGCTACAGTGCTGCACCCATTGAACACACTGTTACAGACAGGAGCAAAGTGGGAATGTCAGAAAGATGTGAAAGAGCATTCAAGGAAACAGAGACTAATAACATCCGATAAACTACTTACCCATTATGACTCATCCCTGCCCGTCAGACTGGGGTGCGATATGTCTCCTTATGGCATTAGAGCTGTTTCATCACACATTATGAAAGATGGATCTGAATGCCCGATTGTGTTTGCTTCAAGGTCACTGATGAGCATAAAACACAACTACGCACAGATCGACCGAAAGGCCCTTAGTCTAGTATGGGGAATGAAGAAGATCCACCACTAGCTCTACAGACAAAAGTTTACACTAGTGACTGATCACCAGCCCCTTTTTTCCCTTTCAATCCCAGGAAGGAAATTCCGGTGATGACTGCTACCCGGTTACAACGTTGGGCACTATTCCTAGGAGCCCACTCTTACGGCATAGAGTTCAAGGGTACTAAACGACATTATCACGTCTTCCACTAATAGCAACTGAAGAAGGGAAGTTTTCACACGGAGACCCAGCAGAGGTGTTCCACACAGCATTGATGAACCAGTTGCTGGTAACAAATTCTGAAATACAAAGGGAAGCAAGGAATGACCCTCTATTGTCAAAAGTCTGTGAAATCACCATGCAAGGATGGCCGGGTCAAGGTAACCCTATGTCTCCAGAGTTCTCAGTGAGATGAGACCAACTGTTGGTACGTCAAAGCACCCTGATGTGTGGATCTCATGTGGTTCCCTCTGAACTGCTCACCAAAGTGTTAGAACATCTGCATGAAGGACACCTGGTACAGTCAAGATGAAGTCTCACCCTGAGCTACGTGTGGTGGCCGGGAATAGATAGACAGATTGAAGACTTGGCTAAAAGCCGTTTTGGTTGTCAAAAAGTTCAAAATGCACCCCCATAGGCTCTGTTGCACCCTTAGGAGTGGCTGTCATCACCATGGCAAAGAGTAGATAGTGATTTGCTGGGCCATTCATGGACTCCATCTTTCTGATTGCTGTGGATGCTCATTCGAAGTGGCGGGAGGCTATACCAATGAAGTCAACCACATCAGTAAAGACTGTCTTCACTCTGAGAACTACCTTCCCCCGAAAGGGCTTACCAGAACAAATTGTGAGTGACAACGGACCACAATACACATCAGAAAAATTACGACTGTTCATGAAGAAATCTGACATCAGACATTTCAAGTCAGCTCCTCGCCACGCAGCAGCAAATGGGTTCGCTGAAAGGTTTATTCAAACCTTCAAGAAGTGCATTAAAGCGAATGACAAGGTAGACAACTTCCTTTTTGTGTATCGGAACTTTGTTCATACGATGACAAATCAGACACCTGCAATGCTGTTCATGAACAGGAATCTGAGATCTCGCATAGACCTCCAGAAACCAGACATACAGAGGGAAGTGCAGAATAAACCGTTCAGTCAGTTGTCAAGTGAAGCAGCAAGGAGCTTCGAGATTGGACAGGAAGACCTAGCACGTGATTACTGAGAAGACAAGTGGACACCTGGTAGGATAGCAACAAGAACTGGACCACTGATGTATGCAGTGGATATTGGAGATCAGACATGGAGACATCATTTGGACCAGATACTGGATGCTCAACTGAAGAACACACCTGAGTCAACTGTATTCAACAAGACAGACACAGGACTGGAAGATTGCAAATGTCACTCCGCTATTTAAGAAGGGGGAAAGGAAGCAAAAAGGAAATTATAGACTTGTTAGCTTGACATCAGTGGTTGGGAAGTTGTTGGAGTCGATTGTCAAGGATGAGGTTACAGAGTACCTGGAGGCATATGACAAGATAGGCAGAACTCAGCATGGATTCCTTAAAGGAAGATCCTGCCAGACAAACCTATTACAATTTTTTGAGGAAATTACAAGTAGGCTAGACAAGGGAGATGCAGTGGATGCTGTACATTTGGATTTTCAGAAGGCCTTTGACAAGGTACCACACATGAGGCTACTTAACAAGATAAGAGCCCATGGAATTGTGGGAAAGTTATATACGTGGATAGAGCGTTGGCTGATTGGCAGGAAACAGAGAGTGGGAATAAAGGGATCCTATTCTGGTTGGCTGCCGGTTACCAGTGGTGTTCCACAGGGGTCCGTGTTGGGGCCACTTCTTTTTACATTTTACATCAACGATTTGGATTATGGAATAGATGGCTTTGTGGCTAAGTTTGCTGATGATACGAAGATAGGTAGAGGGTCTGGTAGTGCTGAGGAAACAGAGAGTCTGCAGAGAGACTTGGATAGATTGGAAGAATGGGCAGAGAAGTGGCAAATGCAGTGTTGGAAAGTGTATGGTTATGCACTTTGGCAGAAGAATTAAATGGGCAAACTATTATTTAAATGGGGAGAGAATTCAGAGTTCTGAAATGCAACGGGACTTGAGAGTCCTTGTGCAGAATACCCTTAAGGTTAACCTCGAGGTTGAGTCAGTGGTGAAGAAGGCGAATGCAATGTTGGCATTCATTTCTAGAGGAATAGAGTATAGGAGCAGGTATGTGATGTTGAGGCTCTATAAGGTGCTGGTGAGAACTCACTTGGAGTACTGTGGGCAGTTTTGGTCTCCTTATTTAAGAAAGGATGTGCTGACATTGGAGAGGGTACAGAGAAGATTCACTAGAATGATTCCGGGAATGAGAGAGTTAACATATGAGGAACGTTTGTCCGCTCTTGGACTGTATCCCTTGGAGTTTAGAAGAATGACGGAGGACCTCATAGAAACATTCCGAATGTTGAAAGGCATGGACAGAGTGGATGTGGCAAAGTTGTTTCCCATGATGGGGGAGTCTAGTACGAGAGGGCATGACTTAAGGATTGAAGGGCACCCATTCAGAACAGAGAAGTGAAGAAATTTTTAGCCAGAGTGTGGTAAATCTATGGAATTTATTGCCATGGGTGGCAGTGGAGGCCAAGTCATTGGGTGTATTTAAGGCAGAGATTGACAGGTATCTGAGTAGCCAGGGCATCAAAGGTTATGGTGAGAGGGCAGGGGAATGAGACTAAATGGGAGAATGGATCAGCTCATGATAAAATGGCGGAGCAGACTCGATGGGCCGAATGGCCGACTTCTGCTCCTTTATCTTATGGTCTAACTCTGACTTGATTTCACAATTAAGGCCACCAGACTTACCTCCCGGTGACAGCAACGTGACACCAGAAACAAAGAATGTTGTCTTAGACAAGACACCTACCAAGCCTGATGGCACTCCACAGGTCCAGAGGCGCTATCCTGAAAGACACAGAGCACCAGCCCAAAGACTGAACCTTTAGAACTGTGAAGTTAGTTACGGACTGTTATTGTGAAAGCACTTTTATTTGGAATATGGGTTTATGAAGGGGAAATTGAAGGTTTTGTACATATACAGTTTTATGATACATTAATCCAAAGGGGGAGGAAGTGTAATGTATGGATCTATTTATTTTACAGCAATGACCCCTCCCCACTCAGCACTATATATTGATCTGTGGCCTGCGCAAGTGTACTTTCTCTCCCTCTCTTTGCAATGTGAATACACCAGTTAAAGCCATCTTCCTTGTGTGCGTATTTATTTAATTGATATGTAGTTGTACACAGACACAACAACTACAACTACTGAAAATCTAAAATAATTTCACTTTCCAATGAAAAGTTACCAATGCAAAATATCGGCTCTGTTTCTTTCTCTGCTTAGGCTGCCTATTCTGCCAAGTATTTTCAGGTTTTTCCCAGGACAAACTTATGGTGTCATTCCAAATTTGTGATGTAAAATTACACACAAACACACACACACACACACACACACACACACACACACACACGCATGCACACACACAGACACACACACACACACACGCATGCACACACACACACACACACACACACACGCACGCGCATGCACACACACAGATACATACACACACACACGCGCATGCACACACACAGACAGATACACGCACAGACACACACACACACACACGCATGCACACAGACACACATACACAAACACACACATGCACGCACGCGCATGCACACACACACAGACAGATACACACACATACACACACATGCGCATGCACACACACAGACAGATACACGCACAGACACACACACACACACACACACACACGCAAGCATGCACACACACAGACAGATACATGCACACGCACGCACACACATGCGCATGCACGCACACAGACAAATACATGCACAGACACACACACACACAGACACACACACATGCATGCACACAGACACACACATACACACACACGCATGCACACACACACACACACACACATGCACACAGACAGACACACACACACACACATGCATGCACACACACACACAGTAAAACTTGATGTAACATAACTATATACAGTACTGTGGAAAATTCTCAGGCACAAAAGTATAGCTAGAGTATTTAGCATAGAATGAGTTTGTAAACCTGGTGGGAGCAAAGGATGTAGGGGATGGTGAAGTTGGAGCACCACAGGAGGATTGTGGGAAAGGTGCAGAGAAAGAGTGCCTAGGTTGGGAGGGATGGTGGCGCTGGTGCAGAGACACGCAGCCCTGAGATACCAGGCAAGGACATTTGATTTCCATCAATTGCTTTATTGATCGTTATAGAATGTCTCCCTGGTGCTTTCCGCTCTCTCCCCTCTCCCTTCCCCTTTCCCCAACCATGATTCCCCTCTCCCTGCCTCCTTTCAGTCCACAATAGAGACCCATATCAGAATCAGATTTATCGTCACTCACATTTGTCGTGAAATTCGTTTTTTTATGGAAGCAGTACAGGGCAGTACATAAAATTACTAAGTATATGCAAATGTCTTAGGCACCTTAGCTAGATACATGTGTGCCTAAAATTTTTGCACAGTACTGTAGATACATAGTTTTCGCTGACCTACATGTTACTGTACCTAATCATACATCCAACATGCATGTTATTGTCAAATTCCTTGTGTGCATTGATTTACATTAATCTGTTAGTTGTCCACGGTTGGGCAATTCTTACCAGAACTGTCTACCCCACTGGGATTATGGTGTCGTGGAGAGTGAAAATGGTTGGGAAGGTGTGCTAAGGAATACGAAAATGCAACTCAAAGAAGTGCAAAGTGATGCATTTTGGGAAGTTAGAGCAAGGCAGGACATGCAGGGAATGATAGGGCTCTGGGCAATGTTGCTGAGAGGAACCGTGGGCTACAAGTGCCTAGTTCTGTAAAAATGAGAACACAGACAGAGAGGATATTAAGGGAGGTATGTGGCATGCTTGCCTTCTTTGGCTGAAGCATGTGGTATAGGAGCTGGCCCATCACTTTACAGTTATACAGACATCGGTTAGGCTGCACTTGGAGTATTGTATGCAGTTCTGGTCACCATGAAGGATGTAAAGAAGCTAGAGAAGGTGCCGAAAAGATTCACCAGGATTTTACTTCCATTTAAGAGCTAGATAGGCTGTTTATCCTCTAGTGAAGGAGACACGACAGAGGGATATATGAGAGGCATAGCTCTGTTCCCCAAGGTAGAGGTGTCTTAGACAAGAGGCCATATGTTCAAGCTGAGAGGGAGAAGTTTAAAATGAGATCCGAGAAGTTACTCTTTCACAAACGGAACCGTTAGTATCGGAAACAAACTGCCAGAGGATGTGGTGGAGACAGGAGCTGTAACAACTTTTAAGTGGCATTTTGGTAGGCCTATGAATGAGCAGGGCATAGAGGGACTAGGGACTTAATGCAGTTAAGTGGTATCAGTATAGACTAGCATGGATTGGTGTTATATGGCCTTTTCAATGCTCTAGTCTTAGAATTTAAATCACCAGAATGACAGCACAGCCAATTAGTTAAAAACCGCTTCTAGAGTCAAGATTAATAAAATCATGAATAAATGTAGCAGAGAAATTGGCCCTTTTCGGCGCACTTTGTCCCTGTCAACTGCGACACACTAATCGCACTTGCTCACATAGGTCTGTATCCCTCTTCACCGTTCCTATCCAAGTGTGCCTTTTAAACATTGTACAAATGTCCCCCGCTTTTCGAATGTTCGCTTTACGAAACCTCACTGTTACGAAAGACCTACGTTAGTATTATATGATAGTAAAATGCGCAAGGCTCGGCAGTCAAGCAAGCCTTCCACATATGCCACAGCAGACGACGAACCTCGACCTTCGACATCGAGGCGGGCAGTCATAGGAGAAGATGAGCTGCCTGCTCTAATGAAAACAGACGACGATGAGATGACACCCCAGTGTCCCTCCACCCCAACCCCCGGGCCACGGACAGATACCGATTCACGGAGAATGCAGTGGTAGCCGGGAGGCACACAGCATATCTTTAAGAAGAAAGCCGAAATAAACATGATAATTAATTAGGTGCCGCCCTACATGTAAATGTCGGCCCAGATCAGAGGCGATGCAATCGGCAATCAGCACTGATCTGGGCCGACAATTATGTGTCAGGCAGCACCTAATTAATTAGCTTGTTTATTTCGGCTTTTTTCTTAAAGATGTGCTGTGTGCCTCCCGGCTACCGCTGAACCCCTGCATGCTTCGTGGCAATGTATCGGTCAGTGGTCTGGAGGGTGGGGGCCACTGCACCACCCCAGCCTGCAATGACTCAGCCTAACACACCATCATCAATGTGCTCGGCGCTGTCTTCCCAATTCCTGTAAGTGATACTACACTGCACATACATTATTTCTACTTTATATAGGCTGTGTATTTTTATGTGTTATTTGGTATGATTTGGCAGCTTCATAGCTTAAAGGTTACTGGAGAGAGTGTTTTTGCCAACAGCGCTTGCGTGAGATTTTCTGCCGAGAACGCTTGCGTGAGATTTTCGCTTCAGCAAACAGTGCCGGCAATGATTGTGGAAAAGTATTTCTACTTTGTGTAGGCTGTGTATTTATCATATTATTCAAGCTTTTACTATATGTTACTGGTATTTTAGGTTTTATGTGTTATTTGGCATGATTTGGTAGGTTATTTTTGGGTCTGCGAACGCTCACAAAATTTTCCCATATAAATAAATCGTAATTGCTTCTTCAATTTATGACATTCTGGCTTACGAACTGTTTCATAGGAACGCTCTACCTTCGGATGGCAGAGGAAACCTGTAATTGTATCTGCCTCTGCCAGCACCCCCAACAACTCATTCCGAATAACCAGCATACTCTGTGTTTTAAAAAAAAACTTACCCCTCAGATGTCCATTGCTTTCAGTAACTTCAGATCATAGTCACTACACTGATCATGGTTCTCACTGTCCCTCTAGAAGCAGAGGGGCTGATTGTGACCCTTACTGTACCTCTCCCTGTTTCTCACTTCCTTGTATTGTCATTTCTTTTCTCCTATAATCACTCCTGTCTTCAGTGGTGTCAACAACTTAGGTTTCTTACTAACCTAATGAAGGGTCTTGGCCCAAAACATTGACTATTGATTCTTTTCTGTAGATCCTGGCCTGCTGAGTTCCTCCAGTGTTTTGTGTGTGTTGCAGGGATTTCCAACATCTGCAGATTTTTTCTTGTTTGTGATTAGGCTACTACACTGTGAAGTCTCTCCCAGGGATGCCTACCCCGAAGAAGTTTAAATCTTCTCTTCGACGGGAGTTCTGTGAAATCCGCTCTCACTGCTCCCCCTCTGTGATCTCTGCTGCCCTCTGACCCTTCGACCAGGTACCCACCCAGTCCCACAACCGCAGCCACATATCTGCGTTCTGACGATGAGTCTCGGCCTGAATCATCAACTGTTACCTCTTGTCCATAGATACTGCCTGGCCTGCTGAGTTCCTCCAGCATGTTGTGTGTGTTGCTGAAATTTCCAGCATCTGCAGATTTTCTCTTGTTTCCGATTTTTTACTGAGAGTGTCTATTGATAATACTGTGGGTTCCAGTTCTTTGGGATGCAACAGGACCAGTACATTTTGGCCCAATTAGACAAAGTTTCATGGAACTAGTTAGAAAGGATCAAAAAGTCAAGCTACCAATTAACTTACAAATTATTTTTATTTTATTATTCATTGAGATATACTGTGCCTAACAGGCATTTTATATCTTCGAGCCACGCTGCGTAGCAATCCCAACTTAATCCTAGCCTAGTCATGGGAAAATTTACAATTACTAATTAACCTAACAAAACAGTACATCTTTGGACTGTGGGAGAAAACCCAGGCGGTCACGGGGTGAACGTACAAACTCCTTACAGGCAGTTGTGGGAATTGAACCAGGGTCACCTGCACTGTAAAGCATTATGCTGACCACTATACTACCAAGCTGCCTTTATATTTAAATGAAATACAGAAAATATTAGAACACTCAATGCTATTATAGTATTATAAAACTGTGTATTAGTTCCTGATATTTATTGGGAGAGGAATTCATCCAGTGTATGCAGCTGTGGTTTTTTTAATGGACTTTAAATGACAAAAATCAGCTTGTACAGATAACATTCAAAGTTCAAAGTAAAATTTATTAGCAGAGTACATACATGTTACCACATACAACCTTGAGATTCTTTTTCTGTGAGCATACTTAGCAAGTCTGTAGAACAGTAACTGTGAACAGGTTCTGTAAACTGTAAACATCAGGAACTGTAAACTGTACCAATGCAGGTAATAAATAAATATGCAATAACAAGATAAAAGAGTCCTCAATGAGTGTAGTTATTGCCTTTTGTTCAAGAGTCTGATGGTTGAGGGGTAATGACTGTCCTTGAACCTGGTGGCGCGAGTCCTGAGGCACCTGTACCTTCTACCCGATGGCAGAAGCGAGAAGAAAGCATGGCCTGGGTGGAGAGGATTTTTGAGGATGCATGCTGCTTTTCTACAACATTTCATGTAGATGTGCCCAGTGGTTGGGAGGGTTTTACAGGTGATGTACTGGGCTGAATCTACTACCTTTTGTAGGACTTTCCACTCAAAGGCATTAGTATTCCCATATGGGGCAGTAATGCAGCCTGTCCCAGTGGCCATCCATTTTAATTCCACTTCCCATTCCCATTCCAATATGTCCATCCATGGCCTCCTCCACTATCAGGATAAGGCCACACTTAGTTTGGAGGAACAATACCTAATATTCCGTTTGGGTAGTCTCCAACCTAATGGCATGAACTTCAATTTCTCAAACTGCCAGTAATGACTTCCCCCACCTTCCCCACTTCCCATCCCCTTGTGTCTCTCTCATATTATCTCCTTGCCTGCCCATCGCCTCCCTCTGGTTCTCCTCCACGTCACGCCCCTCCCTTTCTTCTTTCTTCCGTGGCCTTCTGTCTCTTTCACGAATCTACTTCCTAGCTCATTGCTTCATCCCTCCCCCTCCAAGTTTAACCTATCACCTGCTGTTTCTCTCTCCCCTCCCCCCACCTTTTGTGTGTGTAAACTAGTTTGGTATTCTTTTGAGTATAGGAGTTAAACGAAATAAAACCAAGGAATTTACAATATTTAACTTATTTCATAAAGTACATACTGAGAAACTACTTTTGCTGGCGGGCAGTGTCCATGGCAACTGTCCTTGTCCATGTGTTACAATACCATATAAACATTCAGCTTTATCACATGTACATGGACGCATACAATGAAAACCATAGTTTTCGTTAACAAGCACTACACCTAAGGATGTGCAGTGGGGTGGGGGGGGGGGGTTTAGTCTGCAAGTTAAGGGAGTAGTTATTAAAAACAGCCCCTTTCCTTTAGTTTGGTAGTTTTCTTTGTTATTGAAATTTCGATTTAAACCCACACAGGTTTCTTAGCTGGTATCAGGAGAATATTACTAGAGACGACAGTCATTTCTAAGTTAATAAGAGTTGTTATTAACTTGGCAGTTAGGATGTTCGAGATGTGGTCAGGATACATTTCAAAAGAATGTGGAAATCTAGAACTTTGCTTCCACAAAGTTGTTGTTGGGAATCCACCTAAAATTTCAAAAGCAAGATTTTGTTAGGTTTATGACAAGGGAGACTTGGGGGTTACAGATCAAGAGAGGTTTAAGAAGCTAAGGTACAAGTGAGCCATGATCCACTTTCCCTTTGGAATAAGTTTGAAGGGCTGAATAAAGTTTGAAGGGCTGAATAGTCCCATGTTCCTTTGTTCCTGAATTGCTACTTGGAATGGCCACTGAAGCTGCAGGGGGATGTCAAAAGATAGCAGAGTTATCTTATTTTATTTCAGTCAGAGACGCAGCACGAAACAGGTCCTTCTGGCCCTTTGAGCTGCACCACCCGGCACTCCCGGATTTAATCCTAGCTTTATCACAGGAAAATGTACAATGATCAATTAACCTTCATCCGAACTGGTGTGTCTTTGGAATGTGGGAGGAAACTGGAACACCCAGAAGAAACCCACACACTCACGTGAAGGACGTACAAATTTCTTACAGACAGCATTGGAGTTGAACTCCAAACTCCGACGCCCTGAGCTGTAATAGTGTCACACTAACTGCTGCAATACCGTGGCACCCCTTCAGTGGTAATTACTGAGATGGGCGTTTTGTAAGAAACTATGTAGCAGTAGAATTGTCCTTGAGCGGGAGTTCCCAACCTGGGGTACACAGACCCCTCGGTTAATGGTAGGTGTCCGTGACATAAGAAAGCTTGGGAACCCCTGCTCTAGAGGTTTGGACTTAGTTGTTGACACACAATTTTACAGTTTATGGAGTGGGCTTTGTGGAAAGAAAAACTGAAATCAATTCTATATTGCAGCGACACATCTTCCTTCATCGCTCCTTAATGCACAGTTCTTTCAAATGCACACAAGTACATCAAAGGAATAGTAATCTGTACAGATCAGAAATTACTGGTGACAAGCCTTATGAAGTCTTGTTAGCTTCACCTATTGATGAGAACTATACTCTTTTTAGCTAATTTAATTATGTGTGAAAGAATTCCCTGGATAAGGAGCCAACATTTTTGGAATTTCACTGCAGGTTTGAGTTTCCCTTTAGATAATAACATTTCTTAAAGTATGGTTAATAAATTCCAATTTTCATTCACAGAATTATTTCCAATTTTAAAAATATGGTACTCTTCTGTGTTTCTAAGTGTTAGGATGAATAGTAATGAGGGAAGTTTATGTCCTAAAGTGAGTACCACTTTACAACTGAAGTGTTACAATCCCACATCAAAGGGAGCATGATTGAAAGCAGTGGCTTTACTTTTGTTGGTGTTTTTGCTCTATTATTGAAATTTTAAAAATTAAACTCACATTGTTGCTTTCAGAAGAATTTTACTTGAGGCATTTTTCATGTTTTTTATTTGCTGCCCATCACAGGTAAAACCCTCCCCACCATTGAGCCCATCTACAAGGAGCACTGTTGCAGGAAAGCAGTATCCATCATCACAGACCCCCACCATCCAAGCCATGCTCTCTTCTCACTGCTGCCATCAGGAAGAACACACAGGGGCCACAGAGTCAGGTTCAGGAACTCTTGAACCAGTGGGGATAATTTCATTCAACTTCATTCACCTCAACACTGAACTGTTCCCACAACCTATGGACTTACTTTCAAGGGCTCTTCATCTCATGCTCTCAGTATTTATTGCTTATTTATTTATACTATTTTTTCATTTGTATTTGCACAGTTTGTTGTCTTTTGCACACTGGTTGTTTGTCCATCCTGTTGGGTGCGATCTTTCATTGATGATCGTGTTTCATGGACTTACTGAGTATGCCCGCAAGAAAATGAATCTCATGGTTGTAAATGGTGACAGGTGCAGTCAGTACTTTGATAATAAATTTACTTTGAACTTGAACTATAATTGGCTGCCACATTCAGGGAAAGCACGGCATTCTCCCAAGCCCCCAGAAGGAGTCATACTCTCAGGCACTCCAGAAACAGGCCCTTCAGCCCAACCCATTCTGCAAGATTTATTTGTTGAGATATAACGCAGAATAGGTCCTTCCGGCCCTTTGAGCTGCGCCACACAGCAATCGCCCGATTTAACCCTCGTCTAATCACAGGACAACTTACAATGACCAATTAACCTACCAACCGGTACATCTTTGGACTGTGGGAGGAAACCGGAGCACCCGGAGGAAACCTACATAGTCACAGAGGGAACATACAGTGGTGAGAAGATGCAAGATTTAAGATTGTTCAATGTAATTTCCTGTATATAAGTGTAACGTACTGCCCATGACACCACCGGTGTTTAGGGCAGCAATGTCAGCCCTCCATCTCTGGCAGTGTTCAGGGCTTCCTTCAACACATCAGTAACTCAGTTATCACTACTGTCAGTCATGCAAGTCCTGGGTGGAGACTCAGGAATATCATCGCACTGAGGTGTAGAAGGAATCTTCATTGCTGTTTCTGTAATAGTTTTGCTTTACCAGTCAGTGTTGTTAGCCATGAGTTGAATCCCTGAACTGGAGGACCAGAAGACCACTGTTGGTCTGGCCTCTACCCTTTGACCTGTTTGGCATGGGTGACCCTACCAAGAGCCAAAGCATGGTGCCCTGACTGATGATGCCAATACAGCTCTCCAGGCCATTGAGGCATGCAAGTCTCCAAATGTAATAACACGGAGAGGGGAGGAGAAGATGAAGGCGCGACGCAGTGCACGCGGCTGCTCCGAATGATATCGTATTTGTTAAAACAGGGGCCATGCACAATTCTTATTTGATGGAGACGGACGTGAGAAGCACGGAGGAACATCTGGAGAAACTTCTGAAATGTCTGCTTCGCTGCCGCTGCTACTGTGCGATCGAGAATCTCCGGAGGGGAAGGCCCCAAATCCTCGGCTTTGCCTATTGCTTGTTGCCGGGGCCGGGGTCGAAGCACTCGGCAGATATGGTGCATGGTGCTCGGTGTCGGAGGGCTGGTCGGAGGCTCGAAGTTTTTGGGCGGACTTGGAGTCGGACAGTGGTCGGTGCTTCCAGGATACTGCATCGGCAAGGTAATGGCGCTGGAAGCTCCGTCTGCATGAGATGATGGGACTTTCGAGAGACTTTGAGACTTTTTACCGTGCCCATGGTCTGTCCTATCAAATTAGAGTATTGCTTGCACTGTTGTAACTATATGTTATAATTATGTGGTTTTTGTCAGTTTTTTTGGTCTTGGTTTGTCTTGTATTTCTGTGATATCATTCTGGAGGAACAAAATGTATCATTTCTTAATGCATGCATTTGTAAATGACAATAAACGAGGACTGTGTGTCCTCATAATCTAAAAAAAATCTAAGGTTGTAGTCTCTGGGAGGACACAAATATAAAGGAGAATGAAATAATTGTTACTTTGGATCCAAAACCGCACAAAATAACACAATAAGATAAAAAAAAACAATAACAATAAAAAGCAGAATAGATATAAATACATAATATAGCTTATATACATAGATTGATTGTATGTCCATAAAGTAACGCTTGGCACATGTTATCTGTACATGGTGTGACTGACAGGAAATGACAAAGTAGTGGTGGTTGGGAGTGTGGGGCAGCGGCTGGGTTAGTGGTTGATCAGCCTTACTGCCTGGGGAAAGTGACTGTTCTTTAGTCTAGTGGTCTTGCCAACCAAGATGCTTACCTGAGCCAGTCCCTTTTAACTGCTTTTAGCCCATATCCCTGCCTTTCTTATCCACATTTCTGTCCAAATGTCTTTTAAATATTGTAATTATACCAACCTTTACCACGTCTGGCAGATCATTGCACATACCGACTATCCTTTGTGTGACAAAATTGCCCCTCAGGTACCCCTTAAATCTTCCCCACCTAATCTTAAACCTAGGTCCTCTAGTTTTTTGTCTCCCCAACTCTGGGGGAAAGACTTTCTCAATGCCCCTCATGATTTTATATACCTCTGTAAGGTAGGTGAGGTGTTAGGGTGTATTCTGGAGTTGAGGTATATAGCAAATAATTAATTTCAACAGCAGCAGTTCTTCAGATTTGAATGTGGATTGCAATGGGAATTTAAAAGGCAGCTGGGAACAATGGGCTTCCTGGAGCTGCAGTTTGGGGTCAATCGCAAACAAAGGAATCCTCCACTTACACTTCAGATGCCTGCATATGCATGAATGTGGCCTAGAGTCACTGGGGATTAACATTCACTTTGGGTGTCTGGAGTGTGGGTGCGAAGAAGGAGGTATTTGTAAACCACAGGTAACTCAAAGGAAGCATTATAGATACATTATAACTATAGGATTGTCCTGCTGTTACTTTTGACCTTTAGCATATAAAAATGTCATGTAGTACTGGGTCTGACAGGCCTCTTCTTCCAAGAGTGTCTCAATATGATGCCTGTTGCTCACTTTTATGGAATAAAATATTTCTATATCCACCAGCTTCAGTACCTCTCTGGTGACTTTATAACAGTTACAACAGTAGGGTGACCCATGCCAAACAGGTCAAAGGGTAGAGGCCAGCCTAAGAGTGGTCCACCGGTCCTCCAGGTTCAGGGGTTCAGCTCAGGGCTAACAACCCTGTAAGGTGAAACAAAACTATTATGGAAACACCAGTAAAGAATTCTTCTACATCTGAGTGGCCAAGGACAGACAGATGGAGGACCTTCACGTCTGCCCTCAATGCCAGCAGGTGTAACGGGCAGTAATAAGTAAGCTGATATCATCAATGAGATTACGCGGATCTTAAGAGAGGTTTTCAAGGTAGTAAACATGTCAGAATGTTCCAAATTTAAGCAATTTCCAAATTTTAAACAATTATCATAGAACTTGTCTTATCAGCTATAATAAAATTAACAAAGAAAAATTCTGTCAAACCTTGAAGGTCAAATTAAAAACATAAAATAATATACATATATTCCTGCCTCTGTCTGTGAGAAATTGGTAGGCTCTCCCCATGACAACGTGGGTTTCCTCCGGGTGCTCCGGTTTCCTCCCACAGTCCAAAGATATGCTGATTGGTCATTGTAAATCGTCCCGTGATTAAACTGGGATTAAGTCAGGCAGGGTAGCTGGAAGGGCCATGAAGGTCTGTTCCGTGCTCTATCTCAACAAATAAATAAGCGGAATACAGGATGTTCTACAGGAAAATAGTTCTAGTGGAAGAGATGTTTTTGCAGATTTGCTTTAAAGACATTTTACCACCAACATTTGTATAAATCTGGCAAGTAGATCCTATTAAATCCAGAACAAAAAAAAAACATCACATTTTATCCAAAGAAGATGCTGATGGAACTCAGCAGGTCAGGCAGGATCAATGGAAAGGAATAAAGAGTTGACGTTTTGGGCCGATGCATTTCCAACATCTGCAGAATCTCTTTTTTTTATATATTCTTTTTATTTTTTATATAACAAGCAAACAAAAAACCCCCAAAAAAATACAGCACATCCACTAAAACCACGACCTTAACAAAATAACAAAATCAAATTAAATATTAAGCAGCAAAAGAGAGAAAAATATAAAGGCAAAAGTAAACATACACAACAGAGGTGCACCACACCAAAAAACCTCAGTCCTCACCCCGTAAGAAAGCCAATACAGGGCCCCATATCCTTTCAAAGATGTCCCCTCTGTCCTCATTACATAGACCCAGTCTCTCCAAATATAAAGTATTTTGCCATGTCTCTCAGCCACAGATTGTACATAGGCACAGAGTCCATTTTCCAAATTTGCAGGATTAACTTCTTAGCAATCACCATTCCAAATAATACATTTTCTTACATATTGCCGGAAGTTAGGGAGCTTGTTGCTCCAAAGATAGCTGTGAGTGGATCTGGTTCCCACTGCTTCCCAAAAGCCTCAGAGAAACACTGAAAAATACTTTTCCAGTATGCATAAAGCTTACAACATGACCAAAATGAATGTGACAAGTTATTGTTCACAGATTTACATCTATTACAAACTGGTGAAACATCAGGGTAGAAACTCTGCAACTTTTCTCATCTGCAGAATCTCTTGTATTTACATTTTGCCCAAGGCTTCTACAGATTATTTTGTATCTCCCTCACGGTAGGTGGTGAACATTGTCATGTGGAAGGAGAAAGATGGTTCATTCCCTGTCAGGAAGAATCAACACCAGAGATATGTGGTCTCAGATGACACTGGCCAATCTTAGTAACTTCTGGCCAGTGGCCAATCAAATAAGAAAAACAACTGAACACTTTGTTAATCACTCTTTTTTCTGGCAAACAATCATCACAAGCTATAGTGTGAAGCTTCCATTTGGACTTGGGGGCAATTAAGTGTGGCAGAACCAAGGCGAAGGCAATGGGCCCATCGCCAAGGGCAAGGAAAACCCAAGGTTCGATCGATCAGAAAGGTCGGGTACAGGCTGAATCGAGGCGGCGAGCTCCAAAGTGTATCAAAGCAACTGAACCGGATGTTTGGACAGTGATTTAGGTGCCGGACCAGATTGAAAAGCTCAGGATGCCAGGGCCCAAGGAGAGAGACAGGCTGATTCAGCTCGCTGCTCCATTCTGCACTAAACTACGGATCTGTGAACAAACTCTCTTTGGGGACTTTAATTCCGAACGCTATTTGCTTGTGTTTATTGCTTGCATAATTTGCTTTTTTCCTTCTCTGCACATTGAATGCTCCTTTCCTAATGGGTTCTTTGTTTCGTGGCTGCCTGTTAGGAGACGAACCTTGAGGTTGATAATAAAAGTACTTTGAACTTCGAGTCACACATTGGCGCGATACGATGGATAATGCAGACGTGCAGAGGAACAAAGTATCAGAAATAATTTTACAGTACCTGTAAGGAGTGAAGCAGAGTTATGGTGTCAGGGCAGTAATTGTCCCCTGGTCCAGGGCAAGAAAAAAGAACAAAAAGGAAAGTATGCAAGGACATTGTTTTGGTTGCAAAGATAGTTTGTTCCATTAAAAACACTTCTCAACCACCTGCAGTGGGAAGGGCAAGTATTACTGGAGCTGGAAAAAGGCTGGAAAAATATTTACATGTATTACTTACAGATTCTGAACATTGTAAAAGACCAACTATGAAATGAAAACATGCCAGTGTGTAATTAAGCAGGAAGCTGTACTTGCCACTGCATGTTTGTACATTCCAATGTTAGGTTCTTATCAAAATGGCATCAATATCCACCAAGGCTTTGACACACATCTGTAATATACTTATCGCCTAGCATCAGAACGCTCTTTCAGATGTGCTGGCATTGGAGAGGGCCCAGAGGACATAGTCATAGTCATACTTTATGGATCGTTCACGAGAATGATCCCTGGAATGAAAGGGTTAAAATTTGAGGAGTGCTTGAGGGCTCTGGGCCATTACTCGCTGAAGTTTAGAATAATGATGGGGCGGGGTTGGGGGGGGCACTCATTGAAACCTATTGATCAGGGGCTTTCAATAGAATGCCCCTGATCAGGAATTCCCAGCTTCTTTTATACCATTAACTGGACACCAGGTTGGGAATCCCGGGCCTAGAGAGAGTGGATGTGGAAAAGATGTTTCCTGTGGAGTCAGAGTACAGCACTGACAGGCCCTTCAGCTCATCTAGTCCATGCTAAAACCATGTGAACTGCCTACTCCCATTGACCTGCGCTGAGACTATAGCCCTATAGCCCTCCATATCCCTACTATCCATGTACCTATCCAAACTTCTCTCAAACATTGAAATCTTGCTCAGATGCACCACTTGTGCTGGCAGCTCATTCCACACTCACACGACCCTCTGAGTGAAGAAGTTTCCCCTTAAACCTCTCACCCTTCACCCTTAACCCATGACCTCTGGTTGTCGTCCCATCCAACCTTAGTGGAAAGAGCCTGCTTGCATTGACCCTATCTATACTGCTCATAATTTTGTATAGCTCTATCAAATCTCCTCTCAATCTTCTACGTTCTAAAGAATACTGTCCTAACCTACTCAATCTTTCCTAATAAACCAGGTCCTCCAGACCTGGCAACATCCTTGTAAATTTTCTCTGCACTCTTTCAGCCTTATTCACATCTTTCCTGTAGATAGGTGACCGAAACTGGACACAATACTCCAGATTAGGCCTCACCGACCTCTTATACAATTTCAATCTTCTGTACTCAATACATTGATTACGAAGGCCAATGTGCCAAAAGCTTTCTTTACAATCCTAACTACCTGTGACACCACTTTTAACAAATTTTTTACCTGTATTCCCAGATTCTTCTGTTCTACCACACTCCTCACTGCCCTACCCTACCCTGGCTGGACGTACCAAAGTGTGAAACCTCGCATTTGTCTGCATTAAATTCCACCTGCCATTTTTCCAGTTGAAGCAGATCCCTCTGCAAACCACGATAGCCTTCATCACTGTCCACTACACCCTCAATCTTGGTGTCGTCCACAAATTTGCTGATCCAATTAACCAGATTGTCATCCAGGTCATTGGTATAGATGACAAACAGTAATGGACCCAGCCTCCAGCCAGAGAGACAACCCTATACTACCAATCTCTTGCTTCTCCCACAACTCCAATGTCTAATCCAATTTATTGCCTCATCCTGAATGCGGAGCGACTGAACCTTCTTGACCAGCCTCCATGTAGACAACATCCTCTGCCTTGCTTTTATCCACTTTCCTGGTAACTTCCTCATAAAACTCTGTAAGATTGGTTAGACATAACCTATCACACACGGCACCATGCTGACTATCCTTAATCAGTCCATGTCTATCCAAATACTTATATATCCGGTCCCTTAGAATACCCTCCAATAACTTTCCCACAACGGATGTCAGACTCGCCGGCCTATAATTTCTTGGTCTCTGCTTAGAGTCTTTTTTAAACAGCAGAACAACATTGGCTATCCTCCAATCCTCTGCTACCTCTCCTATCGTTAAGGATGTTTTAAGTATCTCGGCTAGGGCCCCAGTAATTTCTGCACTTGCCTTCCCTAGGGTCTGAGGAACACCGTGTCAGGCCCTGGGGATTTACCCACCCTGATTTGCCTCAGAGCAACAAACACTTCCTCCTCTGCAATCTGTACAGGGTCCATGACGTTGATGCTGTTTTGCCTCACTTCTATTGACTGAGTAGGTTAGGTCTGTATTCTTTAGAACGTAGAATATAGTCATCCCATATGTAGCCGGAGTTTCAGAGAAACTCAGAAGGATTTTCAACAAACAGCAAATCCCTGTGTTTTTCAAAGCTACAAACACACTCAGACAGTAACTCATCCACCCCAAGGATCCTACACCCAAACATAAACAGAGCAATAATGTATATGCTATCCAATGCATTGGGAACTGCACAGATTGGTAAATCAGTGAGACAAAACAACCACTTCACAATCAGATGGCCCAACATAGGAGGGCTAACACCTCAGGTCAAGACTCAGCTCTATATCTACACCTAAAGGACAAGGGACACTCCTTCACTCCTTTGATGAGAACAATGTGTACGTTTTGGACAGGGAGGACAGGTGGTTTGAAAGAGGGATTAAAGAAGCCATCTTTGTTGAACTGGAAAACCCGTCCCTGAACAGCGAGAGTGGGGTACGACACCACCTATCAGCTACTTACAATGCAGTCCTAACATCTCTACCCCAGTGTCTCCACAATAGTTCACTCCTCCATTCATGCAAGGTTAAGACTAATGACCCTCTCATTACCTCTACAACTCTTAATGACCCTCATGTGATTGCTGTACCTTTAAACAACTCACAGAGTTTATAAGTCGGAAAACTACCCTCCTTGGATCAGAACTGAAGAAGCCTCTTGGATGAGTGATGAAATGTCTTCAAAAAACACAGCAAGTCCAGTTGCCTTAATTTACTGCTGCTTGATGTCTCCCATTGAGACTTCTATGTACTAAGAAAGAAAACTTCGCTGAACACATTTGACAAACACTATTCCATCTAGTCCTTCTACAATATGGGAGTTCCAGCCACTATGTGGAGAGTTAAAATCACCAACTATCTCAGTCTTTTGATTCTCACAACAATCTCCCTACAAATTTACTCCTCTAAATCCCGTGGGCTATTGGGTGGTCAGTAATATAACCCCATTAATGTGGTCATACCTTTCTTATTCCTCAGTGCCACCCATAATGCCTCACTAGTTGAATTCTCCATTCTGCCCTGTCAGAGCGTTGCTGTGACATTTTCCCTGACTAGTACCAACTCCTTAGCCACGTGTTAAACTGTATAAACTTCCTAGTTCCGGCCTCACTAGCACGTAGCACGGGTAGCAATTCTGTGATCACCATCCTGGAGGTTCTGTCCTTTAACTTAGCACCTATCTCCCTGAGCTTCCAATGCAGAACCTTGTTGCTCATCCTGTCCATGTCATTGTACCTACATGGACCTGGCTGGTCATCCTCTCACTTAAGGATGCTGAGGGTTGGGTCCAAGATGTCCCAGGCCCTGGAACTCAGGAGGCAACATCCCATCCAGGATTCTCACTCTTGCCCAAAAATCCTCCTGCCTTTGCCCTAACTAATGAATCCCCTATCACCACAGCGTGCCTCTTCTCCCCCCCTTCCCTTCTGAGTCACAGAGGCAGACTCAGTGCCAGAGACCCGACCACTGTAACTTTCTCCTGTCCGGTCATCCCTCCCAACAGTATCCAAAGTGGTATACCTGTTGTCAAGGGGGATGCCACAGGGGTACTCTGCACAGGCTCCTTAACCCCTCTCCCCTCCCTGACTATCACCCAGTTTTCTGTGTCCTGCACCTTTATGTCCCATCTATCCCCCCCCACCCGCCCCAGTCTCCCGAATGATCCAGAGCTCATCGTTCCAGCTCCAGCTCCTTAATGCGGATTGTTAGAAGCTGCAGCTGGATGCACTTTTCACAGTTGTAGTCATCAGGGACACCAGAGGTCTCCCTGCCTTCCCACATCCCACAAGAGAAGCATTCCACTATCCTGCCTGGCATCTCTACTGTCCTAACTGAACAGATATAAAGCAGGGAAGGGAACTAAAACTTAACCTGAATTTTTTTTCTTTGATTTCTCCAACCGAAGCCTCACTTTGCTGAAGCCTCGAAGAACTAAAGCCTCAAGATCACCACTCGGACTCTGCCCACTCAGGTGACCGCTGCTGTGACGATGGCCGCAAAGCTTACCCTGCCTTCCTTTAATTTGCTTTTGCTAATCAATCCCAAATGCCGATCGGTCGCTGGTCAGAGCTCAATTACGCTGCCGCAATCTGTTGCTGCCTTTTTCTACTCGGGCAGTGGACCTGAGTGAAATCCCCTCCAGATGGTCGCTGGTCTAAACTCAAATACGCTGACATGATCCGCTGCTGCCTTTTTCTACTCGGGC
Source organism: Mobula birostris (assembly GCF_030028105.1). Taxonomy (NCBI): domain Eukaryota; kingdom Metazoa; phylum Chordata; class Chondrichthyes; order Myliobatiformes; family Myliobatidae; genus Mobula; species Mobula birostris. The sequence goes on along the minus strand of NC_092374.1, from coordinate 126,592,918 downwards.
AGTGGACTTGAGTGAAACCAATTTTACAAATATTGGAACATTTGTTCGATATTATTAATTATTTTCAAATATGTTTTCTGTTTTATTATTTCTAATATACATTTTAATACATATTAAGTTATTTACTTTTGACTTTTTCTAAATGTCACTTATGTCAGAGACATTTAAAATTTTGCCATTGATGGTAATGAGAGTAGACAAGGTACCACCCTTTGTCCCTACCTTCTGTCATGAGCCATCAATGGCATTCCCGGAGCACTGCTTCCATATTCTATGGCCTTTGGTCCAATTGTTGTCCAGATTAAGTCATCTAACTGGAGGGTGCAGAAGGCAACTGGGATAATATCTTCACATCCTGTGAGAGGCATCCAATAATGTTGAGTAATGGTCCAGTCCAGCAAGATCAAGCCCATTTTCTTTCTCATTTTCATATACTGATTTTCATATAGATCATGTTTAATCCGTTTGTGTGAGTGACTGATGGACCTTGTGTTAAATGTTGTATGAAGATCCAGTATGTGCATTCTAAATTAAACTTCAGCAGTAGTTCTGACTAATATGAACTTTAAATCCATTTGAGATGTCTTAAAAAGAGCTGTCATGTCATACTAGGGTATGAACGAGTTTAGGAGTCCCTACCTCATCAGCACCTCAAGACCACATTACCATTCAATACTGAATGATCATAGGTCACACAGTGGTGCAGCCTGTAGAGACACTCCCTTAAAGTGCCAGAGACCCAGAATCAATCTTGACCTTTGGTGCTGTCAGTCCGGAAATTGGAAGGTGCACTTACTCCCCGTAACCATGGGCCTGCTTTGATTGCTTCGGTCTCCTTCCAGAACCCAAAGAAGGTCACTGTGGACACAATCAGCTGAAGGAGCTGCCCCTGTGCTATATCTTTCTAACTCTACCTGTCTGTTTAAGGTCATGCAATACTTCATCCCCATGCTTGTCAACAATCCATCTACCTTTCTGTTGAAGATATTCAAAGATTCTGATTCCCCTGTTGTTCAAAGAGGGGAGTTTTCATGGCACGCAAACATCTTATGTCTGTCTTAAATGGTGATCCATTATTTTTAAAGAATGGTTGAAATATATATATATTCAGTGGAATGAGTTGCAGTGAAACGGGGACAAAATTAAAAAGGGTGATGAATACAGGACTGAAGGAGTTATATTTGAATGTACACAGTATACGAAATAAGGTACATGATCTTGTAGCACAATTAGAGATTGGCAGATATGACGTTGTGGGTATCACGCAGTCATGGCCGAAAGAAGATCATAGTTGGGAGCTTAACATCCAAGAATACAGATTGCATTGAAAGGACAGGCAGGTAGGCAGAGGGGGTGACATTGCTCTGCTGGTAAAAAATGAAATCAAATCTTTAGAAAGAAGTGACATGTGATTGATATATGTGGAAACCTTGTGTGTAGAGTTAAGAAAATGTAAGGGTAAGAAGACCCTAATAGGAGTTATATACAGGCCTCCGAAGAGTAGCCTGGGTGTGGGCTACAAATTACGATGTGAGATAGAAAATGCATGTTGAAAGAGCAATGTTGTGATAATCATGGGAGAATTCAATATGCAGGTTGATTGGAAAAATCAGGTTGGTACTGGATCCCCAGAGAGATAATTTGGAGAATGCCTATGAAATGGCTTTTTAGAGCAGCTGCTGGTTGAGCCCACTAGGGAATTAGCTATTCTGGATTGAGTGTTGTGTAATGAACCAGTTCTGAAGCATTAAGGGCCTCTTCACTCAGGACAAGCCCTCTTCTCATTGCTGCTGTCTGGGAGGAGGGACAGAAGCCTGAAGACACAAACTCAACGTTTCAGGAACAGCTTCTTTCCCTCTACCATCAGATTCTGAATGAACAATGAATCCATGAACACTACCTCACTACTTTTTTGCACTACCTATTTGGATGGCATCCGTTAGTCTCATGAGTCCATGGATCTGTGCCTGGAAAGTCTTGCTTCAGTCTCTCCAGGCCGCAGGCCTGGGCAAGGTTGTATGGAAGACCGGCAGTTGCCCAAGCAGCAAGTCACTGATGTTGTCCAAGGGAAGGGCAAGGGCTGATACAGCTTGGCACCAGTGACATCGCAGGAATTGCCAGAGCGAGGTTGAAGACGTCAGACTGCCTTAGAGACTCCAGCTCTGGATTTGTCCTCAGGATTTACTCCCGAAGCCTTTCCCATGAGTGGGTATGGCCACAAGGAAGCGGAGACTTGAAATCAGAGTTTTCCCTCTCTTAGATGGACCGCCTTCACAGGCTGATGAGCTCTATCTATCCAAAGCACTGGTATTAAGGCACCAGGATCCGCCTTCGCCCCTTCTTCTGTCAGTAGAAACAGTTCCGCTGGGCTTAGAGTCTAAGCCACACAAGAAGGCCAGGCTTGGACTACCTATTTAACTGTTTATATATATAATAAAGAATAAAATATACAGTGGCAAGCAAAACTTTGGGCACCCCTGGTCAAAATTTCTGTTACTGTGAATAGCTAAGCGAGTAAAAGATGAACTGATTTCCAAAAGGCATAAAGTTAAAGATGACACATTTCTTTAATATTTTAAGCAAGAAAACTTTTTTATTTCCATCTTTTACAGTTTCAAAATAGCAAAAAAGGAAAAGGGCCCGAAGCAAAAGTCTGTGAGATTCTTGGGCCGTCTTGCATGCACTGCTCTTTTGAGGTCTATCCACAGATTCTCGGTGATGTTTGGGTCAGGGAACTGTGAGGGCTATGGCAAAGCCTTCAGCTTGTGCCTCTTGAGATAGTCCATTGTGGATTTTGTGGTGTGTTTAGGATCATTATCCTGTTGTAGAAGCCATCCTCTTTTCATCTTCAGCTTTTTTACAGACAATGAGATGTTTGCCAAAAAAGTTCTATTCAAAAGGTTCAAAGGAATATCTAGACAAGTCTGATGCATTTTGGAAACAAGTCCTGTGGACTGATGAAGTTAAAATAGAACTTTTTGGCCGCAATGAGCAAAGGTATGTTTGGAGAAAAAAGGGTGCAGAATTTCATGAAAAGAACCCGTCTCCAACTGTTAAGCACGGGGGTGGATCGATCATGCTTTGGCCTTGTGTTGCAGCCAGTGGCACAGGGAACATTTACTGGTAGAGGGAAGAATGAATTCAATTAAATACCAGCAAATTCTGGAAGCAAACATCACACCATCTGTAAAAAAGCATGATAGACCTCAAAAGAGCAGTGCATGCAAGACGGCCCACAGAACTAGAAGCCTTTTGCAAGGAAGAATGGGCAGAAATCCCCCAAACAAGAATTGAAAGACTCTTAGCTGGCTACAAGAAGTGTTTACAAGCTGTGATACTTGCCAAGGGGGGTGTTACTAAGTACTGCCATGCAGGGTGCCCAAACTTTTGTTTCGGGCCCTCTTCCTTTTTTGTTATTTTGAAACTGTAAAAGATGGAAATGAAAAAGTTTTCTTGCTTAAAATATTAAAGAAATGTGTCATCTTTAATTTTATGCCTTTTGGAAATCAGCTCATCTTTTAGTCATTGAGCTATTCACAGTAACAGAAATTTTGACCAGGTTGTCCAAACTTTTGCATGCCACTCTATATACTTACTGTAATTCAGTTTTTAATCTATTATTATGTATTCAACATCAATCCTTGTGGCACCCCACAGTTCACAGCCTGCCAATCCAAAGATTATCTGTTTATTCCAATGTTTTTTCTGGAGTTCAGAAGAAATGGGTGGGGGGGGGGTAGGGAAATAGAGTGGTGTCTAAGAGCAAGGATGTGATGCTGAGGGTTTATAAGGCATTGGTCAAACAACATCTGGTGTATTGTGAGCAGTGTTGTGTTCCTTATCTGAGAAAAGATGTGCTGGCATTAGAGAGGGCCCAGAGGAGGTTCACCAGAATGATACTATGAATGTAAGGGCTAATGAATGAGAAGCATTTGATGACTCTGGGCCTATACTTGCTGGAGTTTAGAAGAATAAAGGGGGATCTCATTGCAACCTATTGAATATTGAAAGGCCTAGTTAGAGTTGATGTGGAAAGGATGTTTCCTATAGTGGGAAAGTGTAGGACCAGACGGTACAGCCTCAGAGTAGAGGGGCGTCCCTTTAGAACAGAGATGAGGAGGAATTTCTTTAAACAGAGAGTGGTGAATCTATGGAATTCATTGCCACAGACGACTGTGGAGGTCAAATCATTGGGTATACTTAAAGTGGACCTTGATAGGGTCTTGATTCGTAAGGGCAGCAAAGGTTATGGGGAAAAGGCAGGAGAGAGAGGGTTTGAGATGGATAATAAATCAGCCACCATTGAATGGTAGAGCAGTCTTGATGGATTGATTGGCCTACGTCTGTTCCTGTGTCTTATGGTCTATTTTCTATTCGTTAACTATTCCTCAATCCTTTACCTCCAGTGCTCAATCCTCAGTTGTCATAGATTACATACATGACATTTAACTGCTGGTTTGCCACAGGATACTTATTAATTACTCACCATGCTCGTTACTACTATTGGGGGGTGCAGAAGACCCATATTCAGTGATTTGGGATCATTCAATGATCTCCTCCACTATCATGTGTCTGATTGGTCCATGAACCCACAAACAGCACTTTGGTTATCCCTTTATTGCACTATTGTAATTTATCGTAAGTTTATGTCTTGCTGCCACAAAACAACACATTTCATGACATATGTCAGTGATAGTAAGCAACACACATCAAAGTTGCTGGTGAACGCAGCAGGCCGGCAGCACCTCTAGGAAGAGGTACAGTCGACGTTTCAGGTCGAGACCCTTCGCAGTCCTGACGAAGGGTGTGGGCCTGAAACGTCGATTGTACCTCTTCCTAGAAATGCTGCCTGGCCTGCTGCGTTCACCAGCAACTTTGATGTGTGTTGCTTGAATTTCCAGCATCTGCCGAATTCCTGTTGTCAGTGATAGTAAACCTGATTCTGACTGCAATGCGCTGTCAGTCATTATTGTAAACTTCTGGTAAAGTTGCTGTGTTCTCATTTTAATTACCTTTATGGCACCTTACTGCAGATCTTTTGCACCATAATACTGCTTCACCCTTATTCTATTAATTAAAGACTCAAAATATTGCAGCAGATTTGTCAAACATAATTTCTCTTTCATTGACTCTGCCAATCCCATTATTATTTTACAAATGCCCTACTATCACTTATTAATAGATTCTGCCATTTCCCCTCGCACTGATGCCAGGACATCATAAAGTCCAACATCATTTTATCTGTATTAACACAATGGGTTTGTAATGAAGCTGGAGTTGAGGTCAGATCACTGTTTCTGTGACTCTGTGAAGTTTGCACTGGCACAGCACGAGGAGGAACAGGAGATTACTGCTAGCACCATTTGACTGTGCATGGAGCAGCAAAGATCACCATTCATGGCTGTTTTTCACTGTCAGTGAAGACTATCATCAAAAAGCAGTGACGATACCATATTAATCTTCCTTATCACAAAGTTGGAGATCATTTCCAATAAACTACCACTGAGCATGGAGCTCATCCTCTGATTTAATAGGAAGGGGTTTAATCTTATGGCTATTACACTACAGAACCAAGGTCACTCAAACCTCACCCATTAAGCTGCTGTATACAGATAGTGCTCTCATTTGCACACGGTCAGAGGCCAAGCTCCTACATATCATATATTTATTCACTACAAGAAGCATTTGAAGCACTACTTATTTATTTTGTTTGTATTTCTTATGTGACTTATTTTTTGATGTACTGCACTGTACTGCTGCTGCAAAACATTTTAGTGATAATAAACCTGATTCTGATTTGGAGGATGAATTTTATACTCAACATCCATGAGATGGCCTCTCAAAGTCCAACACTACATCCCCATCGTGAGAGTTGGAAATGGGTAAGACCAACCATCAGGCCTCTGGTGAAGCTGTACAGGCCAATCCCCTGTAGTGTGGGTGCAATGATTACAGAAACATTGATGAACTCCAACCATACCATCAACTTTGGATGATGGAAATGGGAGGTCATCAATGGCCTGTGATCCACTGGGAGTTTAGGACCCAAGAAGAAGAAGACCCACAAGACAAAGGTCCTCTCTCAGCTGTATTACATTGCCCTCCAATAATAAAGGTTCACACAGTGAGTCACTGGAAAACATGGACCACTTCACACATCTCACAAGCTAGCTCTCAGTGAAACCAGATGTTGACAATGGTTGTAACTTGCTTCAGTGCAATAACAGAGCCAATGTTGCTTGAGGAAAAGGGCATTTGAAGACTTCAAAATGTGGCACAAAACTTGGGGTCTCAGTCATCCCATCCTGGACTGCAAACAGCAGGCATCAAGCCATTTGGAAAAGTATACCAGCAATGGTGTCTCTGTAAACTTTGCCAAAATCAAAGGAAAGATAATTAAGGCTACGTCAATATCCTCTCAAGTTCTGAAATGAGGTAGTGGCCTGCTGTGACTGGCTTTGCGGCTGCTCACTTAGTTTCGTGACCTTCAGTTCTGAATGTTATTTGCTTATTTTTATTGTTTGCATGATTTTTTTTTCTCTGTACATTGGGTGTGTGAAGGTCTTTTTTAACAGGTTCTATTGAGTTTCTTTGTTTTGTGGCTGCCTGTAAGGAGATGAATCTCAAGGTTATATATAGTTTACATTCTTTGATAATAAGTGAACTTTGAAGTTCAAGTTCAGCTTATGTCATTCAACTGTGCACATGTATACCAGCAAACAAAACAATGTTCCTCCAGACCAAGGGGCACAACACCATACATATAACGCACACATATAATACAAAGTCATAGTACCACAAATAAGTTAACAAAATACTAAGATGCATATAGAAGTAAAAAAAGTTAACCAGTATAGCAGTTCATACATGATGAAACCTGAGTGGTGGTAGAGAGTTCGGTGGTCATACAGCCTGGGGGAAGAAGCTGTTTCTCATCTGAACAGTTCATGTCATAATGCTATAGCACCTTCTGCCTGATGGTAGGGGGCCATAGAGATAGTTGGACGGATGGAAGGAATCATTGACGATCTTAGGGGCTTGCGTATGCAGCCAACATTGAGGCAGAGAGTCAGAATAATACAGCAGAGTTATAGGTTCTTTGCTCCACATTGTCTATGTTGACCATGGTGTCAACCAAATTAGTCTCATTGCCTGCCTTTGCCCCATATCCCTCCAAACCCCTCCTTCCCCTGCACCCATCTAAATGTATTTTGAATGTTGCTATGGTACCTGCCTCAACAACTTCCTTTGGTAAATCATTCCATATATGCACTGCTCTCTGCATGAAGCAGTTATCCCTCAAATCCCTTTTACATCTTTCCCCTTAAACCTCTAGCTCTTACTTTCACTTCCCTGGGAAAGATGCACGTGCATTCATCTTGTGATTTTATACACTTCTATAAAGATCACAATTCTATTTCATGATTTTATACGCTCCGAGAATGGAGTCCTAATCTGTCCAACCTCTTCCTACAACTCAGGGCCTAAAGACCTGGCACATCCTCGTAACTCGACTCTGCACTCTCTCCAGATTAAAGGTATGCCTCCTGTAAAAGGGCCAACCAACATTGCACACAATACTCCCAGTTCAGACTCACCAACTTCTTGTATGACTGTGATATCCCAACTCTGATATTCAACGCCCTGACAGATGAGTGTTACATGCCAGGCAATGAAAATGAATCTCAAGGTTGCATATGGTGACATACATGTACCTTGATAAATTTACTTTTGAACCTTTTTCATCACTTTCTCTACCTGTGATGCGTCAGTCATTCTTCATGTGTCTTTTCTCATAAATTCTATTGTGAGAGTGACAGACACTAAGACTTTTGCACAGTACTGTAGTAATTTTATATATTGCACTGCACTGCTGCTGCAAAAAAAACAAATTATGTGATGTATGTGAGTGATGATAAACGCGATTGTGATATGGGTCTCTGTTGTGGACTGAGAATAGGAAGGAGGCAGAAAGAGGGGAATCATGGTTGAGAAAAGGGAGGGAGCAGGAAGAGCCGGAGAGATATTGTGTAATGATCAATAAACCAATTGTTCAGAATCAAATGTCCCTCTGCTCACAACACTCTCCCAGGTCCCTCTGTTCTGTGACACTCTCCACGGAACAAACTCTATTCCCACAATTGCTGCTTAACCTACAGGTGTTGCCACTGTATTTCAGATTGCTAGGATTTGAAGTTTTTGATTTTCATGCAATGGTGAGTCATTTCTGTCATAAATTACAAGCCATATGTTGTTCATATAATCTTTACAAATATACATCAATATTTTTATTGATTTATCTAGTCCCAAGAATTGTTTTACTAAAATAACTGACTCAAACTGAGCCACGTGATAGTTGTAATTGGGAAACATAAAAGTCTTCACACAGCAGATCTCCAGGAGAATCTCTCTCTCATGACATGAGGTTTTAGAGTTCTTCAACACAAAGATAACAATAAACAATTGACTGTTTACTCTTTCCCAAAGATGCTGCCTGACCTGCTGAGCTCCTCCAGCATTTTGTGTGTGTTGCTCTGGATTTCCAGCATCTCCAGAATCTCTTGTGTTTATGATTAACTGCAGTTTCAACTGCTATAATCACCTACTTTAACATTTGGAATATAGTCAGGCAAATTTACAGAATTACATATTTATATTGGTAACACATCCCAACTAGCAGAATCCCTTTGAATATTCAACACTGGCATCTGTTCCAAAAGCCAAACACCCAAGATATACCAGTTTTGCTACAGCATTGAAGGATGACTCTACAAATAAACAACCAACCAGAAAGTTAGACAAAACAAATCTGTCCTGAACTGTGCATTAGGTGGCAGGGATACACCTTTAACAATGTGCTAATGGCAGGAGTGGCAAGTGAAGATATGTTTCTACCAAAGGTGCTCCTTCCCTCCACTAGCCTGCAAGTCACCCTTGGGCAAGGTGTAACACCTGCTTAGCCCCACATCCATGGAGCCATGGGAGCAGGTGGTGGATGGTCCTTTGAGCAGCTGGTGCATGTCACAGTCCTGGTTATGCAACCACTGACACTAGGCAGACAATCTCTGAAGAGTATCTCTGAAGAGCTGGGGTCACCCGTCTTATAAAGACATTGCCCAGAAGGCAGCAATGGCAAACCCCTTCCGTAGAATAATTTGCCAAAAACAATCATGGTCATGAGACTATGATTGTCCACGTCATACGACGCGGAACAAAGTGATGGTGAATAGCAGGACATTCACCTATTGTCCTTCCCAATGTAGTTTCAATGGCGTAGAGTCAGAAATGTCCCGCACCCCATAATTGGTTCCACTAGCCACAAAGTATCATTTGGAAGTTAAGTTGTATACAGGTTTTATTTCATAAAGAATGGTTCCCATTTAATCCATAGTTAGGCTAATTGGCATAATAATTGATTATTATACATAATTTCATAACCCCAGAATGATCCCCTACTTAAAACTTATAAAATTTAAGTTTGTATCTCTCACCTGATATCCACTTCTTTGTTTCAAAATAAAAACATGAAGCAAATAGTTTAAATATTGCCTATCCCAATTCCCTAACAAGTTTATAGACACCACGACATCTGCAGATTGACATGTTTATCAATTCTACAAAATAGGTATTTCAACCTTTCCAACATTGGACTCCACTGGTTTCTCAGCATCTACGAGGAATGATCAAAACGATTATGGCACACGCTGTGATAGATCAGAGTGCTTGAAGCTGCTTGCTATTTATTCTGTCCCAAGATAATGGTCGCATTTTGAAAATTACATCCCTGAACAAATGCATCGTTGGAGAGTTTCACATCCAGACCATCTCAAAAGAAGAAAAAGTGACTCTTTGGGGTTTAAATCAACTTTATTTCAGCACTTTCATTAACCGTTTCAAGTAAATTATACATCATGCAAGTCGTTTCATAGCAGATTTTTATACCTTACAGGACAGAAATTTCAGGGAAATTTAAGACTGCCCTCAAACTTGATCTTATGTTTTATTTAAATACCTCACAGTATTCATATGCTGACCATGAATATTCATTTTATACCATTTGAACAAAATAATTGTATAGGTTTGTTTTAATAAATATAGGTTGCCCTAAAATGAACATATTTGAAGACTACTGTACATACAGCCAGGTAAGAGAAACACTTCTGCAATACATATACACATCTTACAAAGTAGACACTAACTACAGAGAGCCTCACATCCCAACATCTATAGTATCATTATTAGATACCTCAATATATCCCAGAGACAGACAATGGACATTGAACAATATGAAAGATTTTTTTTCTCCCCCAACTCTGGTCAGCTATTTGGCAGGCACACAGCATTAGTATGGTGTCTGGATTTCTTATTCTCTAGATAAACAGTAGGAACTAACCCTGTCAGGTTACAAGAATCCAGTGTTTTCAAACATACGAGCAGGAAAAGCAATGGAATGAAAGGCAAGAAGGCATTCAAGAGTAAATTGTAACTTAAAAGTTCATGAAGAAATAAACATAGGCACAATTGCACATTTTGAATTCTTGGATGCGGCCCGCTTAAAATCTCCTCCAGCAACAGCCTTGCAAAAGCATTAGGACGTGCTGAGAGCTAGATTGACTGACTTGCTGATCAGAATCTACCAGGCAAAGGCTGTAACTGAGAACATTTTGATTGGGCTAACAACAGAATACATTACTCCTGGCACTGGCATCATTAAATGAGCTGGCTCTGTCTTTGTGTTTCTCATGTGGAGGAGCTGGGAATAGCAAGACCCAGCCACCTGGTGGAGCCATCTTCCTCCTCCGGCTTTTACCTCGAATGGCCCTGTGAATCCCTTTAAAAAGCAATCTGTTCAGAAGTCATTGGGATACTGCAGCCACCCACGGTGCTTTGTACCCATCCTTCTGGAAAGAACAGAGGATATCAGATGGCCTGAGTTTTGATCCGCACCATCCTAAAATCTAGTACAATCATAAATATGTGTGGAAATTAAGCCATCTGCCATTTCAAGAGCAAGAGATACACCATTATCTACCCTTAAAGTCTGGAGGGAGGAGGGAGAAGCACTTCAGGCGTGGGATGTTGATGAGGACAGCAATCAGGCTTTGTTAAAATGCTCACTAGTTCTGGCTGCTGGTTTCACTTAACCCCATACATTTGCTCAACTTCTTTAGAAGTAAATGAGCTGAGGCAAGTACAACTGCAGACTAATAAACACACTTGTATTTAGTGACAGTAACCAACGAGACATTTTTAATCCCCTCTGCAAATCCTTACGTTATATTCTGCAATTATAAGATGGGGTTTAGGAAACAATCCCACTGGTATTACGGCAAAAAAAAAGGTTTTGTAAGTGTCTAGGGGCAATTGAGAAGGGGCAGGTTTCTGTAGACAGAAGAGATTAAAACGATAAAAAAATTTGTGACTTGTTAACAAGGCCAGCTTTCACAGTGACAATCTTCGATTTAGCTTGGAAATTTCACAGGTCTGGCACTAGGTGAACTGACTGTCTGATCAGCATCTAGTTACGTGAAGGGCCCAATACTGAATGAAAGACAGTCACTGTGATAACGCAGCTTTGTTCATAACTCATCACCCCAGCAGCCATGATTAGGCAAGTGAAAATACAGATGGAAATCATAAATATACAAAAACCACATGCAGTGCAAGCTTCAGTCAATGTAGACTCTCCAAAGGATATCTAGGAACATTTGGACCACCATGGTAGAGTTGTTAGAGGCAGCTTTCTTTTAATTAAATCGATATTAAAGATTTGTGATTGCCTCCAGAGATAATGCTGTCCGTAAGACCAAACGTTCTCTGGGAACCAGTATAGTCTCTACAATGAAACTACCTGTGTTCAAATGGCATGAAACCAGCAGTTGAGTGATGGTAGACATCAACAGATATACCCATGAGTGAACATACTTTGTTTTACACAGTTCTGCTCATAATAGAACAATTCCTTCCTATTTCTTCAGTAAGGTTAATGGCAGCTAACAGACCAAAAGTTCTTCTTGAAGGTCTGAAGGGATTAGGTGGTTGGACAAGTTGTATCTGCTTCCAGTTTTCCAGTGTTGCTTGCACAAGAATATAAACTGTCTCTTCTGAGGACTAAAGGCGACCACGTTTTCTTTGGACCCTAAATAAGGCCAGTTTGCATTGCTTATGTCCGTCTTTGAAACCTTCAGCTTTCCATTCCGACATTCTCAGTGATTCAAGTGAAGTGTAAAAATCAAACAAAATGTAGCATAGTTAAAGGCTTGTAGTTTTTGTTTGTACTAAAAGGCATTCCAGTCCTGGGTCACTGCTGTCCAAGTTGTTCACTTTGAAGACCTACACTGACCAGGTTGACCAATGCTGCCAAAATGAGTTTTTTGTTAATCTTTAGAAAATTCTACAAGCACAAATTTTACCTTTTCACTCCTTTAAAATTTATAATTTAGCAGCAATGTTTGCCCACCCACAACCCAAAAAATACAAAATAAAACATTTTATCATACAGAAAATCAAACTCACAATACAAGGTAATAATCTTCCTAAGACACTGCGATACAATGTATAATTTTAGCTTAGCACAGTCCTGGAAAAGGCTGGGAATTAATTTTCACGCACAAACACATATGATCCTTGATGCTAGATGACGTAGAATGAATGCAGTTCTGTACATACTTATCTTGACCCAGGTAAAGCCAAAGTCCTATGACTACAGTTCTGAAGAAGATCGATGATTAGGAGCGGGTTTCTTCTGAAGGGTTTTATGAGTTGGTCTTGGGTCATTAATGCATGCTTGACTGAAGCCCCAATCTAGGAAACAAAGGAGTGACTATTAATTCATGCAATATTTTTTCCTGCTAGCATACAGTTCAAAGTACATTTATCAAAGTACATACAATATACAATACTGTGCAGAAGTCTTAGGCACATATATATAGCTAGGGGTGCCTAAGATTTTGGTATAGTTCTACATTTGTCAATGTGGAGCAGAGAGGGAGTTTGTAAATCTGGAAGGAGCAAAGGATGTTGGGAATGCCGATGGCGGAGCTCCGAGGAAGGGTTTGGGACACGCATCAGAGGAGGAGTTCCAGGAGTTGGGGTGGTGTGGGTGCAGACACACCCAGCCCTGAGACACCAGTCAAAGTCATTTCATTCCAAACAACCTAGCTATTGGTCATTACAGAATGTCTCTCTGGTGCTTCCCGCTCCCTCCTCTCTCGCTTCCCCTTTTCCCAACCATGATTCCCCTCTCCCTGCCCCCTTCCCACACTCTGTCCACAATAGAGACCCACATCAGAATCAGTTTTATAATCACTCACATATGTCATGAAATTTGTTGGTTTTTTTGAGGCAGCAGTACAGTGCAATATATAAAATTACTACAGTTAGTCACCCTAGCTATATGTGCTTAAGACTTTTGCACATTACTGTATGTCACCATATACCAGCCTGAGATTTATATTCTTGCAAGCATTCACAGTTGATACAATGAAACACAAGAGAAACAATGAAAAAACTACCCACAAAGATAGACAAAGAACCCATGTGCAAAAGATACATTGTGCAAATACAAAAAATGATAAATCAATTAATAAAAAATAATATTGAGAAGATAAGTTGTAGAGTCCTTGAAAGTGAGTCTAAGAGTGTGGAATAATTCAGTGTTGTGGTGAATGAAGTAATCCACACTGGTTCAGGAGCCTGATGGTTGGGTGGAGGCAGCAAGAACTGTTTCTGAACCTATGGAAATTCCATAAATATTAAGTGGCCTTAATCCAATTATTTTAGATTCTGAGTCTTGCTTGTTTATGTATAAAACACTCACACTCCTGTCAGGAGAAGGTGAGTATTGATTATTCATGTCAAGCTTAGCTCATTTGTGGCTCTCTTGTTCACACAGGAGAATAAGATCAATCTGGCTCTCCAGGGTCTTGATGTGATAATATGTACAATTCAAGTCAACACAAAAATTGTTGCATTATGGAGATATCTGAGCAAACTGTTAAACAAAGGCTCCATTTGCCGGGTGAGGTGAAAACCAAAGATCTGATCGTATGATGTACAAAGCAGAGATCACCTTGGTGTCCATCGGGACAGATTAATGGAATCACACAGAAGTAGCCCAGTGCTGTTTTTACTGTCCAACCAAGCTTCCTGCCACTCATTATCACTATCTTGTTTCCTGTACTTCTCCTTTACCAGTCCTTTATTGAATGATTCAATGGTATCAGCTTCCACCATTCTTTGGACATACCGTTGCACCTCTCTCCATGAAAAGCATGTCAGTCAAATTTCTTTACTTTGTTTATCTGTTATATTTATGCCCTCTTGATTACGCTCACACATAGCAGTTTCTTCATGACCTGCCCATTGAGATATAACATCATTTTGAAGGTCTTAATTTCCAGATTAAATCAATTAAAATTAAAAGGTGTTACAGGTGATCGACTGATTTTACACAATCCCCCCCTCACACCCCTGGTAACACACATAAAAGTTGCTGGTGAACGCAGCAGGCCAGGCAGCATCTCTAGGAAGAGGTGCAGTCGACGTTTCAGGCCGAGACCCTTCATCAGGACTAACTGAAGGAAGAGTGAGTAAGGGATTTGAAAGTTGGAGGGGGAGGGGGAGATCCAAAATGATAGGAGAAGACAGGAGGGGGAGGGATGGAGCCAAGAGCTGGACAGGTGATAGGCAAAAGGGATACGAGAGGATCATGGGACAGGAGGTCCGGGAAGAAAGACGGGGGGGGGGGTACCCAGAGGATGGGCAAGGGGTATATTCAGAGGGACAGAGGGAGAAAAAGGAGAGTGAGAGAAAGAATGTGTGTATAAAAATAAGTAACAGATGGGGTACGAGGGGGAAGTGGGGCCTTAGCGGAAGTTAGAGAAGTCGACTTCTCTAACTTCCGCTAAGGCCCCACCTCCCCCTCGTACCCCATCTGTTACTTATTTTTATACACACATTCTTTCTCTCACTCTCCTTTTTCTCCCTCTGTCCCTCTGAATATACCCCTTGCCCATCCTCTGGGTCCCCCCCCCCCTTGTCTTTCTTCCCGGACCTCCTGTCCCATGATCCTCTCGTATCCCTTTTGCCTATCACCTGTCCAGCTCTTGGCTCCATCCCTCCCCCTCCTGTCTTCTCCTATCATTTTGGATCTCCCCCTCCCCCTCCAACTTTCAAATCCCTTACTCACTCTTCCTTCAGTTAGTCCTGACGAAGGGTCTCGGCCTGAAACGTCGACTGCACCTCTTCCTACAGATGCTGCTTGGCCTGCTGCGTTCACCAGCAACTTTGATGTGTGTTGCTTGAATTTCCAGCATCTGCAGAATTCCTGTTGTTCACACCCCCGGTAACCAGTCTGCCTGACCCCACACAACACCCCTGGTAACCAGTCTGCCTGACTCCACACAACACCCCTGGTAACCAGTCTGCCTGACCTCACTCAACACCCACCCCCGGTAACCAGTCTGTCTGACCCCACATAACACCCACCCCCGGTAACCAGTCTGCCTGACTCCACACAACACCCCTGGTAACCAGACTGCCTGACCCCACACAACACCCACCCCCGGTAACCAGTCTGCCTGACTCCACACAACACCCACCCCGAGTAACCAGTCTGCCTGTCTCCAAACAACACCCCTACCAATGAAGGCAAGCATATAATGGACCTTCTTAGCCACCTTGTCCACTTGTATAGCCACTTTAATTGAACTATGGACCTGGACCCCAAGATCCTTCTGTACCTCAGATCTATGTAGAGTTGGATTATCACAAGCGGAGGTCCCAGCACTAATTCTTGTGGAATACCACTGGTCAGTTATTCTGGCTGGAGGTCTCTAACCTCTTGTGATATATACCTACGATTGAAGTGAAAATATGGATGTGTGGATTAGCAAATTTGCAAATGACATCAAGATGATTTCAGTTATGGACAGTGTAAATGACTATCAAATAATCCAACAATACATAGATCTGTTAGAGAGATGGGCAGACAAGTGGCAGATGGAGATTAATCTTATCACGTGTGAGAAGTTGTACTTTGGGAGGTCAAATGAAAGGACATGCTAGACTCCTTAACATCATTGAGGTACAGAAGAAAGTAGGGATAATTTAGTTGATTATAGTCAAGTGATCCTTTTGTTGTTGGAGAGGATACTGAGGGATAGTACATACACATTTGGAAAGGCATGGCCCACTTAGGGAGAGTCAGCATGGTTTTGTACAGGCTAGGTTGTGTCTTACAATCGTGAGTTTTGTGATGCAGATGTTATTTACATGGACTTTGGTACGGCACTTGATGAGGTCCTCATGGTAGGTTGATTTAAAGATGTTTGAATCCAAATGTGGATTTAGAACTGGCTTGACCATAGAAGATAGAGGATCACTTGAGTATAATCAACTAAATTATGCCTACTTCCTTTCTTGAACAATGGCACAATGTTACTAGCGAGGATACAAGGATCTTTGTCAAAGCCCCAGCAATCTCCTCACTTACTACTTTCAATATTCTGGGATATGTGGCATCAGACTCTGGGGGTTTATCCACCTTAATGCTTTTCAGAAGACCCAGTACTACCTTCTCTTTAATCTCAAAATGTCACAGCACATTAGCACACCACTCAGCCTTCACAATACTCCAATTCCTTCTCCTCCATGAACAGTAACATGAAGTACTCATTTAATATCTCAGCCACGTGCTCTGATTTCAAGCACAAATTCAGTCCTTAATCCTTGAATGGACCCATTCTCTCCTTAGTTATCTTCTTTTTTCTTAATACAAGTATAAAATGCCTTGGATTCTCTTTGATCCTTCTCACTAAAGACATTTCATGTCCCATTTTGGCCTTCCTGATCATCTGCTTCAGTGTTTTCCTGTCTTTATATTCCATAATTCTAAGCCTTATGTATGCTTCCTTTTCCTTGCTGACATCTAAGGTTTTTGCAGCTTACCACAGCCATCCTTATTCCTTGTTGGAATATGTTGATCCTGAAATCTGATCTACCGGCCTTAAGATGACCCGGTTTAAGAAGTTCAGCTCTATTTGCCAGCAGGGAACAAAGCAAAGAAAATTACTAACTACTTTATTAATCAAAGTTTCTCTGGTAAACAATGACTGCAATCATTAGCCTGCAACTTCCCTTTTGGCGGTCTGTATGACCTGGCATTTATGCAGTGTGAACTGAAGTCTCAAAGGTGCAGGACGGCTGTGGACAAGCCTGTAAGGCCAAAACCAGGCAACAGGGCCCGGGCACGAGAGCAGGGGATGAGCCACTGTTTTGCCATAGCTAGAGCGGACATGAAGGCAATGTGTCAGAACCAAGGCGAGTCAGAGTCGAAACGGCAGAGCCTCAGAGCGAGGAAAGAACTGAGGTTTGATGAACTTCAGCACTGAGCCAAATTGAGGCAGCGGGGCTCAGGCCTAGGAGCATATTGAAGCGGGAGGGCATGGGTCCGAGAATGAGGAACGGCCTGAGGTTTGGATGATTTAAGTGCCAGGCCAAATCAAAAAAGTCAGGGTGGCAGGGTTGGGGCTGGAGGTGAGAGGTGGGCTGGTTCAGCCTGTTGCTCTGCAAGGTTTACTCATCTCTGTGCTGAACTAAGACTGCAGTGATGACCGCAGTGGCTATGGATTCACTATTGTGAGTTCAGTTGCTTGCTTGCTTTTGTTGTTTGCATGATTTGGTTATTTTTTCTGCACATTAGGTGTTTGACAGTATTTTTTTGAATGGGTTCTACTGGGTTTCTTTGTTTTGTGGCCGCCTGCAAGAAGACAAATCTCAAGATTGTAAAGTATAGATACTCTGACAATGATTGTACTTTGACCTAAACAACTCCCACATGTCAGACTGGGACATGTCCAACAGCAGCAGCTCCCAATTAATGCCCCTTTGCTCCTGTCTTACCCTGTTGTAATTTACCCTCCCCAGTTTTATCCTTATCACCTTACAACACAACGAGTTGTGGTGACTTTTCCCAAAATCTTCACCCATTGTCAGATCTGTCTCCTGGCTTGGCTTCCAAATACAGGTCCAGCAGGTTTTGTCCTCTAGTTAGACATGAGAACTTTCAGAAGTACATGCCCAAGCAAGGTTCAAAGCTGTCACACACTAGGCATTCTCAGCTGCTAGTTTCACCTTTTCTACTTCCCAAATGTGAACCAGTCAAAAATACAATCTGGATGTAGAATCCAGAGTCTTCTCATTGGCCCTTTGACATATTTACTTTCTCCAAGTTGACCATTCTTGCTGCATAGTCATACTTTATTGATCCCGGGGGAAATTGGTTTTCGTTACAGTTGCACCATAAATAATTAAATAGTAATAAAACCATAAATAGTTAAATAGTAATAGTGTAAATTATGCCAGGAAATAAGTCTAGGACCAGCCTATTGGCTCAGGGTGTCTGACCCTCCAAGGGAGGAGTTGTAAAGTTTGATGGCCACAGGCAGGAATGACTTCCTATGACGCTCTGTGTTGCATCTCGGTGGAATGAGTCTCTGGCTGAATGTACTCCTGTGCCCAACCAGTCCATTATGTACTGGATGGGAGACATTGACCAAGATGGCATGCAACTTGGACAGCATCCTCTTTTCAGTCACCACCGTCAGAGAGTCCAGTTCCATCCCCACAACATCACTGGCCTTACGAATGAGTTTGTTGATTCTGTTGGTGTCTGCTACCCTCAGCCTGCTGCCCCAGCATGCAACAGCAAACATGATCGCACTGGCCACCACAGACTCGTAGAACATCCTCAGCATCATCTGGCAGATGTTAAAGGACCTCAGTCTCCTCAGGAAATAGAGACGGCTCTGACCCTTCTTGTAGACAGCCTCAGTGTTCTTTGACCAGTCCAGTTTATTGTCAATTTGTATCTCCAGGTATTTGTAATCCTCCACCACGTCCACACTGACCCCCTGGATGGAAACAGGGGTCACCGGTACCTTAGCTCTCCTCAGGTCTACCACCAGCTCCTTAGACTAGACAGGATGAAGTCTACCAACAACTCTGTCTTGCTACTCTTGGACACTCTTCCACAATTGTGAAAGCAGCAGTATTATGGACCATTTTTGTACTAAATCGTACAAGTGTCATGCTTTTATTATTGAGCACCATCTGTTGAGAGAATTTCATCTCACACTTTGGCAACCAGGTTGGCTCAAGTACCTGAACCCAGAATGAGTTAAGTAGTTTTGATGGCAGCAATCATGAACTGGCATTATGATTTATTTTCTGGGGGGGAAACCCTTGTTTTCAAGGTGTTTCAAACTGGTTTAAAGCTCAAAGAACATCTATTATCAAAGTTTGTAATCCATATACAACCTTGAGATTCATCTCCTTCCAGGCAGCCACAAAACAAAGAAACCCAATAGAACACATTTTAAAAAGGACCATCAAGCATCCAATGTGCAGAGAGAAAAAACAAATTGTGCAAACAATAAAAGCAAATAACATTCAACTCTAAGGTTGGTCTTGTTCTCAAGGAAAAATGCTGCTCTTACCGAACATACACGATAGCTGGCTGTGGGACCAAAGTCTAATTAAATCTCAAGAGTTCTCTTTTAGACAACGTACTAGAGTAAAACATGAAAAGTTTCTGCAATCCAACGCAATGAATTATACATTTATAACCACTGGCAGGCCATTTTCAATATGGAACAATTCGTGGGAAAATTATGCACATAAAAGTTCAGAAAAGCCTACTGCAGAGACAACAAAATTACATCACTTACAAAGCTTTCTGATCTCTGCAAGAATCAACTGTAGGAATTACACCAATTTCAGTTTAAAGTTAATAAAATACGTCACTGTTGTTCACATCAAAGAACTTTGCATGGTGGTAAAATGGGAATAAGTTCAATGGGGAATTGAAACGACCTCTAAATTATGTGGTAAGCTTGATAGCTGCTGAGCAATCAACTCCCACTAAAGAATTATCACAGCATCAATGCAAACAAGTACGTTGAAGTTGGTGAGGTCGTGAGCCCCTTGAGTTAATCAATGTTCAAAGTAAATTTATTTTCAAAGTACATATATGTCACTCTTTAGAATCAGAATCAGATTTATTTTCACTGGCACGTGTCGTGAAATTTATTAACTTGGTAGCAGCAGTACAATGCAAGACATAATATAGAAGAAAAAATAATTAAATCAATTATCGTATATGTATAGTGAATAGATTAAAAATCATACAAAAACAGAAATAATATATATTTTAAAAAGTGAGGTAGTGTTGACGGGTTCAATGTCCATTTAGGAATCGGATGGCAGAGGGGAAGAAGCTGTTCCTGAATCACTGAGTGTGTGTCTTCAGGCTTCTGTATCTCCTCCCTGATGGTAACAGTGAGAAAAGGGCATGCCCTGGGTGCTGGAGGGTCCTTAATAATGGACACTGCCTTTCTGAGACACTGCACAACCTGAGATTCATTTTCTTGCGGGCAGTCACAGAAAATACATAAAACAAAATGGAGACCATGAAAAACCACATTCAACAGGACGGACAACAACCAAAGTGCATAAAAAAATACTGTGCAAATACAAAAATAAATGTAATAAATAAAAGAGAAATAAATATTGAGAACATGAGATGACCCTAACCTAATCACGGGACAATTTACAATGACTAGTTAACCCACCCAGTACAGCTTTGGACTGTGGGAGGAAACCAGAGCAAGTGGGGAAAACCCACACATTCCACAGGGAATACTTACAGACACTCCACAGGGAATGGTGCCGGAACTGAACTCCAAACCCCAGAACGTCCCGAGTTGTAACAGTGACAAGTTATCTGCCCTGGTACTGGAATACTCGTATTTCAGAAGATGGCACACCCCCCTCACTCAAGTCATGTCTTTCTGAAGATCCAGTAATGTTCATTCATTAACATCTCTTGTCACAATGAGGTTTCCTGCTTCAATCCACTCTAAATCTCATCCTATATCTGAAACACAACTAGGCCTTTGGAGCAGACAAAATACTTAGTGATACAAGAGTACACCAGAGAAGTGCTTCTGGTCTGGATGCTTGTTCTTAATCTGGGAATCACCAGGTTCAGGAACAGTGATTACCCTTCAGCCATCAGGCTCCTGGAACCAGCATGGATAACTTCACTCACCACAACACTGAACTATTCACTGACACAACCTTATGGATCACTATAGTCACCCAGCAGTGGCCTATTTTTAAAATCATATTTGTCACAGCCATATTAACAAAGTAATATTAACAAAGTAGTATAGGTTTCAATCCCTCTAAGTCCAGAAGGTGCCATTCAAAATCAACCTCATAACGTTTTTATTTAGCGGCACAGTATGGAGTACGCCCTTCTGGCCTTTCATACTATGCCGGCCGGCAACACCTGGCAACCCCGATTTAACCCCAAGCTAATCTGAGGACAATTTACAATGACCAGTCAGCCTATCCAGTACATCAGTGGACTGTGGGATGAAGCAAAAGCACCCGAAGACCACCCATGCATTCCACAGGGAAGATTGAGAATTTGGCTGAGCGGTGTCATACAACAACTTCTCACTCAATGTCAACAAGGCCAAGGATCTGACTGTAGGCTTCGGGAGAGGGAAACCAGAAGCCCATGAGCCAGTCCTCATTGGATGATCAGAGATGGAGAGGGTCAGTAACTTTAAATTCCAGGTGTCACTATCTCAAAGGACCTGTCCTGGCCCATCATATAATGTAACTGCAAAGAAAGCACAACAGTGCCTCTACTTCCTCAGGAGTCTGTGGAGATCGGCATGACATCAAAAACCTTGACAAACTTCTATAGATGTGTAGTGGAAAGTGTATTGACTGGCTGCATTATAGCCTGGTATGGGAACCTTTTAGCAAAAAATCCTGCGAAAGGTTGTGGACTAGGCCCAGTATATCACAGGTAAAGCCCTCCCAAACATTGAGGACATCTACATGAAGCGCTGTTGTAGGAAAGCAGCATCCATCATCACGGATCCCCCACCACTCAAGCCATGCTCTTTTCTCACTGCTGCCATCAGGTAGAAGGTACAAGGGCCTCAAGACTTACACCACCAGGTTAAAGAACAGTTACCACCCCTCAATCATCAGGAATAAAAGAAGATAACTACACTCATCTATTGAGATAGATGACCAATGATCTCATTTTAAGGACTCATTATCTTGTTATTTCACACTCTCAGTATTATTGCGATTTATTCATGTTTGCACAGTTTGTCGTCTTCTATGTTCTTGTTCCTTCATTGATCCTGTTTACAGTTATTATTCTACAGATTTGCTGATAGTGCCTGCAGAAAAAGAATCTCAGGGTTGGATGTGGTGACATGTACGTACTCTGATAATAAATTTTACTTTGCCTTTGATCTCCAAACTCCGACGCCCCAAGCTGTAATAGTGTCGTACTAACAGCTCTGCTAACGTGGCATTGGGGTTTACAAACCCAAACACACAAATACCAAGCCTCTAAGGGTTTAGAACACAGTTAGTAGGAAAAAATACCAAAAGTTTATGAAGCCACCTCATTTAAAGCTCTTTTCTACCAAATATTACTGCAGTTACATGCAAAAATCATTCCCAAATCTGGAAATGATAAACTTGAATTTATTAAAAATCCGGGAGGGACATATGACAAAAAGACTGACACTACATTGTTATCTTTTTGTTTTTAGTGACAATTAAAAATAACATAGCTTCTTAAAAGTTCAGATTACTTGGTTAGACTAATTCCAGGCAATTATACATTTGAGATACATTTTTTCCAAGCTGTTATTAAATGCCACCTGGTGGTCATTGTGGATATTACCCGAGATGTGCCATGCAACAATCATAGTCAGATTTATTACCAAATGCCTTTGATTAGGTGAAATTTGTTGTTTTGCAGCATTTATTTAAAAATGAATGGATTATGGAAAAAATGGATTACCAAGTAGTTTTCATGGACTGTTCAGAAATCTGATGGCAGCAGAGAAGAAGCCATCTTTGAATCAGGCTCCTGTACTGGATGCTGAGGATCGTTAGTGAGGAATCACCTCTTCAGTGGTGGAGAGGGTTGTGCCCCTGATGAAGCTGGCCAATCACAAGCAGCCTCTTGTGATTCTGTGCATTGCAGCCTCCTTACCAGGCTGTGATACAACCAGTCAGAATGCTCCCCGCTTACATTTATGCCAGTTACAATGTGAGGCTGGGTCTGCCAAAGGAGTCTTTGCTGAAAGTTATGCATTTACAGACTGTTTGGGTCAGATGCTTTTCCCACTCCCCTACTGCCTTTTATTGCCCTAACTAGCTCCAAAGCATTGTCTCGTACTGCAACTTCTCTATACTACTGTGTAGAGTTCCTCATTGAACTCACACTACACTGTATCTTCCCCAATGAACTCACCAGGCTAGTGTTGGGTAGAGTGGGTGGCAGGGAGACAACCACCAAGTCCCCACTGCCTCTTGGACTTGCTGGTTGTCTCCCCATCACCCACTACCATTGATCCAGACATCCATCATGAAAGAGAGCTCCGAAGGAAGACTAGACAGAAACTTGTAAAGCAGATTTTTGAGTGAGTGTGTGAGATTGAAAGGAACAAGATGCTGCAGACTTCTTTGGACATGTATTTTGCCACAATCCTCAAGTGATGTCAATCCCTGGAAAAATTGCCAGAAGCATTAGTAAGGTGAAGAAAACTATGGGCTCGCGTGACAGCTCTACCGATAAGTGTAACTAATTCTCCATTCTATAATTGGAACCAATACACAGTTGTTTAGCTTTAGGAGACAGCAATTAGGAGGAATTTCAATTCAGAAAGAATGTTAATATTTGGATTTCATTGTCCCATCAGCTTTAGAGGCAAAAGATTGACTACATTAAGAACATATATGAAAAGTTTTTCATCTATGGGATAGTATAGTGTATTATTGAGTGTAAAGAAATGATAAAGATTAGCTTTATTTATCACACGTACATCAGACAGGCTGCATCACTGTCTGGTATGGGGGAAGGGGGCTACTGCACAGAACCAAAAGAAGCTGCAGAGGGTTGTAAGCTCCATCTTGGACACTAGCCTACAAAGTACCCAGGACATCTTCAAGGAGCAGTGTCTCAGAAAGGCAGTGTCAATTATTAAGTACCTCCAGCACCCAGGGCATGCCCTTTTCTCACTGTTACCATCAGGTAGGAGCTACAGAAGCCTTAAGGCACACACTCAGCGATTCAGGAACAGCTTCTTCCCCTCTGACATCTGATTCCTAAATGGACATTGAACCCATGAATATTACCTCACTTTTTAAATATATATTATTTCTGCTTTTAGCATGATTTTTCATCTATTCCTTATACGTATACTGTAACATTTATTTTTTATTTTTATCTTTTTTTCCTTCTTCTATATTATGTATTGCATCGAACTGCAGTTGCTAAGTTAACAAATTTCACGACTCATACTGGTGATAATAAACCTGATTCTGATCTGACAAAAAAGTACATGGATGGGAGGGGTATGGAAGACAATGGTCCGGGGGCAGGTTGATGGGACTAGGCAGAGTAATAGTCTGGCAGACTAGATGGGCTGAAGGGCCTGTTTCTGTGCTGTAGTGCTTTTAAGACTCTATGTTGGGATCCCCACTCACTGCAGACAGAAGGCTAGCAAGCCCTAAATATTTCCTCTTATTTGTCCGTTTTCCTATGCCCTTCCATAGCAAGCCAGGCCCAGAATGTAAGTGTAAGCACTAGACACACATTTTGAAGTTAAGCTAATTCAAATCAAATGAATCAGAACAATTGGTGGGCAAACTTGAGTAATGGAGAAGTTCACCAAACACAGCATAGGAAAGCTCACTCTTCAAAGAAGATTTGTTCTTTCTGAGCAACAAAAAATATCAGAAAATAAATTTATTGGTAGGCATCAAAGTCAGTACTCTTCAGAGATTGTCTGCCTGGGGCCAGTGGTTGCATAACCATGACTTGAAATTTGTACCAGCTGCTCGTATGACCATCCACCACTTGCTCCCATGGCTTCAGTGACCCTAATCAGGAGGCAAAGCAGGTGCTACACCTTGCCCAATGGTGACTTGCAAGCCAGCAGAAGGAAGGAGCACCCTACACCTCCTTTCGTAGAGGTACATCTCCACTCCACCACCCATTAAGTACTCATCTGTTCATATTGTAAGAAGCAGTTTCTAATTTTATGTAGGTAAGCAAAGATTTTGCTTCCTGAATACTTTAAGGTGTATCTTATGGATGTTAGGCTGCTGATCACGAAAACCACCATAAAATTTCCCCATCATGTATCATTTTTTAAAAATCGCCTATATTTATTATTTCAATTCACAATTCAAGTCAGAATAACTCATGCCAAGATTAAGGAAGGCACTTTGTTGGTTCACAAATCAAACAGGTCATCAATGACAGGCAATTCGAAGAACTTCCAGTGGCAATGGAGAAAAACCACATGGAAGGCATTCGAGGATGTTGCTGAAAATTTTCTTGACAACTACAGAGCACCAAAGTACATGCAACTGGGTGGCAACATGCTTTAAGCATACAAAACCATGAAGTGCAGCATGTCACTAAAGATTCATTTTCTGCATTCCCATTTAGACCACTTCCCCACAAATCTTGGCACTGTCAGTGACGAGCATGGTGAAAGGCTTCACCACAACATTGTGATCATGGAGAAACGGTATCAAGGCAACTGGAATCCAGCAATGCTGCCTGATTATTGATGGACACTTAAGTGAGACGCCTCAGATACTGAGCACAAATGAAAATCATCAACAAAACATTTTCAGCTTAGTTGAATTATTTCAAAGGGTCAGCACCATTTTACAATTCAACATATTATATTCAATAAAAGTTAATATCCTGTTTCTCCAAATTCCTACATGATACAAGGAGTCTGAAATCATATTTGAGTTCAGCTTCAAGCGGTCTATCATAAACTAAAAAAATTTTGAGGAAGCAACACTTTTGAAGAAAAATTGTTGTCTAGTGTTATTAAAACCCCACACAAGGTTTAATTCAATCGATAGATTTATAACATCTATTTCGAATAGGCTATGCACTACTTACTACTTGTCCTTGTTCTGATAGTAACTAGGGTTTGAGGTCACAGCTACTCCACCACCACGAATAGCATGAAAGGCTGTTGGAGAGGATGCAGGGTAATGGCCAGGACGAATAGGTTTTGCTGAAATGAAACAAGGTGATAAATGTCAAATTAATAATTGTAACAAAATTATTTCACCTACAAACCCTCTTCCATCCATTATGGAGGTCCCCAACCATGTTTGCTGAGTAAAAGGAATTGAGCACCAATGATACTCAAGTCCCCTCCCAATAATATGTTTTTGTTTACTTTTTTAAAAAAAAACTATTTTCACGTTTTGATCGAGGCACTTTGGCGCGGAACCAGCACTGCATGCTGTGGCCTGCAGCTATTGATGCAATGCTGGACTGACTGACTCGGTGGGTGTGGCTCCTGGGCCATTTCAGGGACTCTGTGTTTTGACGTTTAATGTTCTGTGTATTATTTGCTCATTTTTGCTGTTTGGACGATCTGGGGTTTTTTTTTGCGCATTGGGTGTTTGATTGGTCTTTGTTGTTTGGGGATTTTTCTTTAAACGGGTTCTATGTTGTTTCTTTGTTCCGTGGCTGCCTACAGGAAGACGAATCTCAGGGTTATATACTGTAAACATACTTTGATAATAAGTGTACCTTGAAACTTTGAGCTTTGGAAGTAAAATCAGGTATTCTGCACCAGTCATTTCCTGGCTGGCATTTTATGCCAGAGATTTTTTCTCCCCCTCCCAAGATGATTCAAGTGAAACAAACTTGACTAGAATATCACAGTAGAAAAACTAATTATCAACAGCTAGATAAAAACTTTGCTGGAAGTTTACAAGATTCCAAAGGTAACTGCGCTTTTACTAATTGGGAGAATGGATACCTGCCATTGGATCACCTTTCAACCACAATCTCCATTCGTTTATTCCGATAAAGAGGTTAGATACATGGTCTTATATCTAACATGATCTGTATACAGACAAACGTCCATCAAGTTACACAAAGCTTTGCGAGCTAGAATCCATTTTAGTTTAAGCACAAGGGATTCTGCAGATGCTGAAAATCCAAAGCAACACACACGAAATGCAGGAGGAACTCAGCATGTCAGGCACATCTATGGAAATGAATAAATGGTCGATGTTTCGGGCTGAGACTCTCCATGAGGACTGAAAAGCAAGGGGGAAGAAACCAAAACAAGAATGTGGGTGGGGGGGGGAGAGGTGATAGGTGATGCCAGTCAGATGGGGGAGGGGGTGAAGTAAGAATCAGGGAGGTGATAAGTTGAAAAGGCAAAGAGCTGAAGGAGGAATCTAATAGGAGAGGAGAATGGATCATAGGAAAAAGGGAAGGAGGAGGGACACCAGGGGGAGATGATAGGAGGTGAGGAGAAGAGGTAAGCGGCCAGAGTGGGGAAATGAAGAAGAGGGAAGGAGAGAGGGGAAAATATTACCAGGTTGGAGGCTAACTAGACGGAATATGAAGTGTGAGGGGTTTTTCTGATCTACTTTTCAGCTGGTTCCAACCTGAGAGTGGACACATCATGGTAGAAGAGGTGGCCACGGACCAACATGTCAGAACGGGGATAGAGATGGGAACTCCAGAAAATTCTGTTTTTTTGCAGATGGAGCTCAAATCTTATTTTGAAAAGACATTTTATTTCGCTTGCTTTAAACCTTTCAAGATGTCTCCTAAAACCGATGGAAGTTAGTCTCTTCCCCAATGTTGCTCCTTTGTTTCTCCTCCATTTCTACATCCCAACATCAAGTGTGTTGGAACCATATCTTATGCGAGGAGGATACAATCTCCATGTAAATTATTCTAATGTCAAGGATGATGCCATTTAGTAGGACTGCTACTAACAGATTAGTTACGGAAGGTACTTTTGCATTATATTCATATTGCACAATTGGAAACATTGTGCTTCTTTTGAAAAGATTTGCTGTAATAAACACTCCAACTCAATGGTCCATGTTCATAGCTCCGTGAAAGAGGCGACACAGGTCGATAAGGTGGTTAAGGCGGCTTATGGAATGCTTGCTTTCACTAGTCGAGGCACTGATTTCAGAAGTCAAGAGGTTATGTTGCAACTTCATGAAACTCCGATTAGGCCACATCTGGAGTATTGCATACAGTTCTGGTCCCCCCACTAGAGGGCAGATGTTGAGGCTTTGGAGAGGGTGCAGAGGAGGTTTACCAGGATTCTGCCTGGTTTAGAGGGTGTGTGCTATCACGAGAGGCTGGACAAACTTGGGTTGTTTTCTCTCAGTGGTGGAAGCTGAGGGGAAACCAGATAGGGTTTATAAGTTTATGAGAGGCACAGATAGAGTGGACAGGGAGCATCTGTTTCCTAGGGTAGAAATGTCTGACACCAGAGGGCACGCATTGAAGGTGCGAGGGGGTAGGTTTAAAGGGGGGTGTGAGGGGCAAGTTTTTTACTCAGAGAGTGGTGGATGCCTGGAATGAATTGCCTGGTATGGACGCAGAGGCAAAGAGATTAGAGGCTTTTAAGAGATGGGCATAGGACTGTGAGGAAGATGGAGAGATATGGACATTGTGTAGGTAGGAGGGATCAGTTTCTGGGATTTTAAAATTTACTTTTTAGCTGGTTCAGCACAACACTGTGAGCTGAAGAGCCTGTTCCTGTGCTGCACTGTTCTGTTAGAACCAAAATGCAAATCACAGATGGCATGACTACTGCAAATCCTCTCACCAATCTGAGCTGAATGCGCCCGCCTGGCCATGTTTTTGGCCCGTACTGCTTCCTTGATTCGGTCGACCTCCTGATGGTAACGCTTGCGTTCCCTCATCGCACTCTCCTTGGCTTCCTTCAGTGCACTCTCCAGTGCCTTAACTCTCTCAGCTGTAGCCCGAAGTCGTTTTTCCAGCTTAGGAAGCTCACAACGAAGATCTGCATTGTCACGAACCAGCTAGAAGGCAAACAGAACAAAGTGGGATGGCAATGGACTCCAGGATGACTACAGTCAATCTCAACTCTGGCTGTCAGTAGAAAGTGGCCACAGGCTGATCAACCTGATAACGCATTTCTGTTCTTATAGTCACTTCTAGTCAATGGAAACAAAGCAGAAATAGAAATTAAAACTGTTCACACAAGAGATGCTGCAGATCCTGGAAATCTTGAGCAACACACACAAAAAGCTGGGGAAACTCAGCAAGTCAGGCAGCATCTGTGGAAATGGTTGACATTTCAGGCCGAGCCCTTTCTTCGGGGCTGGAAAGGAAGGGGGAAGATGCCAGAGTAAAAAGATGGGGGGGGGAGGGTAGGGAGGATAGCTAGAAGGTGATAGGTGAAGCCAGGAGGGTAGGAAAGATAAAGGGCTGGAGAAGAAGGAATTTGATAGGACAGGAGAGTGGACCATGGGAGAAAGGGAAGAAGGACGGGCATCGGGGGGAGATGATAGGCAAGTGAGGAGTTGCAAGAGGCCAGAATGGGGAATAGAAGAAGAGGGGAGGGGGAGGGAACAAAATCACCCTCATACCTGTTTGTGAACCTTTGTAAGCTGCTCCAGGTTGTTCTCAAGAAAGGATATTTTCTGTTTCTGTGCAGCACTCCCCCCTCCATCATCTGAGTCCAGTTCAGTGCTCTGAGGAAATGCAAGCAAAGCTCATCAGTCCGCAGCAGCTGCAAACCACGCAGCTGGAGGGAAACAATCAGAACGATCGCTTCAACCTTCCGGCCCAGCTTTACCACTTAGAAAATACATCACCTACTGTGAGAGTACAAATAGTATAACTAGAGGAAAATGTGGCTTTAAAAATTTACAGAATCATTTCTATCAGACTGAACTGTAATGACATTCATTGGTCGTTATTACATGGCTAAGAGGCGCTGTGGAACACCGAACATCATAGCTCAAAAAGAGCTGCTGATTATTTAGGAGATTATAGGATTTATCTACAATCCACCTCTATTCAGCTTGTTTATAGAATCAAAGGGAAAACCAGAGACAAGAGGGTAGCATGATTTTATTCTAGTTTGCATGTTTTAAATACACAGCCTAGGGGGCAAGTGCAGTTGAATACTACAGTTTGTGCTCTAAAATCAGTTTTTGAAATTCATTTCCACTGGAATTTTCTACCTGATGGAATTGTACAGTACAAAGTTGGTCACCTGGCCCATTGTGACAGATTCTACAGGAACTAATCCAATGAGTCTTCCACATAGCTCCAAAATGCTTTTCCTTTTAAGCTATAATGCAATATTGGAATGGCTATCTTCCTTTGGAAAATTACCAGCCGGCCTATTTCCATGTTCCTTATAGCAAACGGATTACCAGTCCTAACAACTGGCTGAGTTTAAGAAACTATTTTCCAAGTACTGCAGACAAATAACCAACAGTCTGAAATCTTTACTGATCAACCTCAGCTTGGCTCCATGCACATCAAAACCTTGGCATAACACAGATGAAAGTGACTTGTGGGTTATCAATACAAGAAAACAAAGCAGCAAGTTTGAACCTTAAGTATAATTAGGAGTTGAGAGGTATACACAAGTGCTGTGGCAGTTTTTTGGGGATAAAACTCACAGAAACTAGGCTAAGTTTGCAGTTGAATAAGCTTACTACAATCTGAAGCATTGGTTCCACTGCAAAAGGCACATACCTCGTTTTTATTTAGTTATCATAGGGTGACACCCAGTGTGGTATTAGGTTCCCTGAACGTGTCTAGTAGGGTTCTTAAAAGGACAGCTCTCAGAAGTTGATGACCAATGACAGATTATCTAACTTGCCATATCTGAGAATATTCAGTACTTATATAAAAAAAGGAATACTGCATTTCGTTTTTTTTTAAAAAACATCTTCCTGCAGGAACTGAAATGCTTCCACAGCTCCACAAGAGTCCAAGACTGCCACTGATACAATCTTCCTTCCCATCAAGCACTCTATTTCCTTCTCCTTAGATTCATAAGAAGCCACTTCCATGCAGTGGAGGTGATCCAACACTAAACCATTATTGAGTTCAATCGAATTATTCTGCCGTGATCACAGGGCCAACTGCCGTCAAGTTTTAGGCCCCCAAATTCCGGTCCAAGTTGCCACCTTACTCCCCGGCCCACATACTATCACTTTAGAAGTTACCATGCACTTGTTTAGATGATTGATAGATAACTTATTACCATTAATTATTAATACTCTGTAGTAACTACCCTTACAAATTACAACAAAATTAGAGTGTGTTGTTTCTGAATGTTTCAGCTTAAACTTAAGGAGAATAAACTTGGTTCATTAAAGATAACCTTTGCAAACAAGTCCAAAACTAACTTGTACAGAATAACATATATTAAATTAAGCCGTCAGTCAACTTACTTTCTTGACCCTAGTGGTGAGGTCCTGAACAAAAAGTTTTCGGAGGTTGTGGAGTGTTTGGAGTTCTTTTGCCTTTTCAAATAAAGCAGATGGTGTTAAGAGAACATCATTTTTAACTGAACTTGTTCTTTCAATCATTAATCATGCATGTGTACAAATACTAAAAAATTCAAGGACATAAATGCCAGCAAGAACAAAGACTTGCAAATACAGCTGAATAATGGAAAATTGCATTATTTAATTTGGGTGAAGTGGGGAGGGGAAAAAATAAATGATTCACGGTTTGACTCTAGCCATATCCAAGAAAAACATCCATTTGTTTAAAAAAAAGTTGCAAATATAATATACAATGGAGCAAACAGCATTTGCGGAGCAGAACAGGATCTTGGTCTGTTGTATTGAAAATTTATACCCCACCCCACCCACTTCTGCTATTCAAAGAAATTTAGTAAGTGAATGGTCAGTTGTTGGGAAGACATAACTGATTATCACCAATGAACACTTCCCATCTCAAGGCACCCACTTTCCAGTACTGTAAATGTTTCAATTTATTAACAGATTGCATTGCAGTCAAGCTGGTTAGAGTGGAAAAATGCACCATTATGCAATTAAAATTGCAGGCTTTCTTTCAAAAAAATGCTAACAATGATTTCATACTGTGCTGTATTTTGTGTACAAGCTGGGAATTGTGGACTTAAAATTGGGAAAGTTTAAGAGGAAAGAGTTTTTACACATATGACATGCACATGGTGTAGTCTTTATTCTATAGAAACATGGTCTTAAACTTTAGTCACATAATTGGGGAGGGAGCTAGTTTGTTCTGAGGTGAGTCCATTAAAATTCCAATACGTTTCACAATGAAACTTACAACTGTCTCCTCCAGCCCCTTGAGGTCCTGTTTTGCTTGCTCTCTTTTGTCATTAAGAAGTCTAAAAGCAGGACATAAAAGTTATTTGGAGTCAGATTTCATTTGAGATTGACAGCCTATTAAGAAAATAATTTCATGCATCCATGTCTTACGATTTACCAAGATAGAGGTAAACAGATCATGTTACAAGACATCAGTCTTCAAGTAACAAAAAGCCAAATAATATAACTACAAAGGTCCTTTAACCATCATGCTATTACTGTAGGCAGACTGATGAGGGCATCACCAGTCAGCTCCTGAGCAAACAAGAAGTCCAATAGAAACCGCACACAACAGATACAAGAATTGCTATCGCAAAAAGATGTAGAGACAATCACGCATCACAGTTAGAACAGAAAAGGGAATGAGAAGACCAGAACTAGGATGTTTTGCCTGGACAACATGAATTATTTTTTGATGGAAGAAATGACCCAAGGACCAAATTTGCAATTCTGTTTAAATAAACAAAAGGTTCTTCCGAGATGTTCACGATGTCCCAAGCATGCCCGAGATGCAGGTATTTCCTCAGATCATACATTGCACTCAGAACTAACACCTTTATACATTTTTCCTCCCTCTACCTTTGAACCATTTCTTAGGAAATTGCTCCTCTCCAAGCAAGATACTTAAGAACACTTCTGTACTGAGAGCTGGTGACACACAAGCCAGCGTGGACAATAATGACTGTTACCGTCATAACAGCAAGAGCCCCAGACCAACTTCTGGGTAACTTTGCATCAAGTGGAAAGTGCAGGTTACACAATGAATCGGTAACCATTAAATAAGAGTTCTACGGTGTGAAAAGGGATGTCAAAAAAAAGTCTTACACAAGTTTCTGCAGCTCTGCACTTTTTTCCTGCTCTTCCATTTTTAACTTTTCAAAATCAGAGTTCAATTTTTCTTGCTCCAGCATCAGTTTTTGGTTCAAACTGTGGGATTTAAAGAATATAAACACTGTTAGTTTGGGTAACCGTTTGCCTAAAATTCTTTGGATATTTCACTATTGCATAATTGGTTAGTACTTCTTAAACAGAAGCAACTTCAGGGTCCTGTTAAGGTTATTAAAGCCAGTATTTTCTAAATAATTATGCTACAGATCCATTCAAACCAATTGAATTTCTTCCCCACAAACATATTAATATTAATTCAGCATACAAAAACTGCTTCTTGTGTAGCAGAAATGTATTGCAGTACAATCCCACAACATGGTTACAGAGTGAGAACAAGAAATCCTCGCTTTCCAGGACTAATGATTAATTCTGCAGAAAAGGTATCATCCTAACAATGATCGCAGTAACGAAAGTAATCATAATCATCATTCAGACGTAGACATTTGTAAAAACACTAGTTTCAACTAAAATAATTCATACTTTTCCAATCTCAAAACCCTATGGCCATTCTTGTACTGAAATAGCAGGCAGTCTTGCAATCGATATGGACAAGTCAATTATGAGTCCTATGATGGTATCTTTGTCTGTTTGGTTTAATGCAATGCTCTACATGTGTTAAAACACTGAAACAATCAATTAAAGGTCAATGGTAGAAATTCTGCCTCCCTTTCCAAAGAGTTGAACGTAAAGGCTTAGAACCTCTAGAGCACCCTAAAAGTGTGGTTGACGGACATTGCACTGGAGATACAATTGCCTCCTTCTGCAAGCAACCGGTTATTATTGATTGAAAGTGCGCCACATAGTTTATTGGTCCCAAGCTGGGATCAGACAAGTGTGAAGAAGCCCAGTCAGGCTTATGCTGTCTTAGGGAGACTGCATGCAAGGGAAAAACACTTGGAGCCTTTTGCTACTATACGGATGGAATGGAAAGAAAAAAAAGCATCGTGTCTCCGAGACAAATGACCAATTTTTTTTTAATGATAACTGAGAACTTGGTTTGACACGCAAGATTGCACTAACCTTCCCTGGATAAAGATAGTGAATAAAATATTTATATCCTCTTTCACTAAGCATTACTGATGAGGCCTACAACTTTGGTTCGTTAGGCCATGCCAACACTGAAAAATGATACAAGATTGTGAGGAAAAAGTGTGGACTGCTGAGATAGAGACCATAAGCACAAGAGACTCTGCAGATGCTGGAATTCTAGAGCAACACACGCAAAATTCTGGAGGAGCTCAGGTCAGGAAGCATCTATAGAAATGAATAAAGAGTCGACATTTCGGGCTGAGAGTCTTCTTCAGGACAGGAAAGGGAAGGGGAAAAGGAAAGGAAAGAAAGAGGATTAGCTAGGTAATGCATGAAGCCAGGTGGGTGGGAAAGGTAAAGGGCTAGGAAAGGAGGAATCTGATAGGAGAGCAAAGTGGACCACAGGAGAAAGGGAAGGAGGAGGGGATCCAGAGGGAGATGATAGGCAAGTGAGGAGAACAGATAAGAAGCCAGAGTGCGAAATGGAAGAGGGAAAGGGGAAGGAAAAAAGGCGATAGTGAATTTTAGATAAACATTTAATGGAGAGCAACAAATAGACTCTGAAAGAACGCAGCAATCAGGCTTCATCAGTCTCAACTCAAAACATCGACTGTCTACTTCCCTCCACAGATGCTGTCTGACCTGACAAATTCCTCCAGCTTCTTGTTTCTTGCTCCAGATTCTAGTATCTACAGTCTCACACTGTCACAGAACAATACAGAAACAGGTCCTTCAGCCCATCTAGTCTGTGCTGAACTATTATCTCCTCATTTAACAGAGAGCATTCTGTTGGTCCAGAAAGACTTTAGCCTCAGTACCTCCTTGTGCAATTGACTGGCTACATCACAGCCTGGAATGAAAATGCCAATACCCTTGAATGGAAAACCCTAAAAAAAAAGTAGTGAATCTGGCTCAGTCCATCACAGGTAAAGCCCTCTCAAAATTGAGTACATCTACATGAAATGCTGTCGAAGGAAAGCAGCATCCATCATCAGGGACACACAGTGACGGGACATGCTCTCTTCTCACTGCTGCCATCAAGAATAAGGTGCAAATCCACTTTAGTGATCCATAATTAATCTCTTCCTTTTAAAATGAAGGTTTAATTGGAATTGAAATCATGGAAATGATCCCAATAATTCGCTCATCAGCCAAGTTAAACCCAACTGACCTTGTAATCAATTCACTTATCACTTCCTTTCTCAGCAACTGTTAATGTTAGCTATTATCCTTCAACAGTTATTACCTCTCAACCATCAGGCTCTTGATAATTTCAATCAACTTCACTTGTTCCATCCTTGAAATGTACTGACAACCTACGGACTCACTTTCAAGGACTCTTCATCTCATGTTCTTGATATTTATTACTTTTTTTTTTTTTCTTTTGGAATATTCAGAGTTTGTTGTCTAATGCACAAGTTGCCCAAGTTGGACAGTCTTTCATTGATTCTGTTATGGTTATTAGTCTATAGATTTGTTGAGTATACCCACAAGAAAATGAATCTCAGGGTTGTATGTGGTGACATACAGTATATGTACCTCAATAATAAAACTTACTTTGAACTTTGATAGATGGAAAAGGGCAAGAGAAGAAGGAATCTGATAGGAGGGGAGAGTGGACCATGGGAGAAAGGGGCACCTTCCTCTCGCTAAATGAGGTCAAATGTTTTATTTTCTCATCTTTCTTGATTAGATAAATTATTTTATTTTAACACTACCCACAGCAAAGATGCAAAAGGATATTTGTGGCTAAACTGAAGAAGCTGCTGTACTTTCCGAAAGCACTTCAATATAATAAAGTTTTGATGGAGATGCTTGCTAAAAAAGTAGCTTAATACATCACACTCTCGTTCTTAAGTCTAATCAATACTCACTCTCTCAGTTCATCAATGATTTTTTGCTTTTCATCAATTTCATCCCTCAGGCGAGCCAGTTGTTTCTGGTGGGCCTCTCGATGGGTTTCCATTTGCTGTTCCAGAGTTCTCTACATGAAGACACCAAATAATTTAGAGCTCAATGAATCCCTTCTAGCTACTTATCATGGACACTTGGTTCCCTACATACGTACAATACTCTTAGTGAATCATGTAGGTTTTACTTGGGAGATTACTTTTGGAAGGCCTAATGTTAATTGTTTATTTATTGAGATACAATGCTTAATAGGCCCTTCGACACACATGGCCCAGCAATCTCCGATTAATCACAGGCCAATTTACAATACCAATTAGCCTATTAACTGGTACGTCTTTGGATGGCAGGAAGTAACTGGAGCACCTGGAAAGAACCAAATATTCCACAGAGAGGACATACAGACTCCTTACAGAGGACGTCAGAACTGAACACCAAACTCTGACTCCTTGAGCTGTAGTAGCATCATGCTGATCCCCAACAACAACCTGCATGCAGAGATGTCCTACCTCACTTGTGATGGTAACACTGACAATTTTGAAGCCTAGTACATCAGAGTTATTACACACCCTCCACTTGTTAACTGTGTAACATTGCTGAGAAATACTTCATTCTGCTGAAAGGGTCCTTCTTAAAGGCTTAACAATGAAAATGATTGTGAACCACCCTTGTTACCAAACATAAAATGTGTTTAGTGGCAAAAGTAAAGAAGCTTTCCCTGAATTCACTCCTGAAAGGCCAAGTTATAATTTGTAGGCCAACACCCCCTTGTCGCAGTCTCTCCATCAAGCGGAGATAATTATCATACAAATAAACCCTGATTAAGAAGATTAACGGAAATGGCCGCCACCAAAAAAAAGACATCCATCTTTACTCTTGGGAGTCAAAATTAAGATCATGATATCTACAAAATGACTTCAGTATGAAAGCAGGAGCTATTTTTTTTCCTGGAAGATGCAGATATCATATGCTTTACTGATATCGGAGGTTGCTAGGCTAAAACATATAATAGAGGAGAAGGCATCATTTTAACCAAGTAACAGATTCCTTTATCAGTTAATATTAGAGGTCAGTAATAACTTCATGCATTGATGGGAAGGGTTATAAAGCATACACAGATAACAGTTTTTCCTTTACTTGCTTCCAATTTCATAAGGAGCCTCAAGGCATCCACGTCAATTCAGGAAGTCAATGCCTTACCTTCATTTCATTGGCATCTTGAAGCAGGGTCTGATGTTCTTTTTCTTTGTCCTGAAAGGTCACTTCGTGCATCTTTTCTATTAAACAATTTCAAAAGACAATTAACTATACAAATGCTTAACAGCTTTGAAGATTGTGTGCAATATCATTTTAAACTATTGGCCGCAACAAAGGAAAATTTATAAGAATCTATTTCCACATTTATGATTTTAACTAATGCTTAAAAATTTTATGCAAGAGAGATTAACTCTGCTGAGGTAATTAAATCCAGCATACCATAATGAAGCTGACACAAGACATAGGAGCAGAATTAGCTCATTCAGCCCACTGAGTCTGCTCTAATATTCCATCGTGGGTGATTTATTATTCTTTTCAACCCCATTCTCCTGCTTTCTCCCCATAACCTTTAACACCTTTACTAATCAAGCATCTATCAACCTTTGCTTTAAATATACTCAATGACTTGGCCTCCACAGCCGTCCATGGCAATAAATTACACAGATTCACCACCCTCTGGCTAAAGAAATTCCTCCTTATCTCTGTTCTAAATGGACGTCGCTCTATTCTGAGGCTGTGCTCTCTGGGCCTAGCCTCCCACATAGGAAACATCCTCTCCACATCCACTTTAGTTAGGCCTTTCAACATTCGATAGGTTTCAATGAGATCTCAAATCCCCCACCTCCATTCTTCTAAATAATGTCAAAGATCACTCCAGTGTAAATGAGTTTAGTTGATTAGGGCTACATTTTACTAAGGTAGGGATGAATATCAAGTTTACATAAGACAGAACGTTAAAAAATGCAGATGTTGGAAACTTGAAACAGAGAATGCTAAATACTCAACAGGTCAGGCAGCACCTGTGGAAAGAGAAGTGTTTGATGTTTTATCAGAACTGGGAAAGAGAGGAAACCAGTTGACTTTCAGCAGCAAAGAAAGTGGTGGTGGTGGTGGGGGAAGGAAGAAATGGGTAGAACAAAGGGGATATTTCTGACAGGGTGAGATCAAACAGGTTAACAAGGGCAATTAGGCTAACAGTTTTAAAGCCCAAAGTTACGAACATTCCCTTTTCCCGGATGCTCCCTGACTTGCCGAGCGTGACCAGCATGTTCTGTTTTCATAACTCGAGGGTTGATCTTCAATTACTGAGATTAGTTATTTAATTTTTTTTAGAAATTGAGATACAGTGCGTAACAGGCCTTTCTGAGCTGCACTGCCCAGTAAATCCTGATTTAATCCTACCCTAACCATGGGACAGTTTACAATGACCAATTAACCTACCAATCCGTTTATCTTTGGATTGCGGGAGGAAACCAGAGCACCCGGAGGAAACCCACGCGGCCACGGGGAGAATGAACAGTCTCCTTACAGACTGCGGCAGGAATTGAACCCAGGTCACCGGTACTGTAAAGCGCTGTGTTAACCACGATGCTACCATGATAGAATCATACTGTACAGCAACAGGCCCTTCAGCCCAACTCGTCCATGCCAACCAGGATTCCCGTCTAACCTAGTCATATTTGCCCACACTTCCCTTCCGGGGTTCCCAACCTGGGGTCTACGGACCTCTTGCTCAATGGCATTGGTCTACATATATTAAAAAAAAGGTTGGATGACCCTGTTCTAAATCAATACCAACACATACCTATTCACCAAGTTACTTTTAGATGTTGTTAATTTACCTGCCTCAACCACACCCCCTGGCAGCTTATTCCATGAATGGACCACCGTCTGGATAAAAAAGTTGTCCCTCAGGTTTCTATCAAATCTCTCCCCTCTCACCTTAAACCCATGTCCTCTTGTTCCTGATTTCCCAATATAGGGGGAAGAAATCTGCAAATTTACCCTATGCTCGCTTCTCATGACTTTATTCATTGAAGAATAAGTCTGATATATAAAGGTTTACAACATCTCAGCTAGCTGAAACTCCCTCCCCAACTCAGCCCTTCAAGTCCGGGCAATACCTCTGTAAACATCCTCTGCACTCTTTCCAGCTTAGTAGCATCTACCCTATAAGGAAGGGACTCAAACTGATCACAATATTCCAAACATGAGAAAATCTGCCGATGCTGGAAATCCAAAGCATTACACACAAAATGCTGGAGGAACTCAGCAGATCAACAGAAGAGAGAAAACAGCCTACTCTTTTCCATAGATGCTGCCTGGCCTGCCGAGTTCCTCCAGCATTTTATGTGCATTGGTACAATATTCCAAACCTGGCCTCACCAATGCCCTGTGCGACTGCAAAATAACGTTCCAACTTCTATACTCAGTGCCCTGATTGATGAAGGTCTTCATGCCAAAAAACCGCCTTCACCACACTGCCCACCTGCGACCCACTTTCAAGGAACCATGTTCTTGTACTCGCTAGGTGCCTCTCTTCCACAACACTCTGGGGCAGAGGTCCCCAACCTGGGTCCACAGCCCCCTGGCCACACGGTATTGGTCCATGGCATGAAAAAGATTGGGAACCATTGTTCTAGGGCTTTGCCATTCTCAGTGAAAGTCCAACTACCCCTCAACCATCAGGCTCTTGAATAGAAGGGGATAACTACACTCCCTTGTCCCATCATTGAAATGTTCCCACAACTAATGATCTTACTTTATACCTCATCATCTCATGTTCTCGATATTTATTGCTATTTATTTATATTTGCATTTGCAGTTTGTTGTCTTCTGTGTGCTGTTTGATCTCTCATTAATCCCGTTATAGTTACTATTCTATAGATTTACTGAGTATACCCACAAAAAACAAATTTCAGCGTTGTACATGGTGACATAGATGTACTTCAATAATAAAATTTACTTTACTACCCTGGTATGTCTCCAAAATGCAATATATTGTGCTTATCCGAATTAAACTCCATTTGCCAATTAAGTAATGCTCTCGTTCCTTTCTCCATTTCTTCAGAAGGGTTAAATAGTATTTTTCACCTTCCCCTTTTTATGCAAAGCTAAGTATTCACCCACACCTCTGCCCACCCCAATCCCCCAAGGCATCAGGAGGACTGTTAAACATCGGGCATCTTTCAGAAAGGCGCTTTACTAAGACAAACAGAATAGTTCTGTCTTGAACATGCATCGTGATCTATAATTCTTAGAGACAATAAAACTTGCACCACCCTGAAATCAGCGATCAAGTGGATTAAGCTTCCTGTTTTACATAAACTGCAGGCCAACGCATACCTTGGGCGCGAAGTTTAGCTAACTCCTCGTCCAGTGCGTCGTGAGACTCCTCCAGCTGTCTGCGCTTCTGCTCCACGTTCTGCATGTAATCGGTCAGTGACTTTATCTTGGCCTCGTGCTTTTAAAAGATTAACGGCACAAAAGGTGAATGTAAAAATGGCACGCATTACCACAATCCGCCAGCTGCTTTGAACCGACCAGTAAAAGCCTGGTTGGTAAATAAGAGCTCGAGCTACATATTGGACAGGGCTTACTGTCAAGTTTCATCTATTGTGTGTAATGGAGACCAGACCTATCCTGTCTACATTACATTTTTCAAGATGCCCACTCGCATGATTCTGGCTTTCAAACAATTGGAAGGCATGCTGATGTACAATAGCATTTGCTTTTCCTTGTACTCCCAAGCACAATGGGAGATCTGTTGTAATTTCATGTATTCATTAACCAGGAACCTGATAGTTTGCAGATTAGCCCATGCACAATTGCCCTTTTGTCAATGCACTACTTGGGGTAACTTTTCCTTTTATTAAGGGAAGCCACCTTTTCACGGAAGTCATTCACATCGACTGGTGTGATGGCAGCCAGCTTTGCAAACAAGCTGTAAACAGAGAGCGCTTCACCAAATGGCAAATCTCAGCGGGGAGACAAAAACACGAGAAAGTCTGCAGAAGCTGGAAACCCAGAGCAACACACACAAATTGCTGGAGGAACTCAGCATCTATGGAAATGAATAAACAGCCCAAACTTTGGGCCCTCATCGAGACTGGAAGGGCAGGGGTGGAAAGAGGTCAGAATAAGAAGGGGTGAAGGGGAGAAGCACAAGCTGGTAGGTGATAGGTGAAACCTTTGCTCTGTCCACCACAAAAGCAGGATTTCCCATTGACCAGTCATTATAATTCTACTTTCCATTCCAGTTCCAACATGTCAATCCATGGCCTCTTCTACTGCCAGGATGAGGTTACACTCAGGTTGGAAGAGCAACACCTGGGTAGCCTCCAACCTGATGGCATAAACGTCGATTGCTCAAACGTCTGGTAATCGTACACCCTCACTCCTCCTCTCCTTCACCATTCCCCATTCTTCTGTCCCTCTCACACCTTCTCTTCTTACCCGCCCACCACCTTCCTCTGGTGTTCCTCCCTCTTCCCTTTCTTCCAAGGTCTTCTGTCCTGTCCTATCAGGTTCTCCCTCTTCCAGCCCTTTGCCTCTCATCAATCAGCTTCCCAGCTCTTTACTTAACCCCCTCCCCCTCCCGGTTTCACCCATCACCTACCACCTTGTACTTCTTCCTCTCCCCTCCCCCCACCTTCATATTCCGACTCATTCCTCCTTCCTTTCCAATCCTGATGAACGGTCTCGGCTCAACGACTGTTTATTCTTTTCCACAGATGCTGACTGTGCATCGAGTGTCTCCAGCATTCAGTGGGGAGACAGACTGCTGCTCCCCATTCCCCACACGGCACTAGGTTCTTAAAAGAACTTGAAACAGAAATGGCAAGAGACCATGCAGTCCTTTGCCACCACTCAAATATTTAGCAAAATCCTCAACCTTGTCCACATTTCTCCACAAATCTTCTACCTCTCAGATGTCTAAAGACCCCAAATGCCTGCCTCACTAAAGGAAACAAGACCTTGTCTAGGCCTGTCGACGGTATGGAGTAGGGAGTTTAACCGCACACAAAGAAGGAGGAGAGAAGAAAAAAAACATTTGCACTGCCATAAATTTTTTTAACATGCAGACCAGCATATTTCCCAAGGAGCAGATCTAAAGTACTAAATATTAGGAACACAAAAAATGGGTCCCCTCCAGGCACAACACAGCAAATCCCTGACTTGCTGATCTTGTTTGAATGCAGTGGAGTTACTATTTTAGCACTCAACCAAAGCCCAAATTCAAATAGGATGCTTGCTTACCCCTCCTCGGGCCCAGAGATCTGCAAGCCCTTTCACAAGTTAACACAGAAAGAGGATGCAGGTTACAAAGTGAGGGTCCAGTAAGGGTGAGAGAAAAGAGGTAGCAAGGGAGATAAAAAGGACAGGGATGAAAGATTGATTGTCACAAGTAGCAGCTGGCATTTGGGATTCTTCATAAATATATTTAGCACAGAAAATGGATTTGAAACAGTCATGAATAGCTAAGTTATGTCTGTAATATTCAAGTTAAAAGGCAAATGCAATTTTAATTAAAATTCCAATGATAACAGTCATATTTATCTTGCGTTATATGACATACATGGCTTCATTATGATGCCCTACCGATGGAGACAAATAAAGCAAATATTTTGGACACATTAATGAGTCTCAAATATTGATGACTTCATTGTGGAAACATGGCTCCAACAATTTTGCAGTTCAACAGTTTAAAGTACATTTATCTCAAAGCTCAACTGAATAATGAAAGGAATTAAATTTCATATCATTGCACTAAAGTGTCGAGGGGTAATTAAAACAGAATGTAACCACACTTAGCCAGCAAAGAGGTCAGTCGAGGTATCTGGTTACTTGGTAGCAAATATTCCAAGTGCACTGATGTATGCACCAGAGACCCATCAATTATAACCAAACCCCTTACACTGCTGCTTCATGAAATTTGCTCTGGGGTGACATCTGGCAGAAGTTAGATGGTTATAGGAGAGAAAATGAGCTGTCATCCCCAGCCCCTTCCCAGACAGATCCAAACATGTCTCCATGGACAGTACTGGCAAACAGAGCACACAGAACACTAGGCTGCAGCTGTTGAACTTGCTAAAAACTTTAAAAATCGAACTTCCTTAATGCCATGTAAAAAAATGTATCTAAAACCATAAATACCACAAAGTACTAAAACCCTATTCTACTAACAGGAATAATTTTAAAAATTATAGCAATAAACACATAAATGTTAATTTATTAAAGAG
This sequence comes from Mobula birostris, assembly GCF_030028105.1. Lineage (NCBI taxonomy): Eukaryota > Metazoa > Chordata > Chondrichthyes > Myliobatiformes > Myliobatidae > Mobula > Mobula birostris. Next base: position 126,549,548 of record NC_092374.1, on the reverse strand, counting down.
AAACAGTCTTTGATAAATCTGTGAGTTTTCACAAGGATGTAAATGAATTGATTGAACTTTAGAAAAGGATATCTTTATGTCATTTTGAGGAAAGGTTTATAGGATGGGGATAATGCTGACATATATTGCTCACTCCTGAGGCATTTGGAGTGTGGAGTCACATCAGGTCAAAATGGGCAAAGAGGTAGATTCCTTCACTGAAAAACACAAGTGAACCAGGTGGACTTCTACAACTATCGAATTGTTTTATGATGGGCATCACAGAGCAATTTTGTTTTATTCTAGATTTAGGAAATTATTTGAATTTAAAAGCATCAGCTGTCATAGTACAATGCAACCCACAGTTTTCAAATTAGTGGTCCAGGTTTCTGAACACTTTTGTATAATAACATGACCTTCATTTTGACCAAACCTCACATTCCAGGGTTCCCAAACTGGGGTCCACGGACACCTTGGCTAATGGTAGGGGTCCATGTCATTAAAAAAAAGTTAGGAATCCCTGTAAACTGTGAATGCTCTGTAGAACTAGAAACAAGTGGCAAGTTTTCCTCACCTGTGACACTAAAAGTTGGCACGCTGCCAACTCCCGCTCATTCTCGTTCATCTTTTTATTGCAGTCCAGCTGTGTGCTCTCCAGCTGTTTGGCCCGTTTCACCAAGGTCTTGACCTCAGACTTCATTTTGCTTACATATAGACGAGCAACAGTGAACTCTTCCTCCAGCACCCCATTCATTTCTGCCATCTGGGGGACCAAGGTGATGATTAGATGGTTAACTCCATCAACAACATAAACTGAAATCTTCCTGCCTCTCCCATCTACTGATTGTGAGAAAACTTAATCTCTGTTACCTTCTTTCGCCAGTCTGGACAACATTTATTAGCATTTTTTTTTCCAACGAACCCTTTTTTTAAAAAAGGTGGTTCAGTGGATTGAGGGTAACCAATGACCAGAAAATCTCCAGGATGATCTCAGACTCCTGATGTATAAGTACATTTCAATGCAACGGTGGGATGGTAGAGTGGCCTTGGGATCCTCAGACTGGGGCTCACGAAGGAAAGAAATGGAGCAATGGAGCAATGGAGGAAGGGAGTGGAGAAGGCATGTGGAAAGCAATGTTTATTAGACAAAAAATTGTTACCTTTCTGAAGGTTTAACTTTATGCTCGATATATTTTTATATAATCACCTGTTGGTGTGTAACTTTAGTGAATTTTCAGTAATTGTAGGACAGCTAGTTCTGTATGTTTCTAGCAGTTTCTCTGCAGCCTGTCATGCCACTGAGTCTGACTGTCTCATAGGTTGCTCTTTATCAACTGGATGTCTCTTACCTGTCTAGCCTGTATTCTTTGTCCTTTGCCTTTTCCCATTCTTTCTTTGTTCTCTCCCTACAGTACAGTGAGGTGGTCATTGTTATTTCTTTGTTAAGAGCACCTAATAAAACATGTTCAACCACAAGATTTGTGGCTCATTCTTGCCTTCTGAAAATCTCTCTCGATCAAAATATCTCCAGATAAAAAGAGGAGGAGAAAGCCTTAGTTCACCCTCTGCTGCTGCATACCACTGAGGTGAAACAATGCAAAATTTAAAACAAGAGTCTTGACTTGAGTATGGGAGAAAAATTCCTCACGATTTGTCCATAACCCTTAATTCTCCTACTATGCAAAAATCTATCCACTGGATAGATTTAAATATACCCAATTTAAATATATTGTCTTAAATATATTTACAGAAATAGCCTCCACTGCTTCATTGGGCAGAGAATTCCACAGATACACCATCCTCTGGGAAAAGCAGTTCCTCCTCATCTCAGAACTAAATCTACTCCTGAATCTTGAGGCTGTGCCCCGATGGAATCAGATAAACTGGACAGTTTAAAAAAATTATTGCTAAACCATGTGTCAACTAAAGTTGACATTATAAAGATTATAATGATGTGAACAGAAATTAAGACATTTTATTTGTCTATTAGGAGAGCCAGTTGATTTGAAAGAGATAGTATCAAACCATACCCTCTTTACGTTTATCAGAAGGGAAATGCTACACTTCACCTTCAAATCTCAATGTAGCAAGAGTGTGGAAACTGCAAGGTTTATTTTGTTGAAGATTATTGAAGTTCTTCAGCCACTAATAGAAATGTTCATGACACTCAGACAATCTATGTTAAAAGATCCCATTGTACTTTTTTCTACATTGAAAAAGAAATCAGGTTCTGTGTATGAGTGATCCTTCCTTGTGCATATTTGAGAGAAAAATCCAACTGCAACACCAACTGAAACACTAGTCTAAATGCTACCAGTAGGGGGAGCAAGACACTGTATTTATATAACAAGAGGTTTCAGATCCATTTAAATCTTCAGATAGCAACCAGCATTCAACAGCTTCAGTATCTTTGCTCTGAAAGCAGCAAAAACCTGAACAGTGATCATTATCCAACACTTATGCAAGTATAAGAAATCATCTATCCCACCTAGGTTCTCAATATTTATTCCTTACTTAATATTTTTTTTCTTTAGTATTTGCACAGCTTGTTGTCTTTTGCACATTAGTTGTTTGTCCGTCCTGTTGGGTATGGTCTTACATTAATTCTATTGTTTCTTGTATTTACAAATCTCAGCGTTGTATATGGTGACATATATCTACTTTGTTAATAAATTTACTTTGAATTTTGAGAGACACGACTTACACCCATATGGATCGGACGCAGGGGGTCCCAAACTGGGGTTCACGGACCCCTCGAGTAATGGTAGGGGTTCACGGACCCCTCGAGTAATGGTAGGTGTCCACGGCATAAAAAAAGGTTGGGAACTCCTCATCTAATGGGAGCTTGTCATTGCAAAGAGCTACATCAACATATTGGTATTCATATGTTTAATGGCACATGCTTTAATATGCAAGTAATATTTGATGTCCTTATTTTATTCTTATCTCGAGAAATTGAAGGCAAGTTGCAATGTGAAAAAAATAATAGTGCTGGAGCTACATATTAGGTCCTCATGATGCAGTCAGGCTTTCTGAAAATTTCCAGCACGATTTTGTTCCTTCTTTGGTTATCCTGGATCTGTAGGATTTTATTATAGTATTTACACGAGGCATGCCATCATTGAAGAATGCGACATACTTTTTCCTGTAGTATTTACATGAGGACTATCATTCTTGAAAAATGCAACATTCTTTTATTTTAACCAAAGCCTGCATTACCAATGCTGACATGGGTAGGAGGTAGTGAAATGCTGTCTCCATTCTGACCAAGACCTCAGAAGAGTTTACTTACTTTGAGGTACTGTGCGAACAGGCCCCTCTGTTCCAGCAAGTCGCACTACCCAGCAAATCCCCAATTTAATTCTCGTCTAGTCATGGGACAGTTTACAATGGCCAATTAACCTACAAACTGGTATGTCTTTGGACTGTGGGAGGAAACTGGGAACCCACGTAGTCACAGGGTGAGCACAGACTCCTTACAGACAGTGCCGGAATTGAACTGCGAACTCTGGAACACCCCATGCTGTAATGGTGTTGCGCTAAACTCTACACTACGAGCTCTCACTAATGTAGTGGTGTTCCCCCACACCACCATCTCTCCACCCCATCTGTACACCCAAAGCCTGGTGCTGACACTCAGACCTTGAACAATCCTTTATAGAAAGGCTTACTGTGACTCTGTTGTTAAATTTTCTGATTTATTCTTTTCTATATTGAAAAGTTTTGGAAAAGTTCCTCTGTGGTACTGATAAATCTACAAAAAGACATCCATCTTTGATATCTCTTTTTTTTTCCTTTAAAGGTTTTTTTGAAGACCCTGACCCTGGAGTTACACGCTGACTTCGGTTCTTTGTGGAAACGGGACCCGCACTCGGGGCCTCACTCCGGTCACTTTTCGATATGCCAAGGATGCAGCCTGGGAGAGTAGCGTGCCTTCGTGATGCCGGATTTTTGTGGCTCTGGAGGCGGGCGGACTCAGGGTCGGTGCTGCTGCTGGATGTGTCGTGGGAGACGGAAGATCGTAAGCAGCAAGCTGGCTGCTGACTGTGTGCCCAGAGACCCAAGTGCTTTGGGCACAGAGCTTCGAAAAAGTGACGCCACAGACTTTTAACACCATAAATCAGCGAGTTGCTTGCTTTGTTATGTCTCCCCTCTCACTGTGAAATGGGGACATCTCTTTTTCCCTTATTAGGGGGAGAGAGAGCATGCGCGCCTGTGGTATGTCGAATACTGGGTGAACATTTAACTGTCATTCATTCTTTGGGGCACTCCTCTGTTTTCGTAGATGTTTGTGAAGAAAAAGAATTTCAGGATGTATATTGCATGCATTTCTCTAACATTAAATGGACCTATTGAAACCATAATATGAGCAATACAATTTACTGACACCATCTTATCCAACAAAATTCCCAACCATCTCTTTCCAACAGCAACTACACCATCCCCACCCAGGATGACTTTATTTTTTCACTCCTGGATAGTGTGCAGGCAGCTCAGACAAGTCCAATATCCATCACCTATCCCCAACTGACTGAGCAGTTTGCTAAGCCACTTCAAAGGGAAATTTTGACAGCCGAAGTGCTAGGTCTATGGGTGTGAGAGTCCACTGGTAAATTTGGAGTCCTGTTGTCCGCAAGTCCGCGAATCTGCTGGAGGCCAAGAAGCCTGTCCTGGAATTGGAGGACTGTCTATGTGCGTGAGTGGGTAGGTGAGAGGGAGGGAGGAAAGGGGCTTGTTTTGCTGCTGTTGTTGTGTACTGTTTTGCGTGTTCTGTGTTGATCTGCTGAGCAGCGTGGGCATGCAATGTTGGCACCGGATTGTGTGGCGACATTTGCAGGCTGCCCCGGGCACATCCTTAGCTTGTGCTGGAGTTAACACAGGTGTGGCATTTCACTGTACGTTTCGATGTACACGTGATGAACGTTAGAGCGATTTTTGGGTTTAGGACATATAGCAAAATATTGACTTCAGTGACCAACCTTCAGATTCAAATATACAATGAAGATTAAACTTAAAAATACAGCTCAGAGCAGTAAACTGCAGACCAGACAGACCAGGAATCAGGCACTTAACTAATTGTCTACATATGCACGAATCCCAGTCAACATCCCAACAGTAACTAACGCTTATTTTGGGTGTGATGGTGGTAGTTCAAAGAAAACATTATAAATATGGATTTGTTTGATACTGTCCTCAATTGCATTCTATTTTGTTGAATAAAGAGGCTGCTTAACGTCTACCAGTACTTCTCTTTGATGACTTTGTTTAAGCAACAACAATAAATAAATCTAAATCTGAAAAGTCTCTATCCCTCAACATTGATTTAGATTAGCTAGTGATAACAGATGCCCTTCCCCAACAAACAGCACTAAATCAGGTTTTTTTTTACAAAAATCACTTAGGCAAATTAAGTATCATAAATCATCTATCTTGTCCATGTTAATATTTATTGTTTCTTTATTATTATTATATTTTTCTTTCTTTCTTTTGCATTTGCACATTGGTTGTTCATCCAGCCACTATTAGTTTTTTTTATTTTTCAGATTTTTTACAAAATAAAGTTAATTGGTAGCAGAAGAGTTTAAGTATACTTGCTTTACAAGTTCTTTGTTAACACGGATCTAGCAGAAAACTTTCCAATTGTTCTTGTCCTCCCCCACTAATGCCATGATGTAATTGAATTCTTTCAGAACTAGCCTTGGTCTGAACAAACAAGTTTTATTATTAAAAATGTGTTCCCAGCATTGGATGCACACATCAGGAATTTGGAACGGAGCTTACTTAATTAACTTGTCCTGAAATCACCCCAAGAATTCCAAGTAATAGATTTCAAAATTCAAATGCAAGCATAGCAAAGTTTTTGGTTCTGGCAAAAAAAGCACAATCCACAAGCTGTGGCAGACATGCTGAGTGCAGCTAGCTTGGGGAAGGCTCACTAAGGCAAACTGCTCTCGTTGTATAAGCTCAATGAATGAACAGATGGCTCAATATTTGCCATTGTAACTCGAGTACAATGGAAGCCAGTTACTGAGCCACATGTTCAATAACTCAATGACCGCCGTAAACAAGTGATCAATATAGGCAATTCTAAACATCTGTTGGATAACTGAGCAATGGCCTCTGCTTTAAACAGCTGACTTGCCTGTCTCTCCTACCACTACACTGTTCAGAACACAACCGTTATCCCCCTCCTTCAATTATCCAACTTTAAAACAAAATTCCAATTTTCAAAAATGCCCTCTCCTCCCTTTCAATTCACATTTGGCAGATGAACTACCACTTCTTTTCAACATTTAAAAAATATTGTTTTAATCTATCAATGAATATTTACGAAAGCATGTTGCTGCAGTCTTATTAATTCTGACTAAAATGGTTTTTATCATAAAATAACCCTTTTTATTTATAATATTAATGAACACCACCAATTCACCCAACTTTAAAGAACTGAGAAAAATGAACAACAACCTGCCAGTTACGGTGTGAACGCCACTTTTTATAAACCACACTGAAGGTTTTTTTTAAGTATATAAACTGCCCATTGTTCTCCTTGCCCCCAATATTTAAACCTAATCTCCTAATCTGTAAAACATCTTCAAAGGTTTTCAAAAGATTAGAACATAGCAGAGCACAGCAACAGGATCTTTGGCCCACAAGGTTGTGCTGAACCAGCTATAAATTAAAAAATACCCCCAAACCTAATCTCTCTACACAAAGTCCATATCATTCCATCTTTCTCATACTCATGTGCCCATCTAAATGACTCTTAAAATCCTCTAATGTATTTGCCTCCACCACCATACCAGGCAGCACATTCCAGACACGCACCACTGAGTAAAAAACTTATATCCCTTTTGAACCTAACCTCTCTCACCTTCAATGCACGCCCTCTGGTGTTGGACGTTTCTACCCCAGGATAAAGATACTCCCTGTCCACTCTACCTATGCCTCTTATAATCTTATAAATCTCTGCCTCCACCACTCCCGAGAAAACAACCCAAGTTTGTCCAGCCTCTCACGATAGCACATGCCCTCTAAACCAGGCAGCGTCCTGGTAAAGTGTAGCACAAGGTTACTATATCACTGAAGGCACGGTTACTTGATCAAGCTAATTTCCTGCAGACCATTTTCCAAATGAAGGATGAAGATTACATGACTACTGTACAATGTTCTGAATGTGTCCGTGTTCCTTATATGGATATGGCAACAAAAATCATGATTGGGGATCAACTTTCTGTACATTTATATTGCATCAACTCGTTCGTGCCCACACCAGGATTACCCAATTTACCGTACATACCAGCTTTACTTCACTGTTGCCGATGATTCCACCAATTTCTCCCAGGTCCTTCAACAAAATATTCAGGATCTCGGTCGCCCTCTTCTTCTGATGGTTGCTGAGTTCCTGGAGCTGGTTGAGTTCTTTCTGAAAAACTATTAAAGTACTCTACAGAAAAAAGTTTAAATGTAAATCTGCAGGTTAAAAAGAGAATGACGTGACACTCACCATTTTAAAAATGACTAGCTTCAGGGTGCAACCTAAATGATAAAGAACAGCTGTTTCTAAGTGCCAGTGGAGATTAAAACATGCTGCCAGCCACTCCAACCCAAGCTCACCACAAACCAACATAGTCCTTGCCTTTTGCCGATCTACCATTTAACTCCCCACTGTACACCAGCACCATCTTTAACGGCAAGATCCTGCCTGACATAACAAGCCCAGCCATGAATTAATTTGAATACAAAGACAAATGAGATTTTTATGGAGTATCAGGAATCCAAGAAAGAAATCAGGAGGACTAAAAGAAGGCATGAGATTGCCCCAGCAGACATGGTGAAGGAGAATCCTAAGGGATTCTACAGACATGTTATCAGCAAAAGGATTGCAAGGGACAAAATTGGTCCTGTTGAAGACCAAAGTGGTGATCTATGCATGGAGCCAAAAGTGATGGGGAGACCTTAACTGGATTCTTGCATCTGTATTTACTCAGGAGAGGGACACAGAGTGTTTAGAAGTGATGGAAAGCAGCAGTGAAGTCATGGACCTTGTACAGATTACAGAGGAAGAGGTGTTTGCTGCCTTGGGTGGATAAATCCCCAGGGCCTGACAAGGTGTTCCCTTAGACCCTGTGGGAGCCAAGTGCAGAAATTGCAGGGGCCCTGACAGAGATACTTAAATCATCCTTAGCGATAGGTGAAATACCAGAAGATTTCAGGATAGCTAATGTTGTTCCGCTCTAAAAATAAACCAAGAAATTATAGGCCAGTGAGCCTGATATCAGTAGTGGAAAGGTTATTGGAAGGTATTCTAAGGGACTGGATATTTAAGTATTTGGATAGACTGGGACTAATTAGGGATAGTCAACATGGTTTTGTGTGTGGTAGATCGTCTCTAAACAATCAAATAGAGGTTTTCAAGGAAGTTACCAGGAAAGATGATGAAGGCAAGTCAGTGGATGTTGTCTACATGGACTTTAGCAAAGCACTTAATAGGTCCCGCATGGGAGGTTGGTAAGGAAGGCTCAGCATTCAAGATGTGGTTGTAAATTGAATTAGACATTAGCTTTGTGGAAGAACCTCTCTGACTGGAGGCCTGTGACAAGTGGAGTGCCATAGGAATCAGTGCTGGGCCTGTTATTGTTTGTCATCTACTGTATATCAATGATCTGGATGATAATGTAGTTAACTGGATCAGCAAATTTGCAGATGACACCAAGGTTTGGAAAGGGCGGGTTGGCTTGTAGTGGGCAGTCAGAGCTCGCAGGGGATCTGGACCAGCTGGAAAAATGGGCTGAAAAATGGCAGGTGGAATTTAATGTCGACAAGTGTGAGATGCTGAACTTCAGTAGGACCAACTAGGGTAGGTCATACACAGAAAAGAGTAGGGCACTGAGGTGCCGTAGAACAAAGGGATCTGGGAACACAGGTCCATTGCTCATTGCAAGCGGTAGCACAAGTAGATAGGATCGTAAAGAAAGCTTATGGCACGTTGGCTTTCATAAATCAACATATTGAGTACATGAGATAGAATGTTATGCTGAAGCTGTGTACGACAGTGGTGAGGCCTAATTTGGGGCACTGTGTGCAGCTTTGGTCACCTACCAAGGTTGAAAGAGTACAGAGAAAATTTACAAGGGCATGGCCAGGACTGGAGGACCAGAGTTCTGAGGAAAAATTGAATAGGTCAGGGCTTTATTCATTGGAACGTAGAAGATTGAGGGGAGATTTGATGGAGGTATACAAAATTATGAGTATAAATAGGCTAAATACAAGCAGGCTTTTCCCACTGGGGTTAGATGAGACTAGGACAAGAGGTTTTGTGCTAAGGGTGAAAGATGAAAAGTTTAAGGGGAACAAGAGGGGAAACTTCTTCACTCAAAGGGTCATAGGAGTGTGAAATGAGCTGCCAGGACAAGTGGTGCAGGCGAGCTTGACTGCAAAGTTTGAGAAGTTTGGATACGTACATGGAGGGCTACAGTCCCAGTGCAGGTCAATGCGGAGTAGGCTGTTCAAATGGTTTGGCACTGACTAGATGGGATGAAGGGCCTGTTTCTGTGTTGTGCTTTTCAGTGACTCCAAGACAAAATGTGCAGTCTCTTGTCCCACAGTAACAGGCTCAGGACAACCCAGCTCAGCAGTGCCGCAGTCCTCATCGGCATTCACAGCTAAATACTGGTTGGGAGTGATGCACCAAATCTTCTTCAAAAAACCTTAAGCTTCGAGCAGATGTATTGCTTACCTACCCAGATCTAAACAAGGGCTGGGCAACTGTTCTCTTTCCCCACTTCCCTGAAACAAACAAATGCGCGAAAAATTGTAACAGTTACCGTTTTTTGAGCCAATTCATCAGTCAACAGTTCATTAGCTTTTGACTTGTCCTCCACTTCTTGGGATTTCTGGTCATAGTTGACAGCCAGTTCCTCCAGGGCCTGAAGCACTTCCTTCACCTCGTCTTTGGCGGCTTCATTTTCCAGCTGTAAGCGATTCAGCTCCTCTTGAATCTTCTCGTAATCCCTCCGCGTGGAGACCAACAGCTGAAAAAGGCCACATACTTTAATATCGAAGCCCTCCACACAATCACCTGGGAGTCAAAATATTTCCAGAAGAAAAGCTAGTTACCCAGTACCAGAGATAATGGCAAAAGCGTCCTTTAAGTTTTGGGGCGGCACAGTTAGCTCAATGCTAATACAGAGCCAGTGACCCCGGTTCAATTCCCACCGCTATCTGCAGTGAGTCTGTATGTTCTCTCTCTCTGTGCTCCAGTTTCCTCCCCCATTCCAAGGACGTAGAGGTCAGTAGGACATACAGGTTTGTCACATGCGTGTAATTGGGTGGCGCAGGCTCGTTGGGCCAGAAAAGGACCTGTCACTGTGCTATAACTCTAAATAAATAAAGATCTTTTCAACTTTTCTTAAATTCACGTGTGGCCGTAGATTCAAACACAAAAGAATCCCAACTGACAAAGCCCACATTTGGCTATTCTCATCAGCTTGGATTAAAAAGCCGTGAACATCGACACTTCTCCATCCAAACTCACCTCCTCTTGGTCCAGCATCTGCTGCTTTAGATTCTCTGTCAGTTGGCTCTGCTGGTTTATCTCTTCATCCTAAATGGGAAAAACGAGAGAGAAATTCAGCAGGAAACAACGGCAGCATCCTCCTTTCTTCACTGATGACGGGAAAGGCCCTCCCCATCAGTGAGCATCATCTACAAGGAGCTCTGCCACAAGAAAGCAGCATCCCTCATCAACGGCGCCCAGCATGCTCTCGTCTCGCTAACTACCATCCGGTAGGAGGTACAGGAGCCTTGGGTTCCACACCACCAAGTTCAGCTTTTACCCTACAACTCCTGAATCAGTGTCGATAACCTCGCTCACTTCAACGTTGTTCTGCCTTTCATAATCTATTGACTCACTTTCAAGGGCTCTACCACTCATGTTCTCAGTATTATTTATTTATTCTTGGTGTAAAATAGTGCCAGTAACATTAACATTATACTGTCCTACATAAACACGCACCTCGCCTTTTATGTCAACCGGTCAATTCTCAGGCCATGCCACTCGGGGGCGGAGGGGGGGGGTTAATATTTTGTGACTGTATGTGCTGGATTGAAACTATATGTGCTGTGACTGTACGTACTGTGCTTGTATAGCTGAATAGCCATAACCTTGAACCATCTGTCCTCTTTTGCCCTTTGGATGTTTGCACATCTTTGTAATGTATAGCTTTTCATAAACTTTAATTGTAATTCTTTATTTTCCTGTAAATGTCTACAAGAAAATGAATCTCATATATACTTTGATAATAAATTTAATTTGAACTTTCTTTCTCCTGGAATCATTTAGTATATACAGGAAGCATTTCTGCTTTGTGACTGCTTTGTGCACAGTTTAATAGTACATTTGGTTATAAAATCTTCAGCCACACTCCATGTCTCTCCAATCCCCTTCAGTGCTACAACCATCTCATCTGCTCCGTTTCTGGCCCCTTGTTCAGTTCCAGATTTTTTTGACTATGTTTTCAGATGCAAAGGCTCCAAGCTCTGGCGTTCTCTCCCTAAAACACCTCTGTCTCCTCCTCCTTTAAATACATCACTTAAACGGAACGCTTTCTCCAAGCCTTTGGCCTGTTCCAGCACCTCATGTCAACAATATCAAGCAACTTGGGCTGCTCCTCCATGTGAAAAGTGTTCTGCCGTAGGGGGCTGGCATACAATGTGGGAAAATGTCAGATTATCCACTGTGGTAGGAAAAACAGAAATCCACACATTTTCCTTAAATAGTTGGAGACTGGGAAAAGGCTGATATATTGAAGGACACTGAATTGAACAAGATACTGAAATGCAAGCAGAGCAGGAAATCAGGGAGGGCCCTGGTCAGTGTCAAAGAGCACTAAAACAGGCCCCTTAACCCACCACATCCAAGCCCATCTATACTAATACCTGCACTGTCTCCGTGTCTTTCTACGCCTTGCCTACTCATCTCTGGCAGTACATTCCAGATATCAACCATGTTCTGCAAGTAAAAACAACCTTTACTCTTGAATCCCCTTTAAAACTTTTCCTCTCACCTTGAACCATAGGAAAAAGATTTTGATCATCTACACCAGGGGTTCTCAGCATTTTTTCATGCCATGGACCCCTACCATTAACGGAGAGGTCCATGGACTCCACGTTGCAAACCCCTGGTCTAATCTATCAAAACCTCACACTGAAATTATTATCAGAGGATCTGCGTGCAAGAGATATCTGTTCCTTGGTGACACCTTCTCTGAAGCACTGCGCATGATTTTGGTCAATTTATAAGAAAATACAGTCATAATGTGGGAAACAGGTCCTTTGACCCACTAAATCCATGTCAGCCATCACGCCCCCTTCACACTTACACTATAATGCATTATTTCCGCTGCACAAACAGCTTCACTTTATTTTTAAAGTGCTATGATCACAGTGTTTCTTATTTGCATATTCTAACCCACTTCCTCATGGAGGTGGAATCTGTCACCACACACAAAGTCCATCTGTCATCGGGTACGAACCTTGTCATCGAGCTGTTTGTACAAATTGCTGATCTCCTCCTCCAACTTCACTCTCTCCCCAGCTGTGATTTTGGGTGCAGCAACAACATTATCAATAGTCGTCTGGTTGTCACATGGCTCCAAGGTCTTCTGATCCTTGGCGTCAATCTGCTCATCTTCGGGCACAGACTCACCTGCAACGAGAGTAAGGACACCACACTTGGAAGCAAAAGTAGTTTCCCTGGCAACGCAGTGCTCTTGTGCAGAGAAAGAATGGAGAAATTCTCATTTCCAGTCATTGACAGCAATGAACGAAAGCCCATCACAAAACTGAAACAAAATGATCATATTCAAAAAAGAAAAATACCTCTATGGCTTTCTGCTTTAAAACTGATTTAGTGGCATTCTTTCTGGGCAGTTGGTTACCTTTGAAGATAAAATCAATTAATCAAGCTTGTTGAGAGGCAGATCTGCAAGGACTCAGGTGTTTTAATTTAGGAAGAGAAGGCAGTCTTTCAATAAAACAAAGGCTGCACGGTTAAAATGGAAATTTTTGAAACCATAGGTTATATGCATGCCCAGGAGAGACACAATCAGTGAACGGAAACACGTATACCTGGACACCACATTAACATATTCTATTAAGGTCCTTATTATGCGACATCTGACCAATAATATTGAGTACTAACAAATTAAGCAATTTTCATTCCATCAAAACAAACACACTACTAATTATTAATGCACTCTGTCAGAATTGACATGACCCCTCCTGCTCTGCAGATTCCAAACTGCACTACAATAAATCCCAAAATTCACCATCTGTTCTGACAGCAGAACATGCATATCTTTTCAGATCGTCCGTTCTTCCACCACATTGTCACACAATATGTCAGAACATGCACCTACTTGACAATGAAAGGAACTTCATACACACTCAGTGGCCACTTTATTAGATACACCTGTACACCTGTTGATAATGCAAATAACCTAATAGCCAATCATGTGGCAGCATCTCAATGCATAAAGCATGCAGACGTGGTCAAGAGGCTCAGTTTTTGTTCAGACCAAACATCAGGATGGGAAAGAAATGCGACCTAAGCGACTTTGATTGCTGAAGGATTGTTGGTGCCAGACAGGTGGTTTGAGTATCTCAGAAGCTGCTAATTCCTGGGATTTTCACGTGCAAGTCTCTAGAGTTTACAGAAGAATGTGTAAAAAAGAAGAAACATCCAATCAGCGGCAGGTCTATGGGCAAAAGTTCATTGTTAATTAGAGGTCAGAAAAGAACTGCCAGACTGGTTCAGGCCGACAGGAAGATGACACTCAAGTAACCACACGTAACAACAGTGGTATACAGAAGAACATCTCTGAATGCACAATGCATCAAACCTTGAAATGGATGAGCTACAGCAGAAGATGATCATGAACATTGTGGATTGGATCACTGTTAAAAGAGTGGGAGGTTTTGGCTCAACAGGCTTGGGCAAACACTGGCTGAGGTTCTAAGTATGTTTCTAGTGTTTTTCTCTCTTTCTTTGTCTATTAGTACGTAGCTGGCGTACTGAGAATGGGTCCACAGTTAGTGGGATGTTCTTAGTGGGAACTGTGGGAGACCTCCAGTCTTCCTGATAACTACATCTGCACAATGGAATTGGAGCTGCAGCTCGATGACTTTCGGGTCATATGAGAGAAAGGGAATAGGCAACCAGTGCAGAGCATCCCTGTGGCATTTCCAATAATATATATTCCACTTCGGATACTACTTTTTTGGGGTGAAACAATGTACCAAGGGGGAAGGCATAGCAACCAGGTCTCTGGCACTGAGTCTAGCTCTGAGGCTCAGAAGGAAAGGAGGGAGAAGAGAACTGCATTGTTAGAGGAACAGACAGAAGATTCTTTGGACTTGAAAAAGACCCCCAAATGGTATTTTGCCTCCCAGGTGCCAGGGTCAGGGATGTCTCAGATCAGGTCCTCAGCATTCCAAAGGGGGTGGGTGAGCAGCCAGAGGTCGTGGTACATACTGGCCCCAACAACAGAGGTAGGAAAAGGGAGGAGGTCCTGAAGAGAGAATGAAGAGTTGGGAAGAAAGCTGAAAAGTAGGGCCTCCAGGGTAGTAATCTCTGGATTGCTGCCTGTGCCACACACCAGTGAGGGGAAGAATAGGATGATCTGGTAGATGAATGCATGGCTGAGGGACTGGTGCAGGGAGCAGGGTTTCAGATTTCTGGATCATTGGGATCTCTTCCAGGAAGATATAACTGTACAAAAAAGATGGGTTATACCTGAACATGAGGGAGACCAATATCCTTTCGGGCAGGTTTGATAAAGCTGTTGGGGAAGAATTTAAGTTACTTTGGCTGGGAGATGGCAACCAGAGTGGCAGGAATGAGGATGGACAGCCGGTATGCAAGTTGATGTAATGTGTAGTGAGACTGTGCTGAAGGACGGGCAGATGATGGGGCAAAATTACAGTCAGTGGGATGAGTTGAAGTATAACACAGGGACAAAAATCACAATGTGCGATGAATACAGGATACAAATTACAGGTGCAATGTTACAATATCTATGGGGGATTAGGAAAGTCAGGTTGGTGCTGGATCCTGAGAGAAGGAATTTGTTGAATGCCCTGGAAATGGCTTCCAAGAGCAGCTTGTGCTTGAACACACTATGGGAAAGGCAACTGTGGATTGGGTGGTGTGTATCAAAGCAGAGTTAATTTGATTAAGGCAAAGGAACTCTTAGAGGAGGCAGTGATCATAATATGATAGAATTCACCCTGCAGTTTGAGAGGGAGAAGATCAAATCAGATGTATCAGTATTACAGTGGAGTAAAGGGAGTTATAGAGGCATGAGAGAGGAACTGGCCAAAGTTGAAGTGATAGATGGGAGGTAGTCTTGCCTAAGTTTCAGCAGGAAGGTACCTGATTGATGGTAGAACAGCAATGGCTAGAGTTTCTGGGGGCAATTCGGAAGGTGCAGGATAGATACATCCCAAAGATCAGAAGAGATATTCTAATGGGAGGATGAGGCAATGAAGCCAAAGACAACATAAAAGCAAAAAGGGGGGGGGGGCATACAATTTAGCAAATATGTTAAAAGGATTGGGAAGCTTTTAAAAAACCAACAGAGAGTAACGAAAAAAGCCACATGGAGAGAAAAGATGAAATATGAATATAAGCTACTCAATAAAATAAATGTTTCCCTCAGTATATGTTGTTTACTTGGATTTTCATAATTTCTTTGACAAGGTGCCACATATGAAAAAGCTTTAACAGGAGAAGAGCCCATGGTTTTACAGGAAAGGCACTACCTTGGATGGAAGATTGGCTGACTGGCAAGAGGCAAAGAGTGGGAATAAAGAGGGACTATTCTGGGCGGCTGTCGGTGACGAGTGGTTTTCCACAGGAGTCGTCAGCATTGGGGCTGCGTTTTTGTGTCCATGATTTGGATGATGGAATTGATGGCTTTGTAGCCAAGTTTGTGGACGATATGAAGGTAGGTGGAGGGGCAGGTAATGTTGAGGAAGCAGGAAGCCTGCAGGAGTTAGATAGATTGGAAGAATGGGCAAAGATTGAATATATTGTGGGGAATTGTATGGTCATGTACTTTGGTAGAAGGAATAAAGACAGACTTTTCTATTCAGGGAGAAAATTTAAAAATCAGAGTTGCAATGGGACTTGGGAGTCATTGTGCAGGATTTCCTAAAGGTTAACTTGCAAGTTGAGTTGGTGGTAAGGAATGCAAACGCGATGTTAGCATTCATTTCGAGAGAGCTAGGATAAAAGAGGAAGGATGTAAAGGTGAGGCTTTATAAAGCCTTGGTCAGACCACACTTTGAGCATTGTGAGCAGTTTGGATGCCTTACCTAAGAAAAGGTATGCAGGCATTTGAGATGATACAGAGAAGGCTCATGAGAATGATTCCGGGAATGAAAGGGTTAACATAGGAGGAACATTTGATGGCTCTGGACCTGTACTTTTCACAATTTAGAAGAATGAGGGGGTCATCTCATTGAAAGGCCGAGATAGCGTGGATATGCAGAGAATGTTTCCTATAGTGGGTGAATCTAGAACTAGAGAACAGCCTCAGAGTAGAAGTACGTCCGTTTAGAACGGAAATGGGGAGGAATTCAACCAGAGGGTAGTGAATCTGTGGAATTCATTGCCACACATGGCTGTGGAGGCCAAGCTACTGGATGTATTTAAAATGGAGGCTGATAAATTCTTAATAAACAAGGGCATCAAAGGTTATGGAGAAAAAGCAGAAGAATGGGGTTCAGAGGGATAATTCATCAACCATGCTGGGATGGCAGAGACTTCTCAATGGGCCGAATGGCCTAATTCTTCTCCAATGACTTATTGGCTTATGGTCTGACATACACTCAGTGGCCACTTTATTAGGAATAGGGGGTAGCTAATAAAGTAGCCACTAAGTGTATGTATGGAAAAAAACCAGTAAATACCAGCAATCTTTACCAGGAAGGGTTACTGAGACAACATGGAGTATATTTCCAGGAAAGCCACTTGTTGTCCCACTAAGGTATCAAATCATGGGGTATTATTTAAAGTGATTGGTGTTTGATTCCAAATTAGCAGCTTAGCGGGGTGTGACTGGTATTGTGGGGTACTAGATTTCCATGACACTGACACTAGCCAAGGGCCCCACTAGCATTACTGATTAAGGCTGAAGTTCCTATATGGATTGGTCCCCAGCATCTCATCTCAGGAGAGGCCTGGTTACATATTCAACCAAAACCACAAAGAAGTGACTGGCTCAAGACTGTATACATTGAATTTGTTGTTTCTCCAGGACTTCAGCAGATTTCCCAAGGTTGCCGTAAATGTGTAACTAGAAAGACTCTGCCACGGTAGCAGAGTGGTTAGCACGACGCTGTTAGAGCTCGCGGTGACAGAGTTTGGAGTGCAATTCTGACACTATGGAATGTACACCCTCCCCATGGAGTGCGTGGTTTTCCCAGGTGCTTCGGTTTCCTCCCACAGTACAAAGTAGTACCAGGTAGGTCAAATGTCATTGTAAATTGTCCCATGATTAGGTTACTGCTGGGCTCGAAGGGCCAGAAGGGTATAATTCGTAATGCATTGCTAAATAAAACATAAAATAAGACAACATTTTGTGTTTTAAGTTCCTCCCTGCACCTTGTTTGGCGCATCGGGCGGCAACCTTGCCCTTTCTTTAGCGTTTTTTCTGTTTTACGAGACAGAGTAGCTAGTTCAGTGCTCGACGCTCAACCCAGCACGGGTGGAAAGCATGCAAGGAGCCGGCTGGATTCAAACGCGAGACCACTTGCCTCGAAGTCTGGTGCAGATGCCACTTGACCACTGGCAACAGACTGCCTTCTTTACATCATGTCAACTCAAAGACACAGCCACTAACAACATTCTCTTGCACTCAAGAAGTGTGCCCCTAGGCAAATACAAAAGCCCATTGATGGATTGTGGACAAGATGCCTTCAAGCCTCCAAATATTACCCTTTTCACCCTTGAATCTCATCACACTTAAATGTGACAATTAAATCGGATTTCAAATAAGAGATTTCTTTCTGCAGTTTTACCAGCAAAGGGCTATTTGCATCCCCAAAAGATCAGCAATACTAATCACTGTTTACAGCAGTCACTGAATTACCAAAATCCTACACCAGACACAATTCCCCCTCACCACCACCATTAACCCATTGCTTTCCCCTCTGCCACACACTCTAACTGTCCATAAGCTACAACCCACAAACCTTGAGATACAATTGCATTTCTGGTGTCATCTTCCCTGCATCCTCTCCTCTGAAATCTCTCAGTTTGCCTGCTCTCCTGAAGGCGGCTGCATAGAATCCCGTCCCAAAACTTTTCACTCAAGGAATTACTCCTGTTACAGTGTACATTGGGCTAGCACTTTCCACACAAATATCTTCAGTTATTCTAATAGAAATCCGACATTTCACAAATGTTACTGGTACTCTAAATGTGTGTCACTTTAACGAAGACCATTCTGGATTTAATAATTTGGAAATGTTTGAGGTATCCTGACGATAAAAAGCCATTGTTTACTCTACTTTTCTAATAAAATGATTTAAAAAAAAACATTCCCACAACAAATATGCACTGTTAGGACACGTCTTCCCTTCCACCCCCCGCCCCCCAACAAGTTACCTGCTGATTGTTCTCAATACTTCCCTTAACGTCACTCCCTCACTATCCTGGTTAACTAAACTTGCTTTTCACTGCAAAACTAAAGGAACCAAAAAGACACAATAAAGATCTTTTACACCAAATCTCAGCTTACTGAGGATTACCTGCATTTTTTACTTGACACAACCAAGCAAAGAACAGCTCAGGGAAGAGAATAAAACGACACCAATAAATGGAACATCGGGAAAAAAAATCCACCAGGCGGGTATAAAACCAGTTAACTCTTCTTGGCGCTTTTGATCTGAAGATAGATTAAAATTAGTTTCCAAAAAATAAAACCAAATTCACATCTTGTTCATTCGGAAGGGGGATATTTCTGGGTGATCTCAGTAATTTTACACTAAATAAATTTATAGTGATCAATCAGGGGGAAAAAAGCACAAGCTTCACCTTGAGCTGAGGCTGCTCAGGATTGGAAAAAGCTGGACAACATTGTAATCTCAGTCTACCCAGCATCCAGGACATCTTTAAAAGGTGATGCCTCAAGATTGAACCTATGAAAATGACCTCACAATCTTTTTTGCTCTCATTTTGCACTATTTAATTTTTATATCTATATACTTCTTATTGCAAGTTATATTTTTTAAAGTTATATGCATTGCAATGTACTGCTGCCATAAAATAACAAAAGTCATGACATATGCCAGTGATACTAAACCTGATTCTGATTTAGCACTGGGCAGCAGTTTGAAACCAGTACTTGCAAACCAACTTTTAGTGTAAATTCAGATGCATAATTCTGGAGGATTAAGGTTCCAAGAACTGTACGTATTTAAATGCCTTTCAAAAGTGATCAGAAACTGCATTTACCATCCTTACAGTAAGCAAGTTCCAGATCCTCTCGGTGAAAACATTATTTCGTCATTGTCCTAATTCCACCAGTTATTTTCCATTTTGATCTCTCGAGTAGGAGAAATGGGTATTTTTCATTTACTATATCTCTGCTCCATACTTCGGCACGCAATTAAGTTGGGAGTCACAGTCATACATCATGCAAACAACACCTTTCAGCTCAACTCATCCTGAGGTATCCCATTTGCCCGTGTTTGGCCTATCCAGTCATCGAGCATACAGTACAGAATCAAATCCTTTGACTAAATGATCCATGCCAAGCACCAGATCCTCTCTACTAGTCCTAGTTGCCTGCGTTCAGCCCACAAGCCTCCAAGCCCCTCTCCTCCATGTTCCTATCTTGCAACTGTACCTGCCTCAACCACTTCTCCATTCCAGGTACTCTGTGTAAAGAAGTTACCTCTTGGCTCTCTTAAGTCCTTTCTATCTTATCTTGTATCTATGCCCTCGAGTTTTATTTCTCTAAACTGGAGAAAATACTGTGACTGTC
This sequence comes from Mobula birostris, assembly GCF_030028105.1. Taxonomy (NCBI): domain Eukaryota; kingdom Metazoa; phylum Chordata; class Chondrichthyes; order Myliobatiformes; family Myliobatidae; genus Mobula; species Mobula birostris. The sequence continues at coordinate 126,529,515 of NC_092374.1, read as the reverse complement.
AACCTCATTCATATTTCTCACCTAGATCCAGTGTAGCCACCATTCCCCCTAAGCTGCATGGGTGCACGGCCGCGCTCTAACTGAAATACTCCTGTGCACGTAGCCTTTGTTGCCATGCAGCTGGAATTTTCTTTTATAGTGTTAATATAATTTTGAAATTTATGTTAATATAATTGTGAAATACCCTGTAATTAATCACGTTAATGAATGTAATCGAAAACTTTTCTAAATAATAAACCTACCACAACCTTTACTTTGAAACATTATCGAGCTTCGACATATCTACATACATTGTCAGTGTTTCAAGTTACAATACTCTGTTACAAATTGTAACAGTAAACACAGAATAGAAGTTGGTATCTCATCTTTAATAAGCCACCATTTATATCCAACACTGTCTGGTCAAAACATTTTATTTTTGTCAATTTGCCTGTCAGTTCTTTTGACGGACTGACATTGTTTACTTGTGTTGTGTGTTGTGATTTGTGTATATTTGATGTGAAAAATTCTATATTCTGACCTTTCTTGGTAAAAAAATATTCAAAACAATTATAATCTAATAATTTTTAGTCAAAAAATTGTTGGAACGAGGTAAAAAATTTGTTTCTATAAAATTGTTTGCATGACTGTGCTCCTTTTATTACAATTATAAATTTTTCATCTTTTCTAATTAACTTTTTCAAATAATAATTATTATTTTTAGTATCCTAATGATGTTAAAAGAAAAGTAGAATAAGAGTAATGCTTTGAAGAACAAAGCTTACAAAGTTTACAGGTAGAATGGCTTTTGCAACTCATAGATACTAATTCTCCCGGCTTTGCATTAAAAACAAAACAGAAAAATTGCTCATATTTTTACTTATCAAGATACCGGCAATGTTGATTCACCATTTATGTGGAAGCGAAATCTGGGGGAGAGTTCAGTTGTTGAAAAAAAATGGGAAGAATGGCAGTTAGAATACTTAAAGCAGCATCTTAACCAGAGAACTCATATAGATGCAGTTCCCAAATTATGCAACCAGAAGTCATGTGGAATTTTTTGCATGTTAACTGAAGCTCCAGAAGAGTGTGAGGCAAGAGTTAAACAAGATGTGTGAAAGAAGTTTAACTCTGATTTTGTCAGAGGTCATTGATAACATCATTTTAACAATTAAAATTAATGCTTCTATGTATTCTGTGCAAGAAGATCATGCACATGGCCAAATATGTAAAAGTACCAGTGAGCTGGGGAGCAAGGACTATGCATTTGAATTTATTGCATGTATCAGCTTTCCACACACTAATTGCTGACAAAAGTACAGACATTTTGTACTGAAAATGTTAATTTTGTATCTTAAGTTTCAACTGAAAAATGAAACTTCCTATAACACTGTTGAAAGTGCATATGACAGTATCACTCTTGTTGAAGAAATTTAAAAAAATTATATCAACAACTATCTTGATATTCAAAAGATGACGAAAGATTACATCAGGCAGGGCAAATGTTATGCTTGGAAAGAGTAATAGAGTGGCAGCAATTCTTCAATGAGAAATAAAGCATCTGTCTGAGCAGCATTACACACAGAGAAGACCTGAGATTAGATGACAAATAAAGGGAAAAAAAATCAGTTCTGCAGGATATAGAAACACTACGATGGACAGTGTAGACAATGTTCAGCAGGACAAAGAAGAGCTAGACGAATTAGCTAATGTGATGCTGTGTCACTTAGACCACTAAAGGAAGTAAGATGGCTGTCAAAAGATTTTGCTGTTACTGCTTTAATGAGGAATTATGAAGTTTTGAGCCAGTACTGCAAAGAGGAAGTTAATGAATGTAATGGTCCAAATAGCAACTACTGCCTTAAGATTTTGATCAATCCAAAATATTAAGTAGCATTAACTGTCCTTAATGACATTATAAAAGATCTGGTATCTCTTTGTAAATTCCTTCAGAAATGCTGTTTGAATATAATTGAAGCACTGCAGAATGCAAAAGCAAAAATTAACAAGTACGCACACAGTGTTGTTTATTAGAGTGACAAACTGAAAGATCTGCTTCCATGTATGTGTTCTAACGTCAATACTGCACCTATTATTCGATTCATTCAATGTGTGTGTAATCACTTGGATAATACATTTCCTGACAATGAGTTAAGAGAATGGCAAGCTTTTGACGGCGTTGCTATTGCAAGACCCAGCTGATATTGCAAACACAAACAATTTTGAATTTTCAAAACCAAATTGCACAACTGACAAAAAAATATTCAGTTGTAATTAAAAACTACGAAGAAAGTTTGTCTCAAAAATATCACAGCAATACTGTGATTTCAAATATGTCATCTCTGACTGGGTTCAATTAATACATTCACTGATATGTTAAACTACATGCTTAGAAACTAAGAATTTGAAGAACTGTCAATTCTTTTTGACATCATTGGAACATTTCAAGCTTCCAATACTGACTGCAAACATGGATTAAGTCTTAGGAATTCAATCAAACGCAAATCCAGGAACAGACTAGAAATAGAACATATAGTCATTCAGAAGTTCAGCACAGAAACAGGCCCTTTGGCCCATCTAGTCCATGCTGAAGCCTTTAAACTGCCAACTCCCATCGACCACAACCTGGGCCATAGTCCTCCATATCCTTACTATCCATGTGCCTATCCAAACTTCTCTTAAGCATTGAAATTGTGCTCGCAGCTCATTCCACTCTCTCATGACCCTCTTCTAAATGAAGTTTCCCCTCGTGCTCCCCTTAAACTTCTTTCCTTTCAGCCTTAACCCATGACTTCTGTTTGTCGTTTCACCTAACATCAGTGGAAGAAGTCTGCTTGCATTATGCCCCTCATAATTTTGTATACCTCTATCAAATCTCCTCTCAGTCTTCCATGTTCTAAAGAATACAGTCCTAACTGCAAAGAATACATTTAAGATCTCCCCCATCTGTTTTGACTCCACATATGGATTGCCATTCTGGTCCTCCAGAGGACCAATTTTGTCCCTTGGAATCCTTTTGCTCTTAACATATCTGTAGAATCCCTTTGGATTCTCCTTGACCTTGTCTGCTAGAGCAACCTCATGCCTTCTTTTAGCCTTCCTGATTTCTTTCTTAAGTGTCCTCTTGCATTTCTTGCATGCCATAAGCACCTCATTTGTTCCTACTTGTCTTTACCTGCTATACACCTCCTTTGTTCTCTCTTAACCGGGGCCTCAATATGTATTGAAAATGAAGGTTCCCCACACTTGTTATCTTTACCTTTTACTCTGACAGGCACGTACAAGCTTTGTACTCTCAAAAGTTCCATTTTTGAAGGCCTCCCACTTTCCAAGTACACCTTTGCCAGAAAACAGAAAACAGCCCGCCCCAATCCACACTTGTCAGATCATCTCTGATACCATCAAAATTGGCCTTTTAGAATTTAGCATCTAGCATCTCAACCCGCAGATCCGACCCATCTTTTTGAAACTAGTGGCATTGTGGTCACTGGATGCAGTTGTACCCTACACAAACTTCTGTCACCTACCCAGTTTCATTCCCTAATACCTGATCCAGTATCACACGCTCTCTCACTGGGATTTCTACACACCGATGAAGGAAACTTTGCTGAACACATTTGACAAACTCTGTCCCATCTAGTCCTTTGACAGTATGGGATTCCCAGTCAATATGTGGAAAGTTAAAATCACCTACTATAACCTTGTTTCCTGCAACAGTCTGCGACCCCTTTACAAATTTGTTCTTCTTAATCCCTAGGACTGTTGTGTGGTTTATAATATAGCCCCATTAACGTAGTCACACTTTTCTTATTTCTCAGACCCACCCATAATGCCTCACTGGTCGAGTTCTCCAGTCTGTCCTGACTAAGCAGTGCTGTGACATTTTCCCTGACTAGTAATGCCACCCCTCCCCCTTTAATCCCCCCCACTTTGTCATGCCCCTCCCGCAACCAAGTCTCACTAATGGTTACAATAAAAGTACGTGTTCGACACAGCATTGTGGGCCGAAGGGCCTGTATTGTGCTGTAGGTTTTCTATGTTTCTAGGTACTGATCCATGCCCTGAGCTCATCCACCTTTCCTACAATACTTCTTGCATTGAAATATACACAGCTTAGAACACAAGTCACGCCATGCTCAACCTTTTGATTCCTGACTTTGTCTGAGGTCTTACCAACATCTGCCTTCACAACCTCTCCGCTAACTGTCCTGGCACTCTGGTTCCCATCCCCTTGCATCTCCCACCATGCAGCATTAACAAAGTTCCTGCTAGGATAGTAGTTCCCCTCCAGTTCAGGTGCAAACCGTCCCTTCTGTACAGGTCCTACCTTCCCTGGAAGAGAGCCCAATGATCCAAAAATCTTATGCCCTCTCTCCTACACCAACTCCTTAGCCACGTATTAAACTATAATTTTTCTAATTCTGGCCTCACAAGCATGTGGCATGGGTAGCAATCCTGAGATCACAACCCTGGAGCTCCTGCCCTTTAACTTAGCACCTAACTGGCTGTTCACCCTCCCACTTAAAAATGCTGAGGACTCGGTCCGAGATGTCCCAGATCCTGGCACCCGGAAGGCAACATACCATATGGGAATCTCAGTCTCACCCACAGAACCTCCTGCCTGTACCCCTAACTAACAAATCCCCTATCACCACAATGTGGCTCTTCTCTCCCCCCCACCCCCGAGTCACAGAGCCAGACTCAGAGACAGGGACCTGACTACTGTGACTTTTCTCTAATAGTTCAATGCCACCCCTCCCACAATATTCAAAATTGACAAAACTCTTGTTGAGGGGGATGCTACAGGGGTACTCTGCGCTGGCTCCTTAACCCCTTTCCCCTGCCTGGCTGTCACCCAGTTTCCTGTGTCCTTGGGTGTAACTACCTCTCTATATGTCCTATCTGTCACCTCTTCAGCCTCCCAAATGATCCAGAGTTCATCTAGTTCCAGCTTCAACTCCTTAATGTGGATCGTTAGGAGCTGCAGCTGGATGCACTTCTTGCAGTTGTAGTTGTCAGGGACACTGGAGGTCTCCCTGTCTTCCCACATCCTGTAAGGGAAGCATTCAACTATACTGCCTGGCATTTGGACGATCTAAAGAGGATTAAGATGTATCTTTCATCTGGATGCAAAATTAATCTGGACAGTGCTTATAAGTGATGGATTTGTAATAATGACAAACAAGAAAAAGTTTATGAATCATGAAAGATCCTTTCTTCTACCTAATTTCATTATACTCTTCAATTACTAAATAAAATCAAAAGTATGTGATTTTTCAATTTTAATTCTAAATATTCATAGCATGAATACTACAAACAAAAACATGTAAAGTGCTGCGCAGTTTTCAAGTCGTGCAAGAATTTCCTGTTCAGAACAATGGCTGGTCAGTGCAGCTGTTAAAAAAACTGAGGGAATGTTGAGTGTAACCAACCTCGCCAAAAAACTCACAGCCTCTAGTCAAGACAGATCCTTGTAAATCTCTTCTACACCCTCTCCAGTCCGATAAAGTTTTCCAAGAACAGGGAGACCAAAACCATACAGAATATGCCAAGTGTGGCTTCACCAATGACTTATACAACTATAATGTAACTTCCCTGCTCCTAAACCCAGTGCCCTGACTGTCGAAGGCCAGCATGCTAAACGCGTTCATGACTACCTTATCTACTCGCACAACTGCTTTTATTGAATTGTGCATTTTAACTCCCAGCTTCCACTGTTCCACAACACTCATACAGTGAATGGCAGGGCAGTGACCATTCCTATCCTGGTTTGACTGTCCAAACTGCATCACCTCACATCTAAAATGTTGTAACTATACACTTATGCTGGCATAACCCACCATCCTCTGTGTGAAAAGCTCCCAATTAAGTCTTTTCCCTCTCATCTTAAGTCGTTGCCCTCTAGTTTCAGACTCTTTACCCGGGGGCAGGGGGTGCAGGATGACAATATCTATCGATGCCCCTCATGATGTTACAAATCCCTCCAAGGTTAGGAGTGCTTCAGCCTCTTGTTCCAAATTAAATGACTCTGGACTATCTTGTATTTCCTCTTTGATAAAACTTTCCAGTATTAGTTGAGAATCCCTTATCTGAAATATTCGCAGCTGGAAGTGTTTTGGATTTTGGAATATTTGAATCAATACAATGAGATAACTTGGGATGGGACACAAGTCAAAACACGAAATCCATTTACATGACATATACAGCTGGTATGAACAGTCTGCAGTCAGAGCACAGTCTGACGTGATGGAGCTGGGTCCTCCGCAGATTGTCACTGAGTTGAATGGCCACCCCTAACACAATCTGTTACCGTACTCCAGTGCTGTGATTGGCTTCATATCCAGCATTGATTTCCAACAGCCGCCTGTTCCACTACGACTGGGGGTGGGGAGGGGAGGTAGGGGTAGTAGTTTTATATAATATCTTCTAAAATTTTTGTGCATGAAAATTACCTTCAATTTTCAGTTCATTGTGTCAGATCTTTGCTTGTTTCATGATCAGCATACCACTCAGCAGCATACGTTCACTCCAATGCTGATCCACTCTTTCAATACATTTTGAGATCTTTATTTTTCACTTTATTCAGTGATTTTTGATTTTTGATTAACTTCCATTCATTATGTATGTGATGTCACTTCTCAGAACTGTCTGTGGTGTGCAGAGTCCTGGAAACCTTCCCAGTCCCTTGTAGAATTTTCCATTTGTGTCGTCATGTCAGTGTGCAAAAAAAAAAAAAATTTGTATTTCTGAGGTTTTCGGAGTTTGATATTTCAGGTAAGGGGTATTCAACCTGTCCTGATAACATCTTCGTAAATTCACTAGCTTCTTCAGTCCATTCACATCTATTCTCCAATGAGGTTACTAGAATTGTACTTACCACTCTAGTTGTACATATTACTGCATATAGTTCTAACATAACCTGGTGGCACAGATAGGATTGTAAAGCTTTTGACACATTGGCCTTCATAAATTAAGGTACTGAGTACAGGAGATGGGATGTTATGTTGAAGTTATACAAGATGTTGCTGAGGCCTAATTTGTTTCCATTATGAACCAATATTAATACAATTTACAAATTTCTCTTGCACCCAAAGGGCTTTTACTTTATTTGACCAGTGAGAACTTGTCAAAAGCTTTACTGAAACCCAGCATCAAATGCTCTGCCCTCGTCAATCTTTGATAATGCCTCAAAAATAATCAATCTGTTAATCAGGCATGACCTTCCCTTAACAAATCCATTTTAAAAATCCATTATTAATCTCTTCCTTTTTAAATGAAGGTTTAATTGGAATTGAAATCATGGAAATGATTCCAGTAATTTGCTCATCAGCCAAGTTAAACAAACTGACCCTGTAATCAGTCCATTTATCACTTCCTCCCTTTTTCAGCAACAGTTAACATTAGCTATGACTCCTCAGTAGTTACTACACCTCAACTATCAGGCTCTTGGCGCAAAGACGATAACTTCACTTGCCCCATCACTGAAATATCCCCAAAACCTATGGACTCACTTTGAAGGACTCTTCATCTCATCATCTTGATATTTATTGTTTATTCATTCATTATTCTTACTCTTTCTTTTTATATTTGCACAGTTGGTTGCCTTTTGCACACTGGGTGGACGTCAAGCTGGTGCAGTCTTTCATTGATTCTTCTATGGTTATTATTCTATTTTGGATTTGTTGAGTATGTCCACAAGGAAATGAATCTCAGGGATGTATCAGGTGACACACAAGTACTTTAATAAAAAGTTTATTTTGAACTTTGAACTGTTTTGCAATCATCTGCTACCAGCTCTATCACGGGCATTAGCCTACCAACATTACAGACAATTTCAAAAGGGAATGGCTCAAGAAGACAGCATCGATTAAAAAGGACTCTCAATGCCCACAATGTAGCCTCTTCTCATACATACCAGCAGGGTGGATGCACAGGAGCCTGAAGACCCACACTCAGTGTTTCAGGAACAGGTTCTTTCCCATTGCTATTAGATTTCTGAACAGTTCATGAACCCATGAAAACTATCCCATTTGTCCTATTCATATTTTATTGTCACTTGAAAGTTTTTTTTCTTTTTTGCACTGCACTGCAAGACAAACTTCACAACATACATCAATGATAATAAACCTGATTCTGAGAAATAGACAGTCAATGCTTCTGGTCGAGACCCTTCACCTGCATCCAGAAATGGCAAGTCAATTTCCCTATCTCTAAACCCCATGAGCTCATAATCCTCGATCACCTCGGAATGCAGCATTCCTCAGCACTGGTGGCCTGCTATTCAGCTGCCAGAGCCTTAAACTTTCACACAACTCTCTGTAAAGTGTTGTGTGTGAAAATCCCAGAGCAGCAGTTACTCAAACCACTCCATCGGGAAGCAACAATCATTTCACAGTCAAAGTCACTTAGATCACATTTCTTCCCCATTTTCATGTTTGGCCTGAATAACTGTATTTATTGATCATGTTATTAGAGCATTTTTTGGGGTTCGCACATATAGCAAATAACAGTAGCAACTGACTTCACCAGTCGTCAGATGCAAATATGAACTGTGGATTAAATCTAAAATGCAGCTTGGAACAATGTGTTTCTAAGAACCGGGAGGAACAACTAATTGGACAACCAGGCAATGCTGATTTAAACTTGTTATTTGGGTGTCTGTAATGTGGGTGCAAAGGAGGAGAGGTGAGGGTGGTGTGCAGTTCAAAGGAAGCCTTATCATTTGGAATTGTCCTTTGATCTGTAGCACATAAAATGTCGTGTAGTGCTGGGTCAGGCAGACCTCCCCCCTCTGAAAGGGTCACCACCTGATGCCTGCTGTATCTCATTTTGTCGAATGAAGAGACTGCTTCAAATTTACCAGTACTTCTCTCCGGTGACTTTGTTCATGCGAAGACACACGTCTGCATGCTTTTATGCACTGAGTTGCTGCCACATGATTGACTGATTAGATATTTACTTTAATGAGCTGGTGTACAGGTGTACCTAATAAAGTGGCCACTGAATGTATGTCAGTGATGATAAACACAATTTTGATTTTACTCCTGTGGCCAAGGAGCAAGAAATAGTGATCACAACCTCCATAGTTTGTTCTCTTATTTCTTCAAATAACCCAGATGAGTTGTCCTCTTCCAAACATACCAAGCCTCTTGATACATTACCTCAAATTTGCTTATCCCATTCAATATTTCACGCTCTTCCTTAACTACAATATCTCATCCTCCCCCTTTCGCTGTTAAATTTACCTTGTTGTATAATGCACGGTAACTAAGCACCTCCAGGAAACTCAGAGGAGACACTACAGATTGCACGTTCTGAAATCTAGAGGGCTACACGCAAGACGGCAGAGGATTTCTGCCAGTCAGACAACATGGGTGGAGGGAAGTGGACAGTCAATGTTTCTGATTGAGACCTTTCATATGGACCAAAAATGTCAAATGTCAATTCCCTCCACAGGACCTGCCATGTTCTTCCAGATCTTGTCTTCAATGGAAGTGGTACTACTAAATCAAAAGGCATGAAATAATAGACATGATTCAATTGCGACAAAGGTTCATCCTCATCTTTTTCAACGTGACTGAATTTTCTAAAATTCTATACTTCTAGTCATATATCCCTTGGGCATCAATGACACATGTAACTGCATTGTCCTTTCCCAACTCTTCTCCACCATTAACCAGCAGGAAGACACCGTGCTTCCCTGCTTCCACCTTTGTATCTGAGAATCACCAGTAATGGCTTCTCTTTCTGTGCCACTACTTCTGACAACCCCAAATATCAATCCCTGGCTTATCCCTCCAATTTTCCTTTCCTGCATAAAATCTCATGGTAGCAACATCAAGATTTCTTGCATCCCCTGCCCCCCCCATTGTGAATCCATTGGTTATCACTCTGCCTGGTAGCTCACTAACGCAGGAGTTCACAACCTTTTTTATGCCGTGCACCAATATCATTTAAGCAAGGGGTCCGCAGACCCCAAGTTGGGAACGCCTGCGCTAAAGCATTCAGATTCTCACTTGTTTTCAGTTGCTGCCCTTCCCCATCTCTAAACCCCTCTAGCTCCATAATCCTCTTGATCATATTTGAATGCAATTTTCCTCCGCATTAGTGCCCTGCTGTTTAGATGAGAGTGCCTTAAACATTAGAGCTCCCTCTTTAAACCTCCAGACCTCCTCACTACTCTTTCCTCTGCAAAAACCTCCTTCTATCCAAGCACTTGATTTTCTGCTCTAATGTCTCTACATGTGGCTTGAATGGAAACTAATGCATTAACCCTTTCACTAACACAAGAACAAAGAGTGCAAACACAAGTAGGACAGAGCAGGTATTGCACAACAGTTTTCAGAAATTTTAGTTAGATAATCAATTGTAGATATTTACTATAAAGTGAGGACTCACCAATTAACGTGATTTTAGTAATATCCATTCACTACATCAGATTCTTTACTGAATGTAAATTAGCTTTAAGTTAGATGCAGTTTTGATAACTAACCATTTCTCCATCTGTTTAGCTCCATCTCCAGGTGCTGAAGAGCATTCTTCAGGGACTTGTTTTTCTCTTTTTCCTTCTCGTATTTCTTCTTCCACTCCTCTGCCGTCAACTCCAGATTAACAGATGCTGTGTTCTTGATAGTCTTTGCTCTGTTAGATGGAGAGATTTACCAAGTAGAATAGACTTTATTGCTGCTTATAAATTTTCCTGCCCATCTGGCTTCACTGGAAACCACCAGCTTAAAGAAACATTTCTTCTCACACTGAAGTAGATGCTCCAGGATAAATACGAACAAAAGAAACAACCTCCAGAACAGGGGTTCCCGACCCGGGATCCATGGACCCCTTAGTTAATGGCAAAAAGAAAGGTTGGGAACCTCTGCCCTAGAACTATAGAGCCAGCAGCCCCATCTGGGCTAGATTAGGTGAGTAGGGTCAGCAGAGGATTAAACAAGACCTGACATGGAACGAATCACTCCTTCCACACTGATGGCCATTCATACCTGGAGAGGAGATGAGAAATCACCCACAGTTTGTGTATTAGAAATGTATCACCTATGAAAAACAATTCAGCCCAGTTCATGACTGTTGCCATGTTTAAGAAGCCCCAACCACTGCAGGAGACCCTAGAACAGAGTTTCTCAACCTTTTTCATGCTATGGATCCCTACCATTGGCTCAGAGGTCTATGGACTCCAGTTTGGGAACCCCAGTGTCTTTGTATGTGCAAAGAAACCTGAATTAATTTGGAAAACAATTAATTTGGGATCTAACTTTAACCTGCTTGGAGGAAGGTATAAGGGGATGCCAGAGGTAGTTTCTTGTTTTGTTTTTTTTTTTTTTTTTTTTTTACACAGGGAGTGATAGGTGCATGCAACATGTTGCCAGGCATGGTGTTAGAGGCAGGTACATTAGGGATATTTAAGAGACTTGTAGATAGGCACATGGATAACAGAAAAAATGGAGAGCTATGTTGGAGGAAAGGGTTAGATTGATCTTTGAGTAGGTTAAAGGTTTGGCACAATATCGCGGGCTGAAGGGACTGTACTGTTGTAATGTTACACGCTCCATGTTGTATGCCAATCTCTTGAAAAACTATCAAGTGCATTCCAAGACGTTCCAATGAAGTATCTCGAATCAACCTATACCTCTTTGTTCTGTGACCCTGTCTCCCCCCAGGCCACTTCCACCTCATCACATCCCGTACTGCCTAGCACCTATCCCAATCTGCACTCAGATCTGAACTCTGATCTGATTTTGAAAGGAATGAAAACCAGGTTCTCATCTGCAAAATTATTGAAGGCATGCCAACAAACAGTTTGAAGGGATCAATGTACCAAATATAGTTACAGTTTTGGGTGTGTTATAAAAAATCTCAATAATTAGCTGCATGGTGGATTAGCTTACAAAATGAGTACAAGCCAATGGTAAAATTCAGCTAGAAAACCAGAGATGATCACAACTGGCCACTTCTGCAAAGGAACAGATGACAGAGCAAGGAAATTCATATTTACTCAGAAGGCAATAGAAAAGAACAGGGAGACAATGGATGAAACTAAAGACAACCAAGCCCTTTACTTGTCCAGGCACTTGCTCAAGGAGAAAATGTAATGTGTCTAACATAACTTGTCCATACCAGACGCACAATGCTGGCGCCTGAATGATGCATCAATTTACATTAAGGAATGAAAAAATGTTCAGCTTCACAATGCCTAAGAGTTTCAAGTGCTGAAATAACCCCTTTAGACACTTTCCTGAAGCATCAACAATATATTTTGCACTTCTGAAACCAGGATTACCATGCAAGGATTTGTATATAATGCTGGAAGAAATTTCTTTGACTTACGGTCAAATGCCTGAAAGGTAAATCTATTGGATTAGCTTTCCTGATGAGGCGCTTAACATTGATTAGAAACATAGAAGAGTCAATATTTGTGTCTAAATTCTTCATTGATTTTCTAACAATTGTGACAGCAAATGCTATTAGCTTTAAATTCCCAGTCCTCGCTCCTAGTCCTACATCCAGAATGAAACTTGAGTTCAGAATCTTAATGGTTTTTGAGTAAATAATTACTTTATAAAATGGAACTCATAAAATTCTCATTAACTATGTTGGTGGCATGTTAATAAACACACACGTTGGTCAAATGACCCCATGGTCATGGTTAATTAATTGTCCATGTCCTGTGAAATTACTCTACGCACCACATCAGATTAGATGAAATTCTTACCTCTGGCCAAACATCAAAGTTGTTTTTGATTCGGCTTCATTAAAACTGGAGGGCGAGCAGCAAATAATTATGGTAGTTCGGCAGTTGCCACCAAGGGAATCCTGAAGAATTCGGGTCATCTTACTGTCACGGTATGGAACATGTGTTTTCTGTAAATAAAGCATATCCACAGAAATCACAAAATGGAGCAGCAGGGAAGGCGGCCATTTCGTCCATCATCTTTTGCAACCTCCCCACAGCCTAGCAACCTTCTCTACTCTGTGTAAATGGTAACCTGAAATGCTCGACTCTAAAATATGGGAAATTCACTGGCAACTTGCCACAGGAGCGATTTTGACCTTATACAATTAAATTAATAATTTGAATGCTTCAAGTATGTCACTCTTCAAGATTTATTTTAGCTTTCTGCTAAAAACAGTTCTAAGATAGTTCTGTTTGGGAAGAAAAAAAATAAGCAAATAATCAAGGCTATGATTGCTCATCAAATTTCCCTAAGAAGCCATGGAAAATCCGTTGCTGTCCAGTGGTTCAATTTAGTATCAGAGAATGTATACAATATACAGCCTGAAGTTCTTACTCTTCGCAGACATCCTCAAAACAGAAACAAAACCACAAAGAATGAATGACAGAAAACATTAGAACCCCAAACCCCCACTCCCCCTCCCATGCAAAAACAGCAGCAAGAGCATGATCCCTCCTCCAGTGAAGCCTATGGACCTCTCTCAGAATAATGTTTTAAAATACAAAATAAAATGCACATGATTACAAAAGAAACCAATTATATTGAAATACAGTGATCAAAATACTACCGTGGTTTGTTGCCTACATTCATTATTGAAGGAAATGCTAAATTTCAGTTAGAAGCTAGTAAAAATAAAGATGCAATTTTTTCCCCATCCAAGTTCACGGACCCATGGACCCCATGTTAAGAACCCCTGATGCAGAGGGGCATAGCCCTAATGTGGCCCCAATGGCATCGGCATGGCAGATATAAATTCAGTTATCACTTGTATATTGAAACATACAGTGAAATGCGTTGTTTGTGTTAACAACAAACACAGCCGAAGGGTGTGCTGGGGGCAGCCCACAAGCGTCACCACACAATCCAGCGCCATCACAGCATGCCCACCCTGTTCAGCAAATAAACACAAGGATGATGTACATAGTCAGCACGAATGAGTTAGACCCAACAGGTCCATTTCTACAACTACGGTTCGATGATTTTCTTGAATATCCACAAAGAGCAAAACAGATTGTTTGAGTTGTCCTCAACATCCTATCATAAAATACTATGATCAAATACCACTAATACTTTAGAATCAGAATCAGGTTTATTATCACCTGCATGTGACATGAAATTTGTTAACTTAGCAGCAATACATAATCTAGCAAAGAGAGAAAAATAAATAAATAAAAACATAATAATAAACAAACAACTAAAACAACTAGATGGCGAAGATGGCGGCGTGATGCAGCACGCGCCGCCACTTCGGTGGTGACGTCTGTTATCTGTCAAGTAGGGGACTGTGCACAATTCTGATTTGATGGAGACGGACGTGAGAGTACGGAGGAACATCTGGAAAACTTCTGAAATGCCCGCTTCGCTGCCGCTGCTACAGTGTAGTCCAGAATCTCTGGAGCAGAAGGCCCCGAAATCCTCGGCTTTGCTTGTTTCAGCAGCCGGGGCCAGGTCAAAGGCACTCGGCAGAGGATGGCGCTCGGGAGGCCCTGTATCGGAGATGCTGGTCGGGAGCTTGAAGTTTTTGGACAGATGGGTTCACTGTCAGCTGTGGTCGGCTGCTTCCAAGGCATCGGCAAGTTGACGGTGCCTGGAGGTTTATGGCAGGGAGTTTCTCCTTTTTGCCGCCTGCTATCGGGGACTCGGGAGTCGATCGGCTCAGGGACCTTTGAGACTTTATTTACCGTGCCCATGGTTTGTTCTTCATCAAATTATGGTATTGCTTTACACTGCTGTAACTATATCTTATAATTATGTGATTCTGTCAGTATTAGTCTTTGGTTTGTCCTGTTTTCTGTGATATCACTCCGGAGAAACATTGTATTATTTCTTAATGCATGTGCATTTCTAAATGACAATAAAAGAGGACTGAGTGTTCTCATAATCTAAATCAATTACATATACTGAATAGATTTTAAAAAACATGCAAAAAAAAAAGAAATACTGTTTATTAAAAAAAAAGTGAGGTAGTGTCCAAAGCTTCAGTGTCCATTTAGGAATCAGATGGCAGAGGGGAAGAAGCTGTTCCTAAGTTGCTGAGTGTGTGGCTTCAGGTGTCTGTACCTCCTACTGATGATAACAGTGAGAAAAGTGCATGCCCTGGGTGCTGGAGGTCCTTAATAATGGACACTGTCTTTCTGGGAACCCACTCTCTAAAGATGTCCTGGATACTTTGTAGGCTAGTGCCCAAGATGGAGCTGACTAGATTTACAACCTTCTGCAGCTTCTTTCAGTCCTATGCAGTAGCCCCTCCATACCAGACAGTGATGCAGTCTGTCAGAATGCTCTCCACGGTACAACTATAGACATTTTTGAGTGTATTTGTTGACATGCCAAATCTCTTCAAACTCCTAATAAAAAGCTAATTTAGATTAGCTAACAATATAATTCTGAGGTAACATTAATTCTGTTTCTCTCTCCCCACGGGTGCTACCTGACCTGCTGAGTATCCCCAGCATTTTGTTTTTATTTTAGGTTTCCAGAATGTATTGTGTTCCCTTTTTAAAATTACAATTAAATCTAGCTTGGGATTTCTCTGATCCATCTGAATCATTGGAAAACTCACAGCGCCAGAAAAAAGCTTCCAAGATCTTATTTATATCAGTCACTCCTAGACCCACTTGACAGTGAGATGTACAAGTGAAAAATTCACAACTGAAGCGTTCAAACTCTCTCATCTGTGATCCTGCATAAGTACACCCATCAGTCATTTTATTAAAATGAAATTCTTATTTTTGCAAAGAAAGACTTTCAAATGTGCAAGTGGGATTAGGAATAGACCAACAACTCAGTCACTGTGACTGCATGTTTGTTGCTATGGAATTATGCTGCATTTGTACTTCTGTGCAGATCATCTTTTGAACTGAAGGAATTAAAATATCACATCGTGTTAAGTTAAATAGTGAGAGGCTTTTTTTTTTAAATACAAAAAGAACTAAAATCAAATTGATGAGCAAAAGTAATTGGTTTCCCAAAAATAAATACTGGTTACACAACAGAGCTACCAAGTCCCACGAGCACAAGAAACAGCAGCAGGAGTCGGCCATTCGGCCTGTCAAGCCTGTTCTGCCATTCAATAAGATCATGGCTGATCTGGCAGTGGACCCAGCTCCACCTACCTGCCTTGACCCTTAATTTCCCTGCTGTGCAAAAATCTATCTAACTATTTCTGAAAGGTACTTAAATAAAGTAACCTCTCCTGCTTCCCTGGGGAATGAATTTCCCCAAATCATGAGAATATGCCCCCTAGTTCTAGTCTCCCCTAACAGTGCAAGTATCTTTCCTTGCACTGTTAGGGGAGACTAGAACTAGGGGGTATATGCTTCTATCTTATCTATCCCTTTCAGAATTCTGTATGTTTCTAAAAGATTCCATCTCATTCTCTTGAATTCCAGTGAGTATAGTCCCAGGCAATTCACTTCTCTCCTCAGAAGCTAACCCCTTCATCTCTGGGATCAGCCTGATGACTCTCTGCTCTGCACCGCCTCCAAAACCAGTACATCCTCAAGTAAGGAGACCAGTACTGCACACAGTACTCCAGGTGTGGCCTCACTAATACCCCGTACAGTTGTAGTATAACCTCCCTGTTCTAAAACTCAATCCCTCTAGCAATGAAGGGCAACATTCTGTTTGCGTCCAAGTCAATTGGTTTCACTGAAACTGAACTCACGTGGAAATTACAGTGGAGAAGTAAAGACTGACAAGAGTTTCAACACTCTGTCACTGTAATATCCTGCAAGAGGACCACAAACTTTTCATTGGGTTTGGAGGTTTGTGTGTCTCAATGACCCAGAGCGCTATGTAGGCTGGAGTCAGGGCTTCATGCTTTGACTCTTGGTAGGGTCACCCATACTAAACAGGCCAAAGGGTAGAGGCCAGACTATAAGTGGTCCACCAGTCTTCCACGTCCATGGGTTCAGTTCAGGGCTAACAACCTGACTAGTTAAACAAAACCGTTACGGAAACAGCAATGAAGAATCCTTCTACGTCTGTGTGCAACAGTATGCCTGGGTCTCCACCCAGAGCTTCCATAACTGACGGTAGCGAAAACAAATAAGTTGTTACTGGCATGATGAAGGAAGCCCTAAGCACCACTGGAAAGTCAGAGATGAAGGACCTTTAATGCTGCCCTGACACCAGTGTCGTAACAGGCAGTGAGCAAGTCAGTCACTGTAATATCTACATGAAACAGCTATGTTTAAAGTTCTATAATCAATTCAAGTTTGCAGACTGCTGCCACCATAGCATCTAACAAAACACTCATATCCTTGGTATTATGAGCTTATGCCAGATAAGATTTCGTCTTCAACCATTTCCAGATCTTTCTGTTATTAAATAAATCTGTGAGTCAATTAAAACTCCAGATTCAACTTCACTTCCTGAAACCTTTAATGTGACATATTACATCCAGACCAAGTCATCTTCTCCAAGATCAAACCCTAACACTTGTCTTCCAATTCATGGAGCTAAAACAAGGAGAGTCAAGTGCAAAAAAGGCTCAAAGGTCAACACTTCAATAAATGCGTAGGAAAAAAATTGCAAGAGAGAACTTTATAAGGTCTCAGCTTTATCACAGAATACTCTCACATTTCACAATGCTCCAAAACAGAAGATGAACTGTACAAAACTCTACAGTATACATGGTTAAATAATAACTCTAACCTCCAGCCAGCTTTGACCTTTAAATTTATCATTCCATTAATTACATTGTCACCGGATCTACTGAACCCTTGATCGTTAGGCTATCAAACCCCATACACTCAGCCTTTCATTAATTCCTTATCGTTTCCTTCCACAGGTCGAAACATTGTGAGGGTTTATAGAAAGTCCTTCAAAAGGTGCATGGTTAAACAGTTCGTTACCTAGACTGCATATGGAATTTAGTTTAATTTGCCATCATCTTGTCATTAATCCATCAATCAGTAACGTTCAAATATTACCTAATTGAGTAAACAGTAGCTTGTGATAAAAAGTATGGAAGCACAATGAAAGCCAGAATCTTTGCTAACTATAAATTATTGAAAAGACTTACAGTTCCCTCAGCCAGTGCAGAGATCACATTCCCCAGAGCAGAAAGAGACTTATTGATATTTTTAGCTTCATCAAGGACAGCTCCTTCAGCTCCTGTTTTGCTGACCTACAATAAACAGATACAGACAGTTTGTCAAAATGATATCCAATAACTACATCACATTTTTCTTGCATTCGTGTATTAAAGTGATTGGTTCAAGTCTAGTGAAGAAACATCTGGACTTTTCTCTAAGAATACAGAACCAGAATGACTGTTTTAATTAACCCTTCACTAGTTTCTTCTTTTCTTTAACGTGACTGACCTTAAGGCAGTTGAAATTATTGGCAATAAAAACTGGTATGAATAATGTCAAAATAGGAAATGGAACTCTAACCGATTAAAATGTTAGTCACACACACTGCCAAATTGATCCAGAGCTCCACTTTCGTTCATTGTAGCAAAGGTCATCACTTACAACAAGGAATGAACATTTTGCCTTGATTTTCTTTCTCATTTCCTATCCAGAAATAACTTGAACAGGCAAGAATCCATGCTGGCTCTAACTAGGGAATCAACTGCACGGAGTCAAGTACTTAATCTCAAAGAAGTTCCTACAAGTCCTGGTGTGGCCTTATGAGCTCCACAGCCCTGCAAAAATAGTGAGGTGGTGTTGATGGGTTCATGTCCATTCAGAAATCCGATGGCAGAGGGGAAGAAGCTGTTCCTGAAACGTTGAGTGTGTGTCTTCAGGGTCTCTTCTCTGATGGTAGGAACGAGAAGAGGGCACATCCTGGATGGTGGGGATTCTTAGTGATGGATGCCATCTTCACGGGTTATCACCTTCTGAAAATGACCTCGATGTTGGGGAGGCTAATGCCCATGATGGAGCTGGCTGTGTTTATAACCCCCAGCAGCCTTTTCCGATCCTGGGCAGCAGTCCCTCCATACACCATACATAATACACACAGCAACATATTTTGTCTCACCCTATCAGAGATATTCCCTTGGTTCTATTCCCTAGTTTTAACACACGGACTCAGACATAAAGCCTTATGGAACCAAGATCAGACAAAGGGATTGCAACAAAAAGTTGTATGATTAGGAATGCAAAAATTGTGAGGGCTAAGTCAGCTTCAATATTTCCAGTTGTCCATCAAAGAGCTTTCAACATTAATTATCCAAGATCTTAAATTTAAAAAAAACTCTTGAGTATCTTACTGTATGCTTCTACGCTTCATGCAACAATGCACTAGTCTGATCCAATATTTTATCAAAGATTGGGCAAGGATATCCTGGGATGAAGGAGTTGCCCCTTTCGCAATGATTGAACTAGTTGAACTAATATGTAATGGAGTTTAGAAAGATGAGAGGTACAGTGACATGCAAAACTTTGGGCACCCCTGGTCAAAATTTCTGTTACTGTGAATAGCTGAGCCAGTAAAAGATGACCTGATTTCCAAAAGGCATAAAGTTAAAGATGACACATTTCTTCAATATTTTATGCAAGATCACTTTTTGTATTTCTATCATTTACAGTTTCAAAATAACAAAAAGGGAAAAGGGCCCGAAGCAAAAGTTTGGGTACTCTGCATGACAGTACTTAGTAACACCCCCTTTGGCAAGTATCACAGCTTGTAAACGCTTTTTGTAGCCACCCAAGAGTCTTTCAGTTCTTGTTTGGGGGATTTTCGTCCATTCTTCCTTGCAAAAGGCTTCTAGTTCTGTGAGATTCTTAGGCTGTCTTGCATGCACTGCTCTTTTGAGGTCTATCCACAGATTTTCAATGATATTTAGGTCAGGGGACTGTGAGGGCCATAGTAAAACCTTCAGTTTGCGCCTCTTGAGGTAGTCCATTGTGGATTTTGTGGTGTGTTCGGGTTCATTATCCTGTTGTAGAAGCCATCCTCTTTTCATCTTTGGCTTTTTTACAGATAGTGTGATGTTTGCTTCCAGAATTTGCTGGTATTTGATTGAATTTATTCTTCCCTCTACCAGTAAATGTTCCCTGTGCCACTGGCTGCAGCACAAGGCCAAAGCATGATCGATCCACCCCCATGTGTAACAATTGGAGAGGGGTTCTTTTCATGAAATTCTGCACCCTTTTTTCTCCAAACATACCTTTGCTCATTGTGGCCAAAAAGTTCTATTTTAACTTCATCAGTCCACAGCACTTGTTTCCAAAATGCATCAGGCTTGTTTAGATGTTCCTTTGAACCTTCAGAATAGAACTTTTCAGCTGCAATGAGCAAAGCAAAAGCCAAAGATGAAAAGAGGATGGCTTCTACAACAGGATAATGAACTTAAACACACTTCAAAAACCATAATGGACTACCCCAAGAGGCACAAGCTGAAGGTTTTGCCATGGCCCTCACAGTCCCCTGACCTAAAGATCATCGAGAATCTGTGGATAGACCTCAAAAGAGCAGTGCATGCAAGACGGCCCCAAGGATCTCTCAGAACTAGAAGCCTTTTGCAAGGAAGTACGGGCAGAAATCCCCCAAACAAGAATTGAAAGACTCTTAGCTGGCTACAAAAAGCGTTTACAAGCTGTGATACTTGCCAAAGGGGGTGTTACTAAGTACTGTCATGCAGGGTGCCCAAACTTTTGCTTCGGGCCCTTTTCCTTTTTTGTTATTTTGAACTGTAAAAGATGGAAATAAAAGAAGTTTTCTTGCTTAAAATATTAAAGAATTGTGTCATCTTTAACTCTATGCCTTTTGGAAATCAGTTCATCTATTACTCACTTAGCTATCCACAGTAGCAGAAATTTTGACCGGGGTGCCCAAACTTTTGCATGCCACTGTACTATCACTGAGGCTCGTTGTTGAAGCCTAGTAATTAGATTGTGCAATCATTTTTCCCTCCCTGCATGATGCAATCCAAAATTTCACCTAGAAATGACTGCTAAGGAGACCCATTCCAGATAGCATGATGCCTCATACAACACCTGACGAAGCAGATTTCAGGGCACTCTGCATTACTGTTAGACGTTATTATTCCTCTCCGCGCCTTGCAGCAACACAGGCGCTTCTTTAGTAATTTTGTCAGGTTTTTTAAATGAGGCTGAGTTATTAGCTCAACGCTCAACCCAACACGGATGAAAAACGTGCAAGGATCTAGCCAGATTCGAACATGGGACCACTCGCCTCGAAGTCTGGGTGCAGGTGCCGCTACACCAGCGGAAGTGCATCATTGCCTTGAGATTTAATGGTACAGCACATTCTGTCAACATAGGAACACTTAACCAGACAACTGCAAAACACACTGGAGTCTGCTCTTGGACATTCCCAAGTGCCTAGTCTGTGCTCAAACTTACAAGCCATGAGCAATCAGTGCTCAGCACTGGTCCCTCAGGTAGTATAGCACGTGGCTGCAAATGACAGGCAGATCCAGGAGAGTGGCACACCCCAGGGAAGTGGCACAGAAATAAATAATGGTGAAATCTCTCTCCACGCAGCTTGATTTCCTCCACTCTGAGCTCTTCTGGTGACTGGTTGCCATGGGATTTGTGCTCCCAAGGGCAGGACGGAAGATGTATTCCAGTATAACTGGGACTCACACTGGCAGTCTCTTTCGAGGTGTAAAACAGTCATAGTGTGCCCCCTCCTTGTTTTTAGCCAGTTTTGCAATTTTTTGGGAGGAAATCTGATGAGACATAGATTAACACACACACACACACAATGATGTCTCAGCACACCAAAGAAAAAGACGTAGGTACGTGCAACTGTTTTCTCAGTCCAGAGAACCAGGGAACTAATCCCAGCCGTCAGTTGAGAAGAAGCGCCTTTATATGGAGCAGCAAAAATCCCTGGAGATCTCAACAGCAAGGGGCTGGGCATGCACATCCACTTAGAATATTTAAGTAAAGATCAATACAGTTTTGCACACAAACAAAAATCAATAGGAGTCAGACACAAAGTGGATTGAGGCATCAAATCAAAGACAATAGTATTAGATAGCAGGGACAGCTTCGGGAATTGTACAAAGTATGTTGTTTGTTTGTTTGCTGTTTGTTTGCTGAGCCATTCTGAAAGATGAAAATCATTGTAAAATTTCTAAGTGTAACAATGTTAACTATTTAAAACTTATAGTTAAGTGTGTTTATACTATTCATAGGAATGGGGGCAAGATGTACTTGGGAAATTTTATTTACTGCTCATCTACTAGAGAGTGTATACGGAATCATTGACATGGTGAAGCTACATTTCTTTTCCATTGATTGCGGACTTCAGGAAGGGGAAATTGGGAGAAGACACATCAGTCCTCATTGAGTGGAACAGTGGTAATGGTGAGCAGCTTTACCTTTCTGGGTGTAAAACATCTTAGAGGATCTATCCTGGGTCCAAATCACAGATACAATCATGAAGAAGGCACGCCAGTGGCTATACGTCATTAGGGGTTTGAGGAGACTTAGTGTGTCACCAAAGACACTGGCAACTTCCCACAGATGTACGCTGGACAGCGTTCTGACTGGTTGCATTGCGGAGGCTCCAATGCACAGGATCGAAAGAGACTGCAGAGGGCTGTTGACTCAGCCAGATCCATCACAGGCACATGCCTCCCCGCCATCAAGAACGTCTTCACAAGATGGTGCCTCATGAATTTGGCACTGAGGAGCCTTGCCACCCTGGACATGCACTCTTCTTGTAGCTACCATTAGGGAGGTGGTACAGGAGCTCGAAGACCCACACTCTGGTGTTTTAGGAATTGCTTCTTCCCTCTGCCATCAGATTCGTGAACGGTCCATGACTCGAATACTACCTCACTATTCCTCTTTTGCATTATTTATTGTAACTTACAGTGATCTCTATGTCTTGAACTGTAGTGCTGTCATTAAACAACAAATTTCATGGCATGTCAGTGACAGCAGTCCTAATCTATCTGAAATGCTCCTGAAAAGAAAAGCTGTCGAGCATCCCCTCCAAAGGATGCAACAATGGAATGATACGGAAGGCAAATCTGCAAACTGGGTTCTTCCATGAAACACATCACTTAATTTAAAGGTTATGGAATTGAACACTGCCTTTATTATAAGATTACATGTCAACATTGAAAGTTTAAATCAAATGTAAGTGTTCACACAAGAAACTGTTTAAGTATGTTGCCTGTGGTATCACTTACAATAATGAGTTCAAATAATTAATCAGATGTTTGTTCTAATCATTCAGCACTGGCCCCATGGAAAAGAGCAGAATAATTGCTACCCTTTCACTCTACACCAAACGGCAGAGGAAAAAATCATTTTTGACAGCATCTTGCTGATGGTTTTGAAGTTCCTTCTCAGACATTAATTAAATCCAGCTCACAGAAGATCTGAAAGTTGTATCTTACCTTTTCACTACCAGCTAAATCCACAAGGTACAGCTTTCCAGAGAGTTTCTTTTCAGTCTCTATGTTCTCCTGTTTAATGTTAATGAGGAAAATGCTGTGGCTTCGGGAGCTGTGTTCATTCATGTCTGCACAGGCAATCAGTCAGTCAGTTAGAAGTTTATAAAGAACATTACAACACAGTACAGGTCCTTTGGCCCATAATGTCATGCCATCTCTTTAACCCATTCAATGATCAATATAGCCCTTTCCTCATACATTTTCCTATCATCCATGGAACTATCCAAGATTTTCTTGAATGCCCCTACTGTATCTGCCTCTACCACCACTCCTGTCAGGACACTCCAGACACACACACCACTCTCAGTGTTTACCTCTGACATACAACGCCCCCCCCACCCCAACAATCTTTCCTCCAATCACCTCAAAATTACGCTCCTTTGTATTAACTATTTCCACCCTGGGGGGGGAAGTCTCTGGCTATCCATTCTATCTAGGCATCTTATCATCTTGTACATCTCTCATCCTTCTTCCCTCCAAAGAGAAAAGCCCTAGCTCGCTCAATCTGTCTTCATAAGACAAGCCGTCTAGCCCAGGCAGCATCCTGGCAAATCTGCATCCTCTCTAAAGCTGCCACACCTTTCCTATAATGAAGCAACCAGAACTGAACCGGATATTCCAAGTGTAGCCTAATGAAGGTTTTATAGGGCTGCAACTTTAGCTTACAGCTCCTGAACTCAACTAATTAGTAGTTTGCATGTTTAATACTTGAAGGGGAGAAGAGGGCCTGTTCAGGCCTCCACTGGCACTCTGCATCCTACCAGATGCAGAAGAACGAGCCAAATCAGAGATACAAAATGTGGTTATTCACCCTATTTCAATGCCTTGTGTTTTACAGGGCTCCGATCAAACACCTGCTTCGCAGGACAGTGGTCAAATAAAAACAATGCAAGTCCAAGCAGTTTGTGAAGAAGAGCAAACATCTTTAAAATAATTCACCAATCCGAGAATACAAGCTTCAACTAAGTTTGTCAATTGAATGCAGTTGCCATTTCAAATTATTATTTTTTGGACAGACACAAATAAAATTAGATTTAGAAGTATTTTGTCCTGGAGATAATACTTCAGACATCTAAGGACAAAATTAAAAAGACCATTTCACCAAACAGACACACTTAATTCAATGACCATGAATTATCAAGCTAAGTACTAATGTTGTGATTTTCCACAGCAGTGACTCATCTCTTTGGACTAAAGATCTCTTTCTATTAAAGTCCACTTATTCTGCAACATATTTGACACGTTCACCTCAAAGAATTGATGTTCCTCTCAAAATTCACAGCCAGAAAAGAAGCTGTAAGTTCTTCCCTACCCCACCACCCACAAAATTGTTGTCAATGGTGGTCCAAGGATTTGCTTATTATTTATAATGAGGAAATTAACTGCCTCTTATGAAAGAGATCCATTTTAAGAAAGAAGCCCTTAACATAATATCAGTCAGGATATTTACAGTGCAATATTCTCAGAGAAATTTACTCCTCTGCAGAATGTTAGTTTCTTTCTCGAAGGGAGTAAATTTCAGAAGTTACAGAACGTTAATTTCATTCTGCAATGAAACCAGATTCCACAAAGCCTGCAAACCAGCAATAAAAACAAAGAAAAACTTACTGGTAACAGCTACATGACGATTCGCCTTTCCTTCGTCAATAACGTCCATCACCTCTTCAGGACTAGAAACAAACCTCTCCGTACATCCCTTTTAGAAAATTGTTAAATAAAAATATTAGTGGAAAATTTCCAAAGACTTGCAAAACTAACAAAATAAATAGACTTTTTTGACAGTTAGAAATCAAGTGATATTTTTATAGCACTCTTTAGCAGAAAATTACACACCTAAATAATTTTGGGCAGCAGCTGTTATTTATGACTAATATTTGAAAAATATCCAAAAATGAATTAATAGCGTGGTTCATACATAGAAATATTAAATCAATTCCTTTTAGTTCTACACTTTCCCAAATTATCTCTCAGGTTTTTCAGAGAAGGGCAAAGAAGATAATGAGGAGGAGGTGTTCAGCTCCTGGAGTCTAGCCTGATATTCAATAAGATCATGGCTGGACATTGATCTATATATACAAGTTCATATTTTCACCATTCCCTTAACAGTTGTAGTTAACAAAATTGTATCAATTTCAAATATAAACAATTGGCTGGTACCAATTGTCATTCGCTAAAAAGAATTCCTAACTTCCACTAATTCCGCATTCGGTGTGCTCCTTAACTTGGTTCCTGAAAAGTCTGGTGCTAATTATTATAATTATGCTCAGACCTGGCCCTAGATATGCAAATCAGCAAGACAGTTTATCCTCATCTACTCTTACTTTCCCTTATTATCTCAAAATCTTCAGAGTTCCTTTATCTTCCAGGTTCATTGTACAACTGGAATGACATTGACTCATTTGAGCCTTGAACGTGTAGGTACCATTCCAGTGCACTCCATCTGAGGTTAACCTGCCCCTCACCAACTGTAATACACAAAGAATACTCAACGCCTGGGCTGAATGGCCCTTTGTAGAGCAGCAAGATAACATTCATTTCCGTGAATAGAAAAAAGGGATTAATGTAGAATTCATGAAAATGCGTACGTGATTATCTGGGAATACTAAGGGTCTGTTTATGTGTTATATGACCATTTCATTCCCTACAATATAAAGCCAATGTTCCATCAAATTTTTGAGTATTTCTATAGTTATCAACGGCCTGTCATGATCCATGCTTATGGCTGCAGTCGTCTCTTTTGGTCACTGCTGGTTCTAGATTTTCACTTAAGGATACGAGCAATGTCTAAATGTCCTAAAAGGTCTAAATCAGGGGTTCCCAACCTTCTTTATGCCATGGCCCCTACCATTAATCGAGGAAGTCTGTAGATCCCAGACTGGTCTAAATCTCCAAAATGAAATCCACTTACAAGAGTTTTGCCTATTAATTTTAACTCATTGTTTCATTGTAATTTATGACTTCTATCAAAATAGTACGGTCTCTCTTTGCATCTTCAACAAAACTGGGTATGAACTGTTTATAAGTACAGTACGGTGCTATGGACTCTGTTAGTCTAAGCTGCTGAGTTGAGTATTTCCTGCCATCCAGCTGACTTCCCAGCCAGGTGAGTTCACCCAGTGCCTTCCTACCTCAGGCCCTTTGTTCAGGAATTCCACCAGCATAACGCCAGAGGAAAAATTAGAGAAATCAGTTTATTCGCTATGTTTCTATAATCTGGACACATTGCTTCAGCAGGTAACAAAAGCAGATTTATTCATAATTTACAAAAAACTAAAGACGTTAGAAGCAGAATTTAGCAGGACCATGAGAAAGGATGAGGAGAATGTGAATAGCTCCATGGCTCTTTCAAAGAACCAGCACAAGTACAATTGTCCCTTTGTGTTGTTCCTGTTATTTCCAATGATTGATTTGGCATCATCCTGGCAGTGACAGCCCGTCAGTCCTCGAGTCGGAAGACTCAGAGAAGCGACACTGAAGACCGTAATATCCAAACAGTGAGCTGTGGTCTCCCGTTCTCGTTGTTGCAGGAGCAATATCTCCCTCTCTTGATAGTGAGAGAGAGCCTGTCTGAGATACCGAAGTGCTGGGATGGACAGTAGTTTTTGATGGACTCCAGATCAAGGGGGCTTTTGCTATTGCTTTCATGGTGGGGGGTCAGTGTTTTGCTGCCGCAAGTGGGGGGAGGGGAGGGACAGGGACGGTTGATGCTTTTGCTGCTACTTGTGCGTGGGAGGGGGACGGGGGCTTTGGAGTTCTGACGTTTCTGCCGTTCATTCTTTGGGGTTTTTACTGTTTCGTGGATGTCTGTGAGGAGCAAGAATTTCAGGTTGTATACTGTATACATTTTCTGATATCAAATTAAACCACTGGTCGTGCAAGATCCATCATTGCAAAGATGCACACATTTAAATTGGTTATTGAACTGGTTTGGCTAAAGCCAGACAGCAGTACGGCCGCGGAGTTAATGAGCGTAGTTGTCTTAGTTTCTCTAATCAATATGATACCAGTCTGTGATATCACACAAACCCCTTGTATTGATTTTCCTTTATTATGATAGATGAACCACTGAAGCAATAACTAAATCAAGTTAGCCTCAAACTATGCTTAGAACAGTTTAAATTTGAGACCATAAGGGTGGTTTAAAGGTAGCTAATCTTGACAACGAAATAAATCTGTACACTGCCCCCATTACTTACAAAATAATTTTTATCCAAACATCTGGAAACATCATAGAAGATTCTCTGCTTTCTTAAAATCCACAACTATTATCTAATCTGCATGAGTGCACTGCATACAGAATCTATTTAATGTGAGAGTATTTGCAAAACTTCGAACATTGAATTTTGCCATTTCAAATTTCATCTGAAAACCCTCATTGCCAACAATTTCTATCTTTGCATTTGCAGTGAATGGAATTTGTAACAATAATTTTATGTCAAATTATGGAGGGAGAAAGGCAAGCCGAGAAAACCTGCATCAGTAGCTCCCACTAAAAATTAATGCCATAATCACAAGTTCCAATGTAGGTTCTCAGCCTGAAATGTTGATAGTTTATTCTTCTCTACAGATGCTGCCCGACCTGCATTTTCAGTGTGTTACTAAAAAGATGACGCCTTATCATTTTTCAGAACTTAGGGCATTTAATAGCCTGAATACAAGTGAGACTAGAAATATAATGTTAAATGGCAACAGAAAAATTAATTTGAAAGCTCATCCTAAAAATTTTGATTATTCCCACTTCTTCTGGTAATGATTACTTTGAGACATTGGTGCATTGCGTACATTTTGATCATTTTTGAACCAACTGAAGTTTAACTAATGCATTACAATCATAAGAAATTCAAGATTATTATCGTTGCAGGGCCAATACTGACTCAATTCCAGACAATGAAGCTTTCATTCAAGACTGGGAGGAAGCTGGGGTTGAGTTAGGGAACAGGTTTTGCTTTAACAGCCCAAACTGTAACAAATTTTGTTTCTTAGCTGTAGTTGTCTGACCAGCTATCAGGCAGGAAACTCAGCTGACTGGCCTGAGACTGGACAGGAGTTGGGAGTAGGAATTGGAGAATGGGGATTAAATGTGATTATGGGGTGGAAGGGTTCTGTGAGTAAAGTATGTGAATTTGAATAGAGGTGGTTGGTACTCCATCATGGAAAAAGGTTGTGATGCCATTGACAGCTTTGGGGGAGAAAAAGCATATCTGCTGATTCACCAGTGCTCGTCTGCGGTTAGTTTGTTGGTTGAGGCCCAGAACATTTTGGTTTAAGTTCCCACCTTATTTAATCAGTTTTGGCATGTTTACCATAACAGACATTTTTGGATCACCGCTCATCCACTGACTTGCTTGCAAGAGTTGGAATTTTTAAAAATTTTATTTATTGAGATACAGTGCGAAATAGACCCTTCTGGCCTCCTGAGCCAAGCTACTAGCAATCCCTGGTTTAACCCTAGCCTAATCACAGGACAACTTACAATGATCAATTAACCTACCAACCGGTACATCCTGGACTGTGGGAGGAAACCGGAGGACCTGTAGGAAATCCATGTGATCACGGGGAGAACGTACTAACTCCTTACAGACAGCTGTGGGGATTGAACTCACATCGCTAGTACTGTAAAGTGTTGTGCTATCCACTACACTACAGTGCCCTCAAATTCCATTATGAACCCGGATTCAGTTCCCACACTTGCCTGCAAGGAGTTTGTACGTTCTCCTCATGACCCCCTTGGTTTCCTCCCAAAGTCCAAAGACCCACTGGTTGATAGGTTAATTAGTCATTGCAAACTGTCCCACGATTAGGCTGGGGTTAAATTGGAAGATTGCTGGGTGGTGTTGTATTTCAATAAATAAACAGACAAACAATCTGATATCAATGAGATATCTGCAATATTGTGTACAACATTAATACAAAACTATTTAATCATTCATTGATATAGGCATCCGTTAGTCTCATGAGACCATGGATTTGCGCCTTGGAAGGTTTCCAGGGCGCAGGCCTGGGCAAGGTTGTATGGAAGACCAGCAGTTGCCCATGCTGCAAGTCTCCCCTCTCCATGCCACCGATGTTGTCCAAGGGAAGGGCATTAGGACCCATACAGCTTGGCACTGGTGTTGTCACAGAGCAATGTGTGGTTAAGAGCCTTGCTCAAGGACACACACGCTGCCTCAGCCAAGGCGACCTTCAAATCACTAGACGAACGCCTTAACCACTTGGCCACGTGCTAACACATTCATTGAACAGTATTAAAATAAGACTGTCCTTTCTTCCAGGTTCTGCTTAAATGCAGGGTGATGGCTATTTACAGCCTACACCGGACTGACTCAAGCCACCATCATATTCTTTGTTGCAACCATGAAGATTGTAGAGTATTCAGAAATAAATCTCACCTTAACAAAAGGTACTCTGTTTTTATCCTCATGTACTGAAAGATTTGTTTTTGAAACTGCAACAAGAAATAAAACAACTTAATTTAGTTTAGAATTTAATCAGCTGATATTCAGTTGAAGTAATGCATCCAATATATTTCTTTTTCTGCTGCTTCTTTTGTTAAGAAGAGGGTCATCTGGAATACATGCAGTTTACATGAGGAAGATTTTACTTTCATTTGAAAAAGGTAATCAATTTTGGAGTTCACAACATTAAGATGGATGGAAATACTGTGCATACAGTAAAACATATTCTTGTGTAATATATGTTAATGAAAAGGGTGATTCATAGCTATATACAAAAAAAAACAGTCACTGGTCTAAACAATACACACAATGTGCTGGAGGAGCTCAGCAGGTCAGGCAGCATCTGTGGAAGGGAATAAACAGTCGACGTTTTGGGCCAAGTCCCTTTATCAAGACTTGAGTCCACTTAAGACCGTAAGACATGAAGGGTCTCAGCCTGAAACATCGACTGTTGATTCCCATCCATGGATGCTGCCTGCCCTGCTGAGCTCCTGCAGCACATTGCTCTACATTTCCAACATCTGCAGTACCTCTTGTGTCTGTTAGTCTAAACAGTTGAGGGAGGTTAAAATTGCTGCTCACTCTCAACTCCCTCTTCTTCAAAGCCTCACCACTTTCTACATTAATGATATTATCTAAAACCTACACTTCTTGTGGAGAATTATCATTAACATATTCTGCCTAAAGAAGAATATGCATTTTTCTCATACTTTCATCCCCCAAATTTTCTCTATTTGTGTGGTTATATTTCCTTTCATACCCCATCTGTCTTCATGTCTAACCCCACACATTAATGTTGGATGGGTGAAATGGACTGTAGATTGTAGATGCTGGAATATGAATCAGTTTTACACCCAAAATATCAGTCATCCCTTTCCTCCACAGATGCTGCTTGACACGCTGAATTCCTCAAGCAGTTTAGTTACACTCTCTCAAATGTCTTCTATACCAAAGGTCCCCAACCCTCTTAATGCAATGGACTAATACCATTAAGCAAGGCGTCCGTAGACTCCAGACTGAGGCCTTTGCTCTAAAGGTTCACTATTACATCTCTTTAGGACAGAGAGGAGGAGGAATTTCTTTAACCAGAGGGTGGTGAATCTGTGGAATTCACTGCCACAGACAGCTACGGAGGCCAAGTCATTGGGTATATGTAAGGCAGAGGTTGATAGGTTCTTGATTAGTAAGGGTGTCAAAGGTGACAGGGAGAAGGGAGGAGAATTGGGTTGAGTGGAATAATAAATCAACCATGGTGAATGGTAGAGAAGACTCGATGGGCTGAATGGCTTAATTCTCTTCCTAGGTCTTATTACAATGTTCACAAATTTCCATTCCCATACACTTGAGATTCTCTCAAAAGCTAGATCATATTAGCCAGAGTAGACTTGAAATTTTGGAATACTTGATGAATTAAGGAAGTCTCAGATCTCTTTAAATCAGGGGTTCCCAACCTTTTTTATGCGGGCCAATACCATTAAGCAAAGGGTTTGCGGACATCAGGCTGGGAACACCGGGTTTAAATCTCTATCGATCCTTCCACCACTAACACCAGCAGGCCAAATTATTGAATAGCCCTATTAGAGATCTGAAGCAGTCCAGGAAGTTTATCCACCTGACCTAATTCTTCCCTCAATCAATTTAATTCTTCTCCCACATTAATCTCACTACTGTTAGCAGGATGTCGTAGGGTTCAAAAATTACCAATTTATTTACTTCAAGAGTCCATGATACTATAGGTATCCCTCGTGACCAAGAGTGTTTCAGGTAGGTGATAGGGTACTATGATTTTCAGGCACTTATAGATCTTTCACTTTTATCGAAGCATTAAACTTCCTTCAAAAAGACAAAAACAATCTCTTACCATCCAGCAAATCCCGAATTTTGTCTAAATAGATCTCAAAATAGGAAACCTGAAACAAAACACAAGGTATTTCAAATAAGATCATAACCTTGAAGAAATTTCATGTTGGAGGAACTTTGGCATCTTTGGAAATGAATAAACAATTGGTGTTTCGAGCTGAGACCTTTTCTGATGAAGGGTCTTGGCCTGAAACTTCCAACTGTTTATTAATTTCCATAGATACTGCCTGACCTGCTGAGTTCCTCCAGCATTTTGTGTGTGCATTGTTCTGGATTTCCAGCATCTACAGAATTTCTTGTGCTCATCTAAAACAAGGCAAGTTTCAGCATTACAGTGTCACTTATTTACCAGTTTTTGTACAATCATAAAGACAGAGTATTTCTATAATGAGTCTTGTTGCAATTGATGGCTGCTAACTTGCTTTCATTAGGACCATAAATGTTCCTAATTATTACCTACTGTCTCATTTCTTCAGGAAACTTTTCCTCTGCAATTCATTTTCCAACTACATTTTGATTGCAAAGTTATGACCAACAGCACGTACTGTCTTCTTCACCTGCACATTGTTACCAGAGTCACAGCAGAATACCATGGAACATGATGCCATCTTGATTCTTAACAATTTGGGCACCTACGATAAATTGTATTCATTTAGGGCCAATGATGTGGTAAAACATGCTGAAGTACTTCGCAAGGTCATTATCAAACAGAATTTGACATCAAAATATTTAGGAGCTTATAGGGACCAAGAGTTTATCAAAGCAGCTAGTTTGAAGGAGCTTCTTAAAAGAGGAAAAGGGAGTAGAAACTGAAGAGTTAAAATTAATGTTTCTGTCACCAATGAAAGGAATTGTGGGATGCTGAATTAAAAATGACAGAATTTGAAGGGAGGTTGGGGGAGAAGCAAATATGATTTGGAAATAGGGAGAGAAAATTTTGAAGTGTATGTTATTTAATCAGGAGCCTCACTTTCCAGATAGTGGCACTCAAAGGTTCCACAGAGAATTAATTACAAGGTATCTGAAACTTGCCTCAACCAGCTGCATATAAGATATATGGCAGGAAGCAGAAGGAATCAACTTTAACATTAAGTGAAGAAACTCCAAACATCTGGGCTGTCTTCAGCTATTACCCTGGAACCAATATGGTTCAGACTGCTAGAAGACTACATTATTATTTTCAAATCCAGTTGACGCCAATAGAGGTACAAATTCAACTTAAGTATGCAAACTGGTCAATGGGTTGTCACGATATAATTATTGAAGAAAGACTTCACAAACCTTAATGTGGAATTCTAGATTCTCGTCCATGGAATAGATGTGATCAAAGATGTCATGAGCTATCCTTGGAATAATGCCCATCAGCTGAGGATTATGAAGCTTTCCCTAAAGATATAAAAATCAACAAAACACAAACACTGTTCAAGGTCCTCAAGTTATGTTGCAAATTGTCCTATTTAATGAAAAGAAAAAGTCATTTTCCTACCACTGCATATTAGCTTCACTTCCAAAATAAGAAACCAGGGGTTCCCAGCCCTTTTTATGCCATGAATCACTCTATAGACCTCAGGTTAGAAACCTCTGACCCAAACCATTAACCTTTAAAATATATTGGAAACATAGGGGACTCACTGTGTCCCTCTGGCAGACCGTTTGTTGTGTAAAGTACATCAAACAGCCTTATAATCCAAAAACATAATTTAGTCAATTCCAAACACAATTAAAGTGTATTGATTGCTTTCACCAAAAAGCTTATCTTTGGTGAGGATTAATATTTCAGGTAAACCTGTGTGCGTAACATAGTTTACTAATTGCTGGGAGGAAGAAAACAGTTCCCCAGTGCATCAAGAAAGGTGTGAGCAACGCGTCAGCAAAGGGTGGTGAGAAATCGCAGCCAAGAAAGGAGAGCTGCTCCTTCGATACCTGTGAGAGCAAACTCAATTCTCCATAATATCAGCTTCTCTGGGGCCATTAGTTTCATCAATGCATGTGCCAACTATCATTTCATATTCAGCACATTATTATTGAGAATTCTGAACTAGATTAATTATTTCCAACACAAAGCCAAGTAATCATGTTGAAGTTTTCTTCAATACATTGGCCAAGATCTTTTTATTTTCCCTGCTTATGCAGATACCATTATAAAATAAGCTTACTTTTGAGTTTGAAAGTAATGGGAATATAACTTCCTACAATTTGCACAAAAAATATAAATGTATTCTTTGCCTTCCCCCATTCATGAACAAGAAATTTGACATCAACTCTGGAAGAGCTACCAAGGATTTGGCTTACAGCGAACACAAGTTGGTATGTCTGGTTAGTTTAGTTCAGAGGATCCCAAACTGAGGTCCACAGACCTTTCCGTTAATGGTAGGGGTCCATGGCATGAAAAAGGTTGGGAACTCCTGGTCGAGGTGAACTTGCAGGTGTGGTAACCTTGGCCAAAGACCAATGCCAGCCTTGGCTTGGTTTTGTTATTGCAGAAATTATAAGACTAGTTAGTTGAACAAGGTGAGTCATTTCGTCAAAAGCAAGAGGAATAAGTGAAAAATTGGCATAAAAATTACAACCGCAACAAGGCACTAGCATTAACTGAATCTTTCCTCTACAAACGCTCTTTGTGATCCTATCCTGTGATTAGAGCAATTCTGATAAGATCATTAAACAGAATCAAGCAGCAAGCTAGTGCAAGTTTCTAATATAATTTCTGGTCTAGCTCCATAAAAATAACTGTAAGCATATGCCACAGATGGCTCCTGAAGGTAGGAGTACTGAAGTGATCAAAAGGCAATCTGATACACCTACACAGATAGGGAAAAAGCACTGAAGAGCAAGAGGTGAGAAATAGATTTAGTTTCCTCATTTGGATTTCATGTCAAAGGCATTGGCAAGAATGAATATTTCCTGCTTTTGAAAGGATACCTCAGGGAATATATCAACCACTTACCTCCATGGTATGTGTTTTCCCAGAAGATGTTTGACCATAAGCAAAAATAGTTCCATTGTAACCGTCAAGCACATCTGAAATAAATAGATTAGTAGCATTAATTATGTAAGCAACTGAAATCTTACCCTATCAAAAGCATGTTAGTACTCAAAATATTTTAAGCTACTGTAACTTAATTCAAACAATAAATAACCATTCCACTTCAGAAGTAATTCACAGCCTAGGAGGAAACTATGTGGCCCATCAAGTTGATGCTGGCATTTTGTAAAAGTCAGCCAGTTATTCTGTGGTTTCTCCCCATGTTAACCTTTCTTAAAAGACTTCAATTATTTGTGTAATTCCTTTTGAAATCTGCATTCCCACGGTGAATTCCAGATTATAACAATTTTTCTTTTAGCATCATCCCAAGTATTTTTTTGTTCCTGTTCTCTCTGGTTCTTAACATTTCTAGTTTCTCTTTATTCATTTGGTCCAGCTCCAATATGCTTCAAGTATCTCCATCAAATCCTCTCCCAGTTTTAATACCACTGCCACAAACTCCACTAGCCTGCAGGTCACCCTTGGACAAGGTGTAGCACTTGCTTAGCACATCTCCCCACTCCCCCCACCCCCGGGATCACTGTCACATGAAGCCACAGGAGCAGGTGGTGGATAGTTTTATGAGCAGCTGGTGCATATCACAAGTCCTGATTATGCGACCACAGACAATCTCTGAAGAGTATTGATAATGGCTGGGGTTACCTGTCTTGTAAAGACACTGCCCAGAAGAAGGCAACAGCAGCCCACTTTTGCAGAAAAATTTGCCAAGAACAATCATGGTGATGGATAGAGATCAGATTAAAGACAGGAGGAAGACCATGATTGCCTACTTCATAGGACACGGTACATAATGTTCATGATGCCACAAACTACCAGTTTTAACCTTGCTATATGCAAATCTACACTCTATGCTGACTGACAAAAAACTCACAGGGATTTTAGCTGGTGAATCTGTCAAAGTGTTCTGGCATTGAACCAAGAGCTTGCGGACTATCAGCAGGATTTGCTCTGGGCAAATCTGCTCACAGATCTTCTGCCATGTTGGAGTAGGCACAACATCTGCAAGCCCATTTACTTCAATGCACAAGGCCGCTTGGCTCAATCATTCAATTTTGAAGTGACATCTTTGCAAGTAGAGTTTAATTTTTCAAATATTAATTTAAAAAAATTAATTTCAAAATCTACTGTAATTAACTTGAAACAGTCTTTACGTGCTCTTCAAAATCTTGACAACTATACTGCAGGGAGTGCGTCACATGTGGGGGGGGGCAGTGGTGTTAGTCTACTTGTCAGGCAAAAGCGGCTTCTACCGTGCTGGTCATCGACTGGCTTGTTTGAAGGATGCAGCAACTCTTTCCCATTGTTTGCCTTGTGTGACACAGCGCCAGTGTCCAGTTTCAGGTGCCTCTCCTTTGTCGTTGGGTCACTCACTTTCACAGTGAGTCCCTGACCAGTGCTGAAGAACCATTGGGAAGGTATGCTGCAAATACAGGAGGCCTTACGTGTACTCTAAGCCAAGTATCTGTTTGCTGAATGTTCAGTTTTGTAGTTTATGTAACTTGGGGGGGGGGGGGACTTAGATGTTTGGTTGAATGTTTTACTGTTTGTAAATAAATGATGAATGTGCTTATTCGTAATTAGTATCTTCTGTCTCACTCACCAAACCCGTGAACCTGCTTCCTGGTAACAAATGGGGGAATCGATGTAGCAAGTGCAGGCACTCAGCTTGTACAGATACAACTGTGACTGTGGGCAACGATTAGAAATGCACATACTTCTGAATGCTGCTGCAGTTCCTGGCCTTCAATGACTTACTATAAACATTAGTGAGCAGCGTGTAAAGGATCCAACTGGTAGGAGGACATGTTGCAATGAGGATATTTGGACTCTGTAACAGGAAATGGATAGGCTGAGTGCATGGGCAAAAACCTGAAAAATAGCCTGTAATGCAATGCACTTTGGTAAAAGGAACCAAAATGCAGACTGATATCTAAATGGAAAGAAATTGCAAATGACTTAAGTATGCAGGGATCTTATGCATTAATCACTGAGTTCGCAGGCAAAATTGGAACTCCTATTTACTTGGTATAGTCCACAAACCAAGATGTCACATCCCTTGGAAGCTCCAAATAAATTCTCACAAAATTACTAAACCTTAACATTTCAAATTATGCACTTGGGTTAAAAAAAACTTATTCCAAAAAACTATAGTTTCTATAAATGACTATCAGACTTCTCCTCATTCACCAGAAGAAATAGACTTATAGAGGTGATTGTTCTTTCCACTCAGGGTAGGGGTTTCAGATGGCCTGATCTATGGTTGCATTTACCTGTTCTTCAAGATGTTGCATGAAGTAGTTGTTTTTGTGTGGAAAAGAAAACAAAGTTCATATTTGGAACACAAATATTACTTTGCACAATATATTTGTAGAAAGCAAAAACACTGGTATATACTATTGAGAGAATGGAGAAAAATACTTCTGCAATTGGCACTGAAAACAATTGTTCCTAATTCTGTTCTCTCTTTCTCTCTACATCACAAAATGGCTTTAACATCAGTAACATGAAAGCAATGGACTACACCACCTACCTTTAACAATCTGTTTGGCACATGCATTGTAAACTTGCTCCTGGGTTGTGTTCGGAGAAAAAACTTTGTCAAATACGAAAGGTTTTCCTTGCTGGAAGAGGAAAAAGAAGATTCACATTCCAAAACTCTTCTAAATCGACAGGTTTCAAATGAGCGATCGATTGTTTGAGACCACATCACCTAAATGGCTCTGGAATTGGTCCAAATGCACATGCGGCTGGAAAACTGGTAGCTATGCCCAAGATTACTCAGACAACAGGACTATATCCTAACTTCAACCCCAAAGAATGACAACAAATGTAAGGGAAGAGCATGGGCTTCAAGCTCAGAAATTAACACTTCCTACTAGTTTGGATTGCTCTTCTGCTGTTATTATTTAAAAATCTACCCAACAGCACCAGGGGGCTTTCAAAATCAGGTTTATTATATCAAACACTTCACCACCACAAGGACAGTAGGGATGGCCAATAAAAGCTGACCTTTTCAGCAATACCCACATCCCACAGAAACATCTGCACTTCAGACATGTAGCCATGGACTTGAAAGCAAAACAATCCAGATATCTAAAACCAAAGAAAACTTACAAATGCTGAAAATCTGAAATAAACAAAAAGAGTATGTCAGGTAATACCTAACCAGCTGTTACAGTGAATGGTTCCCTGGCATAATAAGATGGACTCTTGACCTCACAACCTCCCTCCTTATGATATTTAACCTTATTGTCTGTCCGCGTTTAACTGCTACACTTTATTCTGTATTCTGTTATTGTTTTACCTTGTTCTACGTCAAAGCACTGAGCAATGAATTGATCTGAACCATATGCAAGACAATCTTTTCACTGTACCTCAATACATTTGACAAAAATAAACCATTTCCAGTTCTAAAACAGACCTAAGCATTGAAGTCTGTGAACTTCATCAGACCCATCCTAATACTGAAGAACTGATTATGGACTTCAAGAGGAGGAAGCAGGGAAGTTACACACCATTCTTCATGGGAAGGGTCAGCACCTTCAACTTCCTGGGCATCAACAGCTCAGAGGATCTACTCTGCACCACAGCGGTTAGCACAACTCTTCACAGTACAGGTGACCCAGGTTCAATTCCTGCCGCTGACTGAAATACTCAGCAGGTCAGGCAGCGTACGTGCAGGATAAAAGAGTTGGTGCTTCACCCTGTAACGCTGTTGCTTTCTCTTCAGCTGCTGCTTGAGCTGCCATGATCCTGCTGTTTGCCTGAAAAGAGTTTGTACATTCTCCCCGTGACTGTGTGGGTTTCTTCCTACATTCCAAAGACGTACCGGTTGGTGGGTTATCTGGTTATTGTAAATTGTCCCGTGATTAGGCAGGGGTTTAATCAGGGGATTGGTGGGTGGTGCAGCTCAAAGGGCCACAGGGCTTATTCCATGCTGTATCTCAATAAATAAATTGGTACAATCAAGGAGGAGGCACCCCAGTGGCTACACATCATTAGGAGTTTGAGGAGATTTGGTATGTCACTGAAGACCCTACAGATGTACTGTGGGTGGGGGGAGCATTCCAGCTGGTCGCACCACCTCCTGGTATGGAGGCTGCATACTCAGCCAGCTCCATCATGGGCAAACCCTCCCCATCATCTAAAGATAGTGTGTGGCAGGTGGCATCCATCATTAAGGACCTTCACCATCCAGGACATGCCCCCCTCTCATCAGGGAGGAGGCACGTAAACCTGAAGACATAGGAGCAGAATTAAGCCGCTCAGCCCATCAAGTCTGCTGCACCGTTCCATCCTGGCTGATCTATTATCTCACTCAACCCCATTTTCCTGCCTTCTCCCCGTAACCATTGTCACCCTAACTAGCCAAGAACCTATCAAACTCTGATTTAATGGCTCAATGACCTGCCCTCCATAGCCATCCATAGCAACGAATTCCACAGATTCACCATCCTCTGGCTTAAGAAACTCCTCTTCACCTCTGTTCTAAATGGACGCCCCTCTGTTCTGAGGCTGCGCCCTCTCGTCCTAAACTCACCCAACTAGGAAACATCCTCTCTACATCCACTCTGTCTAGGCCTTTCAATATTCGATAGGTTTAAATGAGATTCCCACTCAGTCCCCTAAACTCCAGTGAGTACAGGCCCAGGGCTATCAAACACATGCCATACATTAACCCTTTCATTCCCTCTCAACCCCATTCTCCTTCCTTCTCCTGGTAACCTCTGACGCCCTGACTAACCCAGAACCTATCAACCTCCGCTTTAAAGACTCATACTCAGTGACTTAAAAACAGCTTCTTCCCTTCCACCAGCAGATTTCTGACCACTTCGTGAACACTACCACATTATCTGTCTTTTGCTATTTTTCTTTATAACTTACTGCTCACGTAGTTGCACTGTACTGCTGCCACAACTAACATTAATAATCACAAGCCAGATTCTGACAAAAGGTTATTGACCAGAACATTTACTCTTTTTCTTCATCTATGAATTTGCCAAGTAGCTCCAACACATTCTGTATTTTTTATATTTTGAGTATCACATATCATGTTCAACTTTTATTTCTTTGTATCTACAGTCAATCTCATATCATCCCTCAAACCAATAAAACAAGAGCCTAAAATTAAACAGAGGTGAAACCATTTGCGCCTCTGAAAGAATTGTGAACTTTAAACTCAAATGATTTACTTCTCCCTCCAGCTTTCCCCTGGGGATACAGTTCTAAATTCAGCCCGCTGTTGCGGCAGGATGCCTCCGAGCTGTTTGTGCTGTTGCATTGATCTGGGGAGCTGGAGGTCAAAATGGACGACCTCATGATGCATCTGGAATATGGCCTGAGTGCCTAGGAAGATCGTTTGTGTTTGGTAGCTTTCCCCTGATCCTGATAACTTTTAATCTTTTATAGATGCAACTCCACATTGCATTCTTGCTTTAAAAACAGATGCACGTCCTCATAAGAAATTATTTGCTTAAAAAATAATTAGATTAAAATTTTTTTTAAAAGATCACAGGAATAACCACCTGCACCATTACATGACTGCAAATTCCTATCTCCTCCTTAGAGATGGTGCACTACCCAATTAAAATGTAAATGTGTGGATGAAAGTTTAAGTATCAGGAAGGGATAATAAACCACAGGGTCCAAATGAGAAGCCCAGAGCTGCTGCTCTCCATGGGGTGGGGGGGGGGGGGGGGAGGGAGAAAAAAAAAGGCTATTAAGTAGGTCCGTCAGTATTTATACCACGAGGTACAGGGAGAAGCATCCGACTGAAAGCTGCATTGTTGAACCGTTTCCAGCCAATCTGCGATCCGCAGAATGCTGCAGTTGCCTGGTGACTCCCACACTGCACAATTGCTGGTTACCCGGGTCTCTCTATGGCTTGTTTACAGCTGCAAGACCATCCAAAG
The DNA here is from genome assembly GCF_030028105.1 of Mobula birostris. Lineage (NCBI taxonomy): Eukaryota > Metazoa > Chordata > Chondrichthyes > Myliobatiformes > Myliobatidae > Mobula > Mobula birostris. The sequence continues at coordinate 126,488,905 of NC_092374.1, read as the reverse complement.
TATTCCAAATACAGCTCATCCACCCAAACATCATCATCTTTCATTAGCCTACCTACCATTCCTAATGACACAACTGCATGCCCACATTAAGTATTTCATTAGATATTTGCTATTAAAAATATTTTAGTGCATCATCCAGATGAGAGAGCACTTAGTAGGTTTATTCAAAAAATATTGAACACGCATTGCAGTGATATAAATTATTCCAGGCACATCATTTCGTCAGCCTGTGACACGAACAAAATATCAGTCAGCACCCTTTCTTAACCACCAGCTTCGTCAACATTTTCCACGCAGCCTCTTATAGAGAGCATTAGCGGACTACACGCTTCCATTGCCATCACAAGGGTTTGCAGAAGCCATGATGTACGAAAACAAACTAAACATGAACAGAGAGATTTCTGGCCCCTTTTTTTTGTATTCTGCTCCAAGTGAGGCGGGTTTACGTGGCGAAAAGTCCAGAGAGGAAGCAGGTAGCTTCTCGCAACCTTACAGATTAACATACTGGGGGCCCAAGGCACCGCAACAATAATTACTTCTTAAGCGTAGGCCAGCTGAGACCCAGCTTTGATCAAAGTACAAGTATGAAATAAAAATTTGGTAATTAAATGCAAAGCATTTAAATAGATCACAACTGCTTCTCATTAACACATCGAGGCATACTAATTGCTACTTGCCTATTTGGCAGCTACAGCTGCTACCTTTAGTACAGGGTTTTAAGCAACATAATTCTGAAAGGTAGTTACTGATCAAATCTGAAAAATGGATAAGACCAGGACTTGAATATGGCAAATATTATTTGCAGATGTTGCCCAACTGCAATGGAGAAGGTTACATAGTTGATTTGGATAAACGGGGTACAATGATGAATTGACAGACACATCACATCCAGTTACAAGGTTTCAACCCAAAGTATCGCCAACTCCTTTCCTCCCACAGTTACTTCTGAATCTGCTGAGTTCCTCCATTGGATTGTTTATTGTCACAGATTCCTGTATCGAAGTTCCCAATGACTATAAAACAGATGAATCTGATTGCAGAAACACAGAATTGTACTCTAGAGCTGGGGATCACTGTCTGAAATTAAGGATTCACTGATTTAACTCAGACAATAGGTTCCTGTGGGTTGAGTATCATTGGATCTTCTTCCCTCAAAGGGTGGCAGTTTTAAAGAAGGAATTAAATAGATTCTTGGTAAGCTTGGTGAAACCTTGCCAAGGATAGGCAGGAATAGAGAGTAGATAAACCATGATCTTATTAAATGGCAGAACAGTCTTTGGCCTCACCATTTCTCCATCTTCATATTCTTCAATCCAAATTTGTTTTGCTTGAAGGATATTTAAACAATGTCTACCTGACTGTAACACAGAAGCAAATGTACAGAAGCAGGCCATTTGATGGCTTTCATCTGCTCTACTATTCAAAAAGATCCAAGCTGCTCACTTTACCTTAAGCTCCATTTCCTGCCCTTTCCCTATATCTTTAATGCCTTAATATTCAAAAATCTATTAAATTCTGAGCAACACACACAAAATGCTGAAGGAACTCAGTAGGTCAGGCAGCATCTATAGAAATGAATAAACAGTTAATCCTTCAGGCTGAGACTCTTCATCAGGATGAAATTCTGTCTTGATATAATCAGCCTACGAGTCTCGACAGTCTACTTAAATAAAAGAATTCTAAAAATTAATTCCATCCAATTCAATAAAGGTATTCTTATCTCAGTTCTGAGTGCCTGTTATCCTTCTCATAAAACTTGATACCCTGGTGATACTGCACCAAGGGAAGCATCCTCCCCTGCATCCACCTCGTCAAGCAAAGAACGGATATTGTAAAACAATAGGAAAAAAGAGAACAAGAAAAAGCAAATTACATAAAAGTCTGCTTGGTTATAGATACACCCTAACGGCTGCACCACTGTCTGGTACAGTGGGGCGGGGGGGGGGGGGGGGGCACTGCTACTGACCAGGATCAAAATAAGCTGCAGAGAGTTGTAAACTTAGCTTGGTTACAGTATGTGCACTAGCCTCTGTAGCACCCAGGACATCTTCAAGAAGCGATGACTCAAAAAGGCAGCATCCATCATTAAGGACACCCATAAGCCAGGTCATGCCTTCTTCTTCTCATTGTTACCATCAGGCAGGAGGCACAGGAGTCTGAAGACACACACTCAACAATTCAAGACCAGCCTCCTCCCCTCTGCCATCCGATTTCTAAATGGACATTGAACCTATGACTACCTCACTACTTTTTTAATTTCCGTTTTTGCACCATTTACTTAATTTAACTACTTAATAAAAACATGCTGACAGTAATTCAGTTTTTTTCCTACTATTACGCTTTGCATTGTACTGCTACCGCAAAGACAACACATTTCACAACATATACCGGTGATATTAAACCCGACTCTGATAATGGAAAACCAAAGTTCAAACTCCAAAGCAAATTTTACTATCAAAGTACATATATGTCACCATATACAATGCCAAGATTCATCTTCTTGTGGGCATAATAAATCTGTGGAACAATACCCATAACAGAGTCAATGAGAGACCGCTCAACTAGGGTGTTGAACCAGAGTGAAGACAATAAAATGTGCAAATAGAAAAAGAAAAAATAATAAAATAAAATACAAAACGTAATGAAGTGTCCTTGAAAGTGAAGGGTAGTACACCTGGGGGTGTGAGTCCTGAGACTCCTGTACCTTCTTTCAGATGGCAGCAGCAAGAAGAGAACATGTCCTGGGTGGTGGGGGTATCTGATAGTGAATGCTGTTTTTCTATGACAACTCTTCATGTAGCTGTGCTCAATGGTGGGGAGGGTTTTCTCGGTGACATACTGGACCGCTTCCACTACTTTTTGTAGGATTTTCCACTCAAGGGTATTGATAACCAATCACAAACATAACAAATGACTTTAAATTTTAGCCAAATATCCACAGGGCTGAAAATATGTCAAAAATATTTGAAAATCAGTGTGGTTCAGTAAGTTACTTCCACTTGGGAATAGGGTAAGAACGGAGGCGATTTTCAAAAAGTAACATCAGAATTATCTTTACAAACAGAACTCAGCAGATATCTCACTTAAAAATAGGCCTCCTGTTTCGTTAAATCAGGTTGATAAGAACATTCTGAGGGGGTAGGCTTGTCCAGTCAGTGAATAAGATCCTTTGTTTCATCTTCCTTGCAACCATATACTCCAATTTCATCAATCTCAACTCTGAACATCCTCAATGATCCAACATCTGTATCTCAGAGATGAAGGATTCCAAACATTTACAAACTTGTGTCAAGAAATTTCTCATCTCAATGATAAATGGCTGATCCTTTGTGCTGCATTTACAGAACCTAGTTTAGCTACTCCGTCAAACACCCGCAGAATTTTGTATGCTCAATGCAATCAGTTCTCATTCTGCTAAACTCCAGTGATACTGCCTTGACGTGCCAGATGTGAATACCCTGCTGGAGAGAAGAGCTAATTGATCAATGCTTAAAGAAAGCAGATGGTTGGTGATTCTTCACATACTCTGAATGTTCTCATGAGGTGGTCTACACAGAAGGTGAGACATATAAATGCTAACACTCAAAAAAAAAATGCACAAATGCTTCACCAGAAATTACAAATTGCACCCACAATGAGGTAAATAATAAATATTTATTTACTTCTGTAAGCTAATAATGGGATTAATAATGTTGGGAGTTACACAATAAAGTGCGCTGATTGGGATGTCTCGATGTACATGTGATAAATAAATAAATCTGAATCTTAAAGCATTCTGCATCTTTGGAAAAGGAGAAGGTTGGTGTCCACAGGTCAGTGTGCTGGCCATTTTATTCAAATGATCATGTTAACTCATTACCCACCCCCCCCCCCCCACCGTGTTTCTGTGTAGAACTGGGGAGGTTGAAATAGTCTTCAGTCTTTGACAGCTGGGCCTGGATGAACTAATAGCATCTCTTGAATTAACATGAAAGTGATCATGGTGAGGGAGGAGAGGAAGGAGCTCAACATGCTTATATCATTATCTGGCCAAAGTCTATCTGTGAGAAACATCACTATTAGTTTTATCCTGACATATATTTTGAAGAAACAGAGCTGCTTCTTGGTGTAAACATAATGACTGCACGTTTTCCAATGGCCAGATTGAAGTGGGAGGGGAGGTGGTTGAATGACAGCAGAAGAAAGGGATTGATTGATGAGGTAGTGGGAGAGCATTGGGAAAGAAAAGGTGGGGCCAAGTAATGGAAGTGGTGGTGAGGATGGAGAATTGGAGAGGCAGCTCATTTCCTGTACTCCTCAGTTTCCTTAATATCCAGAAATCTTCTAATATGTTTGATCTCTATAGTCAAAGAGACTTCTCATCTCAAATCCATATGACTTAAGTCTTAATAAGACCATAAGATATAGGAGCAGAATTAGGCCATTTGGCCCATCGAGTCTGCTCTGTCATTTCATCATGGCTGATCCATTTTCCCTCTCAGCCCTATTCCCCTGCCTTCTTCAAGTATCCCCTCATGCCCTGACTAATCAAGAATCTATCAACTTCTGCCTTAAATGTACCGAATGACTTGGCTTCCCCAGCCACCTGCAGCAATGAATTCCACAGATTCACCACTCTCTGGCTATAGAAATTCCTCCATCCTAACAAACATCCCTCACTTCTGAGGATGTGTCCTCTGGTTCTTGGCTCCTTAGTCAGGAAGGAAACATCCTCATGCAATCTTGCATGAATTTTGCAAATGTCATTGAAATCTCCATTCATTCTTCTCAACTCAAGACAACACAAGCCCTGGTCTATTCAACCTGTCATCTATGCTACACCTACATATTAGAACATAGAACATAGAATAGTACAGCACAGTACAGGCCCTTCGGTCCACAATGTTGTGCCGACCCTCAAACCCTGCCTCCCATATAAGCCCCCACCTTAGATTCCTCCATATACATGTCTAGCAGTCTCTTAAACTTCACTAGTGTATCTGCCTCCACCACTGACTCAGGCAGTGTATTCCACGCACCAACCACTCTCTGAGTAAAACACCTTCCTCTAATATCCCCCTTGAACTTCCCACCCCTTACCTTAAAGCCATGTCCTCTTGTATTGAGCAGTGGTGCCCTGGGGAAGAGGCGCTGGCTATCCACTCTAGCTATTCCTCTTATTATCTTGTACACCTCTATCATGTCGCCTCTCACCCTCCTTCTCTCCAAAGAGTAAAGCCCTAGCTCCCTTAATCTCTGATCATAATGCATACTTTCTAAACCAGGCAGCATCCTGGTAAATCTCCTCTGTACCCTTTCCAATGCTTCCACATCCTTCCTATAGTGAGATGACCAGAACTGGACACAATACTCCAAGTGTGGCCTAACCAGAGTTTTATAGAGCTACATCATTACATCACGACTCTTAAACTCTATCCCTCGACTTATGAAAGCTAACACCCCATAAGCTTTCTTAACTACCCTATCCACCTGTGAGGCAACTTTCAGGGATCTGTGGACATGTACCCCGAGATCCCTCTACTCCTCCACACTACCAAGTATCCTGCCATTTACTTTGTACTCTGCCTTGGAGTTTGTCCTTCCAAAGTGTTCCACCTCACACTTCTCCGGGTTGAACTCCATCTGCCACTTCTCAGCCCACTTCTGCATCCTATCAATGTCTCTCTGCAATCTTTGACAATCCTCTACACTATCTACAACACCATCAACCTTTGTATCGTCTGCAAACTTGCCAACCCACCCTTCTACCCCCACATCCAGGTCGTTAGTAAAAATCACTAAAAGTAGAGGTCCCAGAACAGATCCTTGTGGGACACCACTAGTCACAATCCTCCAATCTGAATATACTCCCTCCACCATGACCCTCTGCCTTCTGTAGGCAAGCCAATTCTGAATCCACCTGGCCAAACTTCCCTGGATCCCATGCCTCCTAACTTTCTGATTGGCTTTCCGTAGCTTGTGTACAAGCACGCCATGGACACTTTTAATCTAAATGGTTCACAAAACAGAAAAGAATCTGCGATATTCTTACCTACTAACTCAGCATGTCCTCCAAGAGGACAACAACCTTGTCCTGGATTAGAGGCTTGCATGCCCATGAAAGCGATGTTGGCTGGAGTCAGGGCTTTATGCTTGGCTCTTGGTAGGATCACCCATGCCAAACAGGTCAAAGGGTAGAGGCCAGACTACCGTGGTCCACTGGTCTTCCAAGTTTGGGGGTTCAGTTCAGGGCTAACAACCCTAACTGGTAAAACTAAATTGTTACAAAAACAGCAATGAAGCATTCCTTTACATCTCAGTGTGACAGTATTCCTGAGTCTCCACCTGGGACTTGCATGACTGACAGTAAACCGACAGGAATCTACTGACATGATGAAGCTACTGAACACCACCAGAGAAGGAGGATCTTCATTGTTTTCCTAAATCCCAGCAGCATAACAAGTGGTAAGTTACTTAGCACATCCACATTCCCTTAAAACATTTTCATGTCCTCATCCCAAATCACAATCCTACCTTGTTTAGATTTGCCAGCAAAGTTGGAAACATGGCATTTGGTTCCCTCAGGCTAACCTCTGGTGAATTTTCTAAGCAGGTGTGCCCAAGCACCAATCCCTCTCTTATTTCCCCAATCTCAGTCTGAGAAATATCTTCGTCTTCCATCTGAGGAAGGTGAATCACCCCAATCCTGTGCCTTAACCTGCCATGAGCCCTGCTGGCCTTGCACCTGTATTGTTTCACTGTTGTCTTGTTTAGAGTCATTAAGCCCTTGCGCTTTCTGCTAAATATTGTCAAGTTTATTTTCACTGGAACGGGTTTTCAGCGTACTGTAATTATTTAAAGTGGACTCCCAATTAGTGCGTACCTCGGGGTCCTTGAGTGTGTTTCGAGAAAGATTAGTCTTGCGGTGTCGTTCGGTCAAGCCACAAAAGTTCAGTTGGATTTCCGATGAATTAACTCATTTCTGTCTCAACGTGGGAGTTTGTCATTCCTCCACAGCTGGGTATAGTTGTCTGTCAGTGCACACCATGACACTAACTCTTCTAATCAATCTTTTGTATGGGATTTAATGGATTTAATTAAAATCTAAATACACCTCATCTACTAATTCTCACCTATTTATTTTTGTCACATGCTCAAAGAGCTCCAGAAAGTCAGTCAGACATGATTTTCTTTGGCGTGGATGTGGTGAGGACCTACAAGTACCTGGGTGCACACCTGGACGAAAGACTTGAGTGAAGCACCTGCACAGAGGCTGTGTACAAGAAGGACCACAATCACCTCTACTTCCTGAGGAGACTGAGGTCCTTTGGAATATGCAGGCCTCTCCTTTAGAGGTTCTGCCAGTCTGCTGTCGCCAGTACAATCTCCTATGCGGTGGTGTGCTGGGGCAATGGTATCAACACCACTGGTGATGCCAACAGGCCCAATAAACTGATTAGAAAGGCTGGCTCTGTTATAGGAGTCATACTGGACACACTGGAGGCTGTGGTAAAACAAAGAACCCTATGGAAAATCCTGGCAATTCTGGACAATGTTTCTCACCCTCTGTATGCCACCTTGGCTGAACAGAGGAGTACTTTCAGTAATAGACTAAGACAACTGCGCTGCTCCAAATTGTGCTCTATGAGGTCGTTCTTACCCTCAGCCATTAGGCTCTATGAGTCAACCTCTGGATAGGGAAGTGATGACCCTCCTTCTGTTTGACTGTTACATAACTTATTTTTTTATTTATTCTTCTCACTTCTTCTGATATTATATTTCTGTGAACTTGTAATGCTACTGCGACACTGTAATTTCCTTTGGGATCAATAAAGTATCTATCTTGACAAGCCTATGCTAATATTAGCTCAATACTGCGACTCTTTTCAATGCATTATTGATACCACCATTTTCCCCTACTATTGACATTAATCAAGTAGGTCAATAGTTCGTAGTTGTCTCAATCCCTCCGTTAAAAGGCACAGCCAAATTTGTTTCCCTCGCTTCCATGGGAAAAATTCCAAATCAATAGAATTTTGAAAGGTGAGAAGAAAATCAATCACCATTTCTATAGCCTCATTCAAAATCCTGAGGCATGGACCACTGAACCCTTGGGATAGATTGGCTTTTAATTTCACTAACTTCTCTTAAGTTTCTTTTAAAATTTGTGCTCATTTTCTGCAGTTCTTCATTCTCACTAGATGTTAGTAGAGTCCTGATGAAGGGCCTTGGCCAGAAACATCAACTGTTTACGGTTTTCCATGGATGCTGCCTGGCCTGCTGAGTTCCTCCAGCATTCTGTGTGTTGATTCAGATGTTAGTAGCTGTTTCACACCTACAAAGCAGCAACTTGATCTCCCTGTCATTTGCTTCACTGTTACAAATCTCCCAACTCTATAAAGGGACCCATATATGGGATAGTGAATCTCCTTTTTGACAAATCTACAGAAGGTCTTACAGGTCATTTATTTGTTTCCTGCCTATTTACACTCATATTCCATCTTTCCTGGTCCTCCTTTGTCACGTCCATCTTTTATCAATACCCTGGTCCTCCGCTGTCAAGTTCGAAGATGCAATCAATCCTCAGGATTAGTTCCATTACTGGCAACCCTGTAAGCTTCTTCCTTGGTTTTGATGCTAGCTTTAATTTTCCTTGTAACATAACAGCCTCGTTAGGATTCATTCTCCCACTGAGTGATATAATCAGAGAGATTATTCTTCAGAGGAATTTAAATCCATAAAACATAGACCATCTGGCCTATCGAGTCTGCTCCACCATTCAATCTTGGCTGATTTATTATCCCTCTCAACACCATTCTCCTGCCTTCTCCTCATAATCTTTGAGGCCCTGGCTAATAAGAACCTATCAACTTCCACTTTAAATATACCTAATTGGCCACCACAGAATTAGCTGAAACAGGAGATCCATTTGGCATCAGCAAGGTGAATAGATTCAGGCTGAATAATGTTAAGATCAGAGAGAAAACCTATCAACCTCCACTTTAAATTACTCGGCCTCCATAGCCATCTGTGGCAATGAATTCCACAGATTCACCACCCTAGCTGAAAAAATTCCCTCCTCATCGGCATTCTAAAGGGACACCTTTCTATTCAAGGTGACGCCCTCTGGTCCTAGACTCCCCCACTATATTTTACCCTACTATAGGAAATCCATGTTACTTAATGTAACAGAGCTTTGAAAAGAACTCAGTGCACAGCCCTATCCTGCCAAACAATTGGAGAAATTCACACTTTAAATCTGATTCATGCTAGATATACTTATACACGGAGCAAAATGTCATTCAAAGCAGAGCTGTATGTGTTTTTTTTTTGTTTGAACTAAAATCTCTCAAGGATTTGTTTAAAAAGTATTTTGATGCTTTTGCGACTATGGGTCAAGAAATCAGGATAGGATGTGAGCCAATTAGGACTGAGATGAAGAAACATTTCTTCATTCAGAGGGATGTAAATCCTTGCAATTCTCCACCACTGAGAATAGCGAGTACTCTACTTCGTAAATTGGACTTCTTTGACATCTGTAATCTAGAGATATGAGGATCACTCAAGAAAATGGATTTGAATAATTATCATGCTACTAAATGGTAGGACTGCTTTAAACAGATAAAGTCCTGCTCCTATCACCCAATGTTCTTATCAATGCACAACATAACAGTTCCCTTGAGGAAAGATTCGAAAATGTTACATACTCTGTCTGTTTCAGATACATGAATATGTGTTAATGATCTTCTTTCTCCCAAAATTTTTCAGGATGCAATTATCCTGCAAATATGGGGTGCAGGATTATTCACAGGTCATTCCAAAAGAATGTAAGGGGTGAAAGTTTTTCTGGGACCTGGGGACATATCAAAAACATTACAAAACTGACAAATAGCCCAAGCATCATTACAGTTATCCCACTTACACATCAAAGGTTGTCCTGCAAATCCTCCAAACATAAAGGAACACATCAGAAAACATTAATCCTCCTTTAGCTTTTAGTAAGCCAGCTTAACTATTATATTATAGATGGCTTTGCTTGGTTCCCAAGAATTTTAACCCAAAACAGAAAATGCACTGAATAATTGAACATACCTCAGTAACATCAATATTATTATGCTTTTGTAACCAATTCACCTGAAACTTAAATGGAAAATTTGCAAATACGGCACTGACTATAGCGAGTCAAAGTCTTGGTATCTTGAGGTGAGCGACTCATCTCCTGAATTCCTCCTTTTTTTTGTTTTTCTTTAAATCCATTCACAGAACATACTGCATGCAGTGCTATTAAGTTATTGCTTGATTATTCCTTTCTAACTTAAAAGGCCAAAACTCAATCTCTACACAAACTACATCCCAATCGAGACTTCAGGTGACTGTACTTCATAACGTTTTTCCCTGCCATGCACCTCAGGATGATACATTATCTCCAAACCTCACGACAATATCCACCAGTTGAATCTTTCTTCTTCTTGCAATTGGTATTAAATATCACCACTAGCATTGATTAATTCTCAGTCCTTCCAGAGCAGACCAGCCATACAACTTTATCAAACCTGTTGCCACTCTCCTAGATCAGGGGCTCCCAACCTGGGGTGCAAAGACCCCTTGCTTAATGGAATTGGTTCATGGGATAATGAAAGGTTGGGAACCCTCTGTCCTAGATGTTCTGTAAAGCATTCATTAGGTTCAGCTGAAAGCACAAAGCAACACAGTGATGGAATGCACTTTGATGCCCAAGACTTGTTTCATACAAAAGTAAGTAACCAGCTAGATTGCCACAGCAGGCGCTACCTTAATCACTTACTCCCAACAGCACTAACAAACAAAGGCATATACATCCTCCATAAAGGCCCAAGTTTCTTTGATTGGAACATCCCAAACCCAATACCCTCTTCTCCTAGAACAATGGCAACAGATCCACTGAGCACAGCCTACAAGACTTAAAGATATAGGAGCAGAAATAGGCCAGCTCCACCACTCCATCATAGAACATAGATACTTACAGCACATTCAAGGCCCTTCGGCCACAATATTGTGCTGACCAGCTGTGTACATACATCTATTGATGCTTCTGGACATATCTTCAGTGATGTTCCTGGAATCATCTGGTGTTTCGGGTCTTTCAACATCATACAACCTCCTCCAGGTGACCCAGCCGGGGCTGATCAGACCCCAGCTTGTGTCCAGATGGCTAGCTACTTATGACTCCATGGCTCCCCTCTTTTGAGCCACAGCCATCTTGAGGCCCTCTCTGCCGCATTGGTGGTACTGCGGATGGCTCTCCTCTTCCTCTCTCCCTCGATGCCCAAAATGCTGAAGGCTCTAACTAAAGAATGGGCTACAAATCCCCTACAACCAACCTCCACTGGGTGACACCTCGCTCTTCATCCAGCCTGCTGACAGTTGCTGACCAGTCCTGCGTACTTGGAGAGCTTCCTTTCAAAGGCCTCCATATAACCTACTCTAGAAATTCCTATAATTTCCCTGCCATACAAGCCCTCTATTTTTCTAAGCTCCATGTACCTATCCAAGAGTCTCTTAAAAGACCCTATTGTATTGGCCTCTGCCACCATCGCTGGCTGTGCATTCCACGCACCCACCACTCTGTGTGGAAAAACTTACCCCTGACATCCTTCATGGCTGATTTATTTTCCCTCAATCCCATTCTTCTGCCTTCTCCCTGTAGCATTAGACATCTTTGCTAATCAAGAACCTATTAATCATTTTAAATATACTCAATGGCTTGGCCTCAACTGTCAAATGTGGCAATGAATTCTACAGATTAACTACCTTCTGGCTAAAGAAATTACTCCTCACTTGTGTTCTAAAGTGACATCTTTCTGTTCTAAAGCTATGCCCATTGATCTTAGACCCTCCCACTACTGGGGACATTCTCTCCGCATCCACTCTAAGCCTTTCAATATTTGGTATGTTTCAATGATATTACCCATCCTTCTTCTAAACTACACCAAGAGGCCCAGAGCCAAACACCCCTCATAGGGCAGCATGGTGGTGTAGTGGTTAGCACAACACTTTGCCATACCACTGACCCAGGTGCAGTTCCCGTTGCTGTCTGTAAGGAGTTTGCACGTTCTCTCAGCGACCGTGTGGATTTTCTCCAGGTCCTCTGGTTTCCTCCACAATCCAAAGACGTACTGGTTTGTAGGTTAATAGGTCATTGTAAAGTGTCCAATGATTAGGCTAGTATTAAATTGGGATGGGGGGTGGGTCACATAGAACACTATGCCACTTAAGAGTCAGCCGTGTGCACTTGTGTGACTGTTAGACACTACACCATATTTAGAGCAAACAGTTTTTAAATAGATTCAGTTGTGTGTGCTTGTGTTCAAAACACTGTTTTTTTGTCACTGATAGTTGGTGAAAAATAAGCAGGAAGATAACTCAGAACTGTTTTGCTCACTGCATTTTTAAGCATTCAGGCTTGGAGATGCCAGAAACGGTCAGGAGTGAAAATGAAATGGTTTCACGACTTCAACAAGTTTGGAACTACAAGAGTTTGAAGGAATCGACAATCACCTTGAATGTTACAATGAAAATGATGACTTGGAGAAAGTCATCACAGACAAATTTGTCTGAAGGCAGTTCATTATCTACACTAAGTGTTGGCACTGATTTGGTCAATTTACAGTCAGTCAGAAGAAAATGGCAGTGTGCACTGGATTAAATCCTCTGTCAATAACTATTAGGAACTAATACAGTTTTATAGTACAATAATGGCATTGATAATGTTCTAATTTGTTCTGTTTTTCATTGAAATACATTATTTGTTACTCAGTTAAATGGTGGTTGGTCTTTTTTTTATTAATACCTTTTTAACTATTTCCATGAAACTTTGGTTAATTCAGGCAGCCACTCAATTGGGCCAAAATGTACTGGTCCTCGTGTGTCCCAGTTAACCGGAATCCACTGTATTGGCATTTTCCTAGTGGACAGCCTTTGTCATTTTATCACCGGCTCTTTCAAGGTATGCTCTCAGTAGAGCAGTATATTCCTTCAGCACCCAAAGCACATTTATTTTGTGCTCTCAATGTCACATAGCACACTCCTTTGGAATGTCACATTAACTGCCATTAGTTTCCATTAAAGTTCATATAAATTTATTGTCAAAGTACATACATATCACCATATACAACCCTGAGATTCATTTTCTTGTGGGCATACTCAATAAATCTATAGAATAATCATAAGAAAAGCAATGAAAGACCACCCAACTGGGTGTTGAACCAGAGGGCAGAAGACAACAAACCATGCAATTACAAAAAGAAAGAAATAATATTAAAAAATAAATAAGCAATAAATATTTGGAACATGAAAAGAAGAGTCCTTGAAATTGAGTCCATTGGTTGTAGAAACATTTCAATGACGGGGCAAGTGAAGTTGAGTGAAATTATTCCCTCTGGTTCAAGAGATTGATTGAAGGTATTAACTGTTCTTGAACCTGGCGGCGAGGGTCTCGAGGCACCTGGACCTTCTTCCTGATGGCGGCAGTGAGAAGACAGCACGTCTTGGTGGGGTGTCCCTGATGATGGATGCTGTTTTCCTATGACAACTCGTCATGTAAATGTGCTCGATGGTGGTGGGAGGGGGAAGTTTTACCTGTGTTCAAAACTGTGTCCACTACTAACACCAACGCACTGATAGAAAGACTGCTTGTACAGTGCTATCCTTGGCATTATCTATTGCTAACATCACTGGTCTACCACTGTACAGTTTGCCTCGAACGCACCTGCTAGAGAAACAATAAACTTATCTCGGAAACAGCATCTAAAGTGCCTCTCGTGAAAAAGAATTCAGTTTTCAGTAATCAAAACTGGAGTCAACATTTGAAATCCAGTTAGATCAGACGATCATCTTCTGATAATTGTATCTGTTCGCATATCCTGTCTCCTCAGCTGTGGCTAAATGTTCTTTTGCTACTGTTCTGTAGTCCTTGAATATAATTACCATGGTCTACTGGGATTCCCATATGCATCAGTAGTATCTAGTTATCTCAACACTATTCGGATTGCATGGGTAGATCAACATTCGTTTGCAGTTCATTTCATCAACTCAGATTATTCAATACTGCTAGATGTGCTTCTGCCATTTCCCTGACACTTTCCGTAGATACTCAAATGTCTGATCAGGAAGGAGAACTTAATGGAGTCACATTGAATATGATAGCAGACATGAGTGAACTATGCTTCACATCATACATTATCGATGGCACCCTCTGAAATGTCATTATAATTTAAGAGCAATAATCTTCTACAGTCAGTGTTTACTTGTTTCTAGAAAACTGAGAAAAATTTACCAGCATCTGAGCTAAAACATGGGAGTGGGATTAAATGGGTTCCTTTTTTTTAAAAAAAATTTACATGACACACACCAAATTCCTTCTTGTATTCTTGACCATTCAAGGTTTCTTTGAGAATGTACCATTTTTTAGCTGATCAGTACGGAACAATTCCCATTTAAACCTTGCAGAAGCCTCCTCAGACAATGCTGGCACAAGTGTCCACTCCCAACTTTCTGACCTGTATTTTGACCAGCCGTCCCTGAGTAACTCTGCTTCAAAGTAAAGCCTTGACGTTCAGTGATTTTACAAAAACAACAAAGCTAACGTTATCACTATCTGGGAATGAGATGTTAAAAAGTGGCCAAAGCATTAGACGCTTCTTTATTTATACAATATTAAAACAGTAATAACACACAGTGCCAGTAATTGGGGTTCAATTCGCACCACTTCCTTTAAGGAGATTCTCCTCATAACTACCTGGATTTCCCTCAAATGCTCCGGTTTCCTCCGACATTCCAAAAATAGATGGCTTAGTAAGTTGTAGGCATACTATGTTGGTGCCAGAAGTATGGCGATACTTTTAGGCTGCCCCGGCACACCACAAAACGATGCCTTTCACTGTATAGCGCGATGTTTCAATGTACATGTGACAAATAAAGCTAATCTTTATCTCTTTACCTTTATGTGCATAAGTGCATATGCAAAACGTGGACTAAAAGCTGAAGCAAACTTTAAAACAAAACTCTCCCTGACCAAGATTGCCCTTTCTAAACAACTTTTGATAGGATTTTCTTTCATGTTGGACGCTGAGAAGATGGTTGATGTAGGGCAAATTGCATATAACAATATGCTCTGGTCTGTGCTGTACAAAATAAATGAATGGACTGGAATCCATATCGGGCATTTTGCTTCTGCACTTGACGTCCTGTTCCACCCTTTCCTTCTATTTATTGAGAAGTTTAATACTTTCCCTTCCTCCTCCAATTTCAATGTGTAAAATTTCTAATTGGTGCACATGAAGCTGCTTTATTTCAGTTTGCCAAAGTCACAATAACTATTAATTATTGACTGTTCATGCAACATCAAGAGAACAAATCAACTGTTTTGATGAGTGATTCCTCTGTTGATAATGCTTTCAGAACTGTTTATCTTGGCAAAAGAATCTTATCGGTAGGAATAAATCTATCGTTGCTTTATATATCATTGATTCATGGTTAACACCAAAACTGTGTTAAATAAAACTGATCTTTGGTTCTCAAAAATAAATAAATAAATAATTATTGACTGTTAACATGAAAACCTGACACGTTTAGTTCAAATGAAAGTTACAGAAGAATAAAACAGGTCTTCTGCTGCAGCAAGTCATACCTTCACAGTCAGTAACCTTTGCATTTGCAAAAGGAAGCATTCGGTAAAAGAACAGTTCAAATCTTGTGTGGATCACTTGACTGTCCCCCCCTCACAGGTCTCTAATACACCTAATACTGAATGCAGCAGCGTTCTCTATAAAATCTTCTTAAACAGTTAGCTGTCAGGGATGATCAGCCTGGCTGTGCACAGTAAGGGGCCACTCCAACTGTACATTTCAAGGCATCTTCATGAAATTGCTTTTTTACTAGCTGGTTGAATCAAATAACCACGCTCCAATACACAAACATCTAAAAACATTCAAACGTCATTGCAATTTCAATTTGCAGCTTGTAATTTTTTTTATGTTAAGTGCTTGATTTTGTTATGTATATCAAAATAAACCAAGTAAATAACTTTGTACCACCAAATGGATTTTTCTCCTGCGCTGTCCAATCCAACATTAGATTAGATTAGATTCAACTTTATTGTCATTGTGCCAAGTACAGATACAAAGCCAATGAATTGCAGTTAACATCTAACCAGAAATGCGAAGAATGGTGTTATTTACAAAATAGCTGCGAATAAAAAGGGCTACAGCACACAAATATAAAAGTACTGAGACAGTACAATATGGGTGCAATACTGCTTAGCGCTGTGATGTGAGGTTCAGCAGGCTCACAGCCTCAGGGAAGAAGCTCTTCCTGTGCCTGCTGGTGTGGGAGCTGAGGCTCCTATAGTGCCTACTGGATGGGAGGAGAGTAAAAAGTCCATGGTTAGGGTGAGATGCATCCTCGATAGTGCTTTTCGCCCTGCCCAGGCAGCGTTTATGGTAGACGTTCTCAATGGTGGGCAACTGAGCAACATGAGAACAGGCGGCAGATTTCTCCAGCTTCAAAATTCTGGAAAACCTTCAGAGGTTCCTGATCCACCATGTATCTAACCATAATCAGCACACACCCAGTGAAAATAGATCAGATTTCTGCACTGCAAAGCTAAGGAGGCAAATGCTGGTGATATGTCAATGAAATTCAATTGCTTGAAGTTCAAAGTTGAAAGCACATTTATTATTTAAGTATGTATACCATATACAACCTGAGATTCATCTGCTTACAGGCAGCCACAAAGAAACACAATAGAATCCACAAAAAACAAACCACAACAAAGGCTGTCAAACATCCAAAGTTTGATAAAAAGAATGCATTGTGTAAATAATTTTAAAAAGTAAATAAAACAAAACATGAACCGCAGAGTCCCTAAAAGTGAATCCACAGTGACAGAGCCAGTTCGGCACAGAGCCAACGGCTGCAGGACACAGCTGTAGAGTCAATTCAATGCCGAGGCAAGTAAAGCCACAAGGAGTAGCAAGCTGAACACCATTTGGTTGCTCACCATCGGTCTAGATGCATAATCCTTTTAATCTGGCTCGACACTTAAATCGGCTAAACACCTCTCTTTCGGACCCGTGCCTCGCCGCTTCAATCCAGCCTCAAGTTTCAATCTGGCTCCAGCAATAGCCGCTGCAGCCGTACCTGCATTCTCGAGAGCATTAAGTAAATGCAAAGAAGGGGAATTTCCCCCCCCTCCCCCCCACAGGGCAAACAATGAAATGAGGACAAGCCACATCATTTTCTAGCTCTAACTTCTTTTAAATTAATTAATCCTACATTTCACCCCTCCCACCTTCACGAGTCCAGTCCTTCTCAGATCACCCCTCCTGTTACCTGGTGACCAAGAGGCTGTGTCTCTTGCTCCAACCTTGCAAGGTTCAGTCACCATGCTCCCAATTTCCACCCCCATTCAAACTTTCACACTTCCCTAGATGAGGATTCCTCTCCACAGCAGTCAGCATGATTTGTTACCTACTCCATCTGGTTTTCACCCCTTCCCACTGTCAGCTGTTTGTGGCTGACACGTCCTACCAGCTGATCTTTCATTCAGCAGATCATGATTCCCTGCATGACACACCCCCATTACTGAGCACTTGTCCAATTTCCCTTGCCTTTCTCGAGAGACTGGCTTCCCACAATAGCCAAAGTCCATTTCTGCCGAAATATCTTCTCATGGAAAATCCAGGAAAGACAACACCAGCATTCATATTTGCTCATCCCTTTAAAATGATTCTCCTTAGTGAGCGGTTCTCTGCTTTTTATGGACTAAAGATCAGATTGTGTTCATTAATCAATATCCTGTTTGACCCATGTCATATTATCTAAATGTGAAAGTACTTTAAAACTTTCCACTGAATCAGAATCAGGCTTAATATCACTAGCATATGCCATGAAATTTGTCGTCTTTGCGGCAACAGTACAATGCATAATAATAGAGAATAAAAACTGAATTACATTATGTATATAGTTCCAAGAAAAAGTTTGTGAACCCTTTGCAATTAGCTGGCTTTCTGCATTAATTACTCAGAAAATATGGTCCGATCTTCACCTACGTCACAATAATAGACAAACACAAATCTGCCTGAACTAATAACACACAATCTTACTTCTCATTAGTACCGAGTACACCATTTAAACAATCACAAAAAAAAAGTGAACCTCTGGGGTAATGCCTTCTACAAAAGCTATTTGGAGTCAGGTGTTCCAATCAATGAGATGAGATTGGAGGTGTGGTTGTAGAGGTGCCATGCCCTATAAAAAAGACACACAAAGTCAGCTTACTAAGAGAGCCTGCTCTTCTCAAGAAAGATCTATTTATGTCCATCATGCTTCGACCCAAACAACTTTCAGAGGACCTTAGAAGAACAGTAGAGATACATGAAGCTGGAAAAAGGCTACCAAAACACTTCTAAAGACCCTGAGTGTTCATCAGTCCACAGTAAGAGAAAATGTCTACAGATGGAGGAAATTCAGTATTGTCGCTACTCTCACTAGAAGTTGATGTCCTGCAAAGATCACATGAAGAGTACAATGTGCAATGCTGAAGGAGGTGAAAAAGAACTCAAGGGTAACAGCAAAAGACCTGCAGAAATCTTTAGAACTTGCCAAAGTCTCTGTTCATGTGTCCACTATGAGAAAAACACTGAACAAGAATGATGTTCGTGGAAGGACACCACAGTGGAAATCACTGCTCTTCAGAACAAAAACATTGTTGCATGTCTCAAGTTTGCAAAAGACCACCTGGATGTTCCACAATGCTTCTGGGACACTATTCTGTGGACAGATGAGACATAAGTTTAACTTTTTGGCAGAATTTCACAGTGCTATGTTTGGAGGAAAAAGGGCACTGCACACCAACACCAAAATCTAATCCCAACTGTGAAGCATGGTGCAAAGACCATCATGGTTTGGGGCTGCTTTGCTGCTTTAGAGCCTGAACAGCTTGCAACCGCTGAGGGAACGATGAATTCAAAATTGTATCAAGACATTTTACAGCAGAATATCAGAGTAACAGTCCGTCACCTGAAGCTTAGTAAAAGTTGGATGATGCAACAAGATAAAGATCTGAAAGACAAGAATAAATCAACAATAGAATGTTTTTTTTTAAAAAAGTGTTTTGGAATGGCCAAGTCAGAGTCCAGACCTTAAATCCAATTGAGATGCTGTGGCATGATCTGAAGAGGGCTGTTCATGCAAGGTATCCCAGAAATATGGAGGAACGGTCTAACATTCCTCCTCATCATTGTTCAAGTCTGATCAGCAGCTACAGTTTGGTGGAGGTTATTGCTGCTAAAGGAGGTTCTATCAGTTATTAAATACTGGACTGAATGATGAAACAATGTATTCAACAAAGACATGAAATGTACAATTGTGTGTGTTATTACTTTAAGCTGATTGTGTTTGTCTATTATTGTGACTTAGATGAAGACCAGACCAGTTTATGAGGAATTAATGCTGAAAACTGGAGAATTGCAAAGGGTTCACAAACTTGTTCTTGCAACTGTATATTAAATAGTTAAATTAAATAAGTAGTGCAAAAATAGAAATAAAACAAGTGGTGAGGTAGTGTTCATGGGTGCAACGCCCATTCAGAAATCGGAAGGCAAAGGGGAAGAAGCTGTTCCTGAATCATTGAGTGAGTGCCTTCGGGCTTCTGTCACCTCCGTCCTGATGGTAGCAGTGAAGACAAGTCATGATCTGGGTGATGGCTTATAGCACCTTTTTGAGGCATCGCTCCTTGAAGATGTCCTGGATACCATGGAGGCTAGTGCCCAAGATAGAGCTGACTAAGCTTACAACTCTCTCCAGCTTATTTCAACCCTGTACAGTAGCGACCAGACAGTGATGCAGCCAGTTAGAATGCTTTCCATGGTACACCTTTATAAATCTGCTCACTTCTTTGGTGACAGACAAAATCTCCTTCAACTTCAACCAAAATATAGCCGCTGCCATGCCTTCTTTGTAGCTGCATCAATATGTTGAGTCCAGATTAGATCCTCAGAGATATTGACATCTAGGAACTTGAAACTGCTCACCCTCGCTACTTCTGATCCTCGAGGAGGACCAATGTGTGTTCTCTTGTCTTACTCGTTCTGAAGTCTACACTCAGTTCTTTGGTCTTAGGATGCTCTATTATTTATACATCTTCAGTCACCTATAATGTAAAATCTCAATCTTTACCAACTGCTTCACTGAAAAATATTCCTGCTCCATCCGAAACCATTCTGCACATGTATAGTACAAAACATACAAGCAGAATAAAATTAATTACACAGTCGTAATTCATTTAATTCAGTTTATATACGTTTTATACGACATATTTCACTTGTGCCAAGTTACAAGGCAGGTATTATAGCAGATTTGTCAGTCGGTCAATTCACAGCTGGGAATCCACAATAATCATATTGTTAAATTTAATACTGGTTTCAAAATGAATGCCAAAAATAACAATATGGTGTTATAAAATGCTGTAAAGTTGCAGTGGGACAGTCTCAAAAGGCCGAATGATTTCCTCCTGTTCCTGTTTTCACAGGTAAATGTAATTGGAAAGCTATGATTAAAAATCTAATTGGTAGAGTGGGACCCTTTATGGATGGCACAAAACACCTCACACATCCAAACTAAGCGAAGTTTCACCTGGATCAACTGTACAAACTCACTTGTGATATTTTAAAATATAGTAATTATAACAATATGTTCAGGAAATGTAGTAAATATCAAAATCAGCTCTAACATGTTCTCAAATCTTAGTATATTCAAAGCTGTTTAGTGGAATTTCAACTCCATATACAGTACTGTGCAAATGTCTTAGGCACATGTAAAAAAATCTGTAAAGCAAAGATGCTTACAAAAATAACAAAATGAAAAAGTTTGTAAATATCAAAAAATTACTATAAAGAGCAGTAAACAGCCAAAAAAAACTAAATCAAATCAATATTTGGTGTGACCAGCCTTTGCCTTTAAAACTGCATCAATTCTCTCTGTGCACAGTCATGCAGTTTTATAAGAAAGCTGCCTGGTAGGTTGCTCCAAGCTTCTTGGAGAACTTGCCACATTTCTGCAGACTTTGGCAGTCTCGCTTGCTTCTGTCTCGCCAGGTAATCCTGGACAGCCTCAATGATGTTGAGACCTGGGCTCTGTGAAGCCATACCATCTGAAACCATATATTAAAAAAAATGCCTAAAACCTTTGCACAGTACTGTGCATATACAGTTGAGATCACAGAAATACGATTCAACAACTGTAAACTAAAAATGCAGTTGCAGGTTTATAAAGTATTCTGAAAAGATAATGTTAGGGTTATGTTAAGAATTCTTATGGGCTTGCACTCATTGAAAATTCAGTACCTCTACAGTTCAAGACCACCCAGCACTCTACCAAAGGATAAAATGCATGAAGAAATATGCCTATAGTGTACATGTGTAGTTTGTTGAAAGTTTAAAGTGAATCATAATCACCTGCGCATGAGCCCCAAGTATTTGACAGGGGCCCTATTACCTCAACCATTGACAAACACCACATTTAACAGCAAAGGGAAAAAAAAATCATACAAAGAGACCTAGCAGATTGAGAATGGTTATGGAAATAATCACCATTTGGTATAAATTTAAACTGCAGAACAACG
Organism: Mobula birostris; assembly: GCF_030028105.1. NCBI lineage: Eukaryota > Metazoa > Chordata > Chondrichthyes > Myliobatiformes > Myliobatidae > Mobula > Mobula birostris. The sequence goes on along the minus strand of NC_092374.1, from coordinate 126,467,265 downwards.
GCCTCAAATAGAGGGGTTTCCAAGTAGGAAAGTTGTGGTGTATTTTCATGGTATCAGACACTACAGAATTTGACAAAACGATTAACAGACACAGCAGACAGGAGATATTAACACAAATGGCTGATTTTGTTACAAAGCTGCAGTCTAAATAACAAAAGTACATTTATTATCAAAGTATGTGTACATAATACAACCTTGAGGTGCGTCTCCTAAAAAAAACCCAAAAGAACCCCCAAAAAAAGACCGATCACTCAATGTGCAGAGAGAGGGAAAAAAACAAATCATGCAAGCAATAACTGCAAGTAAATAGCATTCAGAACTGAAGTCCACAACAAGAGTCCAAGGCCCATAGCTCAGCGCAGAGCTGAGTAAATATCGCTGAGGAGCGAGCTGAACCAGCCCATCCCTCGCTGCGGGTCCTGACACCCTTACCTTTTCTGTCTGGCCTGGCACCTAGATCAACAAGCAAACATTGAGTTCAGTCGCCTAAATAAGCTCTATTCTATCAAAGCAAGGCAAACTCAGTAAATCAATCCAATTACAGGCTGATTAACACTTGGATTAATACTGGATTTATGCTATTAACTTCCAATGCAGTTTTTTTTGTTGTTTTTCCTTGCTCTACCTCTCTGTTACATCTACTTTATCCTGTGGCTCCAGTTGGTGACAAAGACAGTTTCTTAAATTCAGTGATCAGAAGCAGAGTTTGAGTTCTGAGCCTCTCTTGTACTTTTTACGTTAATTCTACTCGGAAGGCATTTCAAAATTCACCTTCACAATCAGAAAATTAGGATTCAATCCGGCTCTCCCTGATCATGCATTTTTAATTAGAGTCTTTGGCTTTTAATCAGGTTGGAATTACTTCTCGGTCTAGTAAATTTCTTTTGAATCTTATTCCCCCCACCCCTAACCTTATTTTCTAATATCTTCTAGTTTCACTTCAGGTCTCTTTTGATTTTGTGTTTTATATTCTACGTTTTTCTCTCTTTTTTTGCTGTTTACAGTATTTTTTTTGTGCATGGGGTGGGGTGATGTCTTCCTTTGAACAGTTCCATGGTTTTCTTTATTTCGTGGCTGTCTGCAGGGAAGATAAATCTCAGGGTTGTATACTACAAACATACTTTGATAATAAATTTACTTTGAATCTTTAAATTTATTGGGTCTTTGGTTCATTTTCTTTCTTCTCCTTATAACATTTGCACAAGTATAAGTCTTGAACCATCATGAAAACCAAACACACAGGATAATAATGCAACAGGACACCAGGCACATGACCTCCTGAAACTTGTTTCATGACGAAAGTCTGTCCTTCTGAATATAATCCATCAATTACAAATGATAAATGCACGGTCATACCGCTATTGTCCCGTTCGCCCTCGGCTCAAACAAAATGTAGCAAGGAGGCTACAAAAACAAACCTCTTTTTGAGTGAAAATGTGTGAAATGAAAGCTGACTGCGAATTTAACCACCTCCAGCTCGACACCTCCCCCAATAGATTTCTCACAACTGAGCAGCCTTGGTTTAACCAGCTGCCTACACACAGAAACAGGACCCATTGTTCTATGTCAGCTGAGCAGCTGTGGAATGATCATAAGCATCTGCTAAATCAGTGACGAATCAACTCTCCAGAATGGGCCAACTCTGTTTAAGGAGGGATACACCATTGCGGATGGCGGGAATTGAGTGCCACGGTAGCGCTGCAGTTAGGCAACGCTGTTACTGCTCAGAGCGCCAGAGTCTGGGGTTCAATCCCAGCGTCTCCTGTAAGGAGTCTGTGTATGACCCGGTTTTCTCCGGGTACTACGGTTTCCAAAAACAGTCCAAAGACATATCGAGTAGGTTAATTGGTCATTGTAAATTGTCCCATGATAAGGTTAGGGTTAAATTGGGAGTGGTCAGGGTTGCAGGGTAACCCCGCAGAATTCCGCACTGCATCTCTAAATAAATAAACACATACCTTCCCTGGGAATGCTAAATGATCCAGGAAGGTATTTCATGACATTGTACTCTGTCTCTCAGATGAATTTCACTGAGGACAACACAGATAAATTTGAGATGCCCTGCTCAAGACAAGCATATATTTGGACCTTTTGTATTTTAACCCAATGCAGACTGCTAGACAGAGCTTTCTGGAGAAATTTACTATGGTGTACTTCATCTGCAATTTGTTAATACCATTTGAAGAGTTTTACAAGCTTCTTTTTGGTTTAAAAAAATTATCTTACAAAAGCAAATGAATAATCCCTAGAACAAAAGTGAAATAATTGTACAACATAATATTAAAAGCACTGAGCCATGTCTGGTGCCCTGGTGAATAATTATCCCTAACTTGGCTGTGAACAAATTATCTGTCTTGTTTCAGACATTATAACTCATCGGCTGAAATTCTGACATCACAGAAGTATAGTATCATTGAGAACCTCATTTCATGTCATAAAATAAGACTGTTATACTTAGCGCTCGTTACACCACTGGCAATTAGGGCAGCAATAAAGGTCCACTATCTCTGTCTGTCCTTGGCCATCTTCTCTACTGTGCCCCAGGTGTGGTTCAGGGTCCTTATTTCTGTCTCTACCGTACGGCACCAAGTTTGCTTTGGTCTCTCACGTTTCCTCTGCCCTTCAGGAGTCCAATGAAATGCTGTCGTGATGATGGAATTGGCCTCTCTTACCAACATTTTGACCCATACTAAAGTGTGGACAGAACACACCTCACAGCTTCACCTTGATAAGGATGCTGTATTTGGTAGATCCCCATGTGTTGCACATTGATCTGAAGATGCTTCCAGTTTTGCTGAGTCTGCACTGGATGTCAAATTTGGTCCCACCATCCTGCCAAATGATGGTGCCCAGGTAGATGAATCTGCCGGTGCTGGTTAAGTCGACGCTATATGCCTTGACTGAAGGAGGAGACCCTATAGAAGACCATGGTCTCAGTTGTTCTCTGGTTGATTCTGAGTCCAACCTGTCCACCAAAGGGTCACAGGCACGGAGTTTTCTCTTGTATGTGCTGGTATGTATGTGATAGCAATGCGAGGTCATCCACCAAGTCAAGGTATTCGAAAGTAGAGAATAGGGATCACCTAATGCCCTTCTGCTTATCTTTTGTTGTTTGCCTCATAGTCCAGTCAATCATCAGGTTAGATAATATCACTGACATCACACAGCCTTGCCTGACGCCTGTCTTCACTTTAAAGCTCAAATTGCAGTCTCCAATTGTGCAGGTAAAATTAGCACAGAAACTCTGGATAAACTGGATGATTTTGGAAGGGATCCTGTATAATCTGAGAATTCGCTCGAGACTTTCCCTATTGATGCTATCAAAGGCCTTTTTAAAAGTCCACGAAATTTACACACAGTTGTCTCTGCCACTCTGTGCACTGTTCTGTGATGTAATAGTGCGAAGATCTGGTCGACACAGCCTTCGTTCTTCCTGAAACCAGCTTACTCTTTCCTCAAGCATACGATCGACAGCATCTATAATCGGTTGAACAATGACCTTGGTGAGAATCCGGCAGGGCACAGATAAAAACTGTGATGCCACGCCAGTTGTTTCTTGGCACACCTTTCTTGGAGATCCTAACAATGAGTCCCTATTTTCCATTCTTCGATACTTGTCTCTACTCCAAAATTATAGTAAATGGTGGTTACAGAATGGCTGTCACAACCTTTGGTCCATCTTTGAAGAGTTCAGTTCAAATTGTCAAATTTGCTATTCTTTAGTGATTAATCGCAGCAACATTCTTCTTTCTTGGGTGAACCTGTGTTGATGTCAAGATCCTCTGCTGCCTCTTGTACGTCAGGTTTTTCCTCTGGTGGTGGCCTATTCAGTAATTCTCTGAAATACTCTGTGCATCGTGCCTCTTGCTCTTTCTCTGTTGTCAAAAGTAGACTGTTCTAATCTCTCATGGGACCACTGGATCTGGCCTGGAACTTTCCGCATGCCAGTTTGAAATCTTGCATACATTTCCCTGCTAACCTCGACTGGCTGCTTTTTTGGCCTGCATTACAAGGTCTTACATGTGGACTCTCTTATCCTTTCTTAAAAGTCTCTTCACTTTCTTGTTAGCTTCAGTACATGTCAGTTGAAGTTACACCTGGTCATGTTGACTTTGCATCCAGCACTGTTTCTTAATTTTCCATCTTTCTCCCAAGGCTGTCGATGATTCCTACTGCATTAATTTTTGGTTCTTCTTTCCAGCTCTGTGTCTGAGAGAAACCTTAGTGTTCTCCTTGAAGACTGAGGCGATTGTTTCCACATTGTGTTGATCTTGTCTAATAACACATTCGCGTCAAGGTCTTATAAAGCCTGAAATCTGTTCTTAAGCTGAATGGTGAAGGCAGATCTCACATTGGTGACCTTGAACTTCTTTCTCAACATCAAAATGTCTTTTTAACATGTGTTCTGGTCTCAGTATTTCTCAGCTTGAGTTTCATCACTGCCACAACAAGATGGTGAGCATTTCCTGTATCTGCTCCTCTCTTCACCTTTACATCCTGCAAAGATCACCTCCACATACCATTGATCATTAAATGATCAATCTGGTTCTTGCCATGTCCATTGGGTGAGCACCATGTCAGTTTGTGGATTTCACAGTGTGGAAAGAGGGTCCCTCCCATGACCAGATTGTTCATAGCACAGAATTCCACCAGTCTTTCACAATTGTTATACATCGCTCCACATTTCATACATACCCATAACCCGAGTGAAGTGTGAGTTGTTATTTCCCACTTTGGCGTTTAGATCTCCCATGACGATGATTATGTCATGGTGTGGTGTTAACTCTACCTCTGATTACAGCTGTTTGTAGAAGACATCCTTTCCTTCAATATCACTATCATCAGTTGGAGCGTAGGACTGGATCAGTCACGTTCGTTTGCTTCCCTTTCAGCCTACTGTTGATGGTTTCCATTCCAGCAAGCATTTCTCGATGCCTTTCTTCAAAATGACAGCTACACCATCATGATGCTGATCATCTTCTCTTCCGGAGTATAAAACTGTTGCATCAGTTGTTGCTTTTAGTCTGCCAGACTCTGTCCATCTGCTTTCTCTGACACCCAGGAAAATGTAATGATGCATTTCTGCAGTTATTTATGCTAGCTTGCCAGTGTTGTACATGGTTCATACATTCCAGAAGCCAATTTTGGTTTTGTTCTTGGCAATGTTCAGGCCTTCGTTCACCATACCAATAACTTCCTCTCAGTTTCCACCACTGTCAGCCTTGCAAGTCCCAGGTGGAGACGGGACTACTGCTGCACACGGATATAGCGGATTCTTCATTGCTATTTCTATAATAGTTTTACCAGTCAAGATGGTCAGTTCTGATCTGAACCCCCGAACCTGGAGGGGCAGTGGACCATTCTTAGTCCAGCCTCTACCTTTGACTAGTTTGGCAAAGGTGATTCTATCAGGAGCCAAAGCACAAGTCCCTGACCGTAGCCAGCATAACTCTCCGGGTCATTAAGTCATGCAAACCTCCAAACTACAACAAGGTTATGGTCCTCTTGGAGCTGCTTTATCTACTGTTAAATTCACGGAGATAAGTCTATAAACGTGGACTGATATCCAGGTCCCCCCAGCATTTGTTGTTAGCTTACCAGCGTGGTTGCATCTAATATCAATTCTGTTTTCACAAAATGGGCATATCAACACCCCATTCTTTAATGGGATCAGTGATTGGGATCCAGCAGTATTATTGAAATTTCCCAGATTTTCTTTTGGCATTGAAAACATTTCCACAGTCAAAACACCAGTTCAAACTTCATAGTAATGGGGAATGGTGGAACTGCTTTTAATCTAATCTTCTGGTTAAAATTATGACAAGATCAGCTATTGCTTTTACACTTGCTGTGTTTGACATTGACGGAGAGTGCAGAGCCCACACCAGGACGCCAGCATGCAGGACACCCAATAGAACGTCACTGATAACTCTGCTTGTACAGTACATGAGCTCCTCTCAGGTGGGTGTGGCTAACTGAGTGGCATAGGATTAACACTAATAACTACCACAACATCTCCCCTTCTTGAAAAAGAAGAAAAACCAATCTAAATAAACAGAAGCTAAAGCCGTAGGTGCACAAGAATGCAAGATATGACAAGAATTAAGCCAATCAGCTCATCGAGTTGGCTCCACCAATCCATCATGGATATTTATTTTCCCTCTCAATCCCATTTTCCTGCCTTTACTCCATAACCTATAATGTCCTTACTAATCAAGAACCTATCAACCTCCACTTCAAATGACTTGGCCTCCAATGCCAGATAAGGCAATGAATTCCACAAATTCAGCACCCTCTGCTGAAAGACATTCCTCATCTCTGTTTTAAGCAACATCCATCTATTCTGAGGCTGTGTCCTCTGGTCCTTGACTCCCCCACTACTGAAAACATACTTTCAGCATCCATTCCATTAATCCTTTCAATATCCAATAGGTTTCAATGAGATTGCTCCCCGCCCCCCACCATTCTTCTAACCTCCAGCGAGTACAGGCCCAGAGTCATTAAGTATTCATGTGTTAACCCTTTCATTCCGGGGATCATTCTTGTAAACCTCCTCTGAACCCTCTCCAGTGCCAGCACATTGTTTCTTAGATGAGAGGCCCAAAACAGCTCACAGCACTCCCAATACAAGAAAACACGAAGTGTTCCCCGATCCCACATGCTATTAAACTGGGAGTCAGGTTTAAATCACTCTTCCTTTCAAAGTTCAATTTAAATTATCAAAGTACATGTATGTTACCATATGCTAGCTTCAGATTCATTTTTTCGCGGGCGTTTACAGGAAAATAACAAATACAATAGAACTTTACAAAACTCTATACATAAATAGACTAACAACCAATGTGCAAAAGAAGTCAAATTTGACAAATAAAACTAATTATGAGAATGTAAGTTGTAAGGAGTCCTTGAAAGTCAGTCCGTAGATCGTAGAATCAGTTCAGAGTAATCATCAATGAAGTTATCCATGCCGATAGTAGGGCAAGAACTGTTCCTGAACCTGGTGGTGGGACCAAAGACTTCTGTAGCAAGAACACCTCATTAAAGGTGCTGTAGATAAACAGAGCATTGCTACCAAATTTCTTTTAGTTCATACCATTGAGACAAGCATATCCCATTTGAAAATGAATGATAACAATAAATACTGCTGGATTAAAAAAAAAGGAAATGCCAGATGAAGACATTTTCAGCTTGACTACTACCATGAACAATAGCAGCAGCATTTTGCAGAAATCTGATGGTAATTTGCCCTCTATGGAATGAAGGGGTGTTTGGGGTGTTCAGGGAGGGGTAGCACCTCTAGTGAAGGGGCTTGTCGTGTCCATTCTGGAATCCAAAGTCCATGCTTTGTATCGTTTCACAATACCAGTCTTGCTAATTTAACTGGTGAGTTTCTGAGAAGCAACTCAAAAGCAAGAACAGCAGAGGGAAATCCCCCGGGATCAAATTTTGGGAAAGCAGGAAATGTCTGGATGAAGACTCCTAAATACAGATGGCAAAAATCAGGAAAAGTTTGATAACAGTTCGACCAAGCATAATGAAGGAAGGATGGCAGATTAATATTTCCTTTGAGTCTGGATTTAATTCCCATAATGAAAATCTGCCTCCGGCTAATTGACTTGTTAATTTGTTTGAAGGACAGAGCTCTAATTCACTGAGAAAGTCAGTAATTTTTTCATAAGGTTCATCCAAATTGACATAAGGTGTTGTATTTTGTACATTTTAGAACACAGGACCCAACTAAGAAATTGTAAAAATTCATTCACCATCTTCTACTTTCTGCTCACAAAGAAAGATCCTTATTTAGTAGCTTACTTAATGATTGCAACGTATCTACTTTCACAAATCATTTGGGCTGCAGAACAATTAATACAAGATTGTCAAGCAAGAAAGGACGCAAAGAAACATTTAATGCACAGAAATAGTAAAGGTGCAAATGGGTGGAGCGTCACAGGTAGCATAGCAGTTAGCGCAATGGCTTAACAGCGCCAATGATCGCCAGTCAGGGTTCGATTCCTGCCAGTGTTTGTGAGAAGTTTGCACCTTCTACCTGTGAATGTGTGGGTTTCCTCCGGGTGCTCCAGTTTCCTCCCACAGTCCAAACAAGCACAGTTTAGGGTTAGCAGGGTGAGGGCATACTACGTTGTCTCTGGAAGCCCTTGTGGACTATACCAAGCACACATCCTCTCCGAATTGATTTGATGCAAACAATGCATTTCACAGTATGTCTTGACGTACATGTGACAAATTAAAGCTCATCTTTCTCTTTCGTCTTATTGTGCTCATATTAAACGGACAGAGAAAATCAAAATACTTAAACTCTCTTGTATCTGACAATTCAACATAATGATCTTTAGGTGCTCATTTATCAACACCCAAAGTCATCACATCTCTGGAAATCTTTTTTATTGCTGAGACCATTCACTGAACAAAATAGGGCCACCATGTCCATTATGGGAAAGCCCATGATTTTGATGATGAATTTGAGAAGTCAAAAAACACCCAAGGAGAAATTCCTTTAGCCAGAGGGCAGTGAATCTTTGGAATTCATTGTCACAGAGGGCTGCAAAGGCCAAGTTACTGAGTATATTAAAAGTAGGGGTTGACAGGTTCTTAATTAGTCAGGGAGTCAAAGGTTACAGGGAGAAGGCAGGAGAATGTGGTTGAAAAGGATGATAAATCAGCCATGATAGAATGGTGGAGCACTTCCGATGGTGCGAATGGCTTAATTCTGCACCTATGTGTCATGGTCTTATGAAAGTTACTGTCATTATTGAATACAAAAGCTACTAAAGTCTCCCTTTCCAACATCTACATGCTGAGACACACAATGAAAAAATACAGAACTATCTTAGTGGATGATTCTTAAATTCATTCACCAGTGATAAACTGGATTTTTTTAAAAATGGTGCAAAAGTTAAAGACAAAAGCTGATGGCTAGGCACCACTCCACCAAGTTATATTCTCCTCACCCGTCCCTCTTCTTCTATTCCCCACTCTGGTCGTTTACCTCTTCCCACCTACCCGTCATTTCCCTCGGGTCCTCTCCTCCTCCCCTTTCGCGTACGATCCCCTCTCCTCCCCAATCAGATTCTTCCTTCTCCAGCCCTTTATCTTTCCTACCCACCTGGCTTCACCTAACACCTTCAAGCTATCTTCCTTCCTCTCCCCTCTCCCCAACTTTTTATTCTGATATCTTCCCACTTCCCTTCCAATCCTGAGGAAGGGTCTCAGCACGAAACGTCCTTTGTTTATTCGTGTCCATAGGTGCTGCCTGGCCTGTTGAGTTCCTGTAACGTTTCTGTGTGTCATTTTGGATTTCCAGCATCTGCAGACTTTCTTGTATTTAAGTTGAATTTTCATGTTAAAAAGCACTTGATTATTGTTAAGGACATGGTAAAAAAGCATCTTGGAATCCAAACAGGTCTGCAAATGCAAGGTCTAACCAGGCAGATATTGTGCAGACTAAATATTCATGGGCAACTTTAAAAAAGGAACAAGATCTAACCTCATATACTACACAGTTTTGGTCCAGTAAATTTCCAAATAACTTTTCTTTTTGTACAAGTCTCTACTTCAGGGGTTCCCAACCTGGGGTCCAAGGACCCCTCAGTTAATGATAGGGATCCATGGCATAAAAAATGCTGGGGACCCCCTGATCTACTTGTAACCTTACGGCATCCAGGATACAATCAGGTGGCTCCTCACTGGGCACTGCATGGTTGAAAATGTTTTGCGACAGAGAAGAAGCAAAGCAGTCACTAAGTTTGTTTTGCATTTTAAATGACATATTAGGTACTCATGGCATTAAGATGCCAGAGTACCACATAAAAAGATTAGTACAACCATATAGAAGCAGCTCCTGTCTGTTTGACTTACAAACTGTTCCATCTTAGTTTGAAAATTACAAGGATTTGATCTGTGTTGTAAATAGATTAAGAGACGAGAAAAGATTAAACACTTTGAGAGCACCATAGAAAAGACACGAGGAATTTTTTTGCACGTCTCAAGAAGGAGATAATGATATGATTCTCTCTTTAAACATTCATTCTCAGAGGTATTCAAACATGTCTACACCTTCTCCATTTGTTAAGACAGTTTTTTATATTTTGTACACAAGTGAAATGTATTATGCCTATTGCTTGCACCTTTATACTTATGGTAAAAGAAAATATCAAATAAAAGATTTTTCTTCAAAATCATGAAACCAATCTGGTGAACTTATTGGCCTCTTTCATAACTTTGCCACCAGCTTCAAAAACCTAACAATGAAAATCCCAGGTAGCAAAATGGCTCAGCACATGACTTACTGCTATAGCCTCACTCAACCAAGCAACACCATCGAGGCTGCTGTTCATTCTGTCTTCGCATCACCATTTTAATAAAAGGAACCTTTTGTGATGACAGCCAACAATTTTATACGACTGTGTTATTCCCTATAGACTGCAATGCAATGCCTGGATTAATGTGTTAAGAATTTAGAAAGATCAACGGTCACAATATGTAAATAATGATATCGCCTGTTACAAATTTACAAAAGCTTCAAAAGTTTACATACTATTCAGATACCCTGTAACTATTCATTTTAAGGATAATTCCACAATTTTTCATGGACAGTGAGAAACAGCACTGTAATAATAATCCCTTCTACCTCTTTATATTGTAAAAATCCATCTTATCCCTGGAATTAATGTATTCTTTATAATAAAACACTTACTTTTGTTGATATAAAATGCACCATCTTCAAAAATACCACTACAGTCTGGTCCTACGAGTCTGTTAAAATTTGTGAAGCCAGAGACTCCCTCTCCCCATAGATTAAACTTCAGCTGTAGTACAGCTGAGGACAGCTGTGAGATCGACAGGTGTCTGATGACTTTGACCCCATGGTGGCCTGGCTTCAGGACGTCTTTCATTAACACTGTTGTGCTGGAACTCGTAAGTGTTTTCCCACCACCTTCAACATCTCTGGTTACCTTCTGTCTGGAAAAGACTGGCTCAGCTGATGAACCTTTAACAGAAGACGCAACATAAGAAACCCTCCTTAATCACAGGATTTAGCAACCTGGATCATTGTGCCTCTTTGACAAAGCAATCTAATTAACCCTAACCAACTCCTCCACTCCAGTCTTTCATGTATTATATTCAATTCCTTCTTGACAGTAACTATTGAATCTATTGCAACATAATCTCACAGAACACCAGATTTGCAAATTGAATTCCTCGGAATTCAACATAAAAATTCAAATGTTTCAAAGTTCAAAGTAAATTTATTATCGAAGTACATGTCCGTCACCATATACAACCCTGAGATTCATTTTCTTGCGAGAATTCACAGTAAGTACAAAGAAACAACAGAATCAATGAAGCAGAAATCACTCACAAGACAAACAGCCGGTGTGCATAAGTTCAATAACTCATGTGTTCATGAGTTCAATGTCCATTTAGAAATCAGATGGCAGAGGGGAAGAAGCTGTTGCTGACTGAGTGAATCACTGATTTCCCCCGGGATCAATAAAGTATGACTATGACTATGTGTTCTAAGACAATAAACTGTGCAAATGCAAAAAGAAAAAAAAACAAACAAAATATTAATAATAATAAATAAGCAATAAATATTGAGAACATGAGACGAAGAGTCCATGAAATCAAGTTCATAGGATGTGGGAACACTTCATTGTTGGGGTGAGTGAAATTATTGGCTCTGGTTCTAGAGCCTGATGGTTGAGGGGTAATAACTGTTCCTGAACGTAGTGGTGTGGGTCCTGAGGCTCCTGTACCTCCTTCCTGATCGCAGCTGCGAGAAGAGAGCATGATCTGGGCGATGGGGGTCCTCGATGATCGGTGCTGCTTTCCTGTGACAGCATTCCTTGTAGATGTAACCAGACTTCCAAGTTTGTGTCAGAACTGGCCAATTTTGGTCATAGTCTAAAATCAATTTGTCCTCTCTCCACAGAGGCTCAGAGCTGTTGAACCTTTCCGCATTCATAGATTTCTGCCACTGCAGAATTCTGCACCTCACAGTTGGAGCATTGCTTGTTTTACCTTGTCCTCTACTCATTCAAATGTTCCAGAAAGATTTAGGTACAATTAGCAAGCCTTTTCACCAACCTCTCCCAGCCACCCCACCAACTTCTGCATCATTCATTCGCTTCAGTTTTCCATCCTGTCATACAATCTTCCCAAGTGATTACATTTTTCTAAGGCAATCAAGTTAACAATTAGCTTTTTCTTGTATAGGATGTGGAGAGGATGTCTTTCTTGTCAAAACAGACTCCATCATAACACACAGTAAAAACAGATTACGCTGGAAATATTCAGCAGGATAAGGGAAAAAAAATGCTTCATAATCTTCAGTTTTTTTCCCCATTACTATGTAATGCATTGTATGCTGCTGCAGAGACAACAAATTTCACAATATATGCTGGGTGCAGCACGGTGACACAGTGATTTGTACAAGGCTTTACAGTGCAGGTGACCCAGGTTCAATTCCCACTGCTTCCTGTAAGGAGTTTGTACTTTCTCCCCGTAACCGCGTGGGTTATCTCTGAGTGTTCTGGTTTCCTCCAACGGTTCAAAGACCTACCAGTTAGTAGGTTGATCGGTCATGTAAACTGTCCCATCATTAGGCTGGGGTTAAACTGGCGATTGCTGGGCATTGCAGCTCAAAAGGCCGCAAGGGCCTGTTGCATGCTTTATCTCAGTGAATGAACAGTAAACCCGATTTGGATTCTGAGCTCAAATTTGGGTTTTGTCCAATTTGAATTAACAACAATGATGTGTTAAGAATTTTCCTGAAGATATCCTAACCCTCAGAGCTACCAGAATTACTGGCAAGATACCCTAGATGTTCTGACTAATGCTTACCCTATATCAATATTTCAAAAACAGTGCATCTGGTCACTAATGTAGTGCTTCGTTCATTACAACAGTGGCTGCAATCAGGGATTTAGTCATGTTCCAAAATGGATGTGAAAGGTACCATGTAAATACAAGTCTTTCTTTTATTTCCATGTGTAATTCCAAGTATCGATTCCACCTTACTGAAACAAAATGCAAATCATGTGAACTTAAAATATTGAACACAGGTGAGCAATCTTTTGTTGCATGATAAAATATGATACAATTTCAAAAGTTCAATTTAATATCAGAGAATGTATGCAGCATACAACCTAAAATTTTTACTCTTCATAGACATCCACAAAACAGAGATAAAAATCCAAAGAAGGAATGACAAAGAACATTAGAACACAAAGCCTCCCCTCCCACACCAGCAGAAAAAGCACCAACCCTCCCACTCCTCCCACTTACTCCAGCAAAAGCATCAGAACCCCCATCCACCATGCAATAGCAAAGCCCCAGAGACCATGATCTAGAATCCATCAAAAACTACTGTCCATCCCAACACTTCGACATCTCAACAGGCTCTCTGTCTCACTAATGAGTGCAAATTTTAATACTATACAAAGTTCAAAGTAAACATGATCAAAGTACATATATGTCACCATATATGACTCTGAGATTCATTTTCTTACAGGCATTCACAGTAGAACAAAGATGAGCAAGTCGATGAATCTTCAGTCCAAGGAAGAACTATATTTCCTGTTAAAACACAACTCAGACGCCTGAAATGAATTACCACTTGATTTTATATTGAATGATTTATCAACATTTGAAAATTCTTCAGTTAAGCTTGTCAGCTACTTAAGAGCACAGAACTATGATCAATGTACATGCGCTGAGTCTTTATCTACTGGACTTTTCACTAATTGACTGGAACAATTGCTATCATACTGCACTCAACAGTCTGGATAGCACTTTTATGGGAAACAGGTCAATTATCCTTTGGCTTACAGCACAATGCAACAAAATGTTGCTGTCCTCTGCAATATGAAGCAGTCCGCTGACTCACTTCTAGCATAATCACCATGGACATGAAAGAGTAGCTGGTGAAGTTCATGCTCATCTTGAGGGGTCCCGCGGTGAAGACTCAGTCAAATATCCACTTGAAAGTAAAGTTAACAGAAGAACATGCAAGACTTACAGGCTTATGCCTCCAGGGCAACATGCACAAAATGCTGGAGGAACTCAGAAGGTCAGGTAGCATCTATGGAAATGAATAAACAGTCGATGTTTTGGGCCGAGACCCTTCTACAGGACTGAAAAGGAATGGGGAAGATGTCAGAATAAAAAGGTGGGGGGGGGGGGAAGAGGCTAGCTAGAAGGTGGCAGGTGAAGCCAGGTGGGTGGGAAAGGTCAAGGGCTGGAGAAGAAAGAATCTGATGGTAAAGGAAAGTGGATCACAGGAAAAAGAGGAGGAGGATGGGACCCAGTGGGAAGTAATAAGCAGGTGAGAAATAAATGGCTAGAGTGGGGAGTGGGGATTGAGGTGGGGGCGGGTGAAATTGTTTACCAGAAGGAGAATTCAATATTCACGCCATGAGGTTGGAGGGTGCCCAGGTGGAATACAAGGTGTTGCTCCTCTGCCCTGAGGTGGCCTCATCTTGGCACAATGTCAGAATGGAAATAATTATGACTTCAGGTATAATTACTATATTCAATTTAAATATGCTCATCAAGAAGTGGGCTAAATAAAATTGTTATGGGTAAATAAATTATCCATAATGACAATGTTTCTCTTAGCAAATGTTAACACTTGGATGAGATCAATATGTCCATTAAGCATTCCTAACATTTTCCATTAAAATGTCTTTCAACTTACTTATTAAACATATATTTCAAATACACCATTAAAGTGGGTAGAGAAGATGGGTGGGAAGCATTTCAGATTTCATTGCAGATGTTAGGTCTTACACAATTTGGCAAACTAGATTAGACGAGATTTTCAATAAGAAACCTTAGTTCAGGAGAACAGCCAGCCAGTCCAAAACTAAAAATACAGCAACATCCATGCATACAAACCATTTTATATCAATAAGATTTCAGTAAATAATCTAGACTGCTGACCCAGCACAGTTTATAAAGAGATGAAGTAGCTTGAATTAGACGTGGAAGCAAACTGCTCCCTGTTCATCTGGATGCAAACGATCTCAAGGTATTACTCAAATGACAGACGATCGATTATTAAATGACATGGAACTATTCTATGAAGTGAAATGGAGTTTCAGTATTTCCCATGAAAAATATTAACAAAGGAGGATCAGTCTACAATCCCATACTCGTAGCTTATAGCATGGGTTGTCAACTCATTTCTAAATTTCGACTCATTACAATTATATGTCAATTGAACCACTGTTTTTCACATTATCAAGATTGCAACACTGGTCAAATAATAACTCTCAGTTCAGCTATATTTTTCCATTAGCCCTTAGTAGCTACTCTCAAAGCATTTTTAAAATTATTTTCCTACATCTGATTAAATTCAAATTCATCCATTCAGTGCACAACAAACAATTTCTCCTTTTGTTTATCTTTGTTCCTGCTGCCTACAGCAATGGTTCTCCTTGTCTTCTAAATGTCATCTCAGCTCATTTCAATGGAATGTCTGCTCACACCTCAGATGTAACTCAATCAGCAAATACCGTTGTTTACATGACGACTTTAGAGCAGTTAAAGGTGAGCAGAAACCAGTCTAGGCTCTGTGGATCAGCCTATGTATTGAAAAATTCAACTACATTACCACTAAAAAAAATGCAGAGGATTTAGTGTCTATAAGGGTGAGGAATTTACATGGAGATAGTAAAATGCAAAAATAAAGGTTGGAACTTTGATTTTTATATAAAAAAGTTTTTTTTAAAAAAGCAGAATTGCAACTTCGAAATATATAAACATCACAAAAGAATTTACACTGGTATGTTGTGCAAAACAAAAATCATCTAATCCCACCTTAAAAATAAAGAATTTAAGGAAGCAGAAGAATAAAATGCATCCAACTAAACTTCATTTTAGGGTACAGCACTGAACAAAAGTTTTAGGCACATATATCTAGGGTGCTCAAGACCTTTGCACAACACTGTAGTAATTCTTTATATTGCACTGTACTGCTGCCACAAAAATAAACAGATTTCATGGCATATGTGAGTGATGATAATCTGATACTGATATCGGTCTCTATCTGTGGACTGAGAGTGGGATGGGGGCAGGGAGAAGGGATTCATGGTTGGGAAAAGGGGAAGGGAGTGGTGAGGGAGCGGGAAGCACCAGAAAGACAATCTGGAAAGTTCAATAAATCAATTGGAATTGAATAACCTTGCCTGGTGTCTCAGGGATTGGTGTGTCTGCACCCGTGCCAACCTCTCAACCCTGGCGCTCCTCCGCCATCTATCCCACACCTCCCCCACAGTGCTCAACCCTCACCATTCCCAACATCTTTTATCCTGCCAGATTTACACATTCGTCCTCCGCTTCACAATGACAAACACAGTTCTGTGCAAATGTCTCAGGCATCATATATATTATATAATGTAAATATACACAAACACACACCTAAGACTTTTTGCACAGTATTGTGTGTAGCTGGCCAAAAGGGCACCCTTCAAAGAGCATTTGAGATAGGAAACATAATACAGTAAGTTTCAAAGTGGTTCTGGAAAAGGGTGAGGATGGTTAGAAATTGAAGTTCTGAAAAAGGGCAAAGGTTACAGTGGTCAATGTTATAATACAGGACCTGGCAAAGGTAGAGTGGGAGCGGATAATCACAAGGAGTCTATAAAATGGGAGTTGTTAAAAAGTGAGAATACAGGGCCAACTTGATGCTGTAAAGGAGTTGTTGGCAAGGCCAACGAGTCCAAGCATTCTTCGATATCAAGGGATAGAGATTTGGATAAAGAAAGAGGCATGTGGCAAGCTTAGAGAACTAACAGTAGGGGAAGACCCTTCAGGAATACAGAAATAGCAGGGCAAGGAGGGGAGTATAAAACGTCACCACCAAACTGAACTAAGGAAAATTCTAGGGCACTTAAGGACATTAAAGGCAAGAAGATTAGCAGGGATAAAGTAAGGTCCATTATGACCAAAAGGAACAACCAGTGCCTGGAGCCAAAGGGTGTGGGTGAGATCTTAAATGAATACTTCTAAAGGAGAAGGATGATATATTGATAAATTCAGTAAGGAAGTGAAATTCTAGAACAAGGTTTCCATTAAAAAGTTTGAGGTATTAGATGTCTTAGTATGCTTCAAGGTGATTAAATCCCTAGGGCCTGGTAAGATCAATCCCAGGCTGCGCTGGAAGAGATTGTTGGGGCTCTGGCAGAGGTTTTTAAATCTTTAGTAGTCACAGGCGAGGAACCAGATGACCATTCAACAGTGAATGTGGAATTGTTAGTTGAAAATAGTTATTTGTTATTTGAGCAGCAAGGATAAGCCAGGTAATTATGAGCCAGTACATTTAATATCCGTGGTAGGGAAGTTGATGGAAAAATTCTGAGGAACAAGATTATCTTACACTT
This sequence comes from Mobula birostris, assembly GCF_030028105.1. NCBI lineage: Eukaryota > Metazoa > Chordata > Chondrichthyes > Myliobatiformes > Myliobatidae > Mobula > Mobula birostris. Next base: position 126,449,860 of record NC_092374.1, on the reverse strand, counting down.
TGAAAGGCAAGTATTACAGAAAAATAATCAGCATGGCCTTCTCAGGGGAAGTCCTGTGTAAAATTGAGTCAGCCCTTTGGCCCACCTTGTCTGTACTGAACTATCAATATGCCTGGTCCCATCAACCAGCACCTCTCCACACCCCTTCCCACTCATTTCCTTTAAATGTTAAGCTCGCACCTGCATCCACCACTTCGGCTGGCAGCTTGTACCACACTCCCACCAGCCTCGGAGTAAAGCCACACACACAAAATGCTGGTGGAACGCAGCAGGCCAGGCAGCATCTATAGGAAGTACAGTCTAAGTACAGTTTCTTTCAGTTAGTCCTGACGAAGGGTCTCGGCCTGCAACGTCGACTGTACTTCTTCCTATAGGTGCTGCCTGGCCTGCTGCGTTCCACCAGCATTTTGTGTGTGTTGCTTGAATTTCTAGCATCTGCAGATTTCCTCGTGTTTGAGCCTCTGAGTAAAGAAGTTTCCCCCAATGTTCCCCTTAAACATTTCACCTTTCACCCTTAACCTACAATCACTATTTCAGGTCTCACCCAGCCGTAGTGGGGAAAAAAACAGCTTGCATTTACTTTATCTATACACTTCATAATTTTGTACACCTCCATCAAATCTCCCCTCGTTCTCCTACGCTCCAGGGAAGGTAGCCCTAACCCATTCAACTTTTCCCTACCACTCAGTTCCTCAACACCTGTTTGAATTTTTCATAGTAGTAGCAAAGAACGATGAGTCAGCATACAGAGAGGAGGTGCAGCAGCTAACAGACTGGTGCAGAGCCAACAACCTGTCTCTGAATGTGAACAACACAAAAGAGATGGATGTTGACTTCAGGAGGACACGGAATGATCACTCTTTGCGAAACATCGGCAACTCATCTGTAGAGATCGTTAAGAGCACCAAATTTCTTGGTGTTCACCTGGCAGAGAATCTCACCTGGTCCCTCAACACCAGCTCCATAGCAAAGAAAGCACAGCAGCCTCTCTACTTTCTGCGAAGGCGGAGAAAAGTCCATCTCCCAACCACCACCCTCCCCCCATCCTCACCACATTCTACAGAGGTTGTATTGAGAGCATCCTGAGCAGCTGCATCACTGCCTGGTTCAGAAATTGCACCATCTGAGACCGCAAGACCCTCCAGCTGATAGTGAGGTCAGCTGAGAAGATCATCGGGGTCTCTCTTCCCGCCATTACATTTATACCACATGCTGCATCCGTAAAGCAAACAACATTATGAAGGACCCCACACACCCCTCACACAAACCCTTCTCCCTCCTGCCATCTGGCAAAAGTTCGGTAAGTATTCGGGCTCTCACGACCAGACTATGTAACAGTTTCTTCCCCCAAGCCATCAGACTCCTCAATACCCAGAGCCTGGACTGACACCAATCTACTGCTCTCTACTGTGCCTATTGTCTTGTTTATTATTTATTGTAATGCCTCCACTGTTTTGTGCACTTTATGCAGTCCTGGGTAGGTCTGTAGTCTAGTGTAGTTTTTGTGTTGTTTTACATAGTTCAGTTTAGTTTTTCTATTGTTCATGTAGCACCATGGTCCTAAAAAACATTTTTCTCATTTTTACTCTGTACTGTACCAGCAGTTATGGTCGAAATGACAATAAAAAGTGACTTGACTTCACTTGAAAGTACATTGAGGGTAAGAATTTCAACTTGGCCCTTCATGGAAGAGAGATCTAGAAAGCCTGAATATATGGGATCCAGGTAATTGGCAGCAAAGGGTGATTTTTGTTACTAGAAGTCAATGAACACTAATGTATCACGAGTTTTGCTGCTGAGTCACTTAAGAATTCATTATAAAGTACACATTAATAATTTGGAATTGAATATGGAGCTAAGATTAGTAATTTTGCAGATGACACAAATTTTGGTGGTGCTGCTAATATTGAGGACCACATGATGATATTGATGAGTTGGCAAGGACAGAGAGAATTTAATCCCGTCTGATGATGCACTTAGTGATGGCTAACAAGTCACCCAGTGAGAATGCAAAGGAACAAAGCAACCTTGGTGGACAAGCTAAATGGTCCATGAGGAAGCAGTACAGATCAATAAGGTAATTAAAGAATGCATGCAGGATATCAGGCTGGCAGGGTGGAGATACGTCTCTACCAAAGGTGTATGGAGCTCCCTCCCTCCGCTAGCCTGCAAGTTACTTTTGGGCAAGGTATAGCACTTGCTTAACCTTCTCCCCACCACACCCGAGCCAGGTTATGTGAAACCATGGGAGCAGCTGGTGCGTATCACAAGTCCTGGTTATGCAACCATTGACACCAGGCAGACAATCTCTGAAGAATATTGATAATAGCTGGGGCCACCCATCTTGTAAGACACAGCTCAGAAAAGGGCAATGGCAAACCTGCCACAAACAAGTTTGGCCATGATCGCCTATGCCAGACGACACGGCACAAAACGAACGAACAATGCAGAATATCTGCCTTCATTAGCTGGGACACAGAATAAACAACTCCATGAAGCTCTTGTTTAAAGTACTCTGATGTTATCGCCACCAGACTGGACAGGGTGTAGAAGAGATTCACCAAGATGTTGCCTCAGATGAAGCATTCAAGTTAAGGACAAGAGACTGGGTTAGTGGAGATTGTTTTCATAGATAAAACCTGGCCCTGTGGCCCTCCACGTTCATATCCAACATTGTGCTTATCCATCCTAGTCCCATTTGGTGCTTTTGCGGTATCTCAGGAAGGCAGCACCCACATGCAGGACAAAGATTTAAATTACATTTACTATCAAAGTATGTATGCAGTATACAACCCTGAGATGAGTCTTCCCCACAGCCAGTCACAGATCCCAGAAGAGCCACGGAACCCGTTCAAAGAATAAACATCGACCCTCTCCTACGCACACTGAGAAACAAATCACGCAAACAGCAACAGAAAAAGAAAGTGAGAAACACAGACTATAAAACACTACATCCAAAGAGTCTAGGCATATTCAGTTCAACTCAGTGTTCATTATCTGCAGGTCCTCTTCGCGTTACTACCATCAGGGAGGAGATTACAGGAGCCTGAAGACTCATACACAAATGTTTCAGGAACAGTTTCTTCCACTCTGCTATCAGATTTCTGAACAGTCCATGAATACATTCACACTACCCCACTATTCCTCTTTTGCACTACATTTTTATATTGTAATTTATAGTAGTTTATGTTTACATTCTACACTACTGCAAAACATAAAATTTCATAATAATGTCAGCAACAATAAACATGATTCTGACGCCTTGTTGATTCAAGTGCATGTTAGAGATGCTCCTTAGATTTAGTGCCTGCCTCCATCTCACCTTGAAGCAGAGTAGACAGCTGGGGAACCTGTCTAAGGTAGACAAGATGATGAGGGTAGAAAGCAAGTCACTTCTCCCCACATGGATTAGAGGTGTGTTGCCCTGTATTTCCAGCAATTGCAGAATCTGTGTTTGAGAAATCTGAAAGTCCAGCTTCGGTACGATTCCCCAATTGAAGGGAAGCTTGAGTAATGGTAAGTCAAAGATTTCTGCAATAATTTCACCAACAGGTGTGAAGATTTGGTTGTCTCACCCAAGGCCTAACATTTGCAGCAAATGAAGAAAACAGCTTGCAGCACTATCATCCTCTTCCTAGTGTCAAGTTGTGAAACAATCAAATCAGGGGCTTCCAGCCAATTTTTAAAATATAATAAAATGGTTATGTTTTGGTGCAAACTTGCTCTAATGAGTGACCAAAACAAAATGTCTGAAGTTAGAAGGGTTGTTCTTCTTTGCATCTAACCAACACAAAATGATCACTCATGTTACTCTTCGAATTAACTATGCACAATGTTGAAGGCTTGATAAATTTCAAACAGAAGACCATTTCTGACAGAAAATTAAAACATCTGATAGCAGAATCAATGAGACATTTTCTTGTTCATTGTAATTAGAGTTTTAAACCACATGTATTGTCACAAAAATTGTATCACAAGTGCAGGATGTCTGGAGCAGTTGTACACATTCCGAGCAGCCACAAAGACACTGCTGTAAAGGAATACTAATTGCTAGACCAACATAATACACAGCAGACATCAGACTCAATGTTATACTTGGTAGAGGTCAATAACAGACTCAGCTTTTAAGTAGCAGGCTGCGACACAAGGTCCAATTTGGCTTTAATGCAGATGTAAATTTAATCTAACTAATCTCCACAAATTTTTCACGATTTCTCCTTTTCCTGTAGTAAAATCGATCCACAGAAGATGCTCATTATTAAACCGCTCCATCAGTAGATTATTTCCAAAACTTTCTGGAACCAAAGCCAATAAATTTTAAAAGGGTAGAACATATAAAATTCTTGTCAGTATAAAGTGTCAGCTATCCAAGCAATAAGTTAATAAATATTCAGTTGAAACCATGCAACCGGAAGTAATATCACTTTACCCCAGTTAGTTGCAATTTTTGGTTGTACGGTTCCAACTTTCTGCACCAGCCAGCTGCAGTGTTTACCCCAATGTGACAAGCTGTAGACACCCAAGCCTTACTGTTATATTTTATTCATTATCAGATAAGGCAATTGATATTTAATAAAGGCCAAGAGTGAGTGAGCAAGACAGAGTCTCTTCCAAGAGCGAGACTATGCATTTTTTCTGAAATCGCTCTGATTAGTTTCAAATTAATTCAGTAAACACTGTTTTACTTGCAAATCAAAATTTCTTGAGTATGTACCAGAATCTCAACAGCAAAATAACCAGGTTCTAGAAATAATTAAAACATGCTCGTTCAAATAAAGAGATCGGGCATTGGCAACAAGACCTACAATTATTTTGACTATTTAACCATTGTAGCATTTGTAAACATATTTGCTTTTCATCCCTAGTAATGTCATACCTTGAATCTTAAATAGTACACTGCCAAAGATATAGTAGGTTTGTAAAAGAGTTTACTTTTTACTAGAATGCTCAATGCAGATTAGGTAGAAAATATTTTGCCTTATTAATCTGCTCATTATGATACAAAAGCAAATAATCTTGTTTGTACTTTTATTGGAAGTTTTACTTGAAGAAGAATATTACTAAAGAGCATTACATAGTCAAAGCAGCTACAGAAATTACAATCATAGTGGTAACCATTCTTTACAGGAAGAATAGGCTAAAAGTGTTTTCTAAAGCCAAACTAGACTTCATTACAGCCTGTGCCTCTTTGTTGCCAGATTTATAATTGTATTTGGGCCCAATAATCCAGATTTAATGCTAGCCTAATCACAGGACAATTTATAATGACCAATTAACCAGTACACCTTTGGACTGTGGGAGGAAACCAAAGCACCTGGAGGAAATCCACATGGTAAAAAGAACGTACAAGCAAACTCCATACAGTACTTAAATAAGGAGAAGAAAGCTGCAGATCATGGTAGCTCGGGCAGCAGCTGAGGAGAAAGCAACAATGTTACTACGGGGTGAAACATCAACTCTTTTATTCTCCACATATCTGCCCAAGCTGCTGAGTATTTGGTAGCATTTTGTGGTTTCTCCCCATGTTGAAATGAGATGGCCAGTTCAGCAGGGTTAATGAGGTGCAGACCGGAAACTTCCATTACATCAAGGGGATCTTCCAACAATCAGAAAACCTGGATGTCATTGGGATGTTGCCTTTTCATAACAAGTACACTTGGGTGCAATCTCCCAACAGCCCCTCTGAGGCCAACTGATCAGAAAGGCCTTGCTTAGCGCAAGGACTTCATATAATCTATGTGACTAGACTAGCTTTGATTTTTAAATGGTGTGGGACAAGCTAAAGATCTAATAGCCATACGAACGTAAGAAGCTGGTTTCCATTCCCGTTTCGACATGCCAGTCCATTGCTCCTCTTGTGCCAAGATGAGGTAGAGGAGCAACACCTTATGGAGTCTGGGTAGCCTCCAACCTGATGACATGAATATCAATTTCTCCTTCCAGTTCAAAAATTTTTCTCCCACCCTTCCTTTATTCCCACTCTGACCTTTTACCTCTTCTCACCTGCCTATTACTTCCGCAGGTCCCTGCCTCCCTCCCTTTCTCCTATGGTCCACTCTCCTCTATGAAATCCCTTCATTTCCAGCCTTTTACCTTTCCCACCCATCTGGCTTCACCTATCACCTTCTATCTATCCTCCTTCCCCACCCCCCCCCCCAACTCCAACCTTTTAATTTTGACATCTTCTCCTTCCTTCTCAGTCCTGAAGAACAGTCTCGGCCTAAATTTTCGACTATTCGATTCCACAGATGCTACCTGAACTGCTGAGTTCCTCTAGCATTTTGTGTGTGTCGCTTTGATTTCCTGCATCTGCAGAATTTCTTGTGTTTATAAGAAGCCAGTACAGATTTATTAAAACCCAATACTTTTCAAATGAATGCTGAGGTAAAAAAAAAGTGCCCCCACACTCATTCACTCACTTTACAATTCAATGCATTCTGCGGTCTCCACAGCAACAGCTTCATACCGGCAGAAGCCTGCTGTGACATTTTATTCTTTACATGCAAACTCAGTCTTTTCAAGAAACACAAAAGGTGCCTGCAATTTTACTTTTTTTTATATTTTAAGTGGATTAGTCGGCTACAGATAAACATTCACACGGGGGAGGGGAATTTTCGCTTCTTGTGATGTGTAATTTGAGGCTCCATAGGTCACAGTTCGTTTCTCACAATAGATCCATGTTTCCCCATGAAGAAAGCATAATTGAAAAAAATTTGTCTGTTGAATATTCTGACATGAAAAGAGAACACAAAGTACAACAAAAAGATATAATGACAAATTTGTTCCTTAAGGATAACTTACTGAATTATTTTATACATTCTTTTGCAGAATAACTGCATTTAAGTATTTCATCTGCTATTTGGTCTTTACGGTTGCCTTTCAAATTACCTCCATTACATCCCAAAGCCTGTGCCAACAAATGATCTCTTGCTTCTTCAAGCTGAACCGACTTTCCTGGTTTATAGTTTCTACATTTTTGGCTGTATCCGCTGTCTTCCCCACAGGACCAGGACCGTAATTCAGGAACAGTTCCCCAAATAGCCAGGATTACAGTGGGAATGATCAAAAGGCAGGAAGCAATTAATGGAGAACCACTGCAAACACTTCAATGTCATTGCAATAGAACTATTTGCAAAATAAAGGCTCAAGGGGTCCTTTCAGATTCAATCCTTTGTATCTGCATTGGTCAAAACAAAACTACACCTGCCTAATTCCAGTTTCCAGCACTAGATCCAATTCACTTTTATATCCCAATACATTTTAAATAATATATTCGCTGCCTCCATTATCCTTAACCTGGTTAAAAAAAACCTCATTTCCTCTATGGCCATTACACTTTGCAATAGCCTCTCTTTTTAGATCCATCTGCAGAGAAAAGTTTTATAGATCTACTGTAATTTTTAGGGCCTCAAATCAGTCCTTCCTCAGCCTCATCTCTTCCAGGGAAAACAATTTTTTTCCTGATAATGTTAATTCCATTCAATATTTCACACTTGTTCAATATCACTGTCTTTTGGAAAATATTCCTTCTACATCCATACTAGCTTATCTTTTCCACCCTAAAAGACTCCCAAGCCATCTTGCTTGGTTAAGCACAGTAAAAAGCATCTTTGAACTTTTGTTGATGTTACTTGCCCATGCTTTTCATATGTTCTCTCTTCCTTCTTAATTTCCAATTTTAATTTTACTTTTACACTTAAATACACTCCATTAAGCCCTTTATTTCTGATGCAAGCTTTTGTATTTTTGCTTGGTCCTTCATCTTGAAGTACACTGGATATGGGAGTCCCACTTTGTATTTGATAGAACATAGAATATTACAGCAAATTTCAGGCCCTTTGGCCCACAATGTTGTGCCAACCCTCAAATCCTACCTTCCATATAACCCCCCCCCCCTTAAATTCCTCCATATACCTGTCTAGTAGTCTCTTAAACTTCACGAGTGTATCTGCCTCCACCACTGACTCAGGCAGTGCATTCCACACACCAACCACTCTCTGAGTAAAAAACCTTCCTCTAATATCCCCCTTGAACTTTCCACCCCTTACCTTAAAGCCATGTCCTCTTGTATTGAGCAGTGGTGCCCTGGGGAAGAGGCGCTGGCTATCCACTCTATCTATTCCCCTTAATATCTTACATACCTCTATCATGTCTCCTCTCATCCTCCTCCTCTCCAAAGAGTAAAGCCCTAGTTCCCTTGATGTAGGATGCTGACCCTGAGCTTCTCAAAAGTGCTGCTTGAATTGCTCCAAGACCAATTTACTTTCCAACAGTGATTCCAGTGACCTCCATATCATTTACACTGACAACATCTTCATCGTGGGGTAACTGAAATTCCAGAACCTGGTTTATTATCACTGACATATCTCGTGAAATTTGTTGCTTTTTGGTAACAGTATAGTGTGAGACATAAAAATTACGGTAAATTATGAACAAAATGTGCAAAAGAGGAAATTAATGTCTTTACGCTTTTCAGAAGTTTGCCATCAAGCTTGGTCTTCTATCTTTCAGTAGTTTAGTGAATAAATTTTGAAAGGGTTCAACATTTTGCCTTTGCATACAGGACAATGAACATCAGTTGAATACCATGTTAAACCTAATTTCCAGATATCTTCCATTGGTAAATCAGCTAATCAAATATTATACTATATACACATATACACACACACACACACACACACAAGATGCTGGAGCAACTCAGCAGGTCAGGCAGCATCTATGGAAATGAAAAACCAGTTAACATTTCAGGCCAAGACCTTCTTCGGGACTGGAAAGGAAGGGAGAAGGTCCCAAAATAAAAAGATGGGGGAGGGGGAGTGCAAGGAGACAAGCTAGAAGGTGATAGATGAAGGCTGGTGGGTGGGAAAGGTAGCACAAACGTAAGAAAATCTGCAGATGCTGGAAATCCAAGCAACACACACACACACACAAAATGCTGGAGGAACTCAGCAGGCCACACAGCATCTATGGAGAAGAACAGTCAACGTTTACTCCTTTCCATAGATGCTGCCTGGCCTGCTGAGTTCCTCCAGCATTGTGTGTCTTGGGTGGGAAAGGTAAAGGGAATCTGCTAGCAGAGGAGAGTGGACATTAGGAGAAAGGGAAAGGAGAAGGGATCTGTGAAAAATGATGCTCAGGTAAGAAAAGATGAATGGCCAGAGTGGGAATAGAAGGAGGGGCTGGGGGAGGGAGGGAGGGATTTTTTTTTAAAACCAGAAAGAGAAATTGATATTCATGCCATCAAGTTGGAGGCCACCCAAACGAAATACAAGATGCTGCTCCTCCACCCTGAGGGTGGCCACCTCATGGCACAGGAGGAATAGGAATCAGAATTAAAATGTCTGGCTTCCTTTCCACTTTTGGCTGATATTCTGCTTTATGCTTATGTACTGAACAATGACAAACAAAAATCATGAATGTACTAAGCACTGGCTTTTTGCTTTTTTTATTCACCAATTCACCCCTTCTACCCTTTTTCAATCCAGGCAGAGAGCTATTGTCATTCATTTGTTCGCGTACAGTTTGTATGTTCAACTCAAAAAGAACACAATGCAAGCTTCAAAATCTGGCTCAAAACTATTACCAATTTTCCCCCCACTTCCTGCTGCCTAGTTCTAGTTCTATTTAGGAAATGGGATTACTTGGCTATTTACTCTCCTCAAATAATTCAAACATTAAATTCAATCATAGAATTTATCTCACCACTTATGCTGTTTGTTTCAAAATGTTTTATCTGTGATGTGTGCATTCGATTTCGAATATAGTTAGACCAACTTGTCCAAAAACTGTATAAAATGCATTAATTGAACTAGAAATCTGAATCAAAAAGCTGGAAAATAAACTTTAAAGTTTGAAAACAGTGAGTTGTACTCATTACAGTAATGCAAGAGCAAGCCCGAGAGGTACTAGTCATCTCTACAGCACAGACGTGAATGTCAAACTGTACTTCAGAAGTTAGTTATATAGTGCTTGGAGCGTTGCGTTATTTATTGCAAAAGCACAAGAATGGCAGCATAATAGACTACTGAGATTTTAGAATTGTTAATGTAATTCAAACACTATTGAACCCTCTGGCTTACCCAGTATAGCTCTGCTGCAATAACTGCCTTCAATATGGTAAAGACACATAACTAGTCAATATGGTTTCCCTCACACACACCATCCTCATGCATTGTTTCCTCCCTTTCAAACACCTTGGAAGTACAGTACGAAAAACAATGTAATTCCAGTCTGTGCAGAAATTTCTTTAGCCTAAGGGTGGAATTAGGTCAAATTATTTAATGTGAAGGTTGATAGGTTCTTGATCAGTCAGGATATGGGGAGGAGGCAGAGGAATGGGTCTGAGAGGGATAATAAATCAGCCATGGTGCATGATAGCGTAGCAGTTAGTGTGACGCTATTACAGCTCAGGGCACTGGAGTTGAACTTCAACGTCATCAGTAAGGAGATTGTGTACGCCCTCGCCATGAATGCACAAGTTTCCTCCGGGTCCTCCGGTTACCTCCCACAGTCTAAAGACGTACCGGTTAGTAGGTTAGTTTGTCATTGCAAATTGCCCCGATTAGGCTAGGGTTAAATTGGAGGACTGCTCGGTGGCACGTCTCGAAGGGCCTGAAAGCCTTATTTAGTGCTGTATCTCCAAATAATGAAATACATCAGCCATGATGGAATGGCGGAGCAGACATGATGGGCCGAATGGCCTAATTCTGCTCCTATGTCTTATGGTCTTTGCTTTCATACAGTTTTCATTCATCACTTCTCCTGGTAAGCTGCCCTGTCGGCCCTAATGAAACAAAACACCGGGTTGGGAAGTGAAACCCAGACCAAATTGCTCAGACAACTGATCTGCATTAATGGAATAATTCAACCTCATTAAACTCACACGCACAAAAAAAAATCATAAGAGTGAAATAAACTGAGGAAATACATTTCAGAAAAGTTTAAGGAATCTGGCAACTTCATAGGAGATCAAAATTATGCACTGGCTTTACAAAGAAGAATCAAAAACAGGGGCCACACAGTCCGTAGTAAATCCAATGAGAAATTTATTAGAAACACCTCGCCCCAAATGTTGACGATAATATAGAGCTCAATGATACACAAGCAATTGTAGTGCATCTCTTGGAAAGGTTAAGAATGAACACAAGGAGAAGGGAGGAACAAAAGAATATGCCAACTACAGGGAGATTTTTAGGGAACATGGGCCCGTTCTATTAAACCACTTTTATCTGTGTGTGGACCCTGAGTAATAGAGATGAAGTTTATTAATATTCTACAATAGACGAATGCCAGAAGAGAGCCTGGATGAAATGATACATCAGGTGGTGCGCCTACTGGCTGGCTCACGCTGCTCAGATTGGTATCAGGACAATAGTTTGCAAGGCACCCAAGGCTTCGGGGAAAATGGTGGAGGAAAAGGCGCCCCATTCTCCAGCCGCGATTACAGGGCAGTGCGACCAACCTGAAGGTGCACATTCGAGAACGGGCTCGACAGTACCATTTAGTGCCCAACAGTCAACTCGCAATCTGTTTATATAAGCAACATGCTAAGGGTGCAATAAGAAAAAGCACCCGGAAGAGGGAGAGAAAACAATTTTGGGTCAAAATTAAAAACCAAAGGATGCAAGTGACAATGACTGCGACTGGGTGGGTTCCCCGGGAGCAGTGCAAGCGAGTGCCAGAGGAGGCACAACTGCGCCGGTTCCCTCTGCTGAATGACATCATATTGATCAATTCCAGCCTGCACCAGCGCCGGAGACTGCCTCCCAGTCAGAAATGATGGAGATGTTCGCAATGGTCCTTGCAAAAAAAAACACACTGAAGTGACACAAAAGTGACGAAATATACAATCGCTTTATCGCAGCACCAAAGAATTCGCAGCGCCTCCTCCAAGCGAAATATCCCACATCCTTACACCAGCACACGGTAGCTAATGGTCATCTCCCACTCCCCTCCCTATTCAAACAGACTAAAATAAAAGGCGGTAGAAAATGTGGCGTTTTCCACTAATTTGACTTAAGTGAATTTAAGTTACTCTTCTCGCCCCTGATGCATCGTTCTTTTCCGCATGGTTTCACTCCCTATGGAGGTATTTTAAATTCTGATTTCGCTTCACAATCTCTCGGTTGGAACAACTGCAATTGATTTTAGTGATGGCGTTACCTGGAGTTGGGTTTAACAATGAAAGCGTTATAGATTGAGATCTGTCGGAAAGGTTACCTGTCTAAACAAAAGAAAACGCACAGATAATCTGTAATCAAATCGTGTTAGGTCACAGTTTAACTGAATAACATCAAAATAATAAATAGGAAACACAAGGCAATCGTTGTCCAGTTAGTGCATAATCACGTTGGACATTTCATTATGCCCCAAACACACCGATTGTGCATTGACAGCAGAAATCAAGATTGAATTAAAGCGATTGTCCTTCCTAACAATGCAATATAATTCGTTAAATCCTGCAAAAAAAAACTTAAATTCCAACAAAAACAAAACCTTTCGAGGGCTTTTTTTAAAAATCCAAACGGCAAGTTAAAAAACCTACCCCTAGAAGACTGACTGTGTCGTCGCCCTTAAATTTCGGGATGAACTGGTCTCCTCTCAGGATTTCTGCCTGACTCAACGGCCTGAATCGGCACATTACTTTAATGCTGCATTCAGCTGGGTCCGCCATCTCTCGCTTTTTTGCCAGCAACAATGCAGATCACCAGCAAACCTCCGAGGAGGTAAAGGGAATAGATCCAACGCGGAGAATGCGGGAAGAACCCTTCACCTTTAGCTGAACATGGCAGCACACCAATACACTGCAATCCTCTTTAGTCACTAAAGATGCTACGATTTCTGAATCAAGATGTGCGACTACAGATATAAATTTAAAAAGGAAATAAACTGATACTGGCGTGAAGGTAAAACACTTCAAGAGTGATGCATTAATTTCTCAAGGTCAACCAGTGGGTGCTCCTGCAGAAGAGACAACGGTTCGAGTCGGTTCAGCATCTGCATGCTAGGCTCCTCGCTGCCATCCCGCATCAGCACCAGGCACCTTCTGCTCGGCTCCGGCTCCCCGTCTGTCCGCGGGGCTCGCTGACATCACGACATTACCTCAGCGCCCGCTCGTCCGCCTTCTCTCGCGATACTGGAGGTCATGGGAATGCGGTCCCAGCCAATGGCGCTCACAGCTGCAGTGCTTGGGTTGCCGGGTGAATAAGCGCCCCGAGAGCTCGGTTCACCAGCTGACCATCTCCCTTTTCCTTCACCTGCTTCTCTCGCCCCCCATCCTCACTCCTCCCTTCATCCATCTCCCCTCTATCCCTCACTCCTCCCTTCACCCATCTTTCCTCTATTCCTCACTTCTCCCTTCACCCATCTTTCCTCTATCCCTCACTCCTCCCTTCACCCATCTTTCCACAATCCCCCACTCCTTTCACCCATCTTTCCTCTATCCCTCACCTCCCTTCAACCATCCTTCCTCTATCCCCCACTCCCTTCACCCATCTTTCTTCTATCCCTCACTCCCACCTTCACCATCTCTCCTCTATCCCTCACTCCCATCTACCCATCCTTCCTCTAAGCCTCACACCTTCCTCACCCACCCTTTCCCTATCCCTCTCCATCCAACCTCACTCCCTCCTTTTGTGTCCATTCTCACACCCTTCATCCATTCCTCCCTTCCTCTGCCTATTCTTTCTCCTTCACTCCCTCCGTACATCCTTTCACACTCCTCCATCTGCCCCTTCACCCATCCTCCTTCCTTCTCACCCCTCCTTCACCTGTACACCTTTACTCCCACTCCTCTGCCCCACAAAATAATACAACATCAAAGTAAATTTATTGTCAAAGTATATACAGTATATGTCATAAACTAACTTGAGATTCATTTTTTTCCCCAGCTATCCTCTCTCCCTCCCATCCATGGTCCTCCACCCATCATTCCTCCTTCCCCATCTTCTCCCTTTGTCCCTCCATCCTTGCTTTTTTTTAATCTTGTCTCCCTTCCTTCCTTCCCTTCACCTATTCCTTCTTTCTTCTTTCCTCAGCCATTTTCCCTCTCTCCCAGACTACCTTTTTATTTATTGAGATACTGTGTGGAATAGGTCCTCCTGGCCCTTCAAGCCACACCACCCAGTAACCCCCAATTTAACCCTAGCCTAATCACGGGACAATTTACAATGAACCGGTTAACCTACCAACCGTCTTTGGACAGTGGGAGGAAGCTGCTGCGGTTGCTCCACTGGAGAAAGCACGTGGTCACGAGGAGAACTCCTTACAGGCAGCAGCGGAAATTGAATCTGCGTCACTGGTGCTGTAAAGCACTGTGTCGCCCACACTGCCCATCCTGGATCTCTGCACCTGTCCTATCGTCTTCTCCCTGCCTGTCTTCATCCTGGCTTCTCCCAATCTTCTTTTTTCCGTGCTGTCATTACCTTCTCTGCCTCGATCCCCCCCCCACCAGTTGTCACATTCTGTCCCTGCCTGCCTTTACCCACTCAACATTCCCCATTCCTGCTTTCACCCCTCCATTTCTCCTTACCTTAACTTTCCACCCTGTTCAGCCCTACCTTCTCTATTCCTTCCTGCTGAAGTCAACCAGCAAAAACAGAAAAGCGACAGGGAAATCAGAATCAGGTTTATAATCACTGGCATGTCATGATATATGTTGCATTGTGGCCACAGTACAGTGCAAAACATGAAATACACTGTACACTATACCATATGAAAAAGAATGTGTGTGCGTGTGTGCACATACATATAAAATTAAATAAGAAGTGCATAAATAGTGAAGCAGTGCCATGCATTCACAGACCTGTTCAGTAATCAGATGACAGAGAGTAAGAAGCTGCTCCTAAAATGTTGAGTGTGTGTCTTCAGGCTCCTGTACCTCCTCTCTGATGGTAGTAATGAGAAAAGGGCATGTCCTGGGCAGGGGTCATTACTGATGGATGCCACCATTTTGAGGCATTGCCCTTTGAAGGTATCCTCGGTAGTGAGAAGCTGGCTGAGTTTACAGTCCTCCGCAGCTTTTCCTGATCCTGTGCAGAGGCCCCTCTCTACTATACTATCTTACCTCCATACCAGAAATAATTCCCCAGAAATTAGGAACAGGCAACAAATAATGGAAAATGAAGAAATGGCAGGGATCTAAATAATTACTGTGGATCATTCTTCAAGGTAGAACAATCTCTGGTAATAGATAATGAAGGGACTTTAAGACGCACCTATTATAAAAAAAAACTCCGTCATTCAAAACACAAACAACAGGAGTTCTGCAGATGCTGGAAATTCAAGCAACACACATCAAAGTTGCTGGTGAACGCAGCAGGCCAGGCAGCATCTCTAGGAAGAGGTACAGTCAACGTTTCAGGCCGAGACCCTTCATCAGGACTAACTGAAGGAAGAGTGAGTAAGGGATTTGAAAGTGGGAGGGGGAGGGGGAGATCCAAAATGATAGGAGAAGACAGGAGGGGGAGGGATGGAGCCAAGAGCTGGACAGTTGATTTCAGATCTCTTACTCACTCTTCCTTCAGTTAGTCCTGATGAAGGGTTTCGGCCTGAAACGTCGACTGTACCTCTTCCTAGAGATGCTGCCTGGCCTACTGCATTCACCAGCAACTTTTATGTGTGTTGCTTGTCCGTCATTCAAAAGTTAGTTTTCTAACAGAAAACAGAAAGTCAGGTAGGGGTATCTGTAGTGCATGAAATACACAAGGTTGGCATGCAAATAAGTGTTTAGGAAAGTAAACAGAAGGTTGATCTTCATTACAAGGTAAATGGGGTATATAAGTAGTAAAATATTGATGTAAATTTAATGGCTGCTGATGAAACTGCACCTTGTTTCTGAACTGTTTTGATTTTAGTTTTGAGGAAGGAAATATTTGCATTTGGGTATATTTACAGTGTAGAGAATGTTCACGAGGTTGATTTTCAGATGACCTATGAAGAGTGGCTGGGCCTATACTCAGTGGAGTTCAAATGAGCTAGAGGTGATCCTATTCAAATATATTTGATATTGCTGGGGATGCTGAAAGGTTTTTCCCCTTTCTGAGGTGATCCAGAAGTAAGTGGTATGGTTTCAGAATAAAGACTTATCTTTTAAGGTGGAGCCAAGGAGGAGTTTCTTCTCTCAGATGCTTGTAATTCTTTGGAATTCTCAACACACAAAGCAGAGGATACAAAGTCAGATACAAATGTACTCTGGGCAGGAGTAGGAGTGCATTTGAATCACAAGGGATTCAAAGAGGTTAGTTAAAGGGCAGGAAAGTGATATTGAGCAACCTGTTCAACCTCTCAAAGTTCAAAGTAAATTATTTTTAAAGTACATGTATTAGTTTGTAGGGTGTTCCACTGACCCTGTAGGCTAGATTTGCAAGCATTTTGTCAACGTTTGAGGTGACAGCATCAGTGCGCAATTGAGTGTTGTTTCTGCCAAGGGCTTGCGTTTATACCGGTCCGACTCATCGGTCTGATTGGTTGGCTGTCGCGATGACCGCTAGTCTCCGCTGGGTCCCAGCAACCAGATAGCTGAGTGATCTCCATTGGCCTCTGTATCCCCAGTTATTGGTCGTGTGAGCGTTGGTTCCTCGTGTGTCCACAGCTCACCCCTCAGCCCCTTTCCCTCAGACGCATAGGTTCATAAGATTGCATTCAGTTCAATAAGCTTATTAATAGAGTCTTCTGTTGAGAATGAAGCTTCTAAGAATTCTCTTGACTTCTTGTTTTGTGCTTCTGCCAGGATTTTTGCAGTTTCCCAGACAAACTCGTGCCCTTCTCGGCCTTCGTCTACTGAGATGAGTGACGTATATTAGTAGTTTTGTGTACTGCCCACAAAACGTCGGCGCGTATCACCAGCACAGTCTTGGAGGAGGCTGCCTGATCTTCATAAATCTCTTCATCCCAGGTATTAGCCAACATTTTATTGAGTGAGAGGCCAATTGTCCTACTCATGCTCCTGTCTCTTTTGTTCTTTTTGTTTTACCGATCTCCTTCCCTGCCTTCTCCCCCTCCCTCACCCTGCCACTGTCTTTTCCATCCCTCTTTCAGATTCAGAATCAGGTTTATTATCACTGTCGTGTATGATGTGAAATTTGTGGCAATGGTATATTTATTTTTTTATTGTGATATAGTGCAGAATAGGCCCTTCCCGCCCTTCGAGCTGTGCCACACAGCAATTCCCACAATTTAACCCAAGACAAGTTACAATGACTAATTAACCCAACAACTGGTTCATCTTTGGACTGTGGGAGGAAACCAACGCAGTCATGTGAAGAACGTACAAATTTCTTACAGGCAGTGGTGGGAATTGAACCTGGGTCGCCTGTACTGTAAAGCATTGTGCTGACCACTACGCTACCATGCAAAGACGTAAATATGCTATAAATTACTAACTAAATCCATCTTCTATACCCTCCCCAAATCTCAAACAGTCTGTAGCTTCAGCCTCTTGGCACAAATTATTGTATGGATCGGATGAATAATTCCATGTCCTTCACCTAATGCACAAGGCAATCTTTGATAGCTATTTGTAGGATCAAGGAAACAATGAAAGAATTGCTCATTGCAATCCAGTGCCTCAAACGTCCCAAAGACTGCTGTTAAAAGTGCATGCGGAAGTGAATGGGATAGACTGGAAGAATTCTTCGTGTTGACGACTGTGCGCTGCAGAAACAGTAACGTTGCCCTGGGATATTTCTTTCAGGCGCAAGTGCACTAATTGAATAGAGCACTTGCACACATGCTGTTTTCTGATAGGTTTTCATTCACAAAAGATTTGGGGAAATTTATTGTTGAGATGACAGGGATAAACTTGGCCTCACATAAGTTTGAAGTTGGATGTAATCAAAACTTTAATGCATGCTTTAGAACCTGACTCAGAAATTTCTTGGCTCTGATTGCAACCAAAATAGAGTGTGTTGTGTTTCCAGTATTAACAGGTCGACATGTGGGACTAAGGTTGGTTCTTTAGCTTGGCTGCAAGTTAAGCTTCAATTAAGTAGTTAAGCTTTAAACTAGGGGTTCCCAACCTTTTTTTTACGCCGTGGAGCAAGGGAACCCCTTGGGAACCAGGTTGGGAACCCCTGCAAACAAATATATATGTGAATTTTCCGCTGAGAGAAGAAGTACTGCTCCTGGGTCCACATTAAAACATCAGACTCATTTATGTCAATAGCAACTCAGTCCCATTGCAATTACATTCCCTTCACCATAAGATTCAGGACTGGTTGCTAAGGGTTGCACTGAAATTAGGTGCAACTTCCCCAAGGCTCAATTGATAAAGGTGAGAGTTTGCTGTTCTCCTGCCTTTATACGCTAAAGAATTGGGATCTGCAGAAGCCAGTGTAACAGAACTCCGATTAGTGATACTTAACTGTAATGTAAATACAAGTTCGTTGTTGTCTTTATGTGCAAAGTTTGTGGCATGGCATATACTATGACTAATCAAGATGATGATATTTGGATATTATTTTTAAGATCAAAGTTCAAAGTACATATACATTACTGTGTACTACCTTGAAATTCATTTTCTTGCAGACATTTACAGGAAAAAAAGAAATACTATAGAATCTTACTAAGAGCTATACATAGACAAATACTGACAACCAATGTGCCAAAGAAGAAAAACTATGAAAATAAAAAATAATACTGAGAACGTAGGGTGTAAAGAGTCCTTAAAATGTGAGTCTGTAGCTCGTGGAATTAGGTCAGAGTAGTGGTGGTTGAAGTTATCCATGTTGGTTCAGGAGCCTGATGCTTGTAGGGTAATAGTGGTGTGGGACTGAAGGCTTTTCTACATTCTGCCCAGTGGTAGTAGTGAGAAGAGGGCATAACCTGGAGGGTGGGGGTCTTTGATGATGGATTCTGCTTTCTTGTGACAGCGCTCCATTTGACTCTACTCAATGGTGGGGAGGGCTTTTCTGTGATGCGCTGGGCTGCGTCCACTATTTTTTTGCAGGCATTTCCATTCCCGGGCATCGGTGTTTCCACATCAGGCTGTGATGCAACCCATCAGGAAACTCTCCACTGTGCACCTACAGAAGTTTGTCAAAGTTTTAGATGACATGCTAGTTTTTGTACATTCATCCCAGCCTGATTCCAGTGAAATTGATTCCAACTTTCTTTTTCCCTGCTATCCGCCACCTTCTGTCGCCTTTTCCATTCCTGGGCGTTGGTGTTTCCATCTCAGGCTGTGATGCAACCAGTTAGGGTACACTTCACTGGACATCTATAGAAGTTTGTCAAAGTTATTTGTGACATGCCAAATCAGTGCAAACTTCTATTGTGGCTTCTTTGTGATGACACTTCTGTGCTGGTCCCAGGATCCCCTGACGTGATAATGCCAAAGAAGTTAAAGCAACTGATCCTCCCCACCTCTATTCCCCTAATAAGGACTGGCTAATGGATCTCCAGCTTCTTCCTCCTGTAGTCACGATCAGCTCTTTGGTTTTGCTGATGTTGAGTGAGAGCTGTCTGCGGCATGCAGAGAGCAGTTCATCATCCGGGAACCTTAACGCCTTGTGCAATTTTCCATCTGTGGCATCATGTCACCATTCAAAAAATGTTGGATTCCAGCGGCTTTTGGATTTTGGGTTAAGGGGTGTTCCACTGTATATGGTGACATATCTGTCCTTTGACGATAAATTCATTTTGACTTTGACAGTGATACACCTGCTCATTAATACAAATATCCAATCAGCCAATCATGTGGCAGCAACTCAACGCTTTAAAACATGCAGGCATAGTCAAGGGGATCAGTTGTTGTTCAGGCCAAACATCAGAAAGGGGAAGAAATATGAGCTCAGTGACTTTGACCATGGAATGATTGTTGGTGCCAGATGGGATGGTTTGAGTATCTCAGAAACGGCTCATCTCCTGGGATTTTCACACACAACCATCTCTAGAGTTTACAGAGAATTGTGTGAGAAACAAAATAAAACATCCAGTGATTTGCAGTTCTGTGGATAAAAATGCCCTGTCAATGCAAGAAGTCAGAGGAGAATGGCCAGATTGGTTCAAGCTGACAAGAAGGCAAATAACCTCATGTTACAACAGTGGTGTGCAGAAGAGCATCTCTGAATGCACACCACATTGAACCGTGAAATGGATGGGTACAGCAGCAGAAGACAACAAACACACACTCAGTGGCCACTCTATCCCTCACTTCTCTTAACAGTGTTGATGAGTAGAGGGATCTTGGAGTCCAAGTTCATAGCTCCCTGAAAGTGGCTATACAGATTGATAGGTTGATAGAAGGGATATGGCATATCATTTATTCATCGAGATACAGTATTGAGTTCAAAAATCAGGCAGTTATGTAGCAGCTTTATAAAATTCTAGTTAGGCCACATCTGGAGTATTGCATACAGTTCTGGTCACCCCACTATAAGAAGGATATTGTAGTTTTGGAGAAGGTACAGAAGAGGTTTACCAGGATGCTGCCTGGATTAGAGGGCATGTGTGATATCAGGAGTTTGGACAAACTTGGGTTGTTTTGTCTGGAGCAGCGGAGGCTGAGGGGAGATCTGATAGAGGTTTATAAGATTATGAGAGACTCAGATTGAGTAGACAGTCTGTATCTTTTTCCTAGAGTTAAATGTCTAATACCAGTGGGCATGCTTTTAAAGTGAGGGAGTAATTTCAAAATAGATGTGAGGGGCAAGTTTCTAACATGGAGTGTGGTGGATGCCTGGGATGCACTGCCTGGGGAGGTGGTAGAGGGAGAAACACTGGTGACTTTTAAGAGGTACTTAGACAGACACATGATTGTGAGGAAAATGCAAGGATATGGACACTGTGTGGGAAGAGGGGATTAGTTTAGTTCCCCATTTGATTACTAATTCAATTAGTTCAGCACAACATTGTGGGCCAAAGGGCCTGTTCCTGTGTTGTACCATTCTAAGTATGTTCTATCTTCATATTAATCCATATTGAATTTCATCCTCCACATATCTGACTATTGTATAAGTGATCCAAATCCTTTGTAAGTTTTGATATATTTTCTCTCTTTTTTTTACTGTTTGTGTCACCAGCTTATTTACTCTTCAATTGTGACTCTTTTCTATCTGGTCCTTGACAGGATGAGGTATCAGTGGAAATGCACTTTGGCACCAATGACCATAATTCTATTAGTTTTTAAATAGTTCAGAAAGCAGATTGGATGGGATTGCAAGCTAAAATCCTAAATTTGAGCAAGGAAAGTTTTCAAGGCAATAGCGACAAACTTGGGAGACACCTCCCTCCCCTTTCTAGATCTTTCTGTCTCTGTCTCTGGAGACAGCTTATCCACTGATGTCTACTATAAGCCTACTGACTCTCACAGCTGACTCTCACAGCTATCTGGACTATTCCTCTTCTCACCCTGTCTCTTGCAAAAACGCCATCCCCTTCTCGCAATTCCTCCGTCTCCGCCGCATCTGCTCTCAGGATGAGGCTTTTCATTCTAGGACGAGGGAGATGTTTTCCTTTTTTAAAGAAAGGGGCTTCCCTTCCTCCAGTATCAACTCTGCTCTTAAACGCAACTCCCCCATTTCACGTACATCTGCTCTCACTCCATCCTCCCGCCACCGCACTAGGAATAGGGTTCCCCTGGTCCTCACCTACCACCCCACCAGCCTCCGGGTCCAACATATTATTCTCCGTAACTTCCGTCACCTCCAACGGGATCCCACCACTAAGCACATCTTTCCCTCCCCACCTCTCTCTGCATTCCGCAGGAATCGCTCCCTACGCAACTCCCTTGTCCATTCGTGCCCCTCATCCCTCCCCACTCATCTCCCTCCTGGCACTTATCTGTATAAGCGGAACAAGTGCTACACATGTCTTTACACTCCCTCCCTTACCACCATTCAGGGCCCCAAACAGTCCTTCCAGGTGAGGTAACACTTCACCTGTGTGTCGGCTGGGGTGATATACTGCGTCCGGTGCTCCCAATGTGGCCTTTTATATATTGGCGAGACCCGACGCAGACTGGGAGACTGCTTTGCTGAACATCTACGCTCTGTCTGCCAGAGAAAGCAGGATCTCCCAGTGGCCACACATTTTAATTCCACATCCCATTCCCATTCTGATATGTCTATCCACGGCCTCCTCTACTGTAAAGATGAAGCCACACTCAGGTTGGAGGAACAACACCTTATATTCCGTCTGGTTAGCCTCCAACCTGATGGCATGAACATCGACTTCTCTAACTTCTGCTAATGCCCCACCTCCCTGTCGTACCCCATCTGTTACTTATTCTTATACACACATTCTTTCTCTCACTCTCCTTTTTCTCCCTCTGTCCCTCTGAATATACCCCTTGCCCATCCTCTGGGTCCCCCCCCCCCTTGTCTTTCTTCCTGGACCTCCTGTCCCATGATCCTCTCGTATCCCTTTTGCCTATCACCTGTCCCGCTCTTGGCTCCATCCCTCCCCCTCCTGTCTTCTCCTATCATGTTGGATCTCCCCCTCCCCCTCCAACTTTCAAATCCCTTACTCACTCTTCCTTCAGTTAGTCCTGACGAAGGGTCTCGGCCTGAAACGTCGACTGCACCTCTTCCTAGAGATGCTGCCTGGCCTGCTGCGTTCACCAGCAACTTTTATGTGTGAAACTTGGGAGAGGCTATTTGAAGGTAAATGGATGTCTAGCAAGTGAGAGGCTTTTAAAAGTGAGGCAAGGAGACTTCAAGGACAGCACATTCCTGTTAGAATGAAGGTCAAGGCTGGAAGGATTAGGAAGCTCTAGTTGACAAGGGATATTGAAACTTTGCTCAGGAAAAAAGAAGGCATGTGTCAAGTGTAGGCATCTGGGATCGAGGGAATCTCTTGAGAAGTGTAAGAAAGATAAGAAGGAAATCAGGAGGTCAAAAAGTGAACATAGGAAAGGGTAAAAGAGAATTCAAGATATTCTGCAAGTATATTAAGATCAAAAGGTCCCTCAAGATTCAATGTGGTTATCCATGTGTGGACCCATAGATTGGTAAGGTATAAATGAATATTTCTCATCTGTATTTACAACAGGTAACTAGGGAAATGAATAGTGATGGCTTGGAACATGTCCACTTTACAAAAGAAGAGGTGTTGGCAATCTTAAACCATACTGAGAAGGATAAATCATAAGACCATAAGACAAAGGAGCAGAAGTCGGCCATTCGGCCCATTGAGTCTGCTCCTCCATTCCATCATGAGCTGATCCATTCTCCCATTTAGTCCCACTCCCCCGCCTTCTCACCATAACCTTTGATGCCCTGGCTACTCAGATACCTATCAATCTCTGCCTAAAACACACCCAATGACTTGGCCTCCACTGCCGCCCGTGGCAACAAATTCCATAGATTCATCACCCTGGGGCTAAAAAAATTTCTTCACATTTCTGTTCTGAATGGGCGCCCTTCAATCCTTAAGTCATGCCCTCTCGTACTAGACTCCCCCATCATGGGAAACAACTTTGCCACATCCACTCTGTCCATGCCTTTCAACATTCGAAATGTTTCTATGAGGTCCCCCCTCATTCTTCTAAACTCCAAGGAATACAGTCCAAGAGCGGACAAACGTTCCTCATATGTTAACCCTCTCATTCCTGGAATCATGCTAGTGAATCTTCTCTGTACCCTCTCCAACATCAGCACATCCTTTCTTAAATAAGGAGACCAAAACTGCCCACAGTACTCCAAGTGAGGTCTCACCAGCGCCTTATAGAGCCTCAACATCACATCCCTGCTCCTATACTCTATTCCTCTAGAAATGTATGCCAATATTGCATTCGCCTTCTTCACCCCCAACTCAACCTGGAGATTAACCTTGAGGGTATCCTATACGAGGACTCTCAAGTCCCGTTGCATCTCAGAACTTGGAATTCTCTCCCCATTTAAATAATAGTCTGCCCGTTTATTTCTTCTGCCAAGGTGCATAACCATACACTTTTCAACATTGTATTTCATTTGTCACTTCTCTGCCCATTCTTCCAATCTATTCAAGTCTCCCTGCAGACTCTCTGTTTCCTCAGCACTACCGACCCCTCCGCCTATCTTCATATCATCAGCAAACTTAGCCACAAAGCCACCTATTCCATAATCCAAATCGTTGATGTACAACGTAAGAAGAAGCGGCCCCAACACGGACCCCTGTGGAACACCACTGGTAACCGGCAGCCAACCAGAATAGGATCCCTTTATTCCCACTCTCTGTTTCCTGCCAATCAGCCAATGCTCTATCCATGTATGTAACTTTCCCATAATTCCATGTGCTCTTATCTTGTTAAGTAGCCTCATGTGTGGCACCTTGTCAAAGGCCCTCTGAAAATCCAAATATACAACATCCACTGCATCTCCCTTGTCTAGCCTACTTGTAATTTCTTCAAAAAATTGTAATAGGTTTGTCAGGCAGGATTTTCCTTTAAGGAATCCATACTGAGTTCTGCCTATCTTGTCATATGCCTCCAGGTACTCTGTAACCTCATCCTTGACAATCGACTCCAACTACTTCCCAACCACCGATGTCAAGCTAACAGGTCTATAATTTCCTTTTAGCTTCCTTGCCCCCTTCTTAAATAGCGGAGTGACATTTGCAGTCTTCCAGTCCTCCGGAACCATGCCAGAATCTATCGACTTTTGAAAGATCATTGCTAATGCCTCCGCAATCTCCACAGCTACCTCCTTCTCTTTTTTTTGGAATGCACCCTCGTGTTTTTTCCCGGCAGCCTGACCAGGTATGTCCAAGGATATTGGGAACCTGGGGAAGAACTTTCAGCGGCTCTGGTAGAGATTTATCTGTCATTTTTAGCCATGGACGAGGCACTGGAAAACTAGAGGATGGCTAATATTATGCCTTTATTTAAGAAGGGTTGCAAAGAGAACACAGTTAACTACAGACAAGCCAACCTAAATAAATTACAGGCTGGTGAGCTTAATATCAGTGGTGTGAAAGTTACCAGCGGGGATTCTGAGAGACACGATCTTCCAGCGTTTGGAAAGTTAAGAATTGATTCGGGGTAATCAATACAGGTCAACCATCACTAATCTGACACCATTGGGACCTGAGGAGTGCCGGATTAGTGAAAATGCCGAAATACAGAACGATCACTTGAAGCATAATCAGTGCCGGATTATTGAAGGAACCGGATTACAGGTAGTCGGATTAGTGAAGGTCAACCTGTATGGCTTTATGCATATGAAATACGTCTCACAGATCTGGAAGACGATGGCACCAGCAAACAATGCTACCGAGGGTGACATCTTCAAGATGGTTCACAAAGCCACTCCTTTCACTTCTTTTATTTCTTCTTTTTATTTCCAGTCTGGTTCTGCTACTGTTGAAGCCTGTTACCTACATTCTGACAGTATGTTTTTTGGGCCATTCGGGCGCTCTGGTGTTTTGCTGTCTCCGAGAGGGTTCCACGAGGCTGCGAGTAAAGCCCGAGGCATTGAGGCCAGGAAGCCTGGAGACGGGGTGTGAGCCCCCGATTGACTTCATGTGTCCCTGATTAATGCCATCTCTCCCTGATTAAAGTGCCGAGGAAGATTGAAATCGTCAAGGCAGGTGCAGAGGCGAGCGAGTGTTCAGGATTGTCTACCAGCCTCTCACTCGCAACTGCCAGAGGAGGGTGTCGAGGTGTGACGGTCTCTCTCTCCTTCTCACTGGCTGCTCCTGAGGGATGGTTCTTGCGTTCAAATGACCTCTCTCTCTCTCTCTCTCTATCTCCCTCCCTCCCTCCCTCCATCCCTCTCCCCATTGATGCTGTGGGAGGATAGTGACAAAGCAAGGTTAAATCGACTTGACTTGTGGATTGTGGACTCTAGCAAAGAGGGCGGAGCGAAGTGATGATGTGGTGCTCCTGTGCTGATTGTGGATCTGTCCCTTCCTGTCTTTGCCTCCATTGGGTAAGCTAGGCCATCTTTGCCATTACCCTGAAGCTGGACTGTTCCCTTCCCTTCCCCTTCCTTCTGAAGCCTTGCCTGCAACCTGTGTCTGGAGCCTTGCCTGCAACCTTGTCAAGTTCAATCACCAGAGCGAGACCAGAGCCTTGCTGTGTCAAGATAAGGAACTGTCTATTGTTGAGTTGGAACTGTCTCTGTGTCCATGCCTTTGCTAGGTAGGTTCGGCCATCTGCCGCTACCTAGTGTTGGGAACTGTTTGTGTCCATGCCTTCGCTAGGTAGGTCTGGCTGTTTGCCGCTACCTAGTGTTGGGAACTGACTCTGTGTCCATGCCTTTGCAGGGTAGGTCCGGCCGTTTGCCGCTACCTAGTGTTGGGAACCGTCTCTGTGTCCATGCCTTCGCTGGGTAGGTCCGGCCGTTTGCTGCTAGGTAGTGTTGGGAACAGACTCTGTGTCCACGCCTTCGCTGGGTAGGTCCAGCCATTTGCCGCTACCTAGTGTTGGGAACCATCTCTGTGTCCATGCCTTCGCTAGGTAGGTCTGGCCATTTGCCGCTACCTAGTGTTGGGAACCGTCTCTGTGTCCACGCCTTCGCTAGGTAGGTCCGGTCGTTTGCCGCTACCTAGTGTTGGGAACCGTCTCGTCGTGTTCCGCATTCTGTGTATGAGTCCTGGCCCTACATCCTGGTCCCAAGGAGGGGTCCCGGCTCTGTGTTCCATGTTCCTGTCTCTCAAGTCCAAGGCTCCGTGTTCCCGTGCTCTAGACCAAGGCTCTCTGTTCCTGTCCTCCCCAAGACCAAGGCTCTGTGTTCTGCGTTCCTGTCATCCCAAGTCCAAGGCTCGGCTGTTCCTGAGTACCAAATCAAGGCTTCATGTTCTCATCCTGTCCATGTGCTTTGTCCTGTGCTGGAGTTCCCTCGTCTTGCCCAGGAGTCTCTCATTCTGTTCTGTAGCCTCACCTAGTCCTGTCTCCCAAGACCACGTCATGTCTTCGCCTAGTTCCGGAGTCTGAGCCCGAGTCAAGATCCAGGTTCTGGGTCCTAGTCCAGTCTCTGGCTCGGAGTCCGAACCCAAGCCTCGTCATGTCCTCTCCTCGAAGAACTCAAGCCTCATCATGTTCTCGCCTCGAGGAACCCAAACCTTATCATGTCTTTGCCTCGAAGAACCCAAGCCTCGTCATGTCCTCGCCTTGAAGTACCCAAGCCCTGAAGTACCCAAGCCATGAAGAACCCAAGCCATGTCCAGTCCTGTAGCCACGTCATGTCCTCGCCTAGTTCCGGGGTCCGAGCCTGGGTCCTTGTCCAGTCTCCGGCTCGGAGTCCAAGCCCAAGTTCCTAGTTCCCAGTTCCTTGTCCTAGTTCCGCTTGCCTAGCCAATGTCCTAGCGTAAGTCTGCATTCTTGTCCCAGCTCTCTAGTCAAGTCCTGTTCGTAGTACTTCAGTGTCTGTGTCTTGCATTTGGGTCCGCTCCCAGCGGCCCCCGCCCCTTATGGTAATCCCACGTGGCAGGCTAGTTGAGTTCCAGGATCAGTTGGCAACTTTGATACTGGTACGTAACCAGCAACAATGAATATTAATCGAGACAGGTTTTATAAAAACAACCGAACATTTATTAAACACGTATAAACGATAAGGAGAAAAAACAAAGGAAAACTTTGACCGGAGGTTAAACAGGTATGCAGCCGTTCATCAACTCCACTCGGCTCTGGTTCTTAAAGCGTTAAATGCGAAAACAGTTCTTAAAGCGATACAGTCAGATACAGTTCTTAAAGCGATAACTTCGAAAGTCCAACAGTTTTACACATTCAATCGGGAGAGAGTTCTCTGGAGAACGATTTCTTCACCGACGCACCTTTACTGCCAGTTCTGTCCACAGGATTCCCGATGCCGAAAATAAACAGTTTAAATCGACTGACCTTAAATTCCTTTTAGAGAGAGAGAGCCTTTGCATGAACTCATTGCTCTATTGCAAGAGTTATCTCAATGCAGCTTCTCTTCAACGAAGACTCAATAAGGTCGATTCTTTATTAAACTGCCAAACGATGCCGACTTCTCTCGATCCTTCACTTCAATGAATTCTTCACTCTCCCTTCAAAACTGTCGGAATTGAGTAAATTGGCACTTCCAGCCACAAATTCCCAGTCCAATATGGAATCTTTCAACAGAACGTACAACCGTTTTAAAAATGAAACTGCATCACAAAAACAAACGAAACAGAAACGGAGATACAACACATTCTACCTGGAAATCTACAAACTCAAAAATCCCACTGTGTCACCTGAGTCGACCCTTATATAGTCACGGGACACATGTCATCACGTGACCTCACAATGGCAGGAAGATTATATCAGGTGACCTCCAAAAGACCATTACAGCATTCTCACAAAAAACAGATCTCCTTGAGCATGTAACAATACAAATTAGCTTGATGGAACTAATCAGATGGCAATAGAGGAGGGTTGTTTTTCAGGTTGGACACATGTGATCAGTGGTGTATCTCGGGAATCAGTGCTGGTTCCGCTGTTCTTTGCCATTTATATTGACGATTTGGATTGGAATGTAATTGGCACAGTTAGTAAGTGTGTGGACGATGCTGCATTTGTCTGTATAGTGGACAATGAAGGAGGCTATCTAAGATTGCAATGGGATCTAGATGGGGAAGGAGTCCAATGAATAACACACACAAAATGCTGGAGGAACTCAGCAAGCCAGCATCTATGGAAAAAAAATACAGTCGATGGTTCGTGCCGGAACAATGGAGAAAAAAAGCTGAGGAGTAGATTTGTAAGGTGGAGGGAGGGGAGAGAGAAATTGCCACAACCATGGATTTGGCAGTGCAGAGATACGGCAATTCTACTCGTGAATATCACATGTCAGCTAATTATTATTTTGTTGTGACAGCATTTAACTCCATTCATGCCGTCATGGTATTTGTCGAGACATGGACACAACAACACTTTGCTGCCTACTTGCATTCCATCTTGCCTGAGAAATTGGACTGTCGAGTCAACAGACTCTGAAGACTAGCGGTATTTGTTTTATTCTTAGTTGTTCTTTTCAGCCGCAGTGTAGGCTTCATTCACCATTTGAGAGTTTTAGTTAACGGCCCTGTTTGGCCTAGAGTTTATTGTTTTCTTTTCCCTTTAACACTGTTCACATTAAAGTTTCTGAACTATCGACCTGCTTCAGTGTCTCTCACTCCGCACTTGGGCCATATCCGAACCTGGTGACAGAAACGCCAGGCGATAGGCGAAGCTTTGAGGGGGAGGGATGAAGCAAAGAGCTAAGAAGCTGATTGGTGAACGAGACAGAAGGCCATAGAAGAAAGAAAGGGAGGGAGGAGCACCAGAAGGAGGCGATAGGCGGGCAAGGAGATAAGGTGAGAGAGGGAAAAGTGGATGGGAAATGGTGAAGGGGAGAGGGGTGGAGGCATTACTGGAAGTTTGAGAAATCGTTGTTCATGCCATCAGGTTGGAGGCTATCCAAATGGAATACAAGGTGTTGTTCCTCCAACCTGAGTGTGATCTTATCCCAGCAGTGTGGAGAAGGCCATGGATGGACATATCGAAATGGGAATGGGAAGTGGAATTAAAACGGTGGCCACTGGGTGATCCCACTTGTTCAACGTTGGGTCTCACCCAATATACAGGAGGCCATGCTGGGAACATCGATCACAGCATATGGCCCCAACAGGCTCACAGGTGAAGTGTCGTCTCACCTGGAAGGACTGTTTGGGACCCTGAATGGAGTTAAGAAGTCACTGTAAGTTGTTGGCAATACCACACTTGAAGCATTGTGTGCAGTTCTGGTCATCCAGTTATAAGAAGGATGTCATTAATTTGGAAAGGATGCAGAAATAATTTAGGAGAATTTTTACCAGGACTAGAACATTTGAGTCAAAAAGAAGAATGGATAGGCCTGGACCAAAGGAAACTGAGGGGTTGACCTTATAGAGGTGTATAAAGTCATGAGGGCCATTGATAGGGTGAATGATCACAGTCTAAGACTAGGGAATACAGGTCTAAGGTGAGAAAGAAGGATCTCCTGAGGGTGGTGGGTATTTAGAATAAGCAACAAGAGAAAATTGAAGAGGTGAATACAAGTTGTATATGTGACCTCAAAGCCCAGCAGTGTGGACAGATGATGAAGGACATCCTTAGATGTTTGCTGCCTCAGGTTGGTGGGTCCGGAAATTAGATGCCTGTGTGAGCAAGAGGCACGAGGGAGGGCTAATGAGTCGGTGTGTCCAGAGTTAAGGCTTGGATTTCATGGTCCCATAAGACCATAAGATGTGGGAGCAGAATTAGGCCATCTGGCCCATCGAGTCTGCTCCGCCATTCAATCATGGCTGATCCTTTTTTTTCTCTCCTCCTCAACCCTAGTTCCTGGCCTTCTCCCCGTAACCTTTGATCCCATGTCCAAACAAAAACCTATCAATCTCTGCCTTAAAAACACCCAATGGCCTGGCCTCCACAGCTGCATGTGACAACAAATTCACCACCCTTTGGCTAAAGAAATTCCTCTGCATCTCTGTTTTGAATGGACGCCCCCTCTATCCTGAGGCTGTGCCCTCTTATCCTAGACTCTCCCACCATGAGAAACATCCTTTCCACTTCTACTCTGTCTAGGCCTTTCAACATTCAAAAGGTTTCAATGAGATCCCCCCTCATCCTTCTAAATTCCAACGAGTACAGACCCAGAGCGGTCAAACATTCCTCATGTGATAACCCTTTCATTCCTGAACTCATCCTTGTGAACCTCCTCTGGACCCTCTCCAATGCCAGCACGTCTTTTCTAAGATGAGGGCTCCAAATCTGTTCACAATACTCAAGATGAGGCCTCACCAGTGCCTTATAAAGCCTCAGCATCACCTCCTTGCTCTTGTATTCTAGATGTCTTGAAATGAATGCTAACATGGCATTTGCCTTCCTCAACATCAATTCAACCTGCAAGTTAACCTTTAGGGTGTTCTGCACAAGGATTCCCAGGTCCCTCTGCATCACAGATTCCTGGATTTTCTTCCCGGTTTAGAAAATAGTCTGCACATTTATTTCTACTACTGAAGTGCACGGCCATGCATTTTTCAACGTTGTGTTTCATTTGCCACTTTCTTGTCCATTCTCCAAATCTGTCTAAGTCCTTCTGCATCCTACCTATTTCCTCAATGCTACCTGCCCCTCCACCAATCTTTGTATTATCTGCAAACTTAGCAACAAAGCCATCTATTCCATCATCTAAATCATTTATATACAGCATAAAAAGAAGTGGTCCCAACACCAACCCCCGCAGAACACCACTAGTCACGCAGCCAGCCAGAAAAGGATCCTTTTATTCCCAGTTGCTGCTTCCTACCAATCAGCCAAGGCTCTAACCATGTTAGTAACTTTCCTGTAATACCATGGGCTCTTAACTTGGTAAGCAGCCTCATGTGTGGCACCTTGTCAAAGGTCTTCTGAAAGTCCAAATATACAACAACCACTGCATCCCCTTTATCTATCCTACTCGTAATCTCTTCAAAGAATTCCAGCAGGTTCGTCAGGCAGGATTTTCCCTGAAGGAAACCATGCTGGCTTTGTACCATTATCAGCTAGTCCAGGCGAGCCGATACCAAAGATTGGAAATAAAGGTCGAACGAGTCCAGACATTGAAGGCCAATGGCTGAAGGCTGAACACTGTAGGCCCCAGATGGGAGACGGGGGACAGGGGACTGGAGGTTAAGGGATAGGCGGCTGAGTCATTGGGGACTGGGGCAAGGAATTAGCGACTGGAGACTGGGGACTGAGTAGAGGGAATGGGGACAGGAGATGAGGACAGGGATCTGGGAACGGAATGGGGGAAGGGGGCAGGGGAGGTGGACTGAGGATGGGAATGGGGGCAGGGAACAGGAGGCAGGAAATGGAGACTGGGGGAATAGGGACTGGAGACAGAAGACAGGATCAGGAAAATGGGGACTGCGGACAGGAGATTAGAGGCTGGAGAATGGGGACTGGGGTCTGGGGATAGACTGGAGATTTCAATGTCCCATCACCAGCTAGTTCAAGGCGCCGATACCAACGATTGGAAACAAAGTTTGAGCAGGAGTCTGGAAGTTGAAGCCCAATGGCTAAAGCCTCAAGACTGTCAGCTGGGTGCTGGGGACTGGGTACAGGCCATGGAGGACTTAGGACGGGGCAGGGATCTGGGAACTGGGAATGGAGAACAGGTGTGGGGTGGTGAACTAACCACCCCGTGTAGGGGACTGGGGACTGGGGTCTGTCTGTGCATATATTTAAGATTTCCTGATCAGTCAGGCTATCAAAGGATACGGCAAGAAGACAGGTGTATGGGGTTGTGTGGGATTTGGGATCAGCCATGAAGAAATGGTGGAGCAGATTCGACGGGCTGAATGGCCCAATTCTGCTCCTATGTCTTATGGCTTTATGGACTGGGGACTGGAGACTAGGAACTGGGTATGGAGTACAGCATAAGGAGACAGGGATCTGGGGACTGAGAATGGGGATGTGGGCGGGGATAATGGACTGAAGAAGGGAAATGGCGACTGGAGACAGAAAACAGGAGAAAGGAAACAGGACTGGGGACTGGAGATGGGGAGTGGAGACTGGAGAATGAACGTGGAGACTGGAGGCAGAAAACAAGAGAAAGGAAACGGGACTGGGGACTGGAGATGGAGAGTGGACACTGGGGAATGAATGTGGAGACTGGAGACAGAAAACAGGAGAAAGGAAACGGGACTGGGGACTGGAGACTGGGGAATGAATGTGGAGACTGGAGACAGAAAACAGGAGAAAGGAAACGGGACTGGGGACTGGAGACAGAAAACAGGAGAAAGGAAACGGGACTGGGGACTGGAGACTGGGGAATGAATGTGGAGACTGGAGACAGAAAACAGGAGAAAGGAAACGGGACAGGGGGCTGGAGTCAAACTGGAGAATGGAGTCAAGGGAAAAGAGAGAGGGGACAGAGGTCAGGGGTCTGGAGAAGGGGGACAGGGAACAGAGGACAGCGGTTGGGACACTGGAGACAGGGGACTGGGGGGTTAGCGACTCAAAACTAGAGACAAGATGGGAGACTGTAGATTGGGACTGGAGAGTGGTGACTGGAGAATGGAGACCAGAGGATGGGGACTGGAAACAAACTGGAGATTGGAGACCAAGAATGGAGAGCACAGACAGGGAAGGCAGACAGTGGACTGGGGACGGGGGGATGGGGGATAGGAGACATGGAACAGGGGACGGGGGGGATTGGTGACCGAAGACTGCAGACTGAAGATGGGAGACTAGATTGGGTCTGGGGACGGAGGACAGGGACGGTGTTTAGGGGACAGGGGAAGGAACACTGGGGAAGGGGGACTGGGAAATGGCAATTGAAGATTAGAAAGACTGGAGACTAGTCCGAGGTTCTGATGAGCAAGGTTGGAAATAAAGCGCGAACGGAAGTCCGGAAATTGAAGTCCAATGGCCGAAGCATAAAGACTGTAGGCTGGGGACCAGGGACTGGGGACTGGGTACAGGGCATGGGGGACTCGGGATGGGGCAGGGATCTGGGGACTGGGAATGCAGGACGGGGTGCAGTGGTGGCGGACTGAGGACAGGGGACGGGGGTAGGGAGCTGGAGACTGTCCGTGCATATAGTTAGGGTGGAGGTTGATCATTTCCTCATCGGTCAGGGCATCGAAGGATATGGTGAGAAGCAGGTGTATGGGGTTGAGTGGGGATTGGGGACTGGAGAATGGAGACTGGGGACTGGAGATTGCAGACAGGGGAAGGCAGACAGTGGACTGGGGATGGGGGGTGGGGTTAGGGGGCAGAAGACATGGTACAGGGGACCGGGGATTGGTGACTGAAGACTAGACTGAGGATGGAAGACTGTAGATTGGGACTGGAGAGTGGAGAATGGAGAATAAGGACTGGAGATGGGAACTAGAGACAGGAAATGGCAGACAGAGGAGAGGGTACATGGGTCTGGGGGCTGTCAATATGCGAGTAAAAAGAACAAGTGGTGCAAACATTCTAAATATAAATAAATAGCATCACAGACAGGAACCGCAGAGTCCACAGCCATGGAAACAGTTCAGTGCTGAGGCAAGTGCGATGATGCAGGCCACAGCTGCAGAGTAATTCAACGCTGAAGTGAGTAAACTGGTGAGCTGAACACCAGTTTGTCCTTCCTTCACCATTGGCCGTGTTGCCTTGATCTTTTTAATCTCACGTAGACAATTAAGTCACCATGAACAAGTTCTGAAGGAGCTGTTTCCATACTGTGAAACAACATAACTCTGTGACTCTGTTCAAGCACAGTGGATAATCCTCACCTAATGTCTGCACATATGCGGCACCAGTTGGTGTTGCTGTATGAGGAACAGAAATGTACATCAGCCAAATTATTTTTGCTTCCTTTACAAGGGTACAATTACAGATGCCCTGTCAATTCTCTGACTCAACAGAAATAAAGGGATCAAATCTTTGATCTTCCTGGACCCCATCACTCTCCAGTCAACCAATCAATTCACTGAGTCATTGGGGAAAGAGACTTCTGCAATTTTCCATATCTTACTCAGCAGCATATCTCATCCCAGATTCCCATGGCTTTTGCTTGAATCAGAAATCTTTCTTGTGGAACTTTGCCAAATGCTTTCAAAAGGTCTAACCAAACAATAACACAGAAAGTGCCCTTGTATCTATACGCAATGTACTCAAAGAAGATTAAGAACCATTTCAGTCTGTGAAACAATTTAATTATTTTGCACTAATTCCTATTACTGCTGAAACTCTTGCTGCACTCAACAATGATCCATGCCCTTAAAGAATGTAAGTACAAGGTGAAGCTCTGGTTTAGAATCGTCAAGATGGCCCCAGCGAACAACGTGACCAATGGAGTCGTTCTGTAGACAGTTTTCAAATCTACTTCTTCTTTTAAATAGGATCCTACTACTAAGCTACATGCAATTGGAACCTGCAATTTACATTTTGATGGCGGGTTTTTGGAACAATTGAGCGATCTGGTGCTTTGCTCTCTCCGAAGGAGTTTGGTGAGGTTTAGAGCGAGTGTACTGCCTGGAGACGTGGCGCGAGCCCACGTTCGACTCCATTGGTGCTCTCAGATTGAGGCTTCAAGGGCATGAGCCTGCAGTTGACTCCACTGATTTTCTCCGATTCAGGCAGTGAGCAAAGTTGTAGTTGACGAGAACGAGAGAGGCATTTGGGCAGGTGCTCGGTGCTGTCGGCCTCTGTGACGCTGAATGGTCTTTCTCTCCCTCTCACTATTGCTGTTGGAAGGAAGTGTAGTGGTCTTGGGATCCACGTTGCAAGGATAGATTGAAGGGGCTGTGGACTCTTTTTGGGGACTTCAGGGTTCCTGCTGCATGTGTTTCTTGATTCTGGTTACTTTGTTTTTTTGTTGTTTTTGAGTAGTTGGATCAGGGCAAATGATGTGGTCCGGGACGCTTCAGCAAAGAGTGTTTTACCCTGCAGCCTGCAGTGGGCTAGTGGTGCGACGCTGAAGCAAACTAAACTGAGTACCACTAGACCCCTGGTTTGATGTTTGATATTCTATGTGGTCTGCTAGCTTTTAGATGTTTGCGCAATTTGTTCTTCCTTCACGCGCTGGGTGTTCGATGTTTTCTTGAATGGGTTCCCTGGAAATCCTTTGTTTCGTAGCTGCCTGTGGGAGGATGGATATCAGAGTTGTATTCTTTGTAAATACTTTGATAGTAAGTGTGTTTGGACTTTAACTTTGAGGTAATAGGAAAAGTCAAAAATACTGAGCATAAAACTAAGCATCTGCAGATATTGATCCCAGGCTTCTGTTCTGAATACTAATTTCAAACCTGCTCTGTATTTAATATCTTAGTAATATTTGGGTAATATTGGAAATATATTGTTTGATTAAGCATTCTTTGTTGTTTACATCATTGATTACAGGTTATATAAACAGGATACGCCAATACACCACGATGTCAGAAGTGCACACCCCATTAAAGTGAAAGAAAACTTACTCTAGTTACTTCCCAGACTCCCATGTTTTTTCTCTCAATTAGTTCTAGAGTTACAAAATATAACAGAGGCAATGAGGAAGTTTTAAAACTAACCCAGGATGACGACCTACCTGTTGAAGGGCAGCGAGACGTTCGAGTTAAAACAAAGTGCACCACATTTCTCTTTGGAAAGGGGAGAGTGAGACAATTGAGTTTAAAAAAAAGCATGTTTTTTTCTTTGCAAGGGAAGAAAGAAGGTCAAGTTAAGAAAAAGTAGAAAAAAGTTGAAATTTGTGGGTTCATACCAAGGAGTACCAGGTGATAATAATAATTAATTAAAAAAACAGAAATGACTGACTACATCAGAAAGATAGATGCATTCACTTGCAGAAAGCATAATTGGGTGATGTATACTGAGCAAATTGAGCTGTATTTCAAAGCAAATGGAATAGCCAATAAGACTCGAGTGCTAGTTTAGGTGAGAGTGATTGGTTGAAGAGCACAGTTTACTTAGACATTGGACTGCTTCAACCAGACCGGCCAAAATCAGCTTAGAACCAAAATCACTGTAGGTTGCAGAGCACTTTAAGTTTCAAAAGCAGAATCAAAGGGAAGGGGAGTCAATTTCAGTTTACATGGCTGAATTGAAGATATGGTCTGAGCATCATCATCTCAGTCATGGATTCATGAGGCACTGAGAGATAGTTTAGTTTGTGGAATCTCACTAGAAAGCATTCAAAAATGACTCCTAACTGCAGCACAACTCACAGTTAAAAGGGCAGTTGAAATCACTGTATCAATGGAAACAGCAGCCAGAGTTGCAGTCAGGTAAGAAAGTGAGCGTGAACAAAATTGCAATGTCTACAAAGAAAATGGCCTGTCCAAGCAAATTGTGTTACCGTTCTGGCAGGGGCTCACATACACCAGACCAATGCAGGTCAATAGGCAAAACGTTCAACCAAGTAGGACACATACAAAGAGCTTGTAGGGCAGACAAAAGTAAATGGACTGCACAGGGAAAAGCAAAAAATAAAAAGTCAAGTTCCAGTTTCAAAAAAAGCACTAATCTGCATGCTACTGATGAAAACTGTGATAAAGATGAGAGTGTTACAGGACTTTGTAGCCTTGAGATTTGAAATGTGAAAACTAAGTAGCCAAGTGAAACCCTTTTTACTGGCCGTCTCTAGAGATGCGGCTCATAGCCCCTCACTAACAGCTACCGGACTCGGCTGCGAGAAAGCCACCTTTCTCAGCTTCCCTATGTCTAAAGTAGATATGACCTGGGTCTCGCCAAAGCCGTGAGGTTGGGCTGTCTCGCCCACCCGAATCCCAATTTCTGTGAATACTGTGTAACTTACTGCTCCCATGCAAACACCCATTGGCTAGAAGTAACAAACCATACACGGCATACAATTATAAAGAAAGTATATTTAAGAATGTTAACTTAACCAAAGAGTTATTAAAGAAAAGAAAGAAAAAAAACAAAAGGGCCCATCATAATTAAACAGTCAAATGTGCACATAAATTGGAGCTCATCTTGAAGTTGTCCTGGACTCTCTGTCAGCGTGAAAGCACACAACACCAGCAGAGCGTCTCTCAAAATCCACCTCAAACAAACAGGATCCCCCATGGGAGAATTGGTCCTTTCTCCTTGAAGTCATTCATCTGCACAAAACACTTTGTACAACAGGGACAACATCCTTCCCCGTCTACCTCCTGTCTTCTGCCAGCTCCCGCCAAGAAGACCTTCATATAACCATATAACCACATAACAATTACAGCATGAAAGCAGGCCATCTCAGCCCTTCTAGTCTGTGCCAAACTCTTACTCTCACCTAGTCCCACCAACTTGCACTCAGCCCATAACCCTCCATTCCTTTCCTGTCCATATAGCTGTCCAATTTAAACTACAACATCGAACCTGCCTCAACCACTTCTGCTGGAAGCTCGTTCCACACAGCTACCACTGTTTGAGTAAAGAAGTTCCCCCTCATGTTACCCCTAAACTTTTGCCCTTTAACTCTCAACTCATGTCCTCTTGTTTGAATCTCCCCCACTCTCAATGAAAAAAGCCTATCCACATCAACTCTATCTATTCCCCTCATAATTTTAAATACTTCTATCAAGTCCCCCCTCAACCTTCTACGTTCCAAAGAATAAAGACCCAATTTGTTCAACCTTTCTCTGTAACTTAGGTGATGAAACCCAGGTAACAATCTAGTAAATCTTCTCTGTATTCTCTCTGTTTTGTTGACATCTTTCCTATAATTCAGTGACCAAAACTGTACACAATACTCCAAATTTGGCCTCACCAATGCCTTGTACAATTTCAACATTACATCCCAACTCCTATACTCAATGCTCTGATTTATGAAGGCCAGCATACCAAAAGCTTTCTTCACCACCCTATCCACATGAGCTTCTACCTTCAGGGAACTATGCACCATTATTCCTAGATCCCTATGTTCTACTGCATTCTTCAATGCGCTACCATTTACCATGTATGTCCTATTTTGATCAGTCCTACCAAAATGTAGCACCTCACATTTATCAGCATTAAACTCCATCTGCCATCTTTCAGCCCACTCTTCTAACTGGCCTAAATCTCTCTGCAAGCTTTGAAAACCTACTTCATTATCCACAAATCCACCTATCTTAGTATCATCTGCATACTTACTTATCCAATTTACCACTCCATCATCCAGATCATTAATGTATATGACAGATAACATTGGACCCAGTATAGATCCCTGAGGCTCACCACTAGTCACCGGCCTCCAACCTGACAAACAGTTATCCACCACCTCCCTCTGGTGTCTCCCATCCAGCTACTGCTGAATCCATTTTACTTCAATCATTAGGTATTTTCTTCGGCAGTTGCATGGGGCACGACTGCGCAAGCGCGTGTAAGTCTGACCGTGTGGCAGCAGGAATGTTTAAAAAAGAGCAGATTAATGGAGCGGGCGACGTTGTAGCGGGCAATGGAGTAGAGGGAGACAGAATAAGAAGGCTTTGGCTCCTGAGTCTTCAGCGAGCAGAGGCTGAGGAAGAGCTTCACTCCAAGTGAGGTAAGGTGAGGTAAGTTCCTTTAATATAATCTAATTACCTTAAGAGTAGATAATGGAGGCAACAATTAGGGCAGTTGAGTGCTCTGTTTGCAGGATGTGGGAAGTCAGGGCAAGCACAATCGTCCCTGATAACTACACCTGCGAAAGGTGCATCCAGCTGCAGCTCCTGACAAACCGAGTTGGGGAACTGAAACTGGAGCTGGATGAACTTCGAATCATTCGGGAGGCAGAGGCAGAAATAGAGAGGAGTTACAGGGAGAGAGTTACCCCTAACAGTCAGGAGACAGGTAGCTGGGTGACTGTCAGGAGAGGGAAGGGGAATAGACAGAATGAGCACAGCATCCTTGTAGCCGTTCCCACCAATAATAAGTACATCGTTTTGGATACTGTTGGACGACCTACCAGGGACAAGTTGCAGGGTTGTGTCTCTGGCACCAAGACGGGACCCTCAGCTCAGAAGGGAAGGAGGGAAAAGAGGAGAGCAGTAGTGATAGGGGATTCGATAGTTAGGGGGGCAGATAAGAGGTTCTGTGGAAGAGATCAAGAATGTGCGGATGGTCTGTTGCCTCCCTGGTGCCAAGGTCCACGATATCTCAGAACGAGTTCTCAGTATTCTCAAGAGGGAGGGTGAGCAGCTGGATGTTGTGGTCCATGTAGGGACCAATGACGTGAGTAGGAAGAGTGAGGAGGTCCTGAAAGGTGAGTTTAGGGAGTTAGGCGCCAAGTTAAAGGACAGGACCTCCAGGATAGCAATCTCAGGATTGCTACCAGTGCCATGTGCAGGCGGGTTTAGAAATAGTAAGATACACAGATCAACACGTGGCTGAAAGAACATGGTGCAGGAAGGAGGGCTTCTGATTTATAGATAATTGGGCAGTTTTCCAGGGAAGGTGGGACCTGTTCT
The DNA here is from genome assembly GCF_030028105.1 of Mobula birostris. NCBI lineage: Eukaryota > Metazoa > Chordata > Chondrichthyes > Myliobatiformes > Myliobatidae > Mobula > Mobula birostris. The sequence continues at coordinate 126,410,074 of NC_092374.1, read as the reverse complement.
GGCGGGATGGTTTACATCTGAACTGGAGGGGGACAAATATTCTTGCAGGTAGGTTTGCTAGAGAGGCTCCAGTGGGTTTAAACTAGATACGAGGGGGAGGGGAACTAAAGTGTAGGAACAGATGTAGGGAAGAAGGAAGAAAAAGGAAATAGTAAAGTTGTTTGCACCGTTTGTGATAAACAGAGAGTAAGAGGTGGAAAATGTCTTAAATGCATTTATTTTAATGCTAGGAGCATTATAAGAAAGGTGGATGAGATAAGAGCATGGATTGATACCTGGAAGTATGATGTGATAGCTATTAGTGAAACATGGTTACAGGAGGAGTGTGCTTGGCAACTAAATATTCCTGGATTTAATTGCTTCAGGTGTGATAGAATTGGAGGGACAAGAGGGGGAGTTGTTGCATTCCTTGTCAGAGAAAATATTATAGCAGTGCTCTGGCAGGATAGATTAGAGGGCTCATCTAGGGAGGCTATTTGAGTGGAATTGAGGAATGGGAAAGGTGTAGTAACACTTAAGGGGGTGTATGTGTATTATAGACCACCAAATCGGGAGCGAGAATTGGAGGAGCAAATTTGTAAGAAGATAGCAGATATTTGTTGTAAGCACAAGTTGTGATTGTGGGAGATTTTAATTTTCCACACATAGACTGGGAAGCCCACACTGTAAAAGGGCTGGATGGTTTGGAGTTTATAAAATGTGTGCAGGATAGTTTTTTGCAGCAGTACATAGAGGTACCAACTAGGGAAGGGGCAGTGTTGGATCTTCTGTTAGGGAATGAGATAAGTCAGGTGACGGAGGTTTGTGTTGGGGAGCACTTCGGGTCCAGTGATCATAATGCTATTAGTTTCAATATAATTATGGAGAAGGATAGGTCTGGACCCAGGGTTGAGATTTTTGATTGGAGAAAGGCTAACTTTGAGGAGATGTGAAAGGATTTAGAAGGAGTGAATTGGGACAATTTGTTTTATGGGAAGAATGTAATTGAGAAATGGAGGTCAATTAAAGGTGAAATTTTGAGAGTACAGAATCTTTATGTTCCAGTTAGGTTGAAAGGAAAGGTTAAAAGTTTGAGAGAGCCATGGTTTCCCTTGAATATTGGAAACTTGGTTTGGAAGAAGAGAGATGTCTGCAATAAATATAGGCAGCATGGAGTAAATGAGGTGCTCGAGGAATATAAAGAATATAGAAAGAATCTTAAGAAAGAAATTAGAAAAGCTAAAAGAAGATATGAGGTTGCTTTGGCAAGTAAGGTGAAAATAAATCCCAGGGGTTTCTGAAGTTATATTAATAGCAAAAGGATAGTAAGGGATAAAATTGGTCCCTTAGAGAATCAGTGTGGACAGCTATGTGTGGAGCCAAAAGAATGGGGGAGATTCTGAACAATTTCTTTTCTTTGGTATTCACTAAGGAGAAGGATATTGAATTGTGTAAGGTAAGGGAAGCAGGTAGGGAAGTTATGGAAACAATGATGATTAAAGAAGAGGAAATACTGGAGCTTTTAAGGAATATAAAAGTGGATAAGTCTCCGGGTCTTGACAGGATATTCCCTAGGACCTTGAGGGAAGTTAGTGTGGAAATAACAGGGGCACGACTGCTATTCTTCGGCCCACACCAGTGTCCCTAACAAAATCCTCTCCACCCAGCGTTCTCTAGAACCTTCTCACAATTTCACCATCCTGATTGGCTGACACCATATTCTTAAGTTGAACAACAAAGCCCCTTATCTTAGCTCAAACCCAAACAGGCCAAAAGCAGAACAGACTGCTCTTACAGAACTGCTAAAATGAAATTCCTACAGCATAGCAGTAAAATTTTAACCAGGGCATTACACGAGCAATATGGCCTACAACAGATCTGAACAGCAAATGGATTAAAGTAGAATTGGATACTGGCTCAACTGTTTCAGTCATTCCACAAAATGAGTTTGAATGACATTTCAAAGATACTGAACTGAAACCTGCAGATATCCAACTAAGAACTTATTCTGCAGAAAAGATAACCCCTGTAGGAATGCCATTCATAACGGCGAAATACAACAACCAACAAGCCACATTGGACCAGCATTGCGGGGCCATGATTGGCTGAGACACCTACAACTTGATGAGCGATCAATCCACCATTTGCATGCCACATCCCCTGCAACAGAGTCAACTGTAAGTGAATTGAGAAAGGTATTGGTTGTTGCCACAGTAGTGTTCAAGGATGGCTTTGGAAAACTCAAACATATCGAGGGTAAAATAGTGTTAAATGAAGATGCCACACCCAAGTTTTACAAAGCCTGTCCGGTTCCTTATACCATCTGTGATAAAGTAGCCAGTGAGTAAGATCACATGGAGGCTGAAGAAATTCTTACCAAGGTTGAGTGGAGTACATGGGCAACACCAATGGGTCCAGTAGCCAAGAAGGATAGGGTTGCCATGATCTGTGGTGATTTTAAGGTCACCATCAACCCAGTACTGAAAATAAATCAATACCCTCTGCCCGGGATAAAGGATATCTTTACAAACCTTTCTGGAGGGAAACATTTCAACAAAATGGACTTAGCAGAGGCCTACTTACAGATGGAGATGGAAGAAGAGTCCAAAGTGGTTAGAAACATAGAAACATAGAAAACATACAGCACAATACAGGCCCTTCAGCCCACAAAGCTGTGCCGAACATGTCCTTACCTTAGAAAATACCTTGGGTTATAGACAATAGACAATAGGTGCAGGAGTAGGGCATTCGGACCTTCGAGCCAGCACCACCATTCACTGTGATCATGGCTGATCATCCACTATCAGTATCCAGTTCCTGCCTTATCCCCATAACCTTGGATTCCACTATCTTTGAGAGCTCTATCCATCTCTTTTTTGAAAGCATCCAGAGACTTGGCCTCCACAGCCTTCTGGGGCAGAGCATTCCATATATCCACCACTCTCTGGGTGAAAAAGTTTTTCCTCAACTCCATTCTAAATGGCCTACCCCTAATTCTTAAACTGTGGCCTCTGGTTCTGAACTCATCCATCAGCGGGAACATGCTTCCTGCCTGCAGCCTGTCCAATCCCTTAATAATCTTATATGTTTCAATAAGATCCCCTCTCAGCCTTCTAAATTCCAGAGTATACAAGTCCAGTCGCTCCAATCTTTCGACATATGACAGTCTCGCCATCCCGGGAATTAACCTTGTGAACCTACGCTGCACTCCCTCAATAGCAAGAATGTCCTTCCTCAAATTTGGAGACCAAAACTGCACACAGTACTCCAGGCGTGGTCTCACCAGGGCCCTGTACAGCTGCAGAAGGACCTCTTTGTTCTTATACTCAATTCCCCTTGTTATGAAGGCCAGCATGCCATTAGCTTTCTTCACTGCCTGCTGTACTTGCATGCTTGCTTTCAGTGACTGATGTACAAGAACACCTAGATCTCGTTGTGCTTCCCCCTTTCCTAACTTGACTCCATTTAGATAATAATCTGCCTTCCTGTTCTTACCACCAAAGTGGATAACCTCACATTTATCCACATTAAACTGCATCTGCCATGCATCTGCCCACTCACCCAGCCTGTCCAAGTCACCCTGCATTCTCATAACATCCTCCTCACATTTCACACTGCCACCCAGCTTTGTGTCATCGGCAAATTTGCTAATGTTACTTTTAACTCCCTCATCTAAATCATTAATATATATTGTAAACAGCTGCGGCCCCACCACTGAACGCTGCGGTACCCCACTGGTCACCGCCTGGCATTCCGAAGGGGACCCGTTAATCGCTACTCTTTGTTTTCTGTCAGCCAGCCAATTTTCAATCCATGTCAGTACTCTGCCACCAATACCATGTGCCCTAATTTTGCCCACTAATCCCCTACGTGGGACTTTATCAAAGGCTTTCGGAAAGTCCAGGTACACGACATCCACTGGCTCTCCCTTGTCCATTTTCATAGTTACATCCTCAAAAAATTCCAGAAGATTAGTCAAGCACGATTTCCCCTTCGTAAATCCATGCTGACTCGGACCAATCCTGATACTACTATCCAGATATGTTGTAAGTTCATCTTTTATAATTGACTCCAGCATCTTTCCCACCACTGACGTCAGGCTAACCGGTCTATAATTCCCTGTTTTCTCTCTTCCTCCCTTCTTGAAGGGAGGGACAACATTAGCCACCCTCCAATCCACAGGAACTGATCCTGAATCTATAGAACATTGGAAAATGATTACCAATGCGTCCACGATTTCTAAAGCCACCTCCTTAAGTACCCTGGGGTGCAGACTATCAGGTCCTGGGGACTTATCAGCCTTCAGACCCAACAGCCTATCCAACACCATTTCCTGCCTAATATAAATTTCCTTCAATTCATCCATTACCCTAGGTCCTCTGGCCACTATTACATCTGGGAGATTGTTTGTGCCTTCCCTAGTGAAGACAGATCCAAAGTACCTGTTCAACTCGTTTGCCATTTCCTTGTTCCCCATAATAAATTCACCTGCTTCTGTCTTCAAGGGCCCAATTTTGATGTTAGCTATTTTTTTCCTTTTCACATACCTAAAGAAGCTTTTACTACCCTCCTTTATATTCTTGGCTAGTTTACCTTTGTACCTCATTTTTTCTCCGCGTATTGCCTTTTTAGTTACCTTCTGTTGCTCTTTAAAAGTTTCCCAATCCTCCGGTTTCCCACTCGTCTTTGCTATGTTATACTTCTTCTCTTTTATTTTTATACTGTCCATTACTTCCCTTGTCAGCCACGGCCTCCCCCTACTCCCCTTAGGATCTTTCTTCCTCTTTGGAACGAACTGATCCTGCACCTTCCGCATTATTCCTAGAAACACTTGCCATTGCTGTTCCACTGTCATCCCTGCTGGGGTATTGTTCCATTGAACTTTGGCCGGCTCCTCCCTCATAGCACCGTAGTTCCCTTTGTTCAACTGTAATACTGACACTTCCGAGTTTCCCTTCTCCCTCTCAAATTGTAGATTAAAACTTATCATATTATGGTCACTACCTCCTAATGGCTCCTTTACCTCGAGGTCCCTGATCAAATCCAGTTCATTGCACAACACTAAATCTAGAGTTGCGTTCTCTCTGGTAGGCTCCAGTCCAAGCTGTTCTAAGAATCAATCTCGGAGGGACTCCACAAACTTCCTTTCTTGGGGTCTGGTACCAACCTGATTCCTCCAGTCTACCTGCATGTTGAAGTCCCCCATAACAACTGTAGTATTACCTCACCTCCCACATCAATTCCTATTTCACTTGGCCATACTGTACGATCCCTTCTTGAGCTTTCTGCTCTGTTGATTCTGCTGTCTTTCTTAACTTTTCTTATTCTCACTTTCCCTTTATCTCCATCCTTATGTTTCCAGTTCGTCCCCTCCCCCCCACTACTTAGTTTAAACACACCCATGTTGCAGAGACAAACCTGGCTGCCAGAATGCTGGTGCCCCGCTTATTAAGGTGCAACCCATCCCTTTTGTACAATTCATCCTTACCCTGAAACATACCCCAGTGGTCCAAGAATGTAAATCCTTGCTTCCTGCACCAGTTCCTCAGCCACACATTGAGATCCATTGTCTCCTTGTTCTTGACCACTCCAGCACGGGGAACTGGAAGTAAACCGGAGATAACCACCCTGGAAGTCCTGCTTTTCAGCCTTCTTCCGAGTTCTCTGAAGTCGTGCTGTAGAATGCCTTTCCTCTTCTTCCCCACGTCATTTGTGCCGACATGCACCACCACTTCTAGATGTTCACCTTCACTCTTGAGGATTGCCCGCAATTGATTCGTGACATCCTGGATCCCGGCACCAGGGAGGCAACACACCATCCTTAAATCTTGCCTGTTGCCACAGAAACCCCTTTCTGTACCTCTCACTATGGAGTCCCCTACTACCACGGCTCTGCCTGACGTCTGTCTCCTCGGCTTTGCCTCAGAGCCAGTTGTTGACTCGCAGACCCGTCTGCCTCTCAGACTGGCACTGTCTTCTGTCCCGACAGCTTCCAAGAGGGTGAACCTGTTTACGAGAGGCACATCTCCCAGGGTCTCCTGTACTTCAAGCATCCTTTCCTTGCTCATCGACGTCCTCCTTCTCTCTTCCTGTATCCTGGGTGTAACGACCTCACTGTAGGTCCTGTCCAGAAAACTCTCATTCTCCTGGATTAACCTAACGTCATCCAGTTGCCTCTCCAGTGCTGCAACACGGTCCTTCAGAAGCTGAATCTGGACACATTTTCCGCAGGTGTAGGATCCAGAGACACTATCAGTGTTCCTGACCTCCCACATCATGCACGCAGCATACTGAATCAGCCTAGCGGTCATTTCCTCACCACTTCTCACCTTCTCCAACTGGTAGTCTCCTCGCCGAAGACTCTCGAACCAAAGACTCACACTTTTCTCACAAGGCACTTCCCTCAACAAGGCCGCTCCCCGACAGGCCGCTCCCCTAGAGCGAGCCTTGCTTATATTAGCTGATAATTTGAGTAATTAGCTTCACCTGCTGTGCCTCCTCCGACCTGGAACGTCTGGTTACCCATAGCCCTTTATTTTTCTAAGCTCCATGTACCTGTCCAGGAGCCTCTTAAAAGACTCTATCATATCCGCCTCCACCACCATTGCCGGCAGCCCATTCCACACACTCACCACTTTAACATAAAAAACTTACCCCTGACATCTCCTCTACTTCCAAGCACCTTAAAACTGTGCCCTCTTGTGCTAGCCATTTCAGCCCTCACCAAAAACACTCACAAAGGTCTCTATTGATATAATAGGCTTATTTTTGGAGTAGCATCTACACCTGCACTGTGGCAGAAAGCTATGGACCAGGTGCTCAGTGTTACCTGAATGACATCATTGTTACTGGTAAGGATGACAAGGAACATCATTAAAATCTCAAAACAGTTTTTTAAAAGTTAGCAGATTACAGGTTTAGAGCATGAACAACAAGTGTGAATTCTTTAAACCAAGCATTACTTACTGTGGTCACAAAATTGGTGCACAAGGATTACACAAACGTGATGAGAAAATTCAAGCTGTGATGGATGCCCCAAGGCCAAAAGATGTGTCACAGTTGTGGTCCTTTTTAGGATCTGTCAATTACCATAACAGGTTTCTGCCAAACCTGGCTACTGTGCTCCACTCCTTGGGTTAATTACTACAGATTGGGAAGAAATGGTAATGGACAAAGCAGTGTGAAGTAGTTTTCTGAAAGACAAAGGAAATGGTGATGTCAGATACTGTACTCACAGACTATGATCCATATCATCCAGCGAAGCTTGCCTTTGATTCCTTGCCTTATGGTATAGGTGTAGTCATACACGTTATGAGCGATGGAAGTGAATGACCCATTGCCTTTGCATCACGTTCCCTTACTGCTGCAGAGAAAAATTATGCACAGATTGACAGAGAGGCCTTGAGTCTGGGTTGGGGTGTAAAACGTTTCAACCAGTATATGTATGGGAGAGATGATCCTTACTGATCATCAGCTACTGGTGTCCATTTTCAATCCACAGAAGGGTGTTCTATTAACAGCAGCAGCACAAATGCAGAGGTGGGCTCTTTTTGTTTGGAGAACAAAATTACAACTTTGAAGTCAAAAGGTCACGTAATCACAGAAATGTTGATGAATGGTCCCATTTAACCTTGGGAAAGGGAATACCTGAAAAATTTACGAAAGAGGACACTCTTCTTGACTTATTCTCCTTAATGCAAATCAAAAATCTCTCTATTATGTCAGAGATTTTCCAAAGGGAAGCCAGAAAAGAGCCCACAATGTCTCAAGAGTACATGGCCACCAAAAATAGCTGGACTGTGCAGCAGAAATTCCAGTTTCCCCATTTTTATCATTGCAGGGATGAACCTGCCCTTGACGGAGGTACTTTATGTAGAGATTGAGAGTAGTTGTACCATCCAATCTGAAAGCTAAAGTGTTGGAGGAGCTACGTGCTGGTCACCTAGGCATGGGCAAAATGAAAGCATTGGCTCGAAGCTTTGTCTGATGGCCTGGAATAGATCATCAGATCGAGCTGCTTGCCAGGCACTGTTCAAGATCTAAAACGTCCAGAAGGTGCCACAAACAGCACCTCTCCATCACTGGGAATGACCTGCATTGCTCTGGCAGAGGATTCATGTGGATTTTGCCAGACCATTCATGGGCACAAATCTCTTGATAATAGTGGGTGCAGCTACAAAGTGGCCAGAAGTGTTCCCAATAGCCTCCACTACAGCCTTGCACACTACTGATGTGTTGAGAAGCCTCTTATCAAGGATTGGTGTTCCAGGACACTTAGTCAGTGACAATGGACCACAGTTTGATGTGGAACAGTTTCAGTCATACCCAAAAATGAATGAAATAAGATGTATGCCATCTGCACCAAACCACCCAGCTGCAAATGGCTTGGCAAAAAAGGTTTGTCCAGAGTCTAAAGAATGCACTGCGAGAAATGTCAGTGAAACACATTACACTGACACTGAATCAGAAGCTCACCAAATTCCTCCTTGCATATCACAATGCAGCACACTCCACAGCCAATAACTCCCCAGCTATTCTGTTCCTGGGTCATACCTTGTACACATCTAGATCTCCTCAACCCAATCTCAGAAGGAGTATGCAAGACAAATAGTTGAGACAAATCGAGGACTCCTCAAACAAGATGATTTGATGTTTCATTCCTGGACAAGCAGTCTTGGCAAAGTACCACAGAGATGATCAAAAGTTGGTTCTCGGAAAGATTAAGGACAGAACTGGACCACTCTCCTATATAGTGGAGATTGCATCTGTGGTCATCTGGAGACAACACATCTGCCAGTTGAGGAGAGCAGAGAGGAAAAGCATCCAGAGCTGTCAGAACCACTTCCTGCAGTCCCACAGTCCACTTCAACAACCATCATGGAGGACATCCCAGAACCTGAGATTGTTTCGCAGCACTGGTCTCACCTGCCAAGCAGAGTGACCTTCTCCCCACCCCCTTCCTTGTCAGGAAAGACGTTAACCCACAAGAGTAAGAAATTCTCTACAGGGATTAAATTTGTAAGACTGAATAGGACTAGGTCATGGATGTCTATATAATAGCTGTATTGCATAGTATTATGTATACACATATATGCAGTGCCTATAAAAAGTACTCAACTCCCTTGGAAGTTTTCATGTTTTATTGTTTTAAAACATTGAATCACACTGGATTTAATCTGGCTTTTTTTGACACAAAGTGAAAACAGATCCCTACAAAGTGATCTAAATTAATTACAAATATAAAACATAAAATAATTGATTGCATAAGTATTCAACCCCTTCAAGTCAGTATTTAGTAGATGCACCTTTGTTTGGCAGCAATTACAGCCTTGGGTCTGTGTGGATAGGTCTCTATCAGCTTTGCACATTTGGACACTGCAACTTTTCCCCCCATTCTTCTTTACAAAACTGCTCAAGTTCTGTTCACTTTTTAAGTCCAGCCAGAAATTTTCAATTGGATTGAGGTCAGAATTCCAGTTTGGCCACTCCAGGACATTAACTTTGTTGTTTTTAAGCCATTCCTGAGTAGCTTTGGCTTTGCTGGAAAACAAATTTCCCACGTCACAGTTCTTTTGCAGATTGCATCAGGTTTTCATCCAGGACTTCCCTGTATTTTGCTGCATTCATTTTACCTCTACCTTCACGAGCCTTCCAGGGGTGCTGTAGTGAAGCATCCCCACAGCATGATGCAGCCACCACCATGCTTCACAGTAGGGATGGTGTGTTTTTGATGATGTGTGGTGTTTGGCTTACACCAAACATGACATTTAGTCTGATGGCCAAAAAGTTCACATTTGGTTTCATTAGTCCATGGAACCTTCTTCCAGCTGACTTCAGAGGCGTCCACATGCCTTCTGGCAAATTCTATCCGAGATTTCATGTGAGTTTTTTTCTAACAGTGGCTTTCTCTTTGCCTCGCTCCCATAAATCTGCGTCTGGTGAAGCACCCGGGCAACAGTTTTTGTGCGCGTCGCCTCTCCCATCTCAACCACTGAAGTTTGTAACTCTTCCAGAGTTGTCATAGATGTCTTGGTGGCCTCCCTCACGCGAACCCTCTTTGCAAGGTCACTCAGTTTTTGAGGGCCACCTGCTCTAGGCAGATTTACAGCTGTGCCATGTTCTTTCCATATCATCATTGTTATATTTCTTCTATTTAAACGTACCGTGGGTTAACAATAAAGAATCATATTCTGGAAGAATTAGAGAACTTTTCTTTACAGTAATAAACAAACACATCTTTATCACACCATGTGCTGGAACATACTGGCAAACCCCGCGCATGCTCAGCGCCCTGTCCAATCATGTACTGGCACATCATTGCACGTGATATCACCACGTCTTCCCTTCCTTAAAAAGAAAAAATAAATAACAACATTAATCAAAGCAATAGACCTATTTCATTACTGAATGTTGACGCTAAGATTTTGTCAAAGATAATGGCCAATCGGTTGGAGAATATTTTGGGTAAAATTATTTGTAAAGATCAAACAGGCTTTATAAAGGGTCGCTATTCCTTTTCAAATGTTCGGAGACCACTTAACATTACATATTCATCCTCTTCTAAAATTCCACAATGTGTTGTATCTTTGGATGCTGAAAAAGCGTTCGACCGAGTCGAATAGAAATATTTATTCAATGTTTTAGAGGAATTTGGCTTTGGTGTTAATTTTAATAATTGGATTAAAATGATATGTAAAGCCCCTATTGCTACTGTTGTTACTAACAATTGTAGGTCTCCTTTTTTTCAGCTTACACAGGGGACAAGGCAAAGCTGTCCATTAAGTCCTTTGTTGTTTAATTTAATATTAGAACCCCTTGCTATTGCTCTTCGTGAGGCTAAAAATATCCATGGGATCTTTGTGAATGAGACCATGCATAAGGTCTCTCTTTATGCTGATGATTTATTGGTTTATATATCTAACCCTGACGAATCCATTCCTGCCCTGCTAAAATTATTTAATGAATTTGGAGGTTTTTCAGGATATAAAATTAATTTTAGTAGAAGTGAATTGTTTCCTTTAAATGATTCTGTTTCTATATATGATAATACTCATTTTAAGGTTTCAGACTCTTTTAGATATTTAGGTATTATAATTACTAAAAAATATAAGGATCTTTATAAAGCTAATTTTGTTCCCTTAGTAGACTCTATGAAGTATTTATTTAGTAGATGGAGTCCACTTACATTTTCACTTGTTGGTCATATTCATATAGTTAAAATGATGATTCTACCAAAATTTTTATATTTATTTCAGAATATTCCTGTTTTTTTGACTAGGAAGTTTTTTGATCGGATTGATTCCATTATTTTATCTTTTATTTGGAATAATAAAAGACCAAGAATTAGTAAATGTCATTTACAAAAATTGAAAAAGGATGGAGGTCTTGCTTTGGCTAATTTTAGAATGTATTATTGGGCTGTTAATCTGCAATATATGTCTTTTTGGTTATACTGGATTGATAAGAGTGATCGGCCAATTTGGGTAGACCTGGAACTTAAAGTTGTAAAACAGTTTTATTTAACCTCGTTATTGGGGGCTCCTTTACCTATGCAATTAGGTAAAGTTGTTAACTTAAACCTATATCCTGTGATTAAGTATTCTTTACAAATTTGGCTCCAGTTCTGCAATTTTTTTAATCTTAAAAAATTTAAACTTTGTAGTTTAATTTACCGAAATTACTTTTTTTAAGCCTTCTTTGAGTGATCCAATTTTTTTACTTTGGAAAAATAAAGGTATTAATTCTTTTTTGGATTTATTTAAAGAAGATAGATTGATGTCCTTTGAACAATTAATTGATAAATATACTCTTTAATACTCACACTTTCTGCAATACCTTCAAGTTAGATATTTTTTACAAAAATATTTAAGTAATTTCCCTTACATATTGGAGGCTGACCTGTTAGATACTATTATGAGTATGAATCCTTTGATTAAAGGTTCTATTGGAAGAAATTATAATTTACTTTTACAATGGGATAAGCGTCCTTTGTCTAAGATCAAACAGGATTGGGAAAAGGAACTTAATTTGACTTTTACGACGGAGGATTGGATGCGGATATTGAAGTTGGTTAACTCTTCTTCGATTTGTGCTAGCCATTCATTGATTCAATTTAAAATTGTACATCGTTATCATTTGACAAAGGAGAGACTTTCTAAAATCTTTCCTAATGTTGATAGTCATAGTGATAGATGTAAAACTGAGATAGCTACACAGACACATATGTTTTGGTCTTGTTCTATATTGGAACAGTTCTGGAAGTGGGTTTTTTCAACAATTTCTAAAGCACTTAAAATTAATTTACAACCTAATAAATTAACTGTGCTTTTTGGAATAGTTCCTCAAAATATTCGTGGTATTTCTGTGTCTGACCAACATGTTATTGAATTTGTTACATTGATAGCTAGGTGGGCCAGTTTGTTGAAGTGGAAGGATACACCAGCTCCCACTTTGTCACAATGGTTCTCTCAAGTGACGCTATGTCTTAGTTTGGAAAATATTAGAAGTCGAACCTTTGAACCTTTGTTTGATTTTGAGAAAAGATGGGGCTCATTTGCTCGTTATTATCATTTGAGTTAATTGATATAATTTTTCCACGATCTAATTGTAAATTTTTTAAGTATATTTTCTTTTCTTGCTGGCGGTTTGATGTTTATTTTTAGAAGCTTTTTGTATGACGCATGGCTCCAGGGTTGTACACCTAATGGGTTCTTTTTTTTTCTCACTTTTCTGCTCAGCAGGTTTTTTTTGTTATCACAAAATTTTGTTTTCAATCTTTAAGATGATGGTTTTTTTTTGAGGCATTGTAAGTGTTGTTACTTCAATGTACTCATGTTATTTTTCCTATATATACAATAAAAAGATTTGAAAAGAAAGAACATTAATCAAAGCAAAGATATAATTCAACAAGTCTCTAAGAGTTTCTCTGTGGGTTTAGGAACATGAGTAGACCTCCTAAGTGGTACACACAGATCTTGTGTTTCCTTGTTACTACTTACATGTTTTGTCTTGTCTGCATCAGCTAACTGAATCTCTGAAGAATCACATCTTATTTTCCTTAAAAAGAAAAACAAATTACAACATTAACCAATAAACAAATCAGCTAACGGAAACTCTGAAGTTGGCTCTTCACTATTTGGTCCATGACTCTTCTTGTGCTTTTTCCTTTTCTTCTTCTCTCCTGCTTTTCTTTATGTATCACAACTAAACTTTTTGGTATACTCTCACCTGCCTCCTGGTTAGAATCTGGAATTTCAGATAAGCAGTTCACACTATCCTCCTCAGCAATCTGCTTCCCTGCTTCTGTTTGGACTGTATCTTTCCTAATTCCTTCCACTTCCATTTGTACCGAAATACGAATCTTCTTTTCTTCATCTAATACATTATTTAACTGTGTAATCTCTTTCTTATGCTGAGACTTCATCATTTCAATACAACTTCTCAATTCCTTCACTTGTGCTTTCACTTCTTCCTTATGCCACGGGCGGCAGTGGAGGCCAGGTCATTGGGGGTATTTAAGGCAGAGATTGATAGGTATCTGAGTAGCCAGGGCATCAAAGGTTATGGTGAGAAGGCAGGGGAGTGGGACTAAATGGGAGAATGGATCAGCTCATGATAAAATGGTGGAGCAGACTCGATGGGCCGAATGGCCGACTTCTGTTCCTTTGTCTTATGGTCTTATGGTCTTATAGTATATGCCCACTGTGAGTGTTCTTGCTCTAGACGGTGATTAAACTGAATCTCATATTCTCTCATTGTCTCTTTCATTATCACTTGCATTCAAGCAACCCCTTCCTGTCATTGTTTTTTCACATCATCAATTCCCTCCTTTTTGGTCGTCTCAGACACTGCAGCTACTGCTTTTATATTCTCCATGTCAGCATTTTCATAAAGCGCATCTATATAAACTTCCTCACGTTCATCTTCAATCACTGCATTTACTTGTTTCATTTCATTTTCCCTCTTTCTACTTCTACAACAATGTGAAAAATGATTAATCTTACCGCAGTTGTAGCAAATTTTGCCATACATGAGACACTGATTTGAACAGTGTTCCCGCGCACAGCGATCACATGACTTTTTTTTCAAATGCCGTCTTGCTCACTGTCGGCTTTGTCAACGTATTATTGTATTTCTTGACATATTCATGCTTTTTTTACAACGTTTACATTGCAGTTTTTGACAAAAAGCTCTTCAGCCTGCAACATTAGGGTCTCAGAAGCTTTGCAGAGTGCGAAAGCGTTTTTGAAATTTTAATCTTGCTCACACAGAAGCCTTTCTCTCTGAGTGTTATCTCGAATGTTGCAAACAATTCTATCTTTAATGAGAGAGTCCATGAGCAATCCAAACTTGCATGTTCTACTACGCTTTCTTAACTCAGTAACATACTGATCAATCGTTTCAGCAGCTCCCTGCGCACATGTGAAGAATTTATATCATTCATATGTTAAGTTGCACTTAGGTATACAAAATACTTCAAATCTGACCATTATCAACTTTAAATTGAAATTATCTCCATCTTCAAAGACAAAATTATTATATACCTCTACCACTTCGTTTTGGTTTTATCCGATTTCTCTTCATAATCAATCACCGATAAATATAGTTCAAACTGCTGCTTGAAGATCCTCCAGTTCTCCGCTACATTCTCAGTCAGTTGAAGTTTTGGTGGGGTTTGTAAACCTTCCATTTTACTGTTTGCAGTTCGAACTTTTTTCTTCTTTTTTTGATTATCTTCGATTCTCGATTCTCCTGTATTATTCTTCCAGAAACACTTCTGACACCATATTATATTTCTTCTATTTAAACGTACCATGGATTAACTAGAAAGAAGTATATTCTGGAAGAATTAGAGAACTTTTATTTACAATAATAAACAAACAGGTCTTAATCACGCCATGTGCTAGAACATACTGGTAAACCCCGCGCATGTTCAGTGCCGTGTCCAATCATGTACTGGCACATCATTGCACGTGATATCACCACAGTCATGATTGATTTACAGTAACTGTACGCCGAGGGATATTCAGTGACTTGGAAATTTTCTTGTATCCATCTCCTGACTTGTGCTTTTCAATAACTTTTTTGCAGAGTTGCTTGGAGTGTATTTTGTGCTCATGGTGTAGTTTTTGCCAGGATACTGATTCACCAGCAGTTGGACCTTCCAGATACAAGAATCAATTGAAACACCTTGACTGCACACAGGTCTCCAAAAGCAAATCTCCATTTAACTAATTATGTGACTTCTAAAACCATTGGCTGCACCTGTGATGATTTGGTGTGTCATATTAAAAGGGGTGAATACTTATGCAAGCAATTATATTTTTGTTTTATATTTGTAATTAATTTAGATCACTTTGTAGAGATCTGTTTTCACTTTGACACGAAAGTCTTTTTCTGTTGATCAGTGTCAAGAAAGCCAAATTAAATCCACTGTGATTCAATGTTGTAAAACAATAAAACATGAAAACTTCTTGGGGGGTGAATAATTTTTATATGTAGATACAGTAAGTTGAGATGTAAGATGCATTCTATATTGAGTTGGAATTTATATCTAAGCAGGGAGGAGTGTTGTGTATTTAATATTTGAGCAATATTGTACATATATATTGTTTGATTAAGCCTTCTTTGTTGTTTACGTAATTCTTTATGTGTTATATGTAAAAGTACATGAATAGCATACGTCATTACGCCACCACGTCATAAGTGCACGTCTCACTAAAATAAAACAAACCATACATGAGTTAAAGCAACACTCACAACACACTGGAAGAACTCAGCAGGTCGGGCAGCATCTGTGGAAACGATCAGTCGACGTTTCGGGCCAGAACCCTTCGTCAGGACTGAAGAGGGAAGGGGCAGAGGCCCTATAAAGAAGGTGGGGGGAGGGTGGGAAGGAGAAGGCTGGTAGGTTCCAGGTGAAAAAACCAGTAAGGGGAGCGGGTCTGGATGGGGATCTGGCAGAAGAGTTGGAGCGAGGCGGCGATCACAGAGGGGGAGCGTGAGAGAGGGTCTCACTAAACTCCTGTCGAAGGGAAGATTTAAACTTCTTCAGGGTAGGCATACCTCGAAGAAACTTCACAGTGGAGTAGCAAATCGTAAACACAAAATACGCTGCAGATGCTGGAGTCAAAGCAACACTCACAACACTCTGGAGGAACTCAGCAGGTTAGGCAGCATCCGTGGAAATGATCAGTCAACGTTTCGAGCTGGAACCCTTCGTCAGGGCTGAAGAGGGAAGGGGCAGAGGCCCTATAAAGAAGGTGGGGGGGATGTTGGGAAGGAGAAGGTTGGTAGGTTCCAGGTGAAAAACCAGTAAGGGGAGTGGGTCTGGGTGAGGATCTGGTCCATGAGTTATCTCCTGGGCTCCAGTGTTTTACTTTTGATTCGTATTGAAAGTAAAAAAACATAACAAAACCTTGGCTATTTTATGTTTTCCGAACAGATTCTCCCCCAAATATTCCACCTATATTTCTTCAATTTTGGAACATCTTTACCAGTTTATGATCTTGAATATGATGACTTTTGGATATTATCAACTAATTCTCACTTAATCTAAATTTAAAAAAACTACTCATTCTAGTTTATGAAACCTGGTCACCGTTCCTTTGGTTTTAAATATTGTCTTTGATAGACATTATTTATGAGGAGAATCATTGCAAGAGCTCTTGGACATGGGGTAAAAGTTCAACCATAATTGCATGAATGGAGAACAGTTGACTAGCCAGGGAGAATTGGCCTACTCCTGCTTCTACCTCCTGTGTTCTTTTTCCACTAGTTTTGCATTCTCAGTAACCTGATGACTTCCAAGTCCATTTTGTCTCTGCTGTTCCTAGACAACAGAAAAATCCTTCTGGGAAAAATACTGGGAGTAATTCAGCAGGTAGATCAGCATCCACCGAGATACAACACTGGGCGTCATGGGAGGTTGTACCTGCCTGTGGCCATTGAACTTTGCAGCTCCTCCCATGGAGGGTCAGACACCCTGAGCCAATAGGCTGGTCCTGGACTTATTTCCATCTGGCATAGTTTGCATATTGTTGTTTGATTGTTTGTGGTTTTTGTATTGCTATATTTATGCTCTATTCTTGGTTGGTGCAGCTGTAATGAAACTCAATTTCCCTCGGGATCAATAAAGTATATCTATCTATCTATCCGTGCAGGGAAACAGACAGTCAGAGTTTCAGGTTGAGACACCCCCCCCCCCTTCATCTGGACAACGTTCCTGTCCATTTCCCTCTGCAGGTGTTTGTTTTATGCTTCAGATTCTGTCGATATATAGTCTCTTATAGGTAGATCGATAGATACTTTATTAATCCCAAAGGAAATTACAGTGCAAATATTCAAAGAGAAATAAGAAAGAACAAAAAATAAATTACCTTAAATATAAGATGTACAAGATTTACAAGTCAAAGATTGCAAGATTTACAAGTTCACACTGATAAGACAATAGTATAAGAATTACCGTAATATTAAATAGTAATGAGTGCACATTCACACTGTCCAGATAAGAAGTGATGGTAGTATTGCACAGGGTGTCCGCGAGAGCAGGGTGTGATAAACAGAGATAAACAGGGCTTAAACGGAAGTTAATAACTTTCTAAGAGGAGGAGGTCATGACTTCCCTGGTTATACGTTGACTCATTGTAGAGCCTAATGGCCGAGGGTAAGAATGATTCCATATAACGCTCTTTGGAGCAGAGTAGTTGTCTTGGTCTGTTACTGAGAGTGCCAAGGTAGCACGCAGAGGGTGAGAAACATTGTCCAGAATTGCCAGGATTTTCCGGAGGGTCCTTTGTTCTACCACAGCCTCCAGTGTGTCCAGTTTAGCTCCTATAACAGAGCCAGACTTTCTAATCCGTTTATTGGACCTGCTGGCGTCACCTGTGTTGATGTCATTGCCTCAGCACACCATTGCATAGAAGATTGTACTGGCGACAACAGACTGGCAGAACACATGAAGGAGAGGCCTGCACATTCCAAAGGACCTCAGTATCCTCAGGAAGTAAAGGCGACTCTGGCCCTTCTAGTATACAGTCTCACCATCAGGTACCGCAAGGTACTTGTAGGTCCTCACCACATCCACGTCCTCACCAACAATAGTAAGAGGGAGCAGTGCAGGTTCAGTCCTCCTGAAGTCCATTGCCATTTCCTTTGTCTTACTAATGTTGAACTGCAGTTGATTCAGCTTGCATCATTTGACAAAGTTCTCCACCAGGGCCCTGTATTCATCCCCCTATCCTCACTTCATATACCCAACTATTGCTGAGTCTTCAGAGAATTTCTACAGATGCACTTGGTGTTGTATCTAAAGTTCGAGGTATACAGGGTAAACAGGAAGAGAGCCAATTCTATCCCCCTTGGGGCCGGAGTGCTACCTATATTATTGAGCATGCGCTATTAGGTGTGTATTGATCTGTATATATGTGTTCAGTGCAGGTTCCATAAGTAAAAGCCCCTGTTAACTTAGCTTCAGTCTCTAGCGTTTTTATTAATGATATTGTTGTGTAAACAGCCACATACACAACAAATTGGCAACGAGGTTATTGAACCTGCATCGTATCGGAACGCCATGTTTTAACTGATAACGGCACTCAGAAGAGGCAGAGTGAGGCCGCAAGCCGGAAAAGAAGCGGGAGTTCAGCCAGAGTCGGGAACGTCGGGAGACCGAAAGACACAGTTGGAGCCGTGGCGCGTCCAGCCGAGACCACAGCCAGCGCTGAACCCCAGGGCTGAGTGTCTGCCTGCCTCAGAAGGGAGATTAAAAAAAGGACATCTAGCCATAGAACGCTCACGACACTAGCAAAAAAATCACGTGAGTCAAAAAGAAAACAAGGGAGCGGGGCTAAATTTACATAACAAGGATAAATTAACACAACAAGGATGGCGTTAATTGGAATCATTACAGCATTTGATAGTGGCATTGAAGACTGGGCAACTTCTATTGAAGAATAGAGTTATATTGTGATGCTAACAATGTTAATGCAGAAAAGAAAGCCAGCGTCCTACTTAGGCTACGTCTACACTATGCCGGATAATTTTGAAAACAAAGCTTTTTCTCTTTGTTTTGACCTTCCGTCCACACTGAAACGGCATTTTCAGCCCCCGAAAATGGAGATTTTCAGAAACGGTCTCCAGAGTGAATAAATCTGAAAATGCCTAATATCCATTGCAGTGTGTACGGGGTAACCGGAGCTTTTTAAAACCGCTGTCATGACGTGCCGGAACAGCTGGCGACAGCGTGGCATTTCATTGTTTTCTTCTTATTATTATTATTACTACTTTATTGTCGCCAAACAATTGATACTAGAGCGTACAATCATCACAGCGATATTTGATTCCGCGCTTCGCAGAACCTAACAATTTCAAAACAGATGGCAACGAGACTGAAGCCAGAAGAGTTAGAAATGTACTCACCAAATACTTTGACCCATAGCTTACTGAATAAATAAGTATACTCACTTTGCCCTGTTTTCTGTCTTCGCTTGTATGAAGGTGCTTTACCTATTTATGCAAGTACTTTTCTGACAATAGATGTGTAACACGGAATGTAACATTGTATGGAAATACAGGATAACACTGATGTAGACATATTTTATGTATGTTTTATACCACAGTGCTGGAGGAACTGCACAAGGGGCACCTGGGTACTGTGAAGATGGAAGGTCTTTCCCGTGCCTATGTGTGGTGGCCAGGAATCAATAAACAGATTGAGGACGTGACCAAGAACTGCTCTGGATGTCAAAAGATCCAGAACACACCACCACAAGCCCCTCTCCATCCATGGGAGTGGCCCTCATCACCATGGCAGCAAGTGCACATCGACTTTGCTGGACCATTCATGGACTCTATCTTTTTAATCACCGTTGTTGCACATTCCAAATGGCCAGAGGTCATCAAAATGAAGACAACCACATTGGAAAAGGCCATTACAGTTCTGAGGGCCATGTTCGCCAGGAGTGGCATACCAGAGCAAATCTGCACAGACAATGGATGACAATTTGTCTGTGAAGAATTCCAAAGTTTTGTGAAGAACAATGAAATCAAGCACTTTACATTGGCCCTTACCATCCATCCACAAATGGCTTGGCAGAAAGATTTGTACAGACATTCAAGAAAGCCCTCAAGGCAAGCGATAGCGAAAATCAACACAAGATAGACAACTTCCTTCTTGCCTATTGTAATGCAGTACATACAACCACTAGTCAGACTCCAGCGATGATGTTTCTGAACAGGAGCCTGAGGTTCCGCATGGATCTTCTCAAACCAGATGTACGGTGTGATGTGGAGAACAGTCACTTCAAACACTTCAATGCTAAGTCAACACGAAGCTTCAATGTGGGACAGTCAGTTCTTGCACGTGATTACCAGACTGAAAAGTGGCAACCGGGTATAATTTCCGCCATAGCCGGGCCACTGATGGATAGAGTACAGGTAGGAGAGAATGTATGGAGACGTCATGTGGATCAAATCCTGAATGCTCAGAAGGGAAACACAACAACATCTTGCCCTGACTTCCCGGACATAGAAGCAAACACTCCTGATGTGATCACATTAGCCTCGCCCACAGATAAACTTGTCATCAGTGCTGAGGACCCACCTGATGTACCTGTGGAGACTCATTCCCCAAAGCAAACATTGCAGGGCAGACGTTACCCGGAGAGGCAGAGAAGCCCCCCCCCCAGAGACCAGTTATAATTATTATAATAATTATTATTTTTAAATTACTTTGTTATAAAGTAACTTCGGAGCTGATGTCTGCTATTTGTCAAGTAGGGGATCGTGCACAATTCTGATTTGATAGAGACAGACGTGAAAATATGGAGGAACATCTGGAGAAACTTCTGAAATGCCTGCTTCACTGTCGCTGTTACTGTGTGATCTGGAATCTCCAGAGGAGAAGGCCCCGAATCCTCGGCTTTGCTTGTTTCGGTGGCCGGGCGAGGTCGAAGGCGCACGGCAGAGGATGATGCTTGGGAGGCTGTATCGGAGGGGCTAGTCGGAGGCTTGAAGTTTTCGGATGGACGGACTCAGTCGGCTGTGATCGGGTGCTTCCAATGCATCGGCAGTTGTCAGTACCTGGAGGTTTATGGCAGGGAGTTTCTCCCTTTGCCGCCTGCTATCCGGGACTCGGGAGTCAATCGACTCAGGACTTTGAGACTTTTTTTACCGTGCCCATGGTCTGTTCTTTATCAAATTATGGTATTGTTTTGCACTGCTGTAACTATATGTTATAATTATGTGGTTCTGTCAGTGTTAGTCTTTGGTTTGTCCTGTTTTCTGTGATATCACTCTGGAGGAACATTGCAGCATTTCTTAATGCATGCATGCATGCATTTCTAAATGACAATAAACAAGGACTGAGTGTTCTCATAATCTAAAAAAAATCATATTATTATGTTACTAATTAAACAGTTGGTGAGTGTGTGTGTGTTTGTGCCCTTAACTCCTGGTGGAGTTGTCGGGGCGCCATTATGACAAGCTTTTTGCACCGATCTTTTTGGTGTGCTCATCGTACAGCGTGTCTCGGGCACCGGAAACCTGGTGGAGCCCATCCCTCTCCAGATGCTTCTTGTACAAGGTCAAGTTGTTAGCTCGACACTCAAGCCCTTAGGCACAGATGGAGTGTGTGCAAGGGAGCCGGCGGGATTTGAACTCGAAACCTCTCGCCCCGAAGTCCATCACTGATGCCACAATGCCACCAGCCGTAGCTGGTGGGCATTTGTATATTAAGGGTACTCATACAGTATTTGTTTAGCATAGTGCCCCTAAAAAGGGGAGGGGTGTACCATATAGCCTACTGTATAACATGGGACCATTTTATGTCTTAGTAACACATTAGTAAGCATGTGCTGTTAGGTGTGTATTGATCTATTTATATGTGTTCAGTTCGGGTTCCGTAAGTAAAAGCCCTTGTTAACTTAGCTCCAGTCTCTAGCATTTTTATTAAAGATATTGTTGTGTAAACGGCCACATACACAACACACAGTAATCAGACTCTTGAATGAACCTTTTATTAAATAAGATCATTCTTGGCTGCACAATCTACCCTGTTATGATTGTGCAATTTATCATCCACCTGCACTGCACTCTTTCGTTAACTTTTACATTTTATTGCTTTACCGATTCTACCTCAATGCTTAGCCCTCACCCCTCACTGATCAGGGTCACGTAAAGCCAGGGGAACAGGTGGTGGATGGTTGAATGAGCAACTGGTGCATATCACAAGTCCCAGTTATGTGACCACTGATGCCAGGCAGACAATCTCTGAAGAGTATTAATAATGGCTGCAGTCACCCATTTTGTAAAGACACTGCTCAGAAGAAGGCAATGGCAAACCGCTTCTGTAGAAAAAATGCGAAGAACAGTCATGGTCATGGAAAGACTATGATCACCCACGTCATACGACACAGCACATTTCGAACGAATGAACTACCTCAATGCGCTGTGTAATGACTTGATCTGTATAAATAGTATGTAAGACAAGCTTTTCACCATATCTTCAAGATTCAAGATCTTTTTAATGTCATTTCTTGCACACAAGTGTAAAGAAGAATGAAATAGCTATTACTCTGGATCCGATGCAGCATAAAACAAAAACATGAAAGAAAAAGAACACAGTAATATTACAATAATAATCTTAGTACATGTGACAATAACAAACCAATATCTGTACCAGTACCAAAAGAACTCAGTCTTGTCCAACTCAACTGGAGAGCCAGGCAAAGGAGTGTTAGGTCCTCATCAGGGAGTGAGAATCTGAATCAGATTTTGTATCACTAGCAAATGCTGTGAATTATGATGTTTTACAGCACAGTATATTGCAGTATATAATAAAAAAACTAATAATTACAATTATTTTGGACCCCAGGTCCAAAATAGTTTTTGCATGGTTAATCAAAGTAGAAAGAACTGCTCTACATTGGGAAGCGTGATGGTGACTGTTATTGTTGAGGTATACGTCCATATTTGGGTTTCCAAAAGACTGGAGGTTACCATCCAGTTTCCCTCATACTAGAATGCCCAGGAACAGGAGTCAATCACTCTTCTCAATCTCCACTGTAAATTGAATGTTTGGATGTATGCTGTTCAGATAGTTGTGGAACTGTTGGAGTGCCTGGAGTCCATGAGGCCACACTATGAAGGTGTCATTGACGTATCTGAAGAAGAATTTGGGGCATAAAGATGAGAAACTCAGAGCCCTCTCCTCAAACTCGTCCATGTAGACACACACACACACACATAATTAAATATGTAGTGCAAAATGAGAACAAAAACCGTGAGGTCATGTTCATGTGTTGATTGTCTATTTAGAAATCTGATGGTGGGGTAGAAACTGTTCCTAAAACATTGAGTGTTTGTCTTCAGGCTTCTGTACCTCCTCTCTGATGGTAGTAATAAGAAGAGGGCATGTCCCAGGGTCATTAATGGTGATGTCATCCTTTTGAAGCACTGCTTTTGAAGAATTACATTCAAGGCAATTGACAATGAAAACAGAGGAGATTAACTTTTTTTTTACAAAAATTCATAATATATCATGCAAATTATAATGATCTGAAATGTGCATCCTGCAAGGGATTGGATAATTGAGTGAAAGGGAAATACTTGAAGGGCCATGTGGAAATACAGAGAGGTGGAATTAGTTGGTACAGTTCTTTCACATTGCCAGCAGAGAGTTCTGCTACAACTGTGTCACGTTATCCTATGATTCTCAATTATTTAAGTGAACTAGGCAGGTTGTAATGCCAATTTAGTATTTATTTATTGAGCGATACAGGATGGAGTAGGCCCTTCTGACTCCTCAAGCTGCACCGCCCAGCAATCCTTGACAACCTCAATTTAACCCTAACCTCATCACGGGACAATTTCCAATGATCAGTCGACCTGCCCGGTATGCCTTTGGACAGTGGAGGAAACCAGAGCACCTGGAGGAAACCCACACATTCCACAGGGAGGACGTACAGAGACTCCTTACAGAGGATGCTGGGATTGAACTCCAAACACCGACAGCCCGAGCTGTAATAGCGTCGCACTAACTGCTACATTACTGCAATAATGAAGTTGATGCGACATTGACACCAATGTGAAACTGCACGTAAACTAAAAGCAGAAATTCAGGCGGGCCATGGAAATGGGCCTGTCACAGATGAAGCCAATGTTGGCATAAATCACTTGGGTTGTTCGACAGAGAATAGTCTCCCCAGGGAGCAATATCGAGCTCCGAACCTTAAAGTCAATCTAATCTAAACAGGATTGGGAAAGTGAAGAGAGGGTGATCCCACGATCAGAGATGAAAGACCCAGAGATCCCAGCCCTGGGTCCACAGACCCCTTGCTTAATGGTACGTGTCCAGGGGCGTAAAAAGGATTGGGAACCCCTGCTAAAGAGCAAGACACACAAAATTCTGGAGGACCTCAGCAGGTCGGGCAGCTTCTATGGAAATGAATAAACAGCTGAGGTTTCAGGCCGAGACCCTTCTTTAGGACGAGAAAGGAAGGGGGAAGATGCCAGAATAAAAGGATGGGTGAGGGGAAGGATGGACTATCTAGAAGGTGATAGGTGAAGCCAGGCAGGTGGGAAAGGTAAAGAGCTGGAAAAGAAGGAATCTGACAGGAGAGGAGAGAGGACAGAGGGAGAAAGGGAAGAAGGAGGGTCACCAGGGGGAGGTGATAGGCATGTGAGAAGAGGTAAGAGGCCAGAATCTATAGACTGACTAATTGTCACTAAAACAGCTGCCATACTCCGGGGGGGCGGGGTGGTTTGCTGGCCCCGTAGCAGAATCCCACCACTGAAACAGTTAAAATCTTCAAGTTACATCCTTGAATTTGGCCACAAGAATTTTTCATTAGTGGCACTAACATTGATTAGACATCTCTTTTTGCCTTTGTGAGTGCCAGGGTGAGATATGTCTCTACCAAAGAAGGTGTAAGGTGCTCCTTCCCTCCACTAGCCTGCAGGGTGTAGCACCCTTGGGCCAGGTGTAGCACCTGCTTAACCCCCTGCTCAGGGTCACATGAAGCTATGGGAGCCAGTGGTGAATGGTCGAACCAGCAGCTGGTACACATCACAAGTCCTGGTTATGCGACCACTGACGCCAGGCAGACAATCTCTGAAGAGTATTGATTCATGGCTGGGGTGGTCTGTCTTGTAAAGACGCTGCCCAGAAGAAGGCAATGGCAACCCCCTTCTGTAGAAAAATTTGCCAAGAACAATCATGGTCAAAGAGCACGCTCACTGACGCCATACAACACAGCACGTAATGCTGCTGGTGATTCGCCCTTAAGAATGCAGTGGTGAACTGCCATCTTAAATTACTACATAGCAGAGAAAACGCACACATTCCACAGGGAGGATGTATAGACTCCTTACAGACAATGTCGGAAATTAATTCCAAATTCCAACACCCTGAGCTGCAACAGCATTACGCCAACTGCTAACGTACCATGGCGCCCCGCAATATATGCACAACATCCTAGGAGTTCATTGAGAATTCCAGCAATTGAAGAGAAACACTCTATACTATAATTTGTTACACTGTGACCAAAAAAATTCTGTCCTTGAACCTAAACCGCAATAGAATACACGCTCCACTGGACTACAGTTCCAGTTCCAAACCGAAAAATCTGTTTATTAAGGAATTAATGAAGCATCGACATAATATAGTCTACTCAGATTCAGATTTGGATTTGTTTATTTGTCACTTGACCATTGACGCAGACAGTGAGATGAGTCAGCTGCATTAACAAGCAGACAGTGAGATGAGTCAGCTGCATTAACAACACAAGCTCAGGACGTGTTGGGGCTGCCCGCTAGTGTCACCACACATTCCAGTACCAACACAGGGTGCCCACACTGATCACAGAACCACACCAGCGACTGACCGCTGCTGTACGGAGTTTGTACGCTCTCCCTGTGGTTGTGTGGGCTTCCTCCTGCTGCTCTGGTTTCCTCCCACAGCCCAAAGTCGTACCGGTTGCCTGGTTAATTGGTCAATGTAAACTGCCCTGTGATGAGGCTAGGGTTAATTGGGGGTGTTGCTCTGTGGATAAGAGTAAACATGTCAGGTTGGTACCCTTACTCCCGGCTGGTGGTTTAGTGGCATCAGCACTGGACTTTGGGGCGAGAGGTCCAGAGTTCGAATCCGGCCGAATGCCTTGCATGCTCTATCAACCCGACCTCATAAAAAAAAACCTGGGGGGGGATGGGCTCTGCCAGGTTTCAGATGCCCAAGACACGCCGTACGATGAGCATGCCAAAAAAAAGCTTGTCATGACGGCGCCCCAACGACTCCACCAGGAGTTAAGGGCGCGCACGCACAGACAGACACACACACTCTTCTCTAGGACTGAGAGGGATGTGGGGAAAGAGGCTAGCAGTAAGGTGATAGGTGAGGCTGGGTGGGTGGGAAAGGTCAAGAGCTGGAGAGGAAAGAATCAGATAGGACAGGAGAGTGGACAATAGGAGGAAGGGACCCAGGGGGAGGTGATAGCCAGGTGAGAAGAAGTGATGGGTCAGAGGGTGGGGTGGGGGAGGGTAGGGTGGGGGACGGTGGGGTGATGGGGGGGGGGTGAAATTCGTTCACCGGAAGGAGAAAACAATATTCATACCATCATGTTGGAGGGTACCCAGACGGAATATAAAACATTGCTTCTCCACCCTGAGGGTGGCCTCATCTTGGTACAAAAGGAGGCCGTGGACCGACACGTCGGAACTGGAACAGGCATCGCAAATCACAAATAAAATGTTTGGCCCCCAGTAAGTCCTGCTTGTGGCGGATGGTGCGGAGGTGTTCGACCTCAGATGTCTGGTTTGGTAAATACAGATGACCAGGTGGTCTAATTCTTCGTCACAATGAAGTTGAAAGGCTCCTAACACTCATTGGACAGAATGATGGCGGAGAAAATAGGGGGAAGCTTTTTAAAAACGATAATTTATTTAGAGCTGAGAAAGGAAGGTGGTGAACGTTTCTGCATTCCATTGTAACCCATATATTAAATGAGAGTGTGGTTTTATACGTTCCAGCAGATAATGTACGTAGTAAATAATTAAACGGCTGTCGGACTCGTCGTTCAGGGTCATCCTAAGAATAATTGTTTTAATGGGGATCAGGATTTTAAAGATAGAAGGAAGGTTGCAGCTGAGCAGACTGGTAGCAGCAGAAATGTGCCAAACGAGGAGCTATGGTTAAGATTATGAGATTGAGAACAAAATAAATTTGGGTACTAGAGGAGGAGAGAGAGGTATAGGGGAACAGTTAGATGAGGTAATCAGTGATGGATCTATCTGCTATTCAGTCTCCCTCTCAAAGCATTTGTTTGTGTACAGTGCTCTGCAAAAGTTTTAGATACATATATATATAGCTAGGGTGTCTGAGACTTTTGCACAGTACTGTATTTTTCAACATGGCGCAGAGAGCGAGTTTGTAAATCTGGAGGGAGCAAAGGGTGTTGGGAATGGCGAGGGTGGAGCGCCGCGGGAGGGGTGAGGGACAAGTGACAGAGAAAGTGCCAGGGGCTGGGGGTGCTGTAGGTGCAGACACACCCAGTCCTGAGACACCAGGCAAGGTCACTTCATTCCATACAATTGGTTTATTGATCGTTTCTGAATGTCTGGTGTTTCCCACTCCCCCTTTTCCCAACCATGACTCCCCTCTCTCTGGCCCCTTCCCACTCTCAGTCCACAAAATGGAGACCCAGCACCACAAAGCAATACATTAAATTACTACAGTACTGTGCAAAGTTCTCAGGCACTCTAGCTATATATAAGACTTGTGCACAGTATTGTATTTCTAAATGTCTCTGCACTTAAATTAAAAAAAAGATGTAATCAGCAACGAAAATGGAAAAAAAATTTTGGACATAAAAGCATATTTTCTGAAAAAATATTTCTCAGTCAGTATCCTTTTCAATGTGACCTTTTAACCAGAACTGCTGCTGCTTATTTGAGAGCATCTTGATGATAGGAAAAAGTGTGGCTATAATCAGATTGTTCCATGACGCTCCCAGCTGCACTTTGGGTAAAGATCTCTCTGTTAAAGTGGACACGAAGTGAGAGAATGCAGGCAGAAAACAGTACAACAGTAAGTGTTCAGATGTTATCCTGAGAAAGGATGCATCAACACCTTCACTGTCAGAAAGGAACATAAAATATGTTATGTAGTGTAACACAAATAACATTCATTTGGAATTAAAACAGGAAAGGCTAGAACTGCTCATCAGGACTCTATTGACAAGGTCCCGCATGAGAGGTTGGTCGAGAAGGTTCAGTTGCTCAGCATTCAAGATGAGGTAGTAAATTGGATTAGACATTGGCTTTGTGGGAGAAGCTAGAGGGTGGTAGTAGATGGTTGCCTGTCTGACTGGAGACCTGTGCCTAATGGTGTGCCACAGAGATTAGGGCTGGTTCCATTGTTATTTGTCATCTATATCAACAATGTGATTAACTGGATCAGCAAATTTGTTAACTTTGTGGCAGCAGTACAATGCAATACATAATAGAGAAAATTGTGAATTACAGTAAGTACTTACATTAAATATTTAAATTAAATTAGTTCAAAAATAGAAATTTTAAAGAAGTGGCGACTTCAGTTCAGAAATTGGATGGCAGAATCAAAGAAGCTGTTCCAGAATTGTTGAGTGTGTGTCTTCAAGCTTCTGTACCTGCTTCCTGATGTAGCAATGAGAGGAGCACATGACCTAGGTGCAGGGGGTCCTTAATGATGGACACCACTTTTTTGAGGCATTGCTCCCTGAAGATGTCCTGGTGTTCATAATGTTAATTGTTTTCCTGATACCTTAATTATTTCTCTACCTGCAAATACTGCTTGATCTACTGATATTTTACAGTATTTTCAGTTTTTATTTCAGATACGTAGCATCTGCATTGTTTTGTTTTTCAGATGTTGAACTGGAGCCATTTTGTGGCTATTGGCCTGTGATCTGTAAGATTCCATTAGAATGTCTTCAAAATGTCTTCCTGAGTGAACCCTACACTGCAAACAGCTAAAACTTCCTTTGCATCAACCTGGATGAATTGTGCACTATGTCTAACACACTGCATTTAAAAAAAATCTCAGATTTATAATGTTTATGTGGAAATTGAATGAAGTGAAGAATGACACAGGAATATCACCTTGATTTCTCTCTCTTCAAAGTACCATTGTAACACTTCATAATTTATGAGCAGCAAGGAGACTGAAATGAAATCATTATTCATATTGCATTAGAGAAAATATGCTTGCTTCATTTCCTTCAAATTGCCATGACTCATCCTACATCAGGGCTAACAAAGGAATAAGCTCTTCACATAACACTAAATATCTGTGCTCACCGTAGCACTCAGTTTAAATAGAGTTCCACTCTGAATATCTAACTATTTTGCCACAGAGCTACTGCTCACGGTTCCTATAAATTTGCTGTTGGAGAACATTGCCTACGTGCTTATGGTTAATTAGATAGGTCGTAGCGATGACGCAGGTTAGCTGCCGTGTAGATACTAATTCCCAGATGCAGTCATATACTCACAGAACTTAAATTAATATTTCAGAAGCAACACTGGATGAAATGTCAAAGGGATTGTGCATTAATCAATCCCTTAATGACTGCAGGGTATAAACCTGGAGGTTTCATTCTGCATTAGAACACCTGGAGTTAATTATAGCATCCTCGATAATTCTGGGCTCTAATTCACTATGTCCCCTTTGCCAGCACACTGACTTTATACTTGCATCTAAAAGGCAGCATGCACAATCCTGGTGCTTTAAAACAGCAGAGATCTTGTATTTTCTTTCCCCTAGTTAACCACACAATTATGATATTGCCAGACCGGATACCCACTTTCAATGTGGTGATTATTTGTTGCTATGGCTACCAATGGCCTTTGCTGCTTGCTGTCACTTAACTATCCATTTGGGATAAATACTGATTGCCATCCACACAACTCGTTTCCCAAACGTACTTGTGTTGAGGGAAAGTCTCATGAGATTTTCCTGTTGACGTGAATGTAGGACAGTACAGTCCATCCATATAT